>NW_024387040.1:14241431-14841431 GCF_900408965.1 Simochromis diagramma | reverse complement strand
GGACAGCACTTGAGCAGATTTGCATGCTAAAAAGTTTTAAAAACTCCTGCTCGATCTTGCACTGGCCCTTTACAGGACTGGTTAGTTTATCCTCTGCCTGAAACAAAGTCTCTCTTTAAAGAGCCCCTTCCGTTTAAACCTGCTGTTTCTTGATTGGCTAACTTCTAGAAGCTTGCTGAGGGGCAGTAGCACTCAGTGTTTACCTTTTTATTTTTTATCTTTTTAAGGATTTTTACTACATATGAAACTTTGGCCGTCCACCAGGGGGGTTTACAAGATTTCACATTTGTAGCAGTTGTTTAATTGTGAAAATAATTTGCCTGACAAATCATCACCTAAGACCAAACTCTGTGTGGCCGTTAATGTAAAGTGAGCTTAACACCCTGCTTTACTCATTCTAATTTTCTCTCACATTGTTGTTTTGTTCTTCTTCTGCTGCTGCTGATTCAAATTTCATTAAATGTGCAGTTACACACTGAACTTCCTCCTCCTCCTCCTCCTCCTCAGTGGTGGTGTTGTTGTCTCCGCTCTCCATCTGTTTTTCTTTCTGCGGTTTTGCAAACAGCTGCTGCTCAAGCACAAAGATAAAACAGCAGTTCTCCTGATGTAAAGATGAGACCAGAGCCCCGATAAAGCACCCAGTGTGCAGTCTTTGTTGCCTTTAATGGGCCTGCACTCGGGGATGGAGGTGGTGGAGGTTATCGGATAAGGGTCAGCGATCTCCTGCTGGGCTGCACAAGATTGGGTTCCTGGCTCTTTAATCCGTTTCTCTGCCTCTCTTTCACAACCGCCCTCCTCCTCTTATTCACCTGCTGTCCATCTGCTTGCCTGGCAGGATTTCGAGGCCTTTTACATGTATTTTTTATTGGAAACCTTAATCAGTGATGCAGCAGGAACATCCATCACACAGAAATATGTTTACTTATGTTTTCCCACTTACTTTTAAGCATGTAAACACAAATAAAAATGCACAAATGAGCCTGATAAAGGCATTGAAAGTTTTTTAATTCCTTGCATCTGCAAAGTTTATTTTTAACAGTACATTAAGAAACATTGGCACATACATTAAAAATCTGCACCCTAACATGTTTTGCAGTTGGCTTAGTTTGTTTGTTTGGAGGATTACATAGTAATTCATGGACAGATTTGCATGAAAATGCCACAAAATGTGGAGCTCGGTCCAAAGTTAGACATTTCATCCATAGACACAAACGATTATTTTGATAGTCGACTAGTCACCTGATTATTTTTGCGATTAGTCGACTAATCAGATCATGCGTCCATTGGACGTAAAACATGCATCTTATTGCACCAGCGTCTGCTCTTATATAACTATCATTAGCTTACAGCTTGAAGTGTTTAAGGTCTGTGCTAACTAAAAATAAAGACAAGATGATAGTTTATTAAACTGTTAATGAAATCTGCAGATTGTCTCAGTGAAGTTTAATAATAAACTCAGCCGTCTGCTCCTTGCTATCTAAGATATAACAGGACATTGGAGTAAATTCTCGACCATCTCACACTTCTGTTCAATCAGTTTTCTGTGTGTCGTTTATTCAGCTGTGTGAAAACTGTAATCTAACTTTAATCTTTAAGCAGTGTGTGGGTCCGCTGTTTTTGTTTTTCAATTGCATTTGAATTAACTCATTCTTTGTAGTTAGATTACTTTACTTCTCTCTCATTGCTTCACGAGTAAGGAAATGTGATGTGTATATGAAACTTTCTAAGGTACACTTAAGTCACTGTTGCTGAGCGTTAGTAATTATTTCAAGTGCTTTCACATATGGGAACCTCAATTAGGACCCGACTCAGTAGAGAAAGGATCAATGGCAGTAGAGAAAGGAGCAAAGCTGATTAAAAGAGCTGGAGACATGCCGTTCTCTTTCTCTTGTCATTAGAATTAAGTTTGATTACCTGATAGTACTGCTGTTTCTGTGTGCAGCAGTGCGAAGTGATGCTAGGAGCTGGTTTTGAGCTCCTCCCCCGAGGTCTCCTCACATACCTGAAACAGCTCACCTTGGAGGCATCTGGGTCAAATGCCTGAATGTCATATATCCTCCTGATGTGGAGGAACAGCTCTACACTCTTTCGGTCTCTACCCACAGCTTGTGGCTGCTGGTGAGGGTGTGAATGTTGGCCGACCAGTAAATCACCTGGAAAGTGTTGTTGGGATAAACTCAATTATCCTGAATAACACATTTGGCCAGGTTTTGGAATAATTGGACCAAAAGTTTGGACAGAAATATTTGAAAAGGTGTGGGAAACATCTGTTTCGAACTTTTTTTTTACATTTATTGGGTCTTCAGTGTTTTTCACATTGAGATGTTGTTGTTGTTGTTTTGTTATTGACTGCCCCCATGAGTCTACTCTTAATCCAAAGCCTTCTCTGATTTAGTTGGATCTCTTTTTGCCACTCCAGTGACACCAAGTTGGCTTGAGGAGAGTGATTGCTCATAAATCCTCTGCTTCCAGGATGTGCATGGTATTTGCTTTGCAGGCCTGTTTCTAGGCTATTCCTCTGCACCATCAGTTTCATTGGGATGATGTTCTAGGCGGCCTTTGACACTACAGTTGTGGTTGAGTTTTGCTTCGGACGGTTTCCTGTCTGAGTGAAATGATCGAGCCATTATAGCAGCTGGCTGAATTCTCACATTACTAATGACTCCTATGGCAGAAGGGACACTGAAGTGTCTTTTATTAACGGAAAGACGGTAATAGCATGCACCGTCCAACTAAACAGGAAAATTAATGATCAACATGATGTAAATTGCTGCTGCTGTGTCTTCCACTGCATACCATAACTTTCTAATAGGCAGATGCATGTGTAACTTTAGATTTTCATTTTAAGCCCACATGCAAACTACAGATGTTACACTATGACAATAAAATCTGGTTTCTATAAATTACTTTCATTTTGTGAAGCACTTTGCAAGCCACGTCTTTCTTTTTAACTCCAACTGCTGTAGTAAAGTGATGTTTTTTACCACATTGTCTACCTTTACCCTTCCAAACAGATGTCGTGTAGGAAGATTTATTACTTTAGAGGCCTTAAAGCGGGTACTTAATACACAAACGGCTCATAATTAGTGATATTAGATTTTAGAATATGTGTCCCAGATACAGGAAGCAGTATAACTATGATAAACACAATTAGAGCCGTTAGAGAAGCATCCCTGTATAAATTTATTACGATTACAGTCACTAAAATACCTCAGTGAAGCTAAACGTCCGGCACAAAACATCACAGTAAGAAGACGTGGCAAACTGCACCTCCTGCACCTCATTAAGTTTTCATTTGAGGTGAGGGTAAAATGATTAGGAAAACACATGTGAGGTCATTCAGTGCAAGTGATGGAAATTTTCCATGACTTCAAACTGACAAACGTCCTCATTTGTATTCAGTCTGTTCGCAGATTACCCGTGTGAGCTAAAACAGCCTAAATGAGGTGTTGTTCTTTCTCCGTTCTTTCCTCAGGTCGAATTTTCTTACCCGCCGCTGATGCCAGACGAGGGTCATGACAGCAACCTGCTCCCAGAAGAGTGGAAGTACCTCCCGTTCCTGGCTCTTCCTGACGGAGCACACAACTACCAGGAGGGTACGGCACAAACTCACTTTGTAATTAAGTCTTATGAAGTCTTACAAAGATCCCAGTGTTACTTCATTTGCAGAGTGCTGACAGATTGTTTACAAATGGAGCATTTTTCTGCTGAGACTTCAAACGTGCTTTTGAAGCTTGAAGCTTTGCTTATGGGCCTGTGTAGAGTTTTCATGTTCTCCACTTGTCTCCAGGTACTCGAGCTTCCTAGCACAGCCCAAAGACGTGTGTTACTGGTTATGTGAATGTGAACACGAATAGTTCAAATCAAATCAAATCAAATCACTTTTATTGTCACATCACATGTGCAGGTACGTTGGTACAGCACATGTGAGTGAAATTCTTGTGTGCGAGCTTCACAAGCAACAGAGTTGTGCAAAATACAATAATGTAAACAAGCAAAATACAAGAATGGCTACATCTGAAACTAATAAATATATGTACAATATATAATAATGTATGCATTTCTGGATGTGTATACTAAATATTTTTCTACGTGTGTGTGTGTGTGTGTGTGTGTGTGTGTGTGTGTGTGTGTGTGTGTACACATATTTTCCAAATTAAATAGAGTAAACAATAAATAAAATATATAAAATAAAATATACAGAGTTGAGACATGTGCAAAACAGTGGCGTTACTGTACAGTATGGAGTGCATAATGTTAAAGTTCCAGTAGTGAAGCTGAGGTGTCTATGACGTGTTCAGCAGTCTGATGGCCTGGTGGAAGAAGCTGTCTCTCAGTCTGCTGGTACGGGACCGGATGCTGCAGAACCTCCTTCCTGATGGAAGTAGTCTGAACAGTTTATGGCTGGGGTGACTGGAGTCCTTGATGATCCTCCCCGCTTTCCTCAGGCACCGCTTCCTGTAGATGTCTTGGAGGGAGGGAAGCTCACCTCCAATTATCCGTTCAGAGCACCGCACTACTCGCTGGAGAGCTTTGCAGTTGTAGGCGGTGCTGTTGCCATACCAGGTGGTGATGCATCCAGTGAGGATGCTCTCAATGGCACAGTGATAGAAGGTCCTGAGGATGCGGGGGCTCATGCCGAATCTTTTCAGTCTCCTGAGAAAGAAGAGGCGCTGCTGCGCCTTCTTCACTGTTTTGTTTGTGTGTACTGACCACGTAAGATCCTCAGCCAGATGTACGCCAAGGAACCGGAAGCTGCTCACTCTCTCCACAGCAGCGCCGCTGATGGTGATGGGGGTGTGTACTTCTCTGCACCTCCGGAAGTCCACTATCAACTCCTTTGTCTTTGCGACGTTGAGGGTGAGATGGTTGTCTTGACACCAGTGGGTCAGGGCGCTGACCTCCTCCCTGTAAGCTGTCTCATCACCGTTGGTGATAAGACCCACCACTGTAGTGTCGTCCGCAAACTTCACAATGATGTTGGAGTTGTTAGTGGCCGTGCACTCGTAGGTGTAGAGTGAGTACAGGAGAGGGCTCAGTACACACCCCTGTGGAGCACCAGTGTTCAGTGTGATGGGGGATGAGGTGATGCTGCCCAGTCTGACCACTTGGCGTCTGTCAGACAGGAAGCTAAGGATCCAGCTGCAGAGGGAGCTGCTCAGTCCTAGATCCTGCAGTTTCCTGTCCAGCTTCGAGGGAACGATGGTATTGAATGCTGAGCTGTAATCTACAAACAGCATTCTCACATACGTGTCTCTCTTCTCCAGGTGTGACAGGGCAGTGTGTAGTGTCAGGGCTATGGCATCATCAGTGGACCTGTTGTGGCGGTATGCGAACTGTAGAGGGTCCAGTGAGTCGGGTAGTGCAGAGCAGATGAAGTCCCTGACCAGCTTCTCGAAGCATTTGCTTACGATGGGGGTCAGGGCTACAGGTCGCCAGTCGTTCAATGAGGAGATGGTGGAGGATTTGGGTACAGGGACGATGGTGGCCATTTTGAAGCAGGCTGGGACTACAGACAGAGAGAGGAAAAGGTTGAAGATGTGCGTGAACACTCCAGCCAGCTGAGCCGCGCATGACCTGAGGACGCGGCCGGGAATCCCGTCCGGACCAGTAGCTTTGCGTGCGTTCACCTTCCTGAACCACCTCCGCACATCCTCCTCAGACACAGTGTGCGCACTGATGTCATCCGCGGTGCGCACACTGTCCGGTCTCATGGTGTTCGCTGTGTCGAATCTAGCGTAGAATACGTTTAGATCCTCACACAGAGAGGCCGTGGTCTGCGGTGTGCTGGTTTTCCCTCTAGTTGTTTATATCTTTGTGTCAGTCCTCTGTTTGTTGGACAGGCTGTACCACGATGCAGGCCGTAATATTCATCAAAAGGCATCAAATTACTGACAAGATAATTGGAGGCCTCAGATACCTGGCTGGTTATTATGCCAATAAAACAGGGTTTAAATCACTATTATTGAAGTTTTTTTTATTGAGTTTTCAAAGTGTGGGAATGAGTCAGCAGGTGCTTCTCACACAGGTGATAAAATCATGATTGTCCTCCGGTGATTTTAAAAGGCTGGTGTCACTTCTGTGAACAGAGAGGTGGGTGTGAGCGATAGTGAGTGACTCGCCTGTTGTGGCTGCAGTCATGTGACGGGCCCGTGCTTCACGCTGACCTGTGAAGGCAAATAGCAGGAACCGAGCCAAGGTTCATATCTGTAGTTTCAACTTCAAAAACTACACTCATCAGCATGGAGAGGACAGTTCTCACTTCCTGCTCAGAGCTGTCAGCTGCTTGTTGGTCAGCTCGGTGATTCAGCAGTGAAAAAACGAGGGCTTCATGTAACAGAGACTGCTGTTACACCAAGAGACTGATTAGTAAAAGTATCCAGGATATTCAGGAACAGCTTGAAATAATACACCATTTAATTTAGTGAGTCATGTTTCTGGACTTCAGTTTTCATCACTTTTTAAGGGCTGAAAAACCCAGATTTGGATTCTGGGGTCACTTGCTTTACTTTAATATTAAATATCATTAGAAACTGCTTTGTTAGGTTTATTAAAATATGGTCTGGATAAAAATAGAATTGTTGTTTTTTCCCAAGTCGAGGGCTGTGTCCAGAAGAGCAGGGCCTGGGGAGGCGCACCCTCTTTGAAATATGTTTAATAAAATAAAATTTTAAGTAGTATGCAGATATCTGCAGACTGGGCTAGGACCATTGCTGCAACATAACTGGGTGTATTTACTCAGATTTGTCATGCAGCGTATTACACACGTGACTCACATGTGAAAAATCCCCAGTTTGCGACTGGGAGGAGACATAAACACAACCTCGGGGCTCAAAAGTTGGTGCCAGGCCCAAGCCCAAATAAATGGGTGAGTTGTATCAGAAAGGCATTTGTGCTTCATCAAACATGCGGGTGTTGCTTTCTGCTTTACTGAAGTACAGCTTTAATATACTTTTGATGTTTTTCTTTCTTATTATACTTTCATCTTCTACTTTTTTCTACTACATTTTTTGAAGCAAATACTGTAATTTGTCACAGTGGTGTAGTGGTCAGTAGTCAGCACTGATGCATCACAGCCAGGAGGTTCCTGGTTGGAGCCCTGAATGTTTTCTCCAGATACTCTGACGTCCTCCTGCAGTCCAAAGGCGTGTAATAAATATTGGATGAATGTATGATTAAATTTGGCTTTCCTAAACTGGCCAGCAGTATCTAAAGTAATTACAATCATCTCCAGCTGCAGCTTTAATGAATCAATAAGTATTATCCAGTAATAATGTACATGGAGCTGCAAAATGAGTAAATAATGCAGGAGGGCTCATTGCTGCATGAGCCTTGAGAGTTTACACTGGTGCTATGTCTGATCAATTATGCTGACTTCCTGTGAGCCCCCCTGCTGTCCCCCCGAGTCTAAAAAGTCCCCCTTGAATACATATCAGCCTGAGCTCCACTCGCACAGTTTTCACTGTAGAGAAATCTCTGTGGATCGGTTCCTTTGTTGCCTCCAGCGTGTTGCGAACTGATTAAGAAACAACAGCGGCTGCTTCTGTGAAACACTAAAAGCAAACAGAGAGTCTCCTGCACATGTTTGGCACTGGAAAATCACCAGTCTCATTAAACTATTTCAAAGCAGTTTTCTTAAGCTATCACATCCTCGCACAGGTGATCCAGTCAGTAAAAAAGAAAGATGGTGATCTAGTGGAGCAGAATCTGCTGTGTTGAGCAGAGACATGAGAGCTGGATCCTGGCATATCAGGGCTGCTTGGTTGGGTTTGACGTACAGAGAGTGTGGCCTCTGCCCAGATGCCCCCGCCGTTGCCTCTTCTTTAATCTGTGACGTCCACAGTCTAACCTTTGTGACCCCACTGTCGTCTTGTTCAGAGGAAATACTAGTCACGTTGTGAAATCCTCCTCAGCCCCCCTCCTCAGACTGAATTGAACGGTTGAGCCCTGAAGTTTTATTCGAGTCTCTTCCTTTCCCCATCATCTTCTTAATGACAGAGGACAGCTGTCGTGTCGCTGCAGTTTCTAATCTTTGTGCTTTTGATTGATGACTGACGTTGTTTCTATATTGGTAAATATCTCCCAGTGAGTGTAGAAGAGGAATCAGGTTGTAAAGCACATGATTTTTGGACTCCCAGTCCAAACCTCTCAGTAATGAGAATTTCTCCTTTTGAATTCCTTATTCTTCACTGTACATAAACCATAATCATAATGATTTATCTTGGGGGTTTTTTTGTTGGGTGAATTTATGTGTTTTTGAAGTTCTCTTCTGCTAATTTTGAAAAGCATTTTTTTTTATAAATGTGTTTTTTGGGGAAGCAAAACGCTTGAGATGCCTCCGTAAACAAGTTTTAAAATGCTTAAAAGGATGATGGGAATTTGGACGTCTAGTGCAGCAAAGATTTTATTTGTTCAAATGTCCAGAGTGTCCCTGAATGCACCGAAATAGTTCAACGTGACTCTCAAATGCAGTCATCCTTCATTTATTGTTTCTGGCCATTAAAAAAATTGCTGATTCCAAAACTGTTGATACTCAGCTCTCAGTAGCCCTAAAATGTTTATTGATTGTTGTTTAATAAAACAATTATCAAAGAGCTCTCAATGTAAAATAGATGTAATATTCAGTGTTAGAGCCGTGCCTCTCTATCAGCTGGAACACTTAATCTGTTTCATTCTGTGGTGTCCAATTAGATGGCAGGAAATCCATCCAATGTACAATATACTCTGCAAAATACTGCAACAAAAATTGTGTTTGAAGAAAACAACACAAAACGCAGCACAATGAATAAGCATTTCTGTCTAATATGCTTTTTTTTTCCTTGCAAGAGTGGCGTTAACTGATTATTGACACATTAAAATGACTGTTGTACCCTCTGATACGACTCTCTGAATCTTGGAGCAGAAATTGAGACTCATCAGATGCAGCCATGTTTTTCCAGTCTCTTAGGGTCGAGTTTTTGTGAGCTTTCGTAGCTTCAGTTTCCTGTTGTTAGCTGACAGGAGTCACATCCACTGTGGGCTTCTGCTGCTGTTTTTGTGTGTACATCGTCAGAGATGCTCTTTTGCATACAATACCACATTCAGTGCCACTCGAATCGCCTTTCTTCCTCTTTCCGATGTCCAGTTTGAACTTCTGCTGGTTGTCTCAACTGTGTCCTCATGCTTCCATGTGATTGGCTGATGGGATATGTGCAGGTGTCTGTCTTGTAAAGCCGGTTCTGAATTTCTTAAACGTTGCTTCTGACAAATACAACTGATGAACTAAAAGTAAAACTTAAAGCAAACATTTTTAAACGGAGTGTAAACTGCACAAACTCTTACTCGTGACTTGTGAGCTGTAGTTAATCTGAACATGAAGAACGGCTTTTTCTTTTCTTTTTTCCAGCTATCATCAAGCAACTTGTAAATGTTTGCTTCTGCCTTCAAGTTTATCCAGTTTGGCAGCTGGTTTGAAAACCTGCCGTCAGTCACTGCAGTTCCACAAACACTCTTTATCTAAACTTACAGGTTTTTATTGTATTGATGGTCTTTGCTGAATCTGCTGTTTTACCACAGAAAATGCATATCAGTCTCATCTAACTGCACACAAGTGATTTTTCTCATGCTGTTTATTCTTTTCTTTCTGCCCTTTAGCACGTAGTATAATAATGTGATTGTGTCTTTTTGTTGGTTTGCAGACACGGTGTATTTTCACCTGCCGCCTCTCAGTGGAGACACAAAGTGTGTCTATGGAGTGTCCTGTTATCGTCAAATAGAAGCAAAGGTCAGTTTATGAATGGCAATAGGCACACTTTAATGAGCAGGCACCTATGTGCAGCAGCTCTATGACAGAAAGCTACGCCCATGACATGGGTGGGGAACCAGGCAGTTTATGTAAATATAATTTGTAAAACGTTTTTACTGATTTTGTAAGAGCCTGGTAGGATGTCACTTGCAGCTACTGCTAAAAGGTTTGAAATGTGCCTTAAACTTCCTCATTTCTTTAATAGCCACCGAGGTTGATTATTTCTGTTTTCTTTGTATTATTGAAGGGTTTTACCTTACAGTATAAAGCACTTTGAGGCCACTGTTGTTGTGATTTGGCACAATACAAATACAATTGAATAGAATTGAATTGCCTCGTCCCAAAAGCAAGAGTAGTTCCTGAAAGAAAGAGGTGTTTTAGTTCCAGGAGAAAAAGATGCCATTGTGATCAAGTGGCTAAAACTAGAGACAGAGCTGCTACGTTTGCAGGAAAAGGGTGACGTGAAGTGTGATGATCACCACTGTAAGTGAGGTCTGTAGTTTCACATTTAATAACTTCAAACATTTGGGACCCTTGCATCTCACATGGTAGAGCTGTGGACCATCCCAGATCGTATCACACTCTCTTCTCAATTTCCCTTTCTGCTCTAAGCCGTACTTCCTAATAATGGTAGCCATGGTACCCTAACCCGAGCCGCCTGTTGGCTATTATTGTCATTATAGGATGTAAATGTGCATTATTAGATTTCTGCATTTGCTTCACTTTTCAGACCCAAAGCTGTGTCTGTTGTTTGCATTGAGTCTAGTGAAACTGACCCAAACCTTTTGCGCTGTAACTGCAGCATCAATTTAAAGCAGAGCTTACGGAGGGAAGTTTATTTCACGATTGTTTTTTGTTGCTCGCCTTTCAGGCCCTAAAGGTCCGGCAGGCTGATGTCACCAGGGAGACTGTTCAGAAGAGCGTCTGTGTCCTCAGTCGAGTGGTGAGTCAGTCACTGGATGACTTAATTTAATAAGCTTTAATTTCAGTCTAAAAATTAAATTAAGTCAGTGGGCCGTAAAATGTTGCAGTGAGCTCACATGGAGAAGTGGAAGCAAATCGTGTAGAGAGGATGTTTTTATTTCCCGGCACTGCGGCCTCCTCACTGTCTGCTGATCTATATGTGTCTGTATGTTATATATGTGTCACCATTGAGAATTAATTCATAATGTTTTATGTTTTACCCTTAAATCTTTTGGCTTTATAAGAAACTTCAGTTTCTTATGAGGTAATATTCAGAGGCAAACCAGGGTATTCCTTTTTCCCCCCCATACATAGGAATAAATAATTTAACATCATTTACAGGGATTCATTGAGGGGGCAAAACACTGTTTTTCCCAGAAAAAGCGTATCAGCATCCCCTTGTCCCTGTTGGGATTTCCACACATGGTTATGTTGCTATGACAATACAATTTTAGGGAGGGGACCACAGGCCCTGTTTTAGCAGTGCCAACTGTAGAGTGGGGGAGAAAAACAGAGGCAGGAGGAAAAGCATCAAGACAAAGGATGTCGCCACCCATGCTAAATAAATATAAAGCAGAAATTAGCCTGACAGGATTTTTATGGGTCACACTGTAAATGACTCACTCGCGTACGGTGTGTTTGAATTTCCTCGCAGCCTCTCTACGGTCTGCTCCAAGCCAAACTTCAGCTCATCACACACGCCTACTTCGAGGAGAAAGACTTCTCACAGATCTCAATCCTGAAGGTGAGAAAACAGTCAGACTAAACCTGTTTGAGTGAGGTAGTAGTATTTGTACCTTCCGGTCAGCTGCTTGCTCACCTCCTGTTTTCGCTGCAGGAACTGTACGACCACATGAACAGCTCTCTGAGGGGCTCAGCTCTGGACGGATCACAGGTTTATCTAGGTACGTGCCAGATCTGTCGGATAACAGGAGGGTTTAACAACAAATCTCAGCTTTTATTTGTCCTTTTCATAAACATTTTGTTTTTCTCCCATCAGGGATGTCGCCGAGAGATCTAATCCTGCACTTCAGACACAAGGTGGGGAAAATCTGATTACTTTAAGCACTGAAATCCACCCAAAATATCCTGTTTATTTACATTTTTTATTTTTAAATCTTTGCAGGCTCTCATCCTCTTTAAGCTCATTTTGCTGGAAAAGAAGGTGAGAATTCAAACTTTGATGCATCCTTCCCCTTTTCTTCATATAATCTGGTAATTTTGAGGTTCTGTCAGTCCTGGCTCTAAGAGAAGACGAGGCCTCTATGATGTGGCTCTTTTAGCTCATCTTCCCGATGACTCCTTTCAGTCCCTTTCAGGTATAAGAGAGTCCTGACACAGTTTTTCTGGACAAACATTTCCACCATATTTGCTCTAAATATAACCATATAATGTTAATGTATACTTGGGATTCAGATATTGATCAGTATGCTTTTTAAGTCGAGTGGTGCTCAGTATTGGCAGATAACCACAGTCTTACCCACGCCTTCCCTCTTCCTTGCAGGCAAATCTGCCCAAGTTACTTTAAACCTGCAACATTTTTCTTTCTAAAAGTCTCCAAACCTGATGTCCGAGATCAGACATACAAATCTTTTTAGGCATCCATATTCATAGACCCATCACACCGGATATCTATCCTAAAACGTTTAAAGGATCGAGCTCAGGTAGTTTTCCAGTTTGCCTTGACAGCAGGGACCTGAAGTTTTGCACAGTTTCTATTAAGAAATGTCTACTGGAAGCTTTTAGCCACTGTGAATTGGCATGGGATGACCCTTTGGCTCCTTTATTAATTGTATTAGTCTTTTATACACTTATAGATCCTGTTAAATTCTGTGTGTCTCGTCCATTTTTAAATATTTAATGATCTTAGTTGCTGTGAAGTCCACCCTCCATTTCTTTCTTTCTTTCTTCTTGCTCATGTTTGCAGGTCCTGTTCTATGTGTCTCCTGTCAACAGACTAGTAGGAGCTCTGATGACAGTGTTATCGCTGTTTCCAGGTCAGTAACTCCAAGAGGAAGACAGATCTGGCACTGATCTTTTGAATCAGGGCTTTGTGACACCCGGCACAGGAGTTCTCTAATAAAACTGTTTGTGTTGTTTTTGTGTTTTGGATTCTTGTTTCATTTTATTGATTATTTTGTTCCAGTTTTGACTTTATGCTCATTCTAGTGATTATTTTCGTTTTTGGCTAACTGTTAGGCATATGACACATTCATGTTATGCAAACCTGTCCTGCAAATATCTTTGTGCTCTTCCAGTGTGAAAGGCTTTGCAGCCTGTGGTGCAATTGTAGTAGTAAAGTGATAGAACGTGTTTGCTGTGACATTCGTGCAGGCATGATCGAACACGGCCTGGTGGACTCGTCCCACTACAGACCTAAGAGCAGCGTGTCAGAGGACCAGAGTTTAGTGGAGAGTGTCTCGGGTGCCGAAGAGTTCGTCTCTGTGTCTGTCACCGACATCGATAGCTCCGCCCTTGACCTCGGGGTGGAGACGGCCCAGCCTGCCACAGAATCCTCTGGGAATAGCTCAGAGGGCGACAATCACCACCTCAAGCCGCCCTCACGCATCTCTCCCGAGTCCTCCGAGAGCGAGTGGGAGACTCTGGACCCCAGCGTGCTGGACGAAGGTGGACCGCAAGAGGCACCTTCTGAGACGGAGCCAGAGCTCCCGGAAACATTTGACTCCAAACCCGGAACGCCGATCACAGTGCAGCCGCAGGCAGTCACCGGTCAGGGAGGGGTCACCCAGGGCCTGGTGTCAGGTCTGGAGGAGGATCAGTACGGCCTGCCACTCGCCATCTTCACTAAGGTAACAGCAGCGATTAATACTTCTGTTAAAAAT
Source organism: Simochromis diagramma (assembly GCF_900408965.1). Lineage (NCBI taxonomy): Eukaryota > Metazoa > Chordata > Actinopteri > Cichliformes > Cichlidae > Simochromis > Simochromis diagramma. The sequence continues at coordinate 14,827,841 of NW_024387040.1, read as the reverse complement.
TCTGTTTCCTTTGAAGTGGTGCAACCCTCAGACCTAAATCTGAGAGGACTTTTGCCGATTGCCGTCTTCTTGTGAGTCTTTTCTGAAGTTTTCTGCGTGACCCTGATTGCACCTGTTCCTGTTTCGCCTTTTTGATTAGAAATGTCTTCTTGACACAACTTTATAATTTATCAATATTGTTTAATAATTAACCATTAAAATCTCAGCTCAGACAGCTGGGTGGAGATAAGCAGGTGTACGGCTGTCATAAACACAGCGGCCTTTGTCTTTTCTTGTTTCCAGGGTTACCTGTGCCTGCCCTACATGGCGCTGCAGCAGCATCACCTCCTGTCAGACGTGACGGTGCGAGGCTTTGTCGCCGGAGCAACCAACATCCTCTTCCGTCAGCAGAGGCACCTCAGTGACGCCAGTCGTCGAAGTAAGTCCTGTGTGTGAAACTGTTGTGTTAACTTTTTAAAATGTAAGTATTTAATATTTTTTTTTAATACTTCACTGCTTCAGGTGGAAGAAGCTCGTATCCAGATCCAAGACCCCGAGCTCAGAAAGATGTTGAGTCTGACCACTGCAGACCTGCGCTTCGCCGACTACTTGGTCAAACACGTGACGGAGAACCGCGACGATGTCTTCCTGGACGGGACGGGCTGGGAGGGTGGAGACGAGTGGATCAGAGCCCAGTTCACCCTCTACCTTCACTCCTTACTGTCTTCTGCATTACAGCAAGGTAAGACAATCAAAACTGTTCACAATAAATGTGTAAAATAAACACATAGAAAGGCTCTTACAAGCAATCACATGCTTCCATAAAACACATCTGGGAGCTTGTACGCATTTAGAAATGGACGGGGCGTTTATATTAGGTTTAATGTCATCAACTAAATCACAACAGACAGAATAATGTGTGAAAATGCCCCAGAAAGAGACAAGACGAGCGGGATAAATAAATCTATCCTGCATTTCTAGCTGTTTCCACATCTGATAGTTGGTTTTAACTTTATTTCCAACTAGTACAACTTAAAAAAAAAACCCATAAAGCTCTCATCCTGTTTAGATGCCTTACTAGTCAGGATTGGCGCTGCCATATTGCATGTAACTGATGTCTTTGTTTCCCATCTCTTCCTTTCAGATAGCGAGCGGCTGCTGGCAGATTACGGGGCACCTTTCGGCACAGCGTGGAAGATCACCCACAACTACCGGGTGTGGTACAGCAACAAGCACCCCGGCATGACCGCCGTCACCCCAGGGTAGGTGGACAGGAGAGCGACTGACTTCTGTTACCTGCAGCTTTTGAATGTTTCTTATTTGTTTTTCATGATCCCATCTTCTCCGTTGTAGACATCCGTTCCAGGGTCAGTACAGCGTAGCCGACGTAAAGCTACGACTCTCACAGTGAGTGCAATTTCATGTTATCTTATTATTATTTTCTTTTTTCTTCTAAAAATCAGGGATTTGTATCTAGTTTTAATAGCAGGTAAGATGCAGGGTGAAGCTTCACCCCATCGCTTGTTTTCTGCAGCTCAGAGCGTGTATGTTGCTGCCCTCTAGTGGTTAGAAGAAGTCAAAGCTGCAGCAGCAGAGGGAGCAAGAGAGTATGGGGCTCCTGTCTTTAAAGCCTTGCTTAAAGACTATCTGCAGAACTTTCCCTCTTTATTAAACCAAACACAGAGTTTGTAAAGTGACACCTGCAGGATGCAGGAGTACTCATCGTGAGACCTTGCCCCGCCTTGACCTTAGTTGTCACATAATAGGGTGGTCCCACGAAACCTTGGCTGATTGTGACGCACTCCCATTTTCACACCTTGGCTTGTGTTATTAGGTACAAGATCAATAGGGGGTTCATAGCTGGACTCCCTTAAGGTGGTGTGGGAAAGGCGGATGTTGTCCAAAATAAAGACAATGTTGGATAATACCTCCCACCCACTCCATGACATGCTGGTCAGTCACAGGAGCACGTTCAGTGAGAGACTGAGAGTACCAAAAAGCACCACTGAACCCACTGTAACCAAAATAATTTTCCCTAAGGATCAATAAAATATTCTGATTCTGATGACCCTCTGAGGGACACTCCCAATAGGGCTTAGAAATCTGGGACTCTCCACCAGTTCCTCTCTGAACTGAAGAAGCTTCTCGGATGAGAGGTGAAAAGAAACTTGAACAAGTCCAGACGCTTTTCTTGACCTTAATGACTGAGAACCTTCAGACATGTTTTGTTAGTACTAAACTCTGCATTCAATACTGTTGACAGTTACATTATGCATACATGCAGAGATACTGGGCGGGTGTATCAGGGTCTGCCTAGGAGTGGTTCTCTTCTGTGCCTGCTTCAGGTCTTCTTCCACTTGTCTTCTCAACGATGTGATATAAGATCACCCCCCCCAGGCACATTCTGAGCATTTTTAAGATAATATCTCCTTGTTTGTTCCCCCTGCCAGACGTTTTTTTTTTTTTTCTTAAGGTACCACTTTAGGTATCCTTCCCACTTTTGCTAAATCCTCTAGCTTTTACTTTGAAGGAGCTGTCTAATTTTTAACACATGCAAAGGTTGATATATTTATACTGTAAAGATCTTGACAGTTTATTTTTAAAAAGGGCCAAAGTTACAAATGATGATGCCAGCGTTTGTGTAGGTAAACCCTATGAGCCAAAGGTTCAGGCTTCAGATTCCTCTAAACGCAGTTTCAGTGTTTTCTACTGTTGGCTCTGTAATGTCACAATGAGGGGTTATCAGTTTTTTTTCAGACGGACAATAATATGAGAGTCTGCACCAAGGCCCAGTAAAATATAAATAACGTTTATTTTGAACTTTGAATCATGCAATTGTTACTCTAAAAAAAGTCCAAGGATGAAAATGTGGAGCTGGAAATGGTAAAACAGTGTTTGCTTAAAATGCCAAATGAAGTAAAAATAAGTCAAAATATGGGAGATTGAGACTCCCAGCTCTGAAGAATGTGTTTTTAAAATTTTAGCGTCTGTTTTTAGACCCACTGATGATTAAATTTCCAATGGCTGTCAGGCTCAGTGCACCCAAACACCCCAGCTGTGAATACTTTATGAATACAGTATATGACAAGGAGCAGCAGGCAGCGCGTCGCTTGGATGGATATAGCAGCTCAGCGGTCAGTCGTCTCGGGTCGGGGGTTGCGGTGGCAGCGAGGGTCTCATATCAGCCGGAGTCATTAATTATGAGTGAGTTTCATTCTCAAAAACTGAGCCAGAGACTTCTTCAGCCTCAGCTCCAGTTTCATTCCAGGAAGTGTGGATGAAAGGCGACTCCGTCCACAGCTGGAGTGCCGCGTCTAGTGTTACGCTTCAGATAAATGCCTTCCCACCACAAACACACACACAAACACACACACACAGTGGAGAGTGTCTAGGTCCCTAACTTAGCTTCATGGTAGGATCTGCTTGGCTGTCATACCCAAAGTTCTCGCTTTACCCTCTGGTGTTCGGTGACATGGCCCCTGAGAAATTTGTCGTAATGCTTCAGTAAACAAACACACAGACAAACAGCACAGGGTTAGATTAGTGTAACTGCACAGCGTCCAATCAGGAGACTTCTACTAGATTAACAGACACCCCTGCGCACTTTTAGCACATTTACTTTGAAAAATTATGAAACTTATAAATTGAAAATAATGTAAAATTAGCAAAATTTCAAATTAAAATTCATTAAATATAATAAAACATATTTTGCAGTTTAAAAAAAATCATAAATGATTGAATAATTTTTAAAATACTTTTTGAGAATCGGAGCAGTGACTCTGCAGACTGCGCAGGAAGATGTTCCGGTAATCGGCCCATAGAAATGACTTGATTTAAATTTGGCAGGTGTCCCGATTAGGATCACGTTCCCGTTAACCTCTGGAGCGCTTCCAGTACGGCTGCTATATTTAGATTTGTGAACATCTCCGTTTACTATGAACAAAATCTTTGCAACTGTTTATTTCCGTAAAGACATCAGAATCAAATATCAAGTGACACTAAATAGGATGAGAAAGGTCACCGATGTATTACAGTTATTGAATCAAGAATGCGCGAGAGTTGTCTTTTAGTAGAAAATAAATAAAAACAAACACAATAGAAACACTGAACGAGTATTTTTACACATGCAATATAAAATATTAAGTATAAAGAAGCCAAAGCAAAAAATTAAAATAGTCACAAAAAAACAGGATGATTGTTTGTGTTTGTGAGAACATATTGTGTCATTATATTTATTTATTTATTTATTTATTTATTTATTTATTTATTGCGAAATAAAAACTTCCAATAGGAAGTATATTTAGTTTCTGCAGGACACATGTTGTCCAGATGCTTTAGTATCACCATGGCAACCAAGAAAACAGAGCTTTAAAATGAGTAGTATGCGCTGTACTTTTTTATAAACATAACAAAGTCTTCAAAATCTTCTTTTTTTCCACAGAAAACGTAGCATTATGACGATGTTTAATAATTTTTAGTATTTTAACTTGGGAACTTCAAGTAGAAATGCAAAAACCTCTGACATAAATGACGCAAACTCTGGTCTTTGGTGTGAACCGTGTGAACACTTCACCACCCAATCCCCCCCAACTTCCTGTTTCTCCTTTTTAATTGTAGAAAATATTCATTTTGTGAACATATATCAGCACATATGAGACTGTGCAGCTGAAAAATTGTGCTCAGTCAGAAAAATAAGGAGTGGAAATTCATGTGCAGGCATAAAAGATTTAAAATAAATAAATAAATAAAAACAGGAGGACAATTTGTATTGAGAAACATGAATCAGTAGATTAGAAGTCACAAGTGTTTTGCAACCTGCTGCGTTGTATCGGCCAAGACAACTATGAGTCACACCAGCCAATAAAACAGCATATTAAAATGTTCTATCATACCAAGAAAGCTTGTTGTGTTTTCTTTAGTAACATGTGTCATCGGTGACCTTTTATTTATTTATTTGGTGTCCGTCAGTCTCGGGACATTCTCTTGACCCCAAAGAGCTGCCTTGGTGCTTCTCATCAGCTGGAGAATCAGCAGAAAGCTCTCCCCCTGTGTTTCCCTGCATCGGTAAACACAGAGCTGTTTTACTGCAACTTGAGACATCACGGCTGGGGAAGAGGGGGGGACTGGGGTTAGTGGGGCAGACGGTGACGAGCCTGATGTATCCCACTGCTTGGGAAAGTTTAAAAGAAGGCTGAGTCTGTGCACTCCACTCAGCTCATCACTGGATTAAAGAAAGAGAAAGACTCAGTGCCACGCTTGACTTCCTTGTGAATGTGCTGTGTTGCATGTGTATTATTGAAGCGCCAGGAGGGGGCTACTAAAGGCCAACTCTTTTCATGTCCCCTTGTCATCAGCATTGGACAAAAAGCAGCCGGTGGCAGAGATGCTCTCAGAAAACAGAGTCATGTGATGAGCTGCACGGCTGCAGAGACACGCACACACACACTGATTCTTTACTGTTGGCGTACCGCGCTCTGCTATATAAGGAGCTGTTTTTTTGGGTCACTCAGCTCGATGGAGAGTGCACACAGACGCTCTGGGCTTTCTGGAAACCAGTGTGAAACTGGGTGGCAGGTTTACATGTGAGCCACAAAGTTTCCATTATTTCACCCAGATTTCCCCTGAACACATTCAAAGTTAAGATTTTTTTCCAGTGCTGCAGTTCATCTCGAGCAAAACATTTAAAACCGTGGTTCTGGATCTTGTTCATTAGTATTAAAATAATACTCCTCTAATTTTGATGTATTTCTGATCATATGTGAGCTTTAAGAGCTTAAGTAGGTTTACTTAATCATGTGTAATGAATAAACATAAACCACTAAACCAGTGTCAAGAGCCATCCTTAACCCTCAAGCGACCAGGCTAAAAATAACCAGATGGGATCACTTGTGACCTATTAGGAATTCAGTTGTTCATGTACCAAACAAGGAACAAATTAACAAAAAAAGACAAATTTGCAAGGAAAAAGTAACAAATTCTCAAATTAAAAAAAAAAAAAGAAAGTGTTTTGTTTGTTTTGTTTTTTTTAACTGAAAAATTGCAAAATTTTCCTGGAAGGGGGGGGGAAAAAAAAGGAAAATGCCAGAAATTCTCAAGGTGAAAGCCACAGACTTACGAGGAAAGAAATCACAGGTTTCTTCTTTTGTTTCAAAATTTGTGAGAAAGAAGTAACGAATTTTATAAGGAAAAAGTGACAAATTCAAAACGAACCCTTTAAAGCAAATCGTGTTCTGGCTTTTCTTTTCCCCCACTGAAAAACCAAAATAAATTCCACAATATATTTTGTAATTATTAACTTACAAAAAATGCCCGCTGTGGCAAATATGATACAAATGAACACTCATATATGCAAATTAATATTTAATTTATTTTAAAGACCAATCGGAAGGTTCAATAAACACTCAGTTCTCAAAAAATGTTTCTTTTTGCAATTATTTCATGGTTAAGGCTTTAAAAAGTTTAAATTTTACATCATATTTTCTACAGGAATACTTTCTTGTTAATATGAAATCAAAGCCGATAATATCAAAACAAAGGAACCGCATATTTCCACAATTTCTCTACATGAAACGAATGTAAAAGTTGTGAAATTATTGTTCGGACACATTTTGACCATAAGAAATTGTCATAACAGCACATGTCAACAGACGACTGTGATGGTAAATTAACCCACATTCATGTAAAGGAGATTATATGGATTAAGTTTAAAAAAAGCTTTGTTTAGTGTCAGAATGTTTAAAATAGTCTCAAATCCAACATGACAGGAATTGTTAGCAGTGCTAATGGGCGTTAGACACTTACATCAGGATAAGCCTTGTTAACAGGGACGTTTGCAAGACCAAAATAAATAAACTAATGGTGCTTTTGTCCCTTACTCATATATTTTACTCTTACTGATATATTTTATTTTTCTAGATTTATACTAAATATGGTCTCCAAGAAACCCTGGGAACAATGTGCTGCAATACAGTCCTATACAAAAGATGATTAAACAACAACAACCATCCAAACATTAAAGACAGCTGCTAATTTTGCAAGCTTTGCAGATTTTTTTTATTTTTATTTTTTTATTTGACTACTGGTGGCACTGTTGAGTCGGTGATGGTAACAAATGGGGTGCTGAAAATATAAAACAAACAGATTTTCTTTTCTTTTATTCGTTTAGGAAACTTCTACACTCACTTATATTCGGTTGCTTTAACTTGCGTGACCCAACTGCCCCGCTGGGATTGTCCGTCAGCAGATCCTCTACTTTAGCCAAAAAGAAGCACAGCGAGGAGAGGTTCCTGCCGAGGAAATGAGCAGCCACAAAGCTGGATTATTGATCCTAGCAACATGGGCTTAGCAACCGCAGCTTGTTTGGCAGATCCACTTGCAGGCGACGGCGCTGCAGGGCGCTGCCGTCTGACTCCAAGATGCCGCAAAGTTGACGCTCTGCTCCGCTTCTGCGGAGAGCGGTGTCACGTCGATGCTACTCTGGCTCTGTGTGGTTTGAAGGAATGATGGCACTACGCACACGTCTCATTTTCTGTTTGGTTTTAGGTTTCATATGTAGACTTTACATCCTGCAGGCCTCTCAGAGCCACTCTGAATCTTGGCAGCAGTTTTTCTTAGTGGAAATCTTGAATGTTTGCTTTAATATTCACAGTTATTGCATTGATTTAGTTTATTTTCTCTGCCTTTTGATGTGTATTACACATGACATAATAGGGCCAAAAAAAGGGAGGAAGCTCCCGGGAGAGGATGGGTTATATTACAGAAATGTCACAAATTTATGAGGGAAAAGAAACTCACATATTTGAACTTTTTTAAAAATGAGTTAATAAATAAACCAAAGATGGACAAGAAAAATTCCCAGAATGCAAATTTATCATTATTAAGACATAAAAACTAAAAAACCCTCAAACTTTAGAAGAGAAAGAAGTCAAGTGAAGCATAAAAAAGTAACAAATTATTGAGGAAGAAAGTCACGATTTTGTGACGGGAAAGAAGTCACACATTTTGGGGGGAAAAAATCGGTTATATGAGGATGAAAAGTTTTATAAAAACCTTTTTTAATAAGTCCCTGCAGACTTGTAGTCTGAATCGCAGTCTTTTAGGTTAAATATGGCCATAAATATGGAGAATAAAAGCGAGACCCTGCCTTCATATTCATTAAATTCTCTGTCTTAAAGATTTTCTTGTTTTCCTCAAGCATTTTATTTAACATAACATAAACATAAATAAGACAAATTGAGACTTGTTGGCTCACAGAACATATGTGAGCGTGTTGAAATCCAGTGATGTAATCACATCACTTGTAAGTGCATCCCAAACCTCGGCGTTGCGGGCCTCTGGTTTGATTTTCACGTGTAGTAAACTTGACAGTGAGTTTATGTTCAGATGAAATAACGGCTGATTAGAGGCTTGAGTGACGGACGTCTGCTCTCTGCAGCTGCTGACATATATCCCCATCGTCTTTTTTAACTACGCCGCTGTTTGCCCAGATGATGCAGGAGTGAGATTCCTGCTGAATGTCAGGTCAGCGGGGATCCGCGTGAAAGGTTGTGTGCTGGATTCGCGCCAAGCTGCTGTTCAGATAAAGCTAGGCGCGGCCGCATTTAGCCCTACATTTGTTGTGAAACTTAGTCGTCTTGTTTCCGCTGTTGGGTCAGCTCCGATCATCACATTCACCACCTGTGACTGATGCTCAGCCTCTTTGCTGTTACATAATCCTCCTTAACAGGTTTGTGCAACATTTAGCAACAGCACGTTTATGTGGTTTCTTTCCTGGAAAGGAGGAAGAATTCCTTTAGTGTCAGATTGTAGACAGGGAGATGAAAATAGAGACTGCTTGTTCTGGGCGTTTGTGAACCTTTTGTTTTCTCTTTGCAGCTCGGTGCAGAACAGCGAGCGAGGGAAGAAGATCGGAAACGCCATGATGACAACCAGTCGCAGTGTAGTCCAGACTGGGAAGGCAGTCGGTAAGGCAGCTGCTCAGTTAAACCCAGATCAGACTGTTACCAGTCAACATGTCATTAACTCTCTGGGGTCCAGGGTATAATTGGCCGTTTTTGACTACATTTGATTTTACCTCTATATTTCACCTTTAAAATAAGTTTTTCTTGCCTTGTTTGGTATCATTTTCAGCACAACCTCAAATATCTGAAATTTGAGTTCTTTTTTCATTTTAGTATACTATATTAGCACAGTTGATTTAAATTCAGACAAAAAATTCAAAATCCGAGTAGAAAAAAGTTATATTTTTTACTGTAAAACCCACAAACATGTTTAACGAATCATTTTCATAACTTGAAGTGCAAATAGAAATTGTACAATTCTAAAAATTATGCACAAGTTTTGCAAACAACAAAGTTATATGGTACTATTTACCTAAAAATGCAGCGTGCGTTTTTTATATAACCATTTTAAATCTATTTACAGAACAATCAGGTGTGCTGCATCAAATAAGAAGGCACACAAATTATTTGTGCCAGTCCAAGAAATGTAGTTTGTGTTCAGTATAAGACAGAATAGAACATCAAAGGCCTAAACCCTGCAGGTCTGACAGCAGGAGGTGCATGAGTCCAGTTTTCCATGCGTGAACAGCGTTTACACTGGAATCTGCCTTTGACGTCTTTTTTAGAGCAAATGTGACGTTCAGCAGTATAACTGACACACAATACAAAACAATAACTACACAACAAACTAACTACAGCCTCCAAACACGCTAAACGTCACTAATGTCTCACATATGAAAACTCGCTCTCTCTCTGTCTTTCGCTCGCCCGCTTTCCATTGCGGGTGTCACTCCTAAAAACTTCTCCCTAAACATCCAAGTGTCACATGTTGTCATATCATTTTTTTTTGATTGGCTGACATGGTAAACTCTAACACCAATAGGGAAGGAGACACCGTTTTTACCGTTCTTCCTGCTGTAAACGCCACTGTTTTGCTCAGAAAAAAACATCGCGTGTATTTTTTATCATAACTCTGGTTTTACGTGGCCCATTGACACAATTCAAAAACTGGTATATAGTTTGAAGTCTGCACTTTCGACCCAAGTTGAAATGGAGACTCTGACGTGCTGCATCTTGTAGCTGTTTCGTCTTAAATTGGTCATGTGATTTTTGACGCGCCGGCGCGTCCAGCGACCCCAGAGGGTTAAAGTGCAAACTTTGAGCTTTAATTCAGCTTTCAGTTTGAGCCCCAAAGAGATGACCGTACAAGTGAAGTAGACCATCATTAGGCTGAAAAATAAATCTATTAGAGAGATCCAACAATGCGGCACATTCCTAAAAAGCAGACGGGCTGGCTCAGCAACACCAAAAGGCCTGGAAAACCACTGAAGTGGATGATCACGGAATTCCATGGTTCAGAAAAACCTTTTACAAAATACAACCAAATGAAGCACTTTTGAGGAGGTATGCATATCATTGTCAAAGGCAAATATAAATACAGAAAGTTGACAACAAGGGGCAAAAAAACACCAGTTACACTCAAAAACAGGAACGCCACATAAGACTTGAAAGACTTATGGCAGGAGTGGGGAGCTCCAGGCTTTCAAGGGCCAGTGTCCTTTAGATATCACCCTGGTTCAACACACCTGAATCAAATGATTAGTTCATCAACAGGCCTCTGGAGAGCTTCACGACATGTTAAGGAGGTAATTTAGCCATTTAAATCAGCTGTGTTGGATCAAACACACATCTAAAACTTGCGGCCCTTGAGGCCTGGAGTTCCCCCACCCCTGACTTATGGCATGGAACCAGGAAATGGAACCTTCACTTCAATTTCAGCTTTCTTTTATTTATGTATTGCCAAATTACCACAAGAGTAGCTCTCAAGGGAATTTATATTGTAAGGTAAACACCAAGCAGTAAAGTACAAAGTGATAATGAACCAAAGCAAACCGCAAAAGCAACCCAAGAGTTTCTAAAGGGTAAAGAAATTGAGTATTCTTCAGACTTAGTTACCTGATCTCTGTCAAACACAGCATGCTTTTAAGTGTTTAAATACCAAACTGAATGAAGTTTTATAAAAGACTGTAGAAACACTTACAGACCTAGCTGTAACCATGACTTTGCCCTTATTAAGTAATCAAATGTCTACTGTAAGAATTCGTTCTGGTGTCACTGTAGGAAAAACAAAAAAGTAAAGTGAAATTCTCTATTTTCCACTCTCAGGTCAGTCAGTGGGAGGAGCATTGACCAGCGCCAAGACGGCCATGTCCACCTGGTTCTCCACATTGGCTCAGCCGGCACCAGCATCCACCCCAGCCTGTCCTGAACCTGCCACTGCAGTCAAACCGTGACAACGGACACCCCCGGAAATCCTCATTGACTCTGTTTCTGTGTCATCCTCTGATTGTGAAGCTTGGGGGCCGACAGAGTGAGCGCTAGTTTCATGAAGGATAGTAAATCTCTATTCAAAATCAAATGAGAGCCATCTGAAATATACAGCCATAAGTTGGTGTTTCTGGCACTTTTTTCCAGCATCATATTTGCGGGGCGCATCCCAGACAAGGAGGCAGACACTGCCTTTGAGTTACCTGTACAGTCCATAACCACTGTGAGGCAGAGACTGCCACTGCTTTTCATCAAAGCCAGAAAATTCAGCAGGTTGCATTATTATGTCTGACCGCCTCTTTCTCACTGCTGCCGTTTGTATTGCTGGATGCTTTCCTGTGAGACACTAGAGATGCTGTTCTGGGGTTTGCAGTGTTCACTCTGTGCTGCATATTTATACAGTTTGTCTAAAAAGGTGACTATTTTGCTGAGAAATGACATTAAGTAAAATATATATAGAAAACATAAGTCACAGCATTGAATGGAAAAGCATGATCTGTGGTCCCTTGAAAGTTTTAATGGTACACATTTTAAATGCAGTCTGGATCCCGTTTACCCGTCCCCTGTGGTAACATTGTGGTTAATGCAGTAATAGCGTGAAATATAACATATCACTTACAAGAGCAAATCAAGTGGTAATGAATCAGAATTATCATTTTTAATTTAACAGGACTGATTTTAAATGAAAAAATCAAAACAAAAACTTCTTTATAATAGTCGCTAACATCATCAAATTTAGCAAGCTAATGCTACTTTTTAGCTAGCTTGAGAAAAAGAGTATTATAAGGAACATTATTGATTGCTTGATTTTTTTTAAACAAATAACAAACAAACAAACATAGCCAATGAAAAGTAAGTTAAAATTTCTGTATTATTTAAAAATTTTGATTTACTTTTAAGTTAAAATTATTAGATACCCAACTTCAAATGTTGACTCCTCTCTAGAAGCTAACCTGAAATTTTAATTTATGGATAGTAAAAAAGTCAGAAACAAGCTTTCCTAGAAAACATGCAGTTAAAATGATTGACATTTTTTTTTTAATATTGTTTTTAAAAAGAGAAGAATTTAATAAGATGAGTCTAACATTTTTTTTTTTTAAGCAAAAGTCGTCGTCCCCTCCCAAACTAAAACACACAAGAAAATTGGCTAATGTTACTTTACTTTTCAACTAGCTTACAAGTTAAAAAATGTAATTGTAAATGTAAAATTAAATTTCAGATTTCTTTCCTTTCAGATGGAACTTCAGACTTCTAAGTCGTTGTGATAACAACATTGTGTTTATGACTTAAAGTTTATGGACCTTTAAATCTTTAAAATCTTTGCAAATGTAGGAACTAATATGTGAAGACTATTAACATGACCATAAGACACTAATGTTACAAAGAGAAATGTTGGTTTGATGTGACCATTTAAATGAAGTTAACCAGTTAACTTTGTTTGAATTTTTTTGCTGCTGTTACCAGAAAAACAACTTTTTTTTTTTTAATGGCAAATGTTAGCTTTAGCTAGGTAACAGCTAAAGAAAAAGCTGGCGTAAAAAACCCACCAATGTTACTTAAACTGGCTTAATTTGGCTGTTCCAGGATATTTTGGTGAGGAGAAATAAAATAATAATTTTATTTTAGACAATAACAGGAAGGAGTCAAAAAGGAGAAAATGGGAAGCCTTTTTTTAAACTGAGTCCACTGTATTGTTTAGTATCAATTATTTTTACATGTAAATGTTTTTATTTGATTTACATTTTGTCTGTTTTGTGGAAATATGTAATTAAAAACGGTATCAAATTGAATAATTCTTTTCAGTTGACATTACTTGATTAGTCATAGCTCTAGATTTGATTGACTCCTACATAAACATTAAAATTCCAAATCCCAAACACGCTGTTATGATAACACCACAATGTTATTACAGAAATCCTTGTGAACCTAATGTCTGATTGTGATGAAACCCAGCTGTGTTTGACAGGGTATTGTAATCCCTTACCTAAGCCTTTTTGTACTTTACTGTCAGTATACATGCATAAATATATTTTAAAAAGTATATTTGAAGATGGTAAAGCAGACAACTTATTTATTTCTTGTGTAACTTGTCCCACGACTATCCATGTTTTGTTGTAACAACACTGGAAAAAGTCCCAGTCTGTGGACCACTGTGTATTTGCACAAAGCAGCTGTTATATCTTCTTTTTATGGATCTTTACCTTGTATAACTGTAATTTTGAGGTGCTTGAAGGATCTTTTCCCTCCATGCTACAAATACTCAACAACTGTTGGATTAAAAGTGGTCCAGTGAGCATGCTCTGTCCAGTCCAGTTTTACAGTTTTTGTTTTCTTCTTCACGCTTCTTTGGACATTGACTCATTTTCTGGTGTTTTGATTTAGAATTAAGTATGTTAAATTGCTAACTGTAAAGAAAAGCTGCTTTTTTAAATCCTCTAATGATATATTTTCATTTTGTATTTAAGTATATATATATATATATATATATATGAATGTATTATGAATTCAGATTCAGATTATTTTCTTGACAGATGCTTTTAATGTATTGGAGAAGGACATCGGGTTAACTATATTGCTGTATTAAACAATCAAAACAAAAACCCACCAGACTTTTATTTTTAGCATACACGGGAGCATTTATTTTCCTTTATCCCTCTGGGTTTTTGTCTGGGAACAAATGTAGGTTAGTCCCCCACCCCACCTACACACAAAAAAAAAAGCGCTGGTGTGTGTGAGTGAGAGAGGGGGGGCTGTTGTTGTGGTGGCAGCACCACATGGCTCGACAAAAACACAGCACAGTGTTGTCCGACAACTGCACGCTGGCATAACGGAACTCATGAACCCGACGACCTTGCATGTGGCTTTACCCAGAGACAATCAGAAATTCACACCCACCGAATCCCTCCTTCAGGGGAACTGATTTATGTTTTTAAATGATGCCTAATGATTAGCAGAAATCTAAAGAGAAAACCCTTAGTTCCGTTTCTGGTACATAAACGTCGATGTTTGTGTTTTCAGTTCAGTTATTACCCAACTATTTCACAAATGACAGCATGTTTCCACTTTCAAAACCTTTCTCCAGACTCATTTCTCACCATCCTCAGTGGTGGTTGTGTATTAGAATCTTTCTAATGCGACATATTGGGTTCAGATAATTTCAAAAAGTAAACTAAATGACAAATTTGTCCAAACTTAGTGCTGTTGGGTAAGCCTCAACATTACTGTTTTGACCATTTTTGGAGCGATAAGGCATCAAAAGGACAAACGAGGAGAATTCCAGCTTATTCACTCAAGTTCGCTGAGGTGAAGCCTAGCAGACATCACTTGACCAGCTTCACTTTTCAAATTGGCCGCACCCGACCCTGCTGTTGTGCAGCAACTGTGTCACTATTTGTGGAAGAACTTCTTTCAGATCTCGAAGGTTTTGGCTTTACTCTATGTAAGTTGTTAATGTGAAATAGATGGCAAGAGATTTGCAATTAATTTATCACAACCACTGTATAATCTCAAAGACTGCATTCAGTTGCAGACTGATAGCAGACTGACTCAGTCTCGTTGCTATTTTATCACCACTTCAAAGCACCAAAACTGCTTCGGAGGCAGCAACTGACTGGTTGCAGATCTGGTCCCAGTCTTTGAAACAACAACTGAAGTTGCAACATTTTGCTTTTGGTCTCCATCCCATTTTTCTACTGTGACTAACGTTAACGGGAAAGTAAATCTGAGCAATTTGACAGAAACTATTTTGTTTCTCGATTTCGTGTCTGCAGCCTGGTGTTGTTTCCATTTAATGGTATTGATGGCTTCACCAATATAATATACAAACGTGTTGCATGCATATTTATGCCTTCACACCTATACAGGATAAAAGAATTTGATCAATTCTACCTTTTGGAGCTGTACGTGTGGAACATCCTTCAAAACAAATGCTACACAGTTGAGTGGAGAATTTGATTACATCCATCAAACCACCATCCATTACTGTAAAGTTTACACAGTTTGACCTCCACTCAGCTGTTTAGCATTTGTTTTAAAGGAAGTTCCACATGTACAGCTCCAAACAGCACTCGCTTGTTTTTCTCCTGTCCACCCCTACACGTCTTTTTCCATCGCTAAGAAAAAACAATAAATAAAAAAAATAAATTTTTATTCTCCACATAGAGCTGTACCTTTGGATGTAAAATGCCCTGCTCTTTCCTAGGCAGCAACTCTGTATTTCCTCGCTCAGTTTCTGTATTTAGCAGCAACTGCAACTTCACTAACGTCTGTCACATGAACCAGAATAAACAGTATGTAGGGGTGTAAGCAAGACACTTTGACTTCTTGAAAAAGTATTTCAGCAATGCCAGGCATGAAAGATAAACTTGCTTGACAGCATTTTGCATTATTTTACACTGAATACCTCATTGTTTCAAGGTGCCGAAACCCCACAGCAAAGAATTTCAAAAACGTGCATTATTTTTAGATTTCTTCATCTAGCACCTATTTTTCAAAAATTGTATAACAAATAAATAAACAAACAGGGAGTCTACTTTCAGGAACGTTTTTGGTATGTTTTTTAATAAATTAACGTTCATTCAAAATACAGTGCCAAAGGAATATGATGCAGCCAAACATGCTAGTAAGGTTCGTCATGAAGCACCTGTGCTCATGTTTTTTAGAAAAAAAAAAAAAAAAAAAAAAAAAAAAAAGTAGGAGGAAGACCCCTTCCCTCCTCTAACCCCGCCCCTCTCCACTTCTGCTAGTGGTTGGCGGGACAGTTTCCTTAGCAAAAAAAATCCCAAGGCCAGCCCGCTCCTCTCACAACCAATCAGCAGCAAGATTCCTCGATATTCACTTCGGAAAATGTAATTCAATAGGGGAAAAGAAAAAAAAAACAAAACCCCACAATCACACTACAGTAAAGTCTGATATTAATTTAAAAGAAGAAAAAAAAAAAACAAAAAAAAAAAAAAAACAACCTAATACAAAATAGACCTGGTTATTTCCCCACACTAGAACAGTTTTCTTTTAAACATATGAAAAATAGATATTCTATTATACATTTTATATATTTCAGCAGCTTGGAAATAAGAAACAAAAACTTAAAAAGATGATGAGCCAGAAACCTGTTTGTACTGTGAATGGAGTTGTGTGTTGGAGAAAAACAAAGTGTCACGATCGTGTCACGGCAGATCGAGTGAGGCGTTGACTGCTGGCTGTGTGGAAGACCGGTGTGCAAACCAACTCGAGGAACAGGCAGCGGCGGCGTGAGGGCAGAGGACAGAGAGGTGAGGGAGGAGAGGCGACGGGTGGCTGAACCTGCAGTCACCCTCTCTCTCTCTCGCTTTTAAAAACAGCCTCTCTGGCCTTTCCCCAAAAACCGCAGCCTCTGCTTCCCTCGTCTGCAGGCCTTTTGAGGAAATAAGTGATCCTGTTTTTTGAAAAAGGAAAACTCTGCTGGAAATTAAACTTCACCTGCTTTGTGACTGCAAGAGAGAGAGAAAAAAAAAAAAAGTAAACCAGTGTTACTGAAATTTGAAGATGTAAGCTTAAACTCTTAGATTAGAAACTATTTCATTACCTCTGCAAAAAAGTTAAAGAAAAGCAGCAAATCTTATAAAAGCTGAAAGCAGAGAATGACGCAGTTAAAATCTAATACAACTCTTTTTTTTAAATTAAGAGTCAAACATTTTCTGTTTTAACAATCAAATGGGGAGAACTGCTGCTTTTCTACACTTTTGCACTCTACACTCACTTTTGACCGACTTTAACTATGTTAACTTAACGTCTGAAATCAGCTTCTTTTGCACAGAGCAAAAGAAAAATGTTAAAGTGGATCAAACTGAGGTTCTCATGCTGTAAAGCCAGATTTTCTGCAGAGTATTCCTTCATCAGTAATGAGAGAAGAGGGAGGAAAAGAACAGGAGCGGAGAGAGGGGGAAGCAACAATCTAATAAGGGGCTTTGGGGGGTAATTTTGGTACAGTTGCCATTGACATTTGAGTAGATTTACAAGTGCATCATTATCCTCATCATCATCTGCATCTGCTGACGTTTAGATTATCATATTGTAGGAACTAGAGCCTGAACGACGCTGGATCTTTTGGTGTGGATGCTCTTTTTTTTTTTTTTTTTTTAAATTAAAAATTGTGTATATACACACCCACACTAATCAGCCACAATATTAGAACCACCTGCCTGAAGATCAAACAGCTTTGACACCACTGCATTGTACTGCAAAGAGAACTATGATCATGATTTTAGGATAAGTTATAACACCAAAGCTAAAGTGATGTGATGTGTGTCTCCTACCAGTGAGTGGCAGTAATGGACCTAGAGGCTGCTGCACACAACGAAGCACGAAAAGCCAGCGGTGACTTAACGGCTGTCAACGTAAACGAAAATGAGATTTGACACAAACTCCGCCAGGTGAAACTAACAAACTGTGTTGAGTAATTCCCAGTGATTATAAGAGTGCATCGTGCCTTGAAACGACCAGAAACCTCCAAAGAGTAAACGAAAATGAGGTGCAGAGCAAACTTCGCCAAGTGAAACTGAAACAAAACAAACTGTGTTACAACTGTTATGAACAGTGGTATAATACTGAATAGTTCCCAGTGAATATCAGTGTGTACAGTGGCTTGAAATAACCATCATTGGAAGGAAAAATAAATAAAAGATCAGCTTTAACGTTGTGGCTGATCGGTGGAGATACAAACCTGGAGCATTTCAGATTGTTCTCATTATTTATCATGGTTAAAATTACTTTTGGAGGCAGATCGCCGATTGCCTGACCACGTTTCAAAGCTGTGATTCCTACTCTGCTACATGTGCTGCTGACAGTGCTGAGTGAATGTAAACCATGAGTCCAGTGTTTCTCATGCAGACATGGGCAAAATAACTTCCACAAATTTAAACGCTCTTATTTTCAAAGCCCACTCCCTTCCCACCTCATGTTTCCCTCATGGCTGGCTCACTGTTGTGGTGGTCCTTGCCTCTCCAGCCTTTCCCCCTGTGGTAGATTTGGACACCTGCTGGCACTGGTCAGCAGCTGTCCAAACCGAGTGATGAGAGACTCACCGGAGAGGCAGCTGAATATATTGCACTGTTATTTATCACAGAGACCACAGCAATTGAAAACTGCAGAGGAGCACCTTATAAAACAGTAATATTTTTTTTTACTCATTTCAGAACGTGACCACCACAAACAGAAACGAAATCTGCAGGAAACACTGGAGTCTGAGTTGCTTGGACGCCTGAATGACCTCAAACTTTGTTTTTTGTGTTACGTTCGTAGAAAAATATCGGACAAGACACGTGCCAATTGGGCACCAGCTGATATCGGTCGGGCTCTAGTTGGAACAGTATGACAAATGTAGGAAAATCTAAACACATTTCACTGGCAAAAAAAGAAAAATAAGAAACCAAAAGAACACGGGGAAAACATTTTTTTAAGATTAGTAATTTTGAGGGGGCGTTTTTTTGTTGTTGCTCCAAACTTGTTTTGGGCTGCTCATCAGCAACAGCCTCTGAAGTCCAGAGCTCCCTCTACAATACAGAAAGTCAAACCCTTTTGTTTTCTAGAGTTCCAATGAGCCCCCTCCCCTTATTGTTTATTCCTTGGTAATATAGTCTCCTGCTTTAGACGGAGAGATAGGGGAGGGGTGCTTATGAGCTATACGTTAGGGAGGGCCACCAGCTCACCGTCCACCTCGAACTCCTCTGCGCCATCGGGGGAGAAGAGGTATGTTGGGGGTTTCCAGGGGGATTCCTCCAAACAGGAGGGATACAGCTTCCCCACCGCACAGCGGAAGTCCTTGCCTAGATCCCAGAGCACACGTTCCGACACGGGCTGCCGCAGGAACCAACGGTCGAGCTCCACGTCATACTGATAGATGGCATACTTGGCACGCTCGTTCATGTGGGTTTCACGCATGAAAATGCAGAGCGAGTTGAGCAGCACCACGGCCCGCACGCACGGGTCGGAGTAGCGCTTGGCAGGGATATTCGCCGCCAGACGCCACTCATTCTTCTTGACATCATAAATCTCCACAGTAACTGAGGAGCCGTCAATGGTGCTCGTTGGCAGACGGATGCCGGAGTTGCTGACAACGTGGAGCCCGCCGATGTAGAAGATGAGGTCGCCGAAGGCGGCTGCAGATGCAAAACAGCGGCTCGTCTTGCGCATGGCCATCTCCATCCAGGTGTCGGCTCGTGGCAGGTAGCAGTACATCAAATCGTGGGTCATGACGTATATGCAGTTATGCGCCACCACCGAGGTGCTCCAGTTCCAGGCGAAGGGTAGGGGGCTCATCATGGTCCACTCGTCCTTCTCGCAGTCGTAGCGCTCCACTGTGCGTTTATTCAGCTCTCCTCCGACATTATCCCCTCCGATTGCATAGATGAAGCCGTCGCAGTAGACCAGCGTGGGTTTGATTCGAGCACACAGCATGGGGGTTTTGGGCACCCAGGAGTTTTGCTGGGCATCAAACCAGAAGAAACTATCGACTGAGCGGAACACCGCCTGTAACTTGCCACTCTTGCCATGGTTGGAGATTGAGTTTTTGAGAGGGATCTGCCCACCAGCGATGAACACGTCATTATCAGGAGTCACAAGCGTGCCCACCTTCTGCAGGTCTCCCGGGGGATTGCACAGCTTGTACACCTTCTCCGCCTGTGGGCTGTAACACACTACTGTAGTAGGCACGTTCGAGGAAAATACATAACCGTCACTGTGGGTTTCTGACATGGCCTCCATGAAGATCAGCATCTCCTCCTTAGTCATGCCTAACCGTGGCTTGAAGAACTTGGGCATGGATTTGTAGAGGCCCTGAACCACCACAGACTTGTCGTTAGGCGGCAGACCCTGGAACCAGGCGCGCTGGGTCACCTCAGACAGTGCATCTATGCGAATCTGACTCAGAACCGAGGACAGGTGCTGTGACCGTGCCTCCATATTATACTCCAACCACAGCATAGCAGCCTCGCGCACAGTCTCCTCTTTTTCGACGTTGAGGTTGTCACTGCTCAGGATGTCTATGAGCAGCTCGTGGGACAGCTGGAGGAAGGTCTCCTGTCGGTACACTTTGGGGAACTTGTGCTCCACCATGCGCTTGGCGCTCTGCTTCAGCTCACTACAGCTGTAGAGGTCACCGATGCTCAGCATGCGGACGCAATTCTCAGCGTTGATCTTCTTCACCAGGTAGTCTCTGCACTGCAGCAAGACATCCTCAACCTAAACAGGAGAATAAAGGATGTGTCTTTAGTTTTAGTCTTCTTCATATTCTTATCTTTAAAGATACAAAATAAGGATAGAATTTATCGAGGCCACTACCAGAGCACTACTTTCAGTGGCGGATTGATACAAATTTAGATCAACAACAGAGCTCTTTGGCACAGAGAAATAGCACAGGTTGTTCCTTTTCTTTGTCCTTCACTGCACTGACCTGCAGGAAGCAGGCGGTCTCGTAGAGTGGCTCTACTGTGCTGTCGCTGATGGCCAGGTTGCCCGTATAGGCGTACGTGATGATGATCTGCAGGGTGGCCGCGTCCACGTTCCTCAAGTGGACGTGGGTTTGCGTGCTCTCGCTGAGGCCGCTCATGAACATTGCCCTGCGAGTGAAAGACCGGAACAACAGTGAGACGACAGTCAACGCAGCAGCCGATGTAAGAGGAAGTGAAACAGCGAGATCTCATGTCAACTGAGGTTCACTGGTGTTCATGAAGATATGAAATTTTAAATCATATGCATCACCCAATTTAAATAAATAAATAAATAAAAAAAAAATGAACAGAAAACATTTTCCACACCATCTTAATCATAACTCAGAGGAAGATAACAGATACAATGAGCTCTGATGGAGAGGAGCCTGCTTTATCCAGTTTGTACTTTCCTCTCTTTCTACAGGTAACTCTGGCATTATAGCTGCCAGTTATCTAACATACTAATATGACACCCATTTATTACTGACTTCTTAATATCTGTATAAAATGTCAGAACTAAGTTCAGCATTTCCCACACAAAGGCTTCACTTTAAAGTAAGTTTGTCACCTCATTTTAACATTTCTGTTCAAATTATGTCTGACTGAAACACAGGACTGATAATTCTTTATCCATCTGTCAGGTTCTAATCGTGAGTCATTAATATGAAAACAATTATTAATCCAAAACTGATCCTGTTTAACAGGGCAAACATCCTGAGACACAAATCGGTGAAACAAACCATTTCTTACACCAGTAACGGCACATGCATGCTGGGTAACACTAACTAACAACTGGTTGTGTTATGTCATGCATCTTTATATTATAAAATTATATGAAGACCAACTTATCCAAAAGTCACATTAAAGATACCGTGACCTACAAGAACATCAATGAGAATTTCAGGTCAGCTGAGTTTCCTCCAACTTCATCACCTTGGGCTGCCTCTGCTCTGGAGCATCACTCCAACCTACTTCATGTATTTTTACATGAAGTCACCAAGGCTGAAGAGCAGACCAGCTTAAGTTATTTTCACCAAGTACCTTTGACAAAACAGCTTCAACTCTTTGTATTGGAGTTCATAATCTGTGGTAAACACTGCAGCATCACAGATGTTACTGCTGTCTTGTTGAACACTAATAAGCTTGTTTCACTAATACCAGATGACAAAAGGCGACAAGCAACACCCAGCACCTGGCTGGTAGTCTCCAACCCCCACATTGCATCAGCAGCCTCGGTGGGATGCCCACGCTGCCATGTTGTCATTCATCGGCAGCTGGCGTGAATCAGAGCCTCTTTACTGCATCAGTTCATTCAGATTTACAAATCTGAGGAACAGTTAGTGGCTTGAGATGGTAATTTACATTTATTTGGATTCTGTGCTAGATACAGAGTGTTCAGAGGCACCGTGTATTACTGCACAACTACTATTTTGGGGAGGCCGAAAGCACTAACACTTCATTTCCTTATGCCCACTTAAAATCCAGAGAATCCCCTGCTCTAAAAAACATCCGGAAGATAATTCGCAGTCACTGGTTTGAGGATTTGAAGCCCTTTGTTCTTGAATATATCAGCTTTTTGACATTGTGGTGAGCACTGTTGAATGTTGTTCAAGGGTGATAAACAGCTGACTACAACATGCTGCTCTAATTTTTATTTTTCAAAGCAATCACTGTATGAAAAAGAAAGAACTGCCTGCCCACCTGAACACTGGCTTTTGGGGGCTGTGTGTCTGTGTGCTGATCACAACAGCGACCAAACCTGCCAGCCTGTATTACGCAATCCTGCAGGCATACCCCTGCACACCCCCACCTCCCTTGTTTCCCCACTTTTTGCTCTCCATCTTTCACCAGGACCTACGTGACCAGACTTTCCCCCTATAAACACAAGCGCTCTGCACAGACGCCCTCCATTCCTTGAAGAGAGGCATGCGTGGAGAGAAAGAGGAGGAATAGGCTCCACTTTATAGAGAAAGTGCTGCGACACCTCTACACCCCGAAGGGGAAACATTTCCCATGTTCACACCAGATAACGACTGCATGGGAAACGGTTGTGAGAGGTCTGAATTGATGGGAGGTTTTTCTTGGAGTGCATGCAATGAGACAGGAAGGAGGTAGATGGTGTGTTCAAATGCTGCAGGAGCTCCCATCATGCACAGAATCTTATTCACTACACTGCACACTCTTTATCATGCAATGTGGTGTGGACAAATGAGGCCTCGGGGGGCTTTGAGTGATATGTTTGCTTCATTTTTTCCCCATGCATGCATAAATATTTCAGTGCCCGTACCACAAAGCAGGTTCAAAACCAGCATCTACCTACCTTATCACTGAACTTAGCTTAACATCAACAATCAGGCAAAAGGCTCAATTTCTATTTCTGCACCGAATCCATGTAGAGTTATTGATGCAACTTCTGTAAATGGCCAACACTCCTCTAAAAATTCACCACTCAAACCCTGGTTCACGGTGGAGTTTCTCTTTAAATTCATTCTCTTCCAGTTGATTTGAAAAATGACGAGAGAAGAAGAAAAAGCAGGAAATGATTTATCAAATCAAACAATTTTGATCACTACAGGCACTACGTGTGATAACAGCCATGTATGTGCCAGTAATAATTCTCAGTTACTGCGATTCCTAGTAGCAATAGGAAATCTGGACAACGTGATAAACATGCACATAACACTGCCACTGCAGGTTAAACACATAATGAGGGGGTATCCAAAACCACCTAGCAAGTTTTGTTTGTCCAACATCCAAGTAGAATCCATGGCTAAAGACATCCACATACTTGCTGGATACGCCTCGACAATCATCACTGCTTGCAGCTTTATTTTAACCTGTTCTTACTTCTGCAGGTTTGTCACCGTGTGAGAAATTGAAGACATGCATCTCCTAATGTTTGAGTTAGCTGAGCAGGTGGTTTGATTTATGGGGTCTTGCAAACTTTTTAACTTTCCAATGTTTGACTTTAAATACAGTCATGAGCACTGCTACTGTCAACTCTAGAAATTGTCTAGATTGTCTCCATCTCTGCTGACAGCTACATCATCTTTACTGGTTCATCAGCATCAACTCTCTGCCTCCATCTGTGTCTGTCCCGGGCTACATGTTGGCTCCTTCCCTTTTAGCTCGGCCGTGGTACATAGTGCAGACCAGAGCAGTTCAGTCCCTTAGTTTGGGCTCAAGCAGACCATCTTTTACACCTGTCTTCCTGGTGAAGGCTTTAATCAGAAACTGCTGCCCAAAAAAACGTTTTTGTTGATAAAACAGACTACTTCTGTCGAACAGGTGGACACTAAAATGCATTTTACAGTCAATACTCACCTATTTTTAAAATGCATGCTGTCTAGTCCTGATGACAGCATGCATTTCAATAAGACGGCGTCTCAAAAACATGGCTTCCTTCATATTTTTAATACCACCACGATGAGCCTCTTCATTTTAATTACCACACTTTCGTTAATCAGAATCATCTTTTTTTTGGCCAAGTTCGTTCACACAAACAAGGAATTTGACTTCCTTTAGCTTGTGCTTGCTTGACAAACTTTCCCCCTGGCTATGTCAAACCCTCAACTGGTGTAGAGGACATTCCAGCACTCAAGTAACCCCATCCACTTGTTTTGTATAGAGCAGGTAACGCTTGCTCTACTACAAGATGCATTATTCATTAAAACTGAGGGAGGTGAGCGCCCACAGACCTCACCAGGCTACATAAAGACAGCATGCATACATCTCTTCGCATTTAGAGTCACAAGCAGCCCGAGGCTGTTAAAAGCAGACGCGCACAACGCGAGTTATTCCATCCCCGTGAGGTGCACTCACCTGAAATAGGAGCTACACGTGGCCAGGACCATCTTGTGACACGGGAACTCCGTGTCCTCCACCAGCAGCACAACGTCAGTCAGTAACTTCTGTTCATAGAAGAACTTGAGCTGCTCCAGCAGGGAGACAGCGTAGTCCGTGTTGACCGGCCTGCGCTCACTGAGATCCGACATGGTCGCATCCCATGAATCCCGCCCCAGTTTTGAAAAGTAACGCAGCCGGCAGAACCGGACTCCAGCCAACCAGGAGAAAAAGTTACAATCTTAAAGATTCAAGAGGATAAATGGGGAAGGGGGAGTGGGCAGGGGCCAACTCTTTAATGACTCCCCAAGCCCAAGTGGAGGCGTACAACACCTATGTCGAAAAATATCTGTTGCTCCTTCTGCTAGAGATGTGCCAAAAGCTGAGCATTACCACGAGGCGTCCAGAGGAAGGGGGTCCGGGTTGAGGAACGGGCTGTTTCCCCCTTGTGGGCTTCCTATTTGTTGTCTGAGGTCATGCAGTGAGGCACTGGGGAGTGGAGGTAGAGAGAGAGCGAGCTGCTACATCAGTGCTTGTCTGTAAAAAAAGAAAAAAGGAAGCGTGAGTCTCACATGCAGAGAAACCAGCAGTAAAGGAAAATAAGAAATCTACAAACTCTTTACATTCCTCTGATTTTCTTTAGGTTGTCTGAGCATTGAACACCCTGAAAAAAAATTGCATTTCCTGTCAGAGTCTTAGCACTCACTTCACCCTCTCGTCCAGAAACTGCACTGGCAGCTGGTCAGCGAGTACAGCCGTTTTCCCACATGCACTGCAGCCTTGAATTCTGAGGAGCTCTTCAGTGAGAGCGCAAATAACGCTGACATTAGTTTGTCTTTAACCTGCGCAGTCTGTGTGATCTCACACTAAAGAGTATTATCAGTTGAAGCACACCATTTCCTGCTGGGTGGGAAAGGTTAACACTGGAAAATATCCCCACCCGATTCGCTACCCGAGAAACATAGGTTTCAAAATCTGTAATGGTTTTTATTTTTTGTGCAAAGGCACTGTTTCCCACACTAAATTCTGTTGTATGAAGCGATTTGGTGATATGACAGGATGATGGTGAAGATGGTAAATAATTACACCCCAAAATTCACAAAAATATGCAATCACTGTTTAGTGACTTAGGCGATGAAACAACAAGAGATGCATGGAGCTAATATTTGCATTGAATATTGGTCTGACTCAAAAGATTGGGCTGGATAGAAATGTTATATTACAAAACTAGAGAGAGTGCAACTAGTCTGATATTAGCTTACAAAAAGATTCCCAGTCACTCAATTTAATTTAACACTGGTATCGAATTGCTACTCAACATCGACAAATGCCCAAAGCCAAGCATGTGTATCGCACTGGAACTGGAAATAGTAGGAAAAAGCCAAAAAAACAGCCTGGCTAGAAACTACCCAAAACCCTTCTAAGAAACAAGACAGCATCTGAATTACATGGATTCACAGGTTTTTTTTTGTAAAATTGTTTTTGAAAGGCTACAATGTGTCCATTTTTAACAGTCCCTTTGTAACTCCAGGTGTAGCAGTCACAAAAGACACGTTTTGTTGTTTGCTGGTGTACAGCATGGCTTCTCCATTGGTGCAAGGGGTTACCACAGGCTCCTAACTTTTATGTAGCAGAGTTTTTACACCAAACGCCCTTCCTAACACAATCCTAAAGTAAACCACCGTCACAGGAAACCCAAGTTTAACTCTGATGTTATCTGGATAAGATCAACTGGTTTACGGTACAGACCTCAAGGGTCACCGAATAGTTAGATGAGTGCGTTAAAGTCTTCACCAGTCACCAGATCCTAACTCTACCTAATACCTTAAAGAGATTCTGGATTTTAAAGCACTCTCAATAATCACCAAACCATTTTGCCTGATCTGATCTCATTTCACCTTTGTTCACAGCTGTCAATTAAAAAAAAAAAAAAAAAAAAAAATGAGTGAAAATCCTCAGGAAATAACAATGTTTTAAAAAATGTTCTATATGCAGTTACATCACCAGTAGCAGTGCCAAGAAGCAAGGAAGATGGGTCACCACATTTTGCCAGAAAAAAAAAAAAAAAAAAAAAAAAAAAAGCCTTACTAAGCCACACTGAAGCAGGGGTTTTCCAGCTCCAATTAGTCACCTGTCTTGAACCTCAACCTCACCCAGGTCTATGAAAATCTACCTTGGAGTATAAGCCGCAAAGGTGATGTTATTAAGAAAAGAAAAAAAAACCCGCTAATAATCTTTACCTAACATGTGTTACATCAGTCTGCAGGCTAACGGATTCGGGGTTATGCATCGGTGCAATTTACTAGCACGTTCCACACACCGCGGAAAATCACTCTGCTGATGCAGACTCTAAGATCATCTATCTATCTTTATTAACAGCTGTCAACTGTCAAGATTGATACAACTCCATCCACATTTATGCGTCTACAGGGTTTCTACCACTTAATGCGGGCCCAATCTGCAAGCAACACCTCGGAAAACGTACTTTTTACGCAGCCAACCAGCCACCGAGGACGCAGTCAGCCTCACAGCCTGCTAACAGGTTATCCTGCAGATAAATACTGAGATTTTTTTTTTTTTTCAGTCCGGCCAAACATTTTTCGGACCACACTGAAACTGGACTGCTAGCTTCGTTAGCACGTTCCACCACGTCCAAAACAAACCCCGGTGCTGTCTAAAACATGGAGCCGTTAGCCAGATGTTGAAGTTGGCAAACACCATGGGGCTATGTTTCTTACGTGTACCTCCACAGAGGTGGTCCCCCATCTGTTGATTACGGTAGCTAGACATCTAGCCTCTATGTAACGTTATATCACTGGCTCAAGTAGTCACCCGCGGCAAGTTAGCAACTATAGCTTCCCCATTAGCTTCGTAGTTCCGGTGTACCTTACCAGTTAGCTAGCGAGAAGGATGAGCCGGCAGTTATAGTTAGAAAATCACGGATATAATATCATCAACTCAGCAAAGAAGCTGCTATGAAAAAAGGGCGTTATAGCAGTAGCTAACGAGAGTGGTCATGTTGCTAACACGCACACAAACACAAACTGCTAGGCTAGCTGCTAAAAGAGCTAAATAAGCTGAGCCACTTCTCGCGCAGAACGCCTAAAAAACAACAAAAATTTAGCTTACTGTAAACCTTAGCAGGATCCACACACTAAACCGTCACGGGATCTCTTCCCATCAACAGAAGGCGTGCAGTGATCTCCCCGTGCCGAGCTGAGACGCTGAGTAGCTGTGTGGAAGGTCCGAGCAGCGGACAACCTTTTAACTCATCATAAGCGCCTCCAAGACAAGAGGCCAACAGAGGATACTGCGCCTGCGCCGGAATCAAGCGAGCTGCGTCCTCTGATGAAGAGACAAACAGCGACCCCTGCAGGACTGAGACAGACACTGCACCTGAGAAAAACAATTATGGACATTTATTTTAGAACCACCGACAAGAGCAAAGTCCCCTGCATTCTTATTTATTAAAAACATTTATTTATTAACACTTAACAATAAAACCCTAGTATTTTATTGATATTTACAATAATAGATAATATAATTTTCATTAATCTTACAGATCTAAATATATAGGCAAATAATTATGGGACATTAGAATTAAGCTTTTAATCAAAGATTTGGCTCTACAAAGAAACAATCAAATAAGCAAATAAATACACAGAATCAAAAACAAAAAAACGTTTTTAAAGGATATCATATTAACCATATTTATTCGTGAGTTTTAGTATTCATTAGCCATGATCTCTTTGTCCTATTCTGAGCCCTTTTTAAAATCGATATTTTCCTTAACTGACTTTGTTCGATTTTTGTTTAATTATGTCTCCCTTCGGCTAATAAAATAAAATAAAATAAAATAAAATAAAATAAAATAAAATAACTGTCATGTCGATGTCGGGTGTTGGTCTGAATTTGGCATGTTCAGACATAACTGTCCGGCGTAACATAATTTAATTGACTTATTCACTGATGCCGACTCTTTATTTTGTGTGTCCGTTTTAGGTTGTAACCCCCTGGAATAAATCCTAACTATTTATTTATTTATTTATTCGGGTTACTTTAACCCGATCAGGTCGCGATGCTGATTTCTCCGTTTGCGCTTGAATCAGGCAGCCCTGCAGGAGTTGCAGCTGTTTCCTATATGACTGATTAACGGAGATGTTTCAGCTTTGGTTTATTGTCGCGTCATGTGGACCTGAGTGGGAAGCGTCTTTACCTTTGTTTGTTTAGAGGAACTTTAACTATAGAAGGAGAAAAAAAGCAAGCAAGCAAACAAACGAACGAGTTTAATTTCCAGAAGCTTGGGGATGTTTATGTGGCTGTTTTAATCCCTCTGGAGGTTTTATTTCTGACAGGCTGAGCAAGAAGGAGAAAGAAAATGGACGGTAAAGGCAGCCTTAAGTATCTCATCTCATGCTGATTAAACCTTTAATTTAATAATAGATTATTTACTTATTGCTTGTTAATGATCTTAAAACACATTTTTGTAGATGCAAGCAAACAGCCACAATCATTTGGGAGTGGACAACAGAGAAATCACCATCCCAGACCTTTTTTCTATGTCCAGCCACCATCTCAGCCCTGCTACGTCTATCCACAGTGGCAGCTCAACAACCCATACAGTCACTTTGGTCTGCCTGGAGGTATGTACACTCATCCACTGTTGCATTAAACCTGCAGAAGGTGCGTGCAGCTTCATTGCCATTCATTCCCTTTATCTTCTTACCATCCTCCCAGCTTTTAACTTTGGCCGCCCCTGCATGCACCCTTACCAGTACATGCAATACCCTGGCTTTGTTTTACCACATGCTCCTATTTACCCGATGGATTACAGGCGAATGTTTGAGCCTCGCTTCCACGCTCCTGTCTGGGGCGACGTACCTCGCCAGCAGCAGCATCACTACCATCCACAGCCTCATGGCCGTCGGGAAACGGCCTGCTCGGAGGCCCAAACTGACCCCAGCGATGCTATAACCAAGCTCATCGAGTGCCTGGATAAAATTCGAGCCAATGAACTGCAGGGCGCCGAACGAGAACTCGACTCCGGAATTGCGTCCCAGTCCTCAGGAATGTTTTCTCCAGAAGAAGAAAAGAAGAATGAAGAGCAGGCTCGCATGTTGCATTCAGAGTCCACTACTGTGACCTTCGGCGGATCCACTGCAGCCAATGAGTCCAGCCAAATGATCTTAGGCACCCTGAGCGCTCAGGGATGTTGGGCAGGAAGACTGGAAGAGGAATTGCCCCTCGATAGCTCCTCTGTCCATGAGGAGTGTCCTGAGGGCAAGCGGTCGGCAGTAGATGGTTTCCTCCATCTTGGGAAAGAAGAAGTCATGGATATCCAGTCAGATATCTCAGTGACTGATCAATGTGTTCCCAGATGTGATGCCGAGGAGCCGCGTAATTCCACTCCAGCCTCACTCGCCATTTC
Organism: Simochromis diagramma; assembly: GCF_900408965.1. Classification (NCBI taxonomy): domain Eukaryota; kingdom Metazoa; phylum Chordata; class Actinopteri; order Cichliformes; family Cichlidae; genus Simochromis; species Simochromis diagramma. The sequence goes on along the minus strand of NW_024387040.1, from coordinate 14,797,800 downwards.
CTCCATTCAGCCATCAGTACAGGAGTCTAAAAACAGAGACCACGTCTCAACAGTGGAACATCCAGCAGTGTCTTTGGATGAAGCCAAAGCTGATCGGAGCTACCAGATCCTCAAGCTGCCGTTCGATGATGTTTTAACACCTGGATCTGCCGGATCTGCCGGACCTGGCCACCTCTGCTCCCCGACTGCTCCTTACTACTACAACTACCTGTCCATGCAGCCAACACACGAACGCATGAGCGTCCTTAGTCCATCTCTGGATGAACTCTCCTCCAGAGATGAAATGTTCTCCACGGATCTGGACGACGTGGACCTCTTTCCCCAGCACCACATGTACGCAGGAAGGCGGCTCACCGAGGTGATTGGTGGATCTCCCCGTGCTGCTGAGGATGTAGAGGAAGTGTGGCGGCCAGGTACGAAGAGGTATGTGTGCGCGTGTTGTGGGAAGAGCCTCGCTAAAGGGACGGGCAGGAGCAAAGTTCACAGCTCAAAGATGTACATGGACGATGCTGGAGATTCGGAGGATGAGGGCAGATATGGACGAGGGTGCGAGCAGCCCATCAGGGTGGTTGTGAGGAAGCATTCTTCACCGAGGAAGACTCACCCTTTACCACAAAGGCATCCAGCCAAGTCTTCGTATAAGAGAGGCCTGTACAAAGAGCCCACGGATGCAGTGGACCAGGACGAAGAGAGAGATGGTTGCAAGCAAGAGGCAGGTGAAGGTGAGGCTGGCGAGATGGACAGCGGCGAGCTGCAGTGTAGGACATGTCAAGGTAAGTCTGAGCCAAGGATGCCTCCTCCTGTGATATTTTCAGATCCTTTCTGTTCATTGTAGTGACTCTGAACTGTCTCTCACAGAGAGGCTCTGCAGAGAAGATCTGACTGAAGGCGATGTGATTCCCAGGAGGAGACAAGGTGTGCAACTCGAAATGTTGTCCTTTCAAGTTTTATTGTTGCTTGGTTTTAAATTCTGCTCACCAGCATCAGCTGAGTGGTTTAGGTTTTCATAGTTTGTTTCTTATGATGTGAGCAGTGTTTGTCATATTTTAAAATAATACAATTAAAAAAAAAAAAAAAATGCAAATGCCAAATAAACCATAAACTCTTTAGTCTAATTGACTAAAGGTGTGGTTTTACTGTGGCATAGTTTCAGTTTTCATACATTTCTACTGTGTGCATGTTGTTTTACTAAACTTTCACTCACTGTTGTGTCTCCTGCTTGCACGGGTTGAAAAGAAACAAGTGCTCAGTGGAAAGTGATGTACCACAGGCCCAGAGATGAGGCCCGTGACGACGACGAGCTGCCACCACACTGGAACAGAGGTTAATGTGTTTTTCTTTAGTAGGTAGTTCTTCTGTTTTAGATTTCCTGTGTGAATATTTAACAGAATCTACTCTGTTGTTTATTCAGGTTCTACAGTGAGAGGGGAACCGAGATGTTAATGTCCCTTGACCGACTTTTGAACAAAGTTTGTGGATCTGTAGGTGAAATTCAGGAAAATGCTTGATGTGATGGGGTACTTTTCACTCAGTTGCAGTACTCTGTACTGCTGTGGGGGGTCTAATATATTTATAGTGACTGACAACTGATTATATAATTTATTAAAGTGTGTTAATTTTGTTTTTCTTTTTTTCCCCCTCAGGTCCCCCTAAAGGGTGTAAATGTTCAAGGATGTGTTTGGAGATATTTGGAGCACTAGGTGAAATGCACCGCACAGGAGGCCTATTTATGTTTGGTGAAAAAAGTAAAAAAGAAAAAGAAAAAAAGAAGTAAACCTCAGTGACACTGTCTTGCACTATTCATGATTAACAGATTTCACAGAGGTAGTAACACCTGGGGGTGTGCCATTGTTTGGGGCCAGTCCAATAAAATGTCATTATTTAATCTTTGTGGTGACTCTTTTGTTTTTAACATTTTGAATACAGGTAGGAACGAATTACCCAGGAGTAATGTTTCCTCCATGCAAAACACAAAGTTTAAACAAAGCTGGCTGTATTATGTTGGCATGGAAAATATTCTCTTTTCACTTTACAATCAGCCGATCCGTTCGAGGCTGATGTTCTGCTCAGTCTGTTTCTGAGGTTTCTCAAAAGGGAATGGTTGGATTTTCTCGGTATTGTCCTGAAGACTATTAATATCAACCTGGTATTATCGAATGCCAAATTGTATTTGCAGACCCTTGAAATCACTGAAGAACAGTTTTGATTAACCTCTCAAAGGATGCTCTCCTGACCGGGGGGAGGCGGTGGGGTAGTCCAATGTTTTCTAGCTGAGCATCATTGATTGTGTTCTAGGCTACTCTCATTCACTAGTGTGTACCTCCTTGTTTCCCTGTCCTGCCTGTGAGCCTGAAGTTAATTTCTGTATTCCTTAGAACCATCAGGAGGATCTATAGTTGTGGAAGTGTTTTTACCTTCACTGGATAAAGGAGACATAGTACACAGCTGGACTATACAAGCATTAGTGGACGGAGGACCGTTTAAGCAGCTCATCTGCTCATGTTTGTTATTTAATCCTTTCTTCCTCGTTTCTCCGTGTACATCTTGCCTTGTTGCATTATTTTATTAACTGAATTACAACATTAGCACTTTTACATCTGAGATCATAAAATACAGCTGTGTGAAATGTCATTTCATTTATATCACTTTAAAATGAGACTATATACCAAGCACCTGTTGCTTTGACTCCTTTTCCTTGTATCCCTTTTTCACCTCTTCTGCTTGCACCTATGGTGGGAAGAGGAGTCAAGGACACAAGAAAGTGATGGTTTCCCTTTGCTCTCTGTCCTTGAGTTTGCCCCCCAAAATCTACCTGGCACTCTGGTTGATGTTGGTTTGGAAATAATTACCTGAAGATGTGATTAAAAAAATTCATGGTAGACACATTGCTTCATGTGTTCTTTCAAGACATGCAAGTCATATGAAAAATAAAAATACCACCTCATTATTCTGAGACAAAGGTGTAACTTCTGCCTTTATTGAGGCTTTCTGTGACTTAAGTCAAATTAATTCAACCATTAGAGCGAAGGACAGAACTAATACGTGGCTCAAGAGTTGGCAGTTCGTCTTGTAATCGGAAGGTTGCCGGTTCGATCCCCAGTTTTATTTATTTAAAACTGGTGTGTAACATAAATACAGAGCACAGGACGTTCAAAAGCAGATTTGATTAGGCCAGCATAAAGTTCAAAGTATCTAGTTCATAGTTTCCTGATTTGCACTAGCGGCTTGTAAAGGGTGTAGAGTCGGCTCCTTTCTCTCCAAAAGAGAGGGTTAGTGTGGTAGAGCAGGATGTTTAGGATGGGGTGAGATGGACACAGATGAGCTGGTGTGGTGACCCCTAAAGTGAGCAGCTGAAGGAAGTAGTTAAGAAAACAGATGTATGATAAAGAATCTGCACAACCTTATGTTGATGGTTTGTTGCTTTGAACTGTTGGATGCTATCGCATTTTCCTTTCTTTTAGCGTATCCTCTATTAAAAGAGGTCGTCTCGTTAGCTGTTAAAGAACTCATTTATTCTCATTATGGCTGCACAGACATGTTTCACTCAGAAGCTTTCCTAAAAAAACCAAAACAATTATTTGAATCCAGCTGTGAGCTGAGAGCTGGAGTGCATGGAGCCTGGTGACCTCGAGAATGCCTCCCTGCTTTTTGGTGATGGTCCTGGCTGTATTGGGTTCTCCAGGCCACGAGTGTGAACTGGAAATAATACTGTACATCTAAATTAAAATCAGCAGACTCTGCTGGGGCTTTTATTCATCTTGTGTAATACAAGATGTTCAAAGTTTCAAGGAAAACCTACAACTATTTAGCGATCCATTGCATTTAGAATTTGTCCCAGGTTTGCTGGTCCTTTGAAGACTGTGTAAAAACACTAGTGTTGGTGTCTGCATTTACAACCTTTCAATACAATAAAAGAAAGTTTCTGTGAATTATCAGTTAGCTTTTCAGTCTCCACATGCGAAACAGGGTGAGAAAAAGAAGTACGTGAGAAAAAGGGTACGTTTTTTTCTTTAATGCCTTCATAGAACGCCTCTTCCAGTAGCAGTGCTGATTTAAAATCACTGCAAAGTCAACAAAACGGTCTGTTAGTTTATTCTTCATGGATAATGCCATCTTTAAACATTGCTCAAGGCTACTTAATGATCTCCCATCTAAACTCATAATTGGCTCTTCAGGGGTCAAACGTGAATATCACACAGGGCTTGTGGATGCGTGCTTTGCATTTTACTGCTGCTCAGCTCCAAGTAAGGGGGAACTTAACGAAGACGCTAAAAATGACAAGATGAGCTGCTTTGCGTCTTTTATCAATGCTACTCTCATCAGGTAGATCACGTCAATGAGCAGCAGCTCTGTTCCATTAGAGCCACTCAGCTTCTCACCTCCCCTGTCACCTGTTTTGGGTCAGTGGAAGTCATCAGTCTTACTTTCTCCACGTCTCTGATCTATTATCTGCCTATCTACCTGCCTTTTTCACAGGTGAGCTGATGCAGAGTGGGAGGGGATCTTTGGAAACAAACATTTCTCATTGGCTTTTAATGCAAATTGCTTAACTTTAACTGGACAATTGTCACCTGGCACTAAAATGCCAGCCTGGCCTTAATCGCACACCCTTGATTTCCTATTTAACCCGCAGAGGAGGTGTGTTGGCTTCTTAGTGGATAACCCTTATGCAAGTAGGTACAAGTCACTTTTATTCTGTCAAAGGGTATTGCGGTAACAAGGTATCAATAATTATTTTGATTCTTCTCTTTGCTCAGATATGGAGGCAGCAACGTCTACCTTGCAATATTCACACAGTTTGGGCCCTCGTGGTCCAAACCCACTGAGTGCAGCTCAGCCGTCCCAGGGGCCCCAACAACCGGTTCCAGGGGCTCCACGTGCTGAGGAGCAGCAACACAAACCTTTCTTCTACATACAGCCCTCGCAGCCATACATGCCCATGCAGAGTCTACAGTGGCCTGTACCGATGCCCATGCCTGTGTCCTACAATCCATACTATGGTTACCCAGGTTTAGGTAAGCTTAACTCAACTGTTAGTGCTTTTTAATGTGACTAATGAGAGTTTTGGGACTAAAGATCCTTGTGTAGATGCTGAACATTATTCAAGCCTGTGAAACCTCTAAATGCTGTCAGGTTCTCAGAACCTGTTTAATAAATGGGTTTCTGCTTGTTTCTGAATATGGTGAAATTAATTAGGAATTAAATGTTAGGGAATAATTGAGAGGAGTGAAATCTAATCCCTGTATCTAATTCTTTTTCTTACTTAATCCTGTAGCTGTCTGCTTAAAATCCTCATTAAATAACACTTATTTCACAAAAGGTGTGTAATTATATTTCAGAAATTTGTATCTGGCAAGCTGTCTAGACTTTATCTCACAATGTGCATTTCAATATCTTCAAATGCTAAATCCTGCAACTTTTGTCTTTCCCTGAAGTACCAACATGAGCCTTTGTGTCAACTATGAGAGAACCCCTGCCCGCTAATCCACTCATTTCATTAAGTACACTTTGCTAGTACTTGGTCACTTTAAAAAACAAAAAACAGAAAACAAAATCCCAATTCAGTGCTGCCTAAATCGCTAATGCTCCAGATTTAACACTCCTCAGAGATTTCAGCCCATTAACATGATGGCATCATACAGCTGCACATCCAGGGTAAGAATCTGCTGATCAATCGCATCCCAAAGGTTCTCTATTGGATGTGGATCTGGGGAATGTGGAGGCCATTTAAGTACACGGAGCCATGTTCAAGAAGCCCATTTGAGTTGACTTGAGCTTTGTGATGTGGTGTTATCCTTTTGGACACAGCGATTAGAAGATGTGTGCAGGTGTTCTTTTTTTTTCTACATGGTCAGCAACAATATTCAGGTAGACTGTGGTGTTTAAACAGAAGCTTGCTATTGGCTCATTAGATATTTGCAGTAACAAGCAGCTGAACAGCTGTACCTGAAAGTGTTCAGTGTCAAACTGCTCAGTAGATATGCACTAAAGGAGTCTGATTGATGAAACGGTCTTAATCAGCAATGACCTTCTTTCCCACTGATGGTTAAATGTAGCTCTTTGAGCTGTAGTGGGTTTTTTTTTTTTTTTCTTTTCCCTTGTGGTAATCTTTGGTTTCAGGAAGGCTGCATCAGACTTGTCTCTTTTGAATCATATCTTTAAAAAAAAGCAACAATGTTTTGCCAGCTGTGAGATTTAATCATTGTATGATGTCTTTGGCACTCTCCTTTGTGTGTCTTCACCTGTATATTGGTCATTTTTATGTAGAAAGGGGAGACGAGGAGGGTAAATACTGTGCAGTCCCACACAAGATGACACTAGACCATCTCATTTGTTCATCAGCCCAGTATTTACTACTACAGTCAAAGCCTTGTCATTAAAATTTAAGTGCCAAACTAGGAGGGTATGCATTATGAATAGCCCTACATGGCTGTAGTTCTAATGTTTGTATTGTATTTTTATTAACATCTGCAGCAGCTGTGGTTTCAATGTTGTAGCTATGCACTAACTGGCTCCCCACGAGCAGTAGTAAACCATTGTAGTGGCAGCCTTTAACAAATTAAAATCGGAGGTATTCACTTAATCCTCTTGTGTCTTGTTACAGGTTTTGGGATGCCAATGATGCCACACTATCAGCCTAATCCATACATGGAGCCACCTGGCTTTGTCGTCCCACATACCCACCTTCATCTCATGGACTACAGGCGCATGCTAAACCCCCAGTATTACCAGACCATGGCCTATCACGCCCGCAGGTTGCGCTACCAACACAACTCCCCAACCAGAGAAATGACCAGCTCCGAGGTGCAAACTGAGCCACTCTCAGTGACACAGAACACCAGCACCCCAAATTCCAGAGACATGGAGTCATCCAGTGTCTTCCCAATTTGTAGCAGCAGCACCACCAATGTCTCCAACAGTCGGGTGCTCTCGTCAGCCTTGACTGTGGAGAGTTCTTCAGAGAGTAATGACATGGTGCCCTCGTCCACCATTAGGACGCCATCAAATGGCAGCTTTGTGATTCAAACTGAAGAGGTGAGGATTGAATGCTGCACCACACCTGTGGGACTACAGCTTCTGCACTCTCACGAGACCGCAGAAGTATCCCGTAGTTTTTCCCAGGACATGGTCCAGTGTAGCTCCATTCTCCAGGGTCACGTCCTGCAGGACGAGGGACTCTGCCTCCCTGCAGACCAGTCGGAGCAGGCACTCCAGGTTTGTCCTGATATCCTGTTAGTTGGAGCACCCAGCACAGGTGAGAATATCCCTGCTCTAGAAGAATCTGGGAACCAGATGGTCCCTGTCGTTTCCAGTTTGGAGTCTCAAGAGGCAGCATGTGGGGAAGCTGGGGTGATGAGTGAGAGAGAGCAGAGTATGACCAAGAATCCCCAACTCGAAGTCGTTCACCTGTCGTTTGATACAAGCTACCTGGATGAGTTGAGGAAGATGGAGTCTTCAGTTTGGTCCAGGGACGACACCTTGGTTCCTTCCTCAGAGTCGTTGATCCAAAATGGTCCCGCAGAGTCTCTTGAGGAAACGCTGACTACTAATGAGGTGACTTCTGCAGACATGATGCTGGAAGAGGAGGCTCCTCCGGAAGATGGCACAGCTATGACTGACATGCCGCCGTTGGAAGAGGATGACCTGGGAGTAGTCTCCATTGTGCAGGATGAGATGGTGGTTGAAGCTGATATCTGCCCTATGATGGAATCACCTGTTTCGGAAGAATCTTCTAAACCAAATCTAATGTGCACGGAGATGGCGGCTGTATCCGACGTGCAGCATTTGGAGAGCTCTCCTCTTGGGGCAGATCGAAGCCAAAGCAGAACAGAAACCAGTATCCAGGATTCTCAGGACACATCCTTCGAATCATTACCTGCCTATCTCCCTTCAACTAACTGGCTAGCTGATTTTGAGAATGTCTACTACAGCAACAAGTTGTCGCAAGCTCCCAAGAAGCAGACCCGACCTCAGGGTTTAGATGTTTCTGCTCGAAGGCGAAAACTAGACCTCGAATACAAAGAACTAAATATTCGCAAGCCAAAGGAGAAATACAAACCCAAAGGCAAAGCAGATCGAAGAAGCCTTTCCGACCATGAATGCTGCCTCAGCAGAAGCTTCAATGAGAACGTTTTCAGTACTCGTGTGCCAAAGAGGGAAAGACTCTGCTCCAGATGTCTGACAAAACGTAGAACCTGTATGTCTGTCAGCCCTGGACTTGACGGGCACAACTTAAAAAGAAAAGCGGTTCCCTTCCAGCAGTGGAACGACACCCCCTTACCGACATGTGACGCATGTAAATCTCACACCAAGAGGCGGCTGATGAGGAAAGATTCTAATCCTGATCTTTGCAGTCCTCATCGGGGCCATGACACTGAGGGCGAATCCTCTGAAAACAGCTCGTGTCGCAAAGGTCAAAGGTGGAGGCCGGGTGACAATCTCAGGAAGCTCTCAGACCTTAAGAGGCCACTAGCATGCAAGCAGAACCTGGAGAAGAGTCCTGGAGCAATGTATCCAAAGCTGAGGGAGAAGAACTGTGTGTGCAATGAGCTGCAGCATCAGCCTGTTGCTTGGGAGAGGCTACACCACTGCACCACCGGGAATGCCATCCGGGAAATGGATGAGAACTGTGCTGTGCCTCTTCAGGACAACTGGAGGAATGTGGACCAGAGATACCTGATGCACAGGTGGCAAACTGGTGAGCACGCAGTTTATCTAGAATTCTCTCCTTACATGCTGGTCCACATTTCTAATAACATTTTTCTGCCAACAGAGAAATCATGGATGCCTAAGAGTGACACAGATGGCTCCAAGAATGAAACCAGATCACAACACTTGAACAGACACAAGAAATCACAACCACAATCACAAGGTTTGCCTAATGTTTTACCATGCTTCAGATTTATTTTATGGTCTCAGATGTAAGAAGTGTTTGACATACCTTTTATATTCAGGGTTGATTTTTAAACTAAATTCAAAACAGGGAACAGGCTGCAGTGTGACAAGATGTCGGTCATTTTTTAAAATGTTTTTTTTTTAAACAACTGTAAAGAGCAGAACTATCATAAATAACTGAAGTAACTTTTACACTTAAAAGAAGGGTTTAGAGTCCGGCTGTGTTCGAAGCCTGTTAACCTGAAAGTAAAACACTCCACAGAAGTGCATGCTTTACTATAGCTGCTCTTGTAGCCTTTGTCCACCTGATGCTTTGTAGGAATTGAGGCATCTTTCAGCATGGTGCACAGATTATTTCAAGGTTATAGGAAGGAAAACGGGAGATGAAGGGTCTCTCGTCCATATGTCCTCTTGGAGGTTTGCAGCTCAGACGAACGACAAGGATGATGTAACGGTTATTTATTTTGATGGGATGTCTGACAGTTGATTAGCCCTTAATTCTGAATATTTGGGTTGGTTTAAAAAAACAACTGAGTCTTAAGTGCTCAAAATAAGAACTTTAAATATAAACAGTGTATCATTTATTACTTATTTAGAAAAAATGGTCAGATATGAACAAATGAAGTGTAAACGTTTTGTCCTTTTTTTGCAGGAACTCATACCAGAGACACACGATGCTGATCTGCACAACTAGCACAAATCTCACAAAGTGAAAAAGCACTTTTTTAGAAATTGATGTACACTTAATTTAAATGTTTCCCACTTTAATTGTCTGTATGTGATCACATTATTCACTATTTATTGCTGCTGAATAAACACAGAATTAAGTTTTTGTCCTGCGCTTTTGTTGTTTTCAAGCTGCAGTTATGAATGTGTCCACTAGATGGACCCATTTCTATGCTAACGACACAATCCCTTACACTCGATCAGAAATGCCACTTTTCTAAAGAGCAGCAGATTAAAATTTCTTGGAAAGTAGAACTGCTCATCAGATTTAAATTATTCAACATCTTAAAAGATTTAAGGTAATTTGAATTTTTCATCTATCAAGTGGAGACTTGATGTATCGTGTTCAGATCAGTACTGGTTGTCTCAGCAGTCATTGGGGAATAAAACCTGCAACTTTTGCTGAGAGGTATGCAGTCAGCATTTACAGCCCAGACTGTTAGCTTTCAATAACTGAACTTCAAAATCCTACAAAACGAACATTAGACTCTGATCAGCACAGCAAATTTTTATGAAGGTTTGACCTGTTTTGATAGACTTGGTGAATGAAGGGCCTTGAGCTGAACTGCAAGAAGCTGGCTCTCATTTGTTCTTTGTACTAATGAGCTATTAGCACCAAAAAGGTGAACTTATAACGTTTTTGGCTATTATGTGGCTACTGTAACTGGCTTGGGCTATCAGGATGAATATGGAGTACTCTTAATGAAGTGAGTAGAATGGCCTGTACTAGCTGGCTTCACTTACTTGAATCAGGCCAAGTGGACACATAAAGGTAATTAAACCCACAGGGTTTGTTAGACTAGCTATAAACGTGTTCACATGAAAGAATTGGGTGCTGGCCACATCTCAGTAGTCACAAACACTAGTAGGTAGACTGCAAAGTTGAAACTAAACTATGAAGATGCTAAACAACCAGTGCAGGCTGAAAGTAGCAGCAGGCAGATCAGAGTGGTGTTTGAATGTGTTTGCTCAGTAAGACTGGAAAAAAGCTGTCGATAATACCAGCTGTGTCCAATGGACTTGCAATAGCTCACATCTGTCATTTAAACATAAAATGTCAGATGTCATTATTATTCCAATTAATGAATATTTAGAAGTGTGTAAGACAGGGTTATTCTTTCAGCTGCAGACCTGGTTACCCGAGAGCAGGTAAAGGAAAACTCTAAAAACAGAATACATATATTGATATGAGGTCTGCAAGTACAAACGGTTTTATGATCATTAGAATAAGAAGCCTTTAATTGTCTTTATACAGTAGCTAACAAAAATGCAGAGCAGCTACATCTTCAGATGCAAAGAGAAAATGAAAACTTTTATTCACAGAGTAAAAATAGAAAGTACTATATATTATATTACATATAGTGGTTACACATCTGTTCCTCTCTAATCTCAAACGTAACCGACTCTGGAGCTGGATAAGTCTTCAGCACAAGTTACCATGGCGATATACTTCAGTGAGTACATCGCCACACTTCTTGATGAGCCCCAAATCCTGCTTCATTGTTCAGGCCTGCGGTGGCGAATTTCTGTTTATTTTCATTCTCACTTTGACTTTTAACCCTTGTTAGGACCATCTTGGTCTGTTTTATGCAACTGCTCGTTTCCCAGAATTCCCAGTGGAGTGGCGCAAAGCCAGCATTAACCACAGAGCCACAGTAGCCACATTAGCAGGAAATATGACAGGAAGAACTGAACTAGAAAGAAGGAAAGTAGCAGATAACTGTGAAAAGGTCTTCAAAAGTCTGGAGATGCATTTAGCTCAAAGAGCAGCCAGCTTGACTGTTGATCCTGTGGATGATTATTTCAGGGAAATCATGAAAACGCGGTGCAGAAGGGGTTGTTTCTGGGAAAAGCACTTGCATGCTTTGCTGAATTTGCTGTCAAGAGACAAAAATATGTCTGTGAAGCCCACTCTTGACCATTAATACACAATGTCACTCCCCAAGAGGAATAGTACTCAAACGGACTGAATAAGTAATGAATCATGTTGGAAACAGAACATTAGCATTTATGCAGTGTTCAGTGGGCCTTTGAAACCAGTCTTACTGACATGTAATGTGCCATAATAATAGCTTTCCTTGCTGGAGGGGAGGTAAGCACTGAAAAGCAGAGCGCATGTTTTTGTGAGCCACTTTATATAAAGGAATTGTGGGAGTCCACGTGTGTTTGTGACTTTCAGGGTCCTGCAACAGGCCAGTGACTGCTTTCCTTTCTTCTGCTCGTCCTCCGCGGAGAGATGCGCACAGAAAGCCCACACAATGCCGTCTTCAAAGGCAGAGAAAGGCCCGCTTTTGTGCATTGTTTCAGAGACGGTTGAAAGCTTTTGCAATTTAAAACAACCCTCTTAAGTGATTTCTGTCTAACGGGGAGCAGGGGCTCTTTGAAGCTAACAGTGTGGTGAGGGAGGCCAGATGGGATGAGGAAAGATGCAGTAAGTGGAACGCAACTCGTGATTTCCCCCCAGATTCGTCAGTTTCAGGGCGGGGACGGACAGCTCGGCCCGGCTGGTCTCAGAGCTCATATCTTGGAGACTCCTGCTTTGTACCATCGTTCCATCTTCATGACACCTGCATTATGGGTAAATGTGAAAGGCTTAGACGTGACTGTCTCCCAGAGGTACTTCCATGATGAGGTGGTGGTGGCAGGGTGTCTGATATCAAGCCGGGGGAGGCACGTAAATGTTTGGGGTCTCTGCGGGTAAAACGTTATGCAGGGATGATTTCCCTTCACAGGCCGGGTGTGAGCTGATGTATTCCAGTACACAAAGTGCACTGAAATGCCCTCTTAAGGACAGAACGATGAAGAAAACCTCTGATGTGAGAGCATTTTGCAGTTCTTCACTTTCTCTACTTGCAGCAAAACAGTCATTTATGAGCTTAAGAACCTGAAAATAAAGCTGGTGGTGTTTTATTTTTAAAAGAAACCCTTTGTCAGAGTCGTGGGGTAGGTCATAAAACTATTTAGGTCCATTGTGTTCACTTAGCAACAGAAACCAAAGGCACATAAAACCTACCTGCCCATCCAGCTTTGAGTTTTGCTTATTTTAACACTGGTTCACGTTTTTATTGCTTCTATTAATAATTTAAGGATTTCTGCATGTTTTACTCTCTCTTACTTCTCTGTGTTGCAGTTTGCAACTCTGATCTTGTAAGTACATGTGAACAAACTATTATTATAATTAACATCTTGCTTTACAAGGTCGCTTAATACTTTCTTATCATTGAGGAAAAGTAAGGTGATGATCAGAAACAAGCTGCTGCGTGTGATGGTGGCAGATAAGAAGGCTTGTAAAATGTGAAATGCAAAATAAGAATAGACTCCCTTAAAGGATTAGTTCAACAGTTTATTAAAAGACTGTCACACAAAAAGTATAAAAATTATAATAATTATACTCCTGTTCTTCTCTCTCAGATGTCTCTTACTGGCTTCCAGTTTTCATGCCTTTAGCTTTAGGCCAGCTTTGTACTAATGCAAAACTTGGTGTCTCAGAAACCTTTATTGAACCCTTTACATCTTATCTGCTGATGCATCCATCCAATTTGGGTTTCAGTAGGGCAAAAGATTCAGGGACTGAACCCCTGACTTTCAGATCAGTAGATGAGCGTGCTACCTTCTGAACCACAGCTGCTCCTAACTCATGTTAAAGCCTGGGGATAACTTAGGTTTCTGTTAGAGTTTTAAAGTCTAATATCCAGGCAAGAAAGCTCAGTTAAAGGACTATTTCAGCAGTGAGAAACAGGCACATCTCCCAACTCCCCTTTAAAATGTCAGTTTCCAGTCATATTCAGGAAAATTCGCAACATTTACAATAAGCTAGTCTAACCATGTCTCTGCATTACTGCATAGAACTGAGAATTAATTGTCTGAATGCTCCTTTAGACCCCTCCTTCTTGAGGGGTTTCGGAGTGAAGTCACTCGTCTGTCTGCACCTTGAGGCAATTGTATTTGTGATTTGGTGCTGTATAAACTGAATTGAATTGAATTGAATTCAACTGCATGTCGAAAGGATCTAGTTGTGGAGGTTTGGCCATCTGCTTAGGATTTCTCCTGGGCGCCTCACTTTGGAGATTTTCCAAGCACTTCTAACTGGTTGGAGACCCCAGAACTCGCTGAGAGATTTTGTATATCTCATCCACCCTGGGATCACCTTGGAATCCCCCAGGAGGAAGCGGAAAATGTGGCTGGCATGAAGGATCCTTAGTCTGCTGCCCTTGTGGCCTGACTGGATGGATACATGTTCCTTGAAGTGTCTAAATTAGGTTTACAAGACATGAAAAAGGCAGAGGATTTTCTCTGAGTTTAGGGACTTTCGCAGGAAGTGTGAAGTTAAGCTTTCCCCGGTGGTACTCACATTGGTTACCATTAAATTTTCTTCCCTCCACTAACAGGTAACAACAATGGAAATCCATCTGATGCCCTGAATGAAGTTGCAGTAAAACCCACAGTGAAATTTGGCTCCCTGTTCTCTTAGCCCACTACTTTTTCCTTCCCTGTCTCTGTCTAAGAGTGAAGTTGAATCATACACTTCCAGCTGCCCTCAAACGGCATCACTAAGCTTAGCCCTTGATTTTTGACTGTCGGCAGTATCAGGAGAATCCCAGCTCATGGATTTTCACAATTGCATAGGCTTTCTATGTAATTGCCATACAGCAGCATTAGGGGTGTGACCAGGAATAATAAATTTTGACTGACTGAAATATCAAAATATTATCTAAAATACCCCTACACTGCTTCCATTAATGTGCTAACCACCAAATCATCAGTCGAGAGCCAAGAATGAGAGATTATTTAAAGGTTTTTGACTATTGGGGATTGAATATGATGGTGTATTATGTTTTTGGCTCTTGTATATGCATGTATGGCACAATGCAAATGTTTTAGGCTGCAAAAAAAAGGTAAAATATAAGTATTCTTGTATCTAAACTGTGATTGAACCATGTTCTTTTATCATGTGTGCATACATCCCTCCACACTGTCTCCGACTGTGTTCAAGCAGCCTGCTTTAATGTCAGTGCCTCTGTGTGCGTAGCCGCTTTAGATTCCTATAAAAGCTGTAGGAGGTTAAGAGCATCCATCCAGCCTCCTTAACGGTTTGGAGCGATTCTGTCAAGCTGTCGAGGTGGTTTTTCCCCGAGAACGGCGGAGAACGTGTCACACGGTTCAAGTGTTTTGAAATGTTCATCATCAGCCGACGGCTCTGAGATGACTAAGTGGTATCAGAGCACGAGATTACTTTGAGGAGAGTTTCCTCAAGTGCTCCCTGCTCCGTTTACAGAGAAATATAAAATTAGACCTGCAGTGAATTACAGTGAGCGATTTATACATCGGTAAATAGAAGCACAGCCTGAAGACTGTCAGTGCTGGCAGTTTTTTTTATGCAGCAGACAGGATTTATCATCTGAAAACAATTCTTTATTTCTAAGGCTAAAAGATGAAAAAGCTTAAATATTATTAATATTGAATCAAACAGCTGAAGTGTTATTAATATTAAAGACGAACTTTGAACTGACAAATAAAAGAGAATCAAAAAGAGGTGATTTAAATCTTTTCCTTTTTACAATAATATCGGTTTAATCGCACTATTCTTGACAGTAACACGAGCAGAGATGGGCAGTAACGCGTTACAAGCAACGCGTTACTGTAATCTGATTACTTTTTTCAATTAACGAGTAAAGTAAGGGATTACTATTGCAAAAATGGTTATTAGATTACTGTTACTTTCCCGTAGGAACGCTGCGTTACTGCGTTACTAAAACCGTGATTTTTTTGCGAGAATGTCTCACCACAGTGACGTAAGCGAGTGCGCTGTTAGTGACAACAGCTGTGTGCAGATCAACAATGGATCATATATCGATTGTGGGACAGAGTATGAGCGTGCAGCGTTTAAAGCGTGGAAGTACTGACCTTACTTTGAGTTTGATTCCATAAAAAGTGACAAAAACATTAGCGTCCGTTGTGCGTGGGAAGAAAATTTCTTTTTACAGCGAAAAAAACCCCTAAACAAGCACCGAGTGCGCAATGACGTAATGGGAAATTCACAGAGAAACTCGCGGATTCTTCAACTGACCGCAGCACACCTGCACCAGGGTAAACCTCCGCCTACCCCAGTCCTGCTTTACAGGTGAAAATAGAGCAACAGGACCGCTGAGTCTTTGACTTTATTTATTTTCTGCTGTGTTTTACTTGCATCTATTTGAAAGACTGAGTGCAAACACAAAAAATATTTTATTTTATGTGCTGGAATGTGCAGAAAATAGGTTTAAATGTTAAACTAATTTATTCAAGTCAGAGAATGTTGCATATAATTAAATTTTTGCTTGATGCATAAAGTTAAAACATTAAAACTGATAAAACAAGTAAAAAAAAAAGAGACTTTTCCATTTGATTACATTTTGTATGATGGATTATGCAGAAAAAGTAGAATTGGGCTGAAAGATCTATCGCTTTATCACCTATTCAGGTTGTAAATCGTGTTTTTAAAAAGTAACTAAGTAACTAAGTAATTAATTACTTTTGAAAATAAGTAATCAGTAAAGTAACGGGATTACTTTTTTGTGGAAGTAATCAGTAATTAGTTACTGATTACTTTTTTCAAGTAACTTGACCAACACTGAACACGAGAGACCTGGATGACCACGAATAAAAGATGAATGTAGCTTAAAGTGAGAGCCATTAACCTGCATTCTTTCTTATGTCCAGCAGGGGGAGACTCCTCTGATCGTAAAAAAAGATGGTATTAAAGTCTTCAGGAAAACAACCATACTTCTCACTTCACTTGGCTAACGAGGTGTCAGTCACAAGATGTTAGCTGAAGAACGTGACGTCAGATCTCACACCCAGTTTCAAAGAGCCCATTGGTGAAAGCGGCCATCACGAGGCTTCGTAACGCTACTTTACTAGCGGCTTGGTGACATCACAGTGGTCATGTTTATATTGAAGAGCTTTACACAAAAGCATGTGTATTTTGCGTTTTAAATTTTTTTTTAATGTAGCCGTTCACACCAACCGCAGAATTTCACAAGATGATTTGTGACATTTGTCTTTTATAACAAAGCTCAATTTTTCAGATCCGAATAAACATTTCTGATCAATCAGATCAGTGCATTTGGCACACTCTTAGATCAAAATGTGCACAGGTGAATAATATACAAATTACCTCTACATAACTAAACGCTGCTCTGTTCAGTCCGCTCTCTAAAATTAATTCTCTGCCTCCTCAGATGTGGTTTCAACTCTGCCAAAAGGAGCTCAAACTGCCCCACTGACATCCACAAATATGTATAAAAGGTGTCGTGATGCAGTTTCAACTCCTGGATCAAACCATGAAGTGCTCCCTGCTGCTGCCTTCTCATTAGAACTGGACAAACCCAGAATTTCCATGTTTTCCTTTTTTTCCCTTTTAGAAACATCAGGACCAAATCATTGCTTTCATTTTTTTTCACATTTTTTAGGATGACTTGTATTTTATGTTGCTTTTTCACAGCTCTCTCATTGTGTAACATCGTGATATCGTGTCTGTGACTTTTAGTGAGTGGAGACTTAAAAAGACTAAAATGGCTCAATGGGCACCGTCAAAGGCGAGTACAAGATAAATAAAGATCTGGATCATGCTAATTTTGTAACCTGTAAGCTATAAAGCATAATAGGTCTCCTTCAAGAACCCTTTACAAATAGATATCTGCTTCCAACATGCTCATTGCCTGCCTTATATTGCATGCCAAGGCTTAATTGAAGCAGGTCTCTGTGAAAGTCTCACCTATGCTGGCAATACACTTGTGAAGATCTCTGTCTTTAAAACTTGTACATCATCAGGTCATCACTCCTTCCTCGGTTGAAGAGAAACACTCGACCGGTGTCCTGCCGTCTGGTCTCTGCAGCTCCTGAAGGACATGATGGATGCCCATTTGAAGGATCCCTTCTGTCATCCAGACGCCCATTTAGGGGCCTGGCTACGGCTGGCCACTCTGGGCCGAGTATAGGAGGGCAGCATCAGTCACTCAGCAGACCACACCGACTTTTTTGGCAGCTTAGTGCATTGGTCACCTGACACAGCAACAAAAGCAGCTCTGTACACTGCTGTAGTTCTCTCCCTAATGTGAAACTTTAGCAGACAGCACATCCACTCTGCAGTATTGTGGTGAGGAATGGAAGACGGCAAATAAATGCATTTCTCTCGTGGTCACTTTCTGCATGTCGCGTGTTTCTTGGTGGTACTACCATAGGCAGCGTTGGGGGCGATTTCCTCCGGGGCATCCCACACTCAGGTGTATGCACTCAATTAAGCAATAACACAGTCAAGGTCACGCTGCATAGTGTTATTGGCAACAGTGAGCTGCAGCTGGAGGAAATGTAGATCAGCCAGCAGCCACAGTGAAACATGACCTTGACTGTTATTGCTTTTACACAACACTGCCTGCATTCACACAGGAGCTCGAAAAGTGATGCCTGATTAACTTTTTTTTTATGGGTGGGGAGTTGATTTCTGCTGCCCTGCACTCAAAGTCTGTGCAGCCAGTTTGGGGGGCAGTTTATTTACTTTCAGCAGAATGAATTTCACTTGAGAGCAGCACTGCTGCCACCACCTTTTCTACTGTGACTACTTTGCACAAACTTTATAGTCTTGGACTGCAATAGAATAGCTTTGCATGTGTCACAGTTCAAAATAATAGTTATTTATCTCATACAGGACCATACAGACCAGTTCACCCTCTGTCTGAAACAACCCACATTAACTCGCCCCCCTTTAAGTCAGCTTTGATCTCTTTTTTCTGATTGGCTGCCCCTTACAAACAGAAGGTTTGGCCAGCAGGTGGGTGGAGCTTCCATACACACGGCCAAATCTGTGTGGCAGACATGACATTATAAGGGATATCCCCCTTTCTGTGACATCATGCAGACCCAATAAAAGAAATACCCACATCCCAGGAATGACTTACACATAAGCTGATCTCACTATTTAATTCTTTCTAATACTATAAAATATGACAGAAAATAACCTTACCACCCTAAAAGATTGTTCTGGTCGTTCACGCTCTATAATCTTCTTGATCAGGCTTTCCACATTTTATTAGATCAGCTTCATTTGGCTCTGTGTGAGCCAGTCAAGTTCTTCCACATCAGTAGAAAACCACGTTATTTTGGTATCTTAGACTATATTTATCGTGGTTAACAAGCTGCAAAATACTAGAATTTCACCTAAACTGGAGCAGAAACTTCCATCCGCCCATCTTCTTCTTATCCAGAATCAGGTGACAGGGGCAGTTGGTTAAGAAATTCCAGATGTTTCTTTCCTTAGCAAGACTCATTAAGGTTTTTCCGTGCCAGATGAGATGTCCTGGAGCCTCCTCCCAGTTGGGCTAACTTGAAAAAACCTCCTCCGAGCTCCCTCTGAATGTCTGCATGTCGAGAAATGCCAGGTTTTTGGATAATAGCTCATTGGGAATCACTTTGCTGGTGCAAAAATGCAATTTTAGACCCCCCCCAAGCTAACATATTGTAAAGCAAAGGGAACAAATATGCGTTTTATTTATTGAAATGCTCATTTTCCTAATTAAATTTGGAGTCCAATCACAACTCCTTTTGTTTGGTTCATTCAGTGTTGGGCAGGTGAAACGTCGTCTCCTCAGCGACACAAACGCTGCCAATTGATGTATTTCCAGTACTGTTGTGGGCATTTAATTTAGCTCCTTGTCTGTGCTCCAGCAAACTCTGCAGGACCACACATGTAAACAAACAGGTGTGGGGGCACATGAAGAGGCCGGTGAATGGTCCTCCCCTGGTTTAAACTATACAGACCTTAATTTAGCTGCTTGCTAACCATCATTTGCAGCTGTGAGTTTCATGGCTGGAAGACAGTGTGAATAAAGAGCAAATCAAGGATACTTCTGAGGTTACTTAATTTGCCACATTTGCAGTTTTTCAAATGAGCTTTTTCCACAAGTGGAGTGGATTTTTAGCAAAAAACAATTATTTCTCCAGCTGTGATATCTGAAGGACACAAAGTGGCTCGTATGAATGGCACACTTTCATCAACAGAAAGCCTTTATGTTAATCTCGTACTGTACACTGCAACCATTGCATCAGATTCCTTTTTCTCTGGAGGAGTTCGCGTCTTCACAGTGTGAAACTGCAGGGAAATGAGGATTAGAAAACCACTCCTTGTTTTAGACGATGCAGTGTTTGTTGAGAAGGTCAGATTGAAAAGCAGGTGATGCTCGGCTGCTCTCGGAAATGTCAAGAGTTCCTGTTTTTAGCACCCCCTGCTCTTTGGGATATTGCTGCTCGTAGCTTAAGGAGCTGTGACCCTCAGAGCAGCAGAGAGCATCAGAACAGCAGTGAAAAATCCCTCCTGCCACTTCTCTGCAGCATAAACGACAATGAAGTGTGGCCTTGCCGGATATTGGCTTCTGCGATAAGGAGTGTGGTTTACAATATCGGCTGAGCCCAAAGGGAAGCAGAAGCTGCAAAGTTCAGCATGTCCACTTGTTAACCGCACAGGTCCTGAGAGCGAGCCCAGGCGCCCCGTCGCTGCAGGCTCAGCATTTCTCCACCGACATGACGGCAGATAGATCAGCCAATGCTTGGCGGTCTTAATACCCCAGGCTTTTACACTTAATGTCTTTCAACTGACGAACGACCCGTGTTTACAAAGTGCACCTCGTGGAGCAGCCAGTGGCAGTGAACCCCCACAACGATCCAGGTTTTACAGGAAGCGAGAGGAGCGTTTAATGGAGCAGGGCGATATTGATGGTGTCACGACAAAGCGAGAGGGTCAAAGTGCAACTGATTACCTCTGCCGTTTCTAAAGCTTGTTACGCGATAATGCAAACTGCTGAAAGTGTGATTACATCACCTTCTGGGTCCAGACTGGACTTAAAAGATCATATTTCCCATTAATGTGGCCATTGCGGCTCCTTTGCACTCCTCGCTCATGTCAGATTAAAGGCTCAGAAGACTGAAAGCTCATTCTCGGCCTCTTTGGAAAAGTAGCTGATGAAACAGTCTTGCTGCAAGGTGCACGGGGAGCATTTCATTCATCCATATTTATTGTGTGCACCCCTGAGGTCTAATGAATGTGTGTTTTATTCCTCCTGTAGTAGAGCAAGAGTTTTTGAACCTTAAAATAAAGACTGTCTTTAAAAGGTGGAAGTAGCCACTGTGACACTACCCAGTGGTAAATGCTGGCTGTTTGTATCCGATCTCATAGCAATTGCACTACTATCGCATTGGTGAAACAGGAGAGTGTTAAAAATAAGTGAACAAATACATTTTTCAGTGGTTTAAACAAGTTTCCATAGAGCTGTGGCTCTGACCTCTATACAGCTGCAGTTTTCTGTGAATTCAGGGGAGAAATCCCAGCTGGTTATATCCATATTTAAATACATATTAAACTCACAAAAATACACCGAATTCAAGCAAATTCTCAGTCCTGAGTTTGAAGCTACAGCAAACCTGATGAGACGTCAATGGTTGTCATGATCTGGGTGATTGGCTGGAAATTTCCACCAGGTTCCCGAGTGTCCTTGGTGTCCGCTCCTGGACAGGGCTGCCACGTCTGCGACAGCCTCACTCACCTGGAGCTAACTGAAGCAATCAGGCTGGGGAGATTTAAGCCCTACGCTGGCGTTTCATCTCCGCCTGTTCGTCAGCTGCTCCATTGGCTTCTGGAACCTCTTAATACCCTCTGGATAACATACCTTCTTTTTGGGAATCTCTCTGTTCCTCACCTGTCTGCCCTCCTGCCATCACACTCCCTAGGAACCAACAGAACTCAGGTCAGCCATCTCACACCATCTAACTCACCCGGACTCACGCCGCCTCCCCCTCGATGCTTCCTTCACGCCTCCTGCAAGTAAGATGGAAATACAGCCATACTCATCTTCTCCAAAGCTCACCTTTGACTTCTGTTCTAATCCCGTTTCCCCAGTGGGACCATTAACATCCCAGTCACGGTCCAGTTGCTCCTCCTAGTCCTGTTTCCCCTATTTTTCCCACGCCCACGTTATCGCGCCACACACACCAGGCCGCTGTGCATTCTGTGCCTAGTTGTTTAGCCACTGCCAAGTATTACCTTGTGATATTTCAATAAACATTGGTAAAACTTTCTTGCTGCCTCTGCTCTGGGTTACTGCGCTTGGTTTCAGTTCTGGTACTGGTCTTCGGCCCCTTGTGACAATGGTAGGTTAAAGAGTTCCCTTTTTTCTGGCACTAGAATCAGAATTATGACGTAAATATGCTGCAAAATTTGAGAATCTGTAGAAAAAAATGTGTACACATACAAGGATCTTGACTTCAGCTATTTCTTCGCTCTCAGTGCACGTAACAGAGTAGACAACAGAAAATACTGACAGCATGACACACAAAACAACACGTCTTGCATATTTATGAGTGCAAAGATGCTGGAATAAATAAGGGATGGATAACTAGTTTCTACATACACAGTATATACTTGAGGCCTTCAAGTGCAAAGCTTTCATTTGGTGGCTATAGCTCAGGAGGTAGAGCAAGTCATCTACTGATCGGCAGGTGGGTGGTTCGATCCCTGACTCCCCCTAGTCTGCATGCCAAATATCCTTGGGCAGGATATTAACCCCAAGTTGCTCTCCAATGCATCCATCGGAGTGTAAATGGTAGTTAGTAAGTGCAAAGAAGACAGTGAATGTGGCATGCTGTATAGCTGTATAGAGCGTTTTGAGCACTCTGGGATAGTAGAAAAGTGCTATATAAGAATCAGTCCATTTATCATTTATTTGAAAACAAGTTTGTGGTTAGAGGTGAAAATTTACTGAACATTAATTTATTTATTGTCATGGTTTAGGGAGGGTCAAGGTTCCGCCCCCTCTCCCTCTTTGATGGTCGGCAGGTTCTTGAGCCACCTGGTTTCCCTTCTTCTACCAATGCATCTATTCCTTATCTCATCATCTCTCACCACTACTTAAGGATCAGCCTGAGTCATCATTCTCTGCCAGGGTGGTAAGCTGACAGCAAGGAGATGAAAAGTAGTCAATAAAATCAATTCTAAAACATACTGGGAGCCAGAGTTAAACCACTAAAACAGGAGTGCTGTGGTCCCATCTTTACTCTGGTTAGAAGCGTAGAAGCCCCGATAACTTAAAAGACTGTGAAAATTTCAGGGTCTTATCTCAAAACCTTTGAGAAATTAACTTAAAAATGAGTGTTAGGGTGATCCTCAGTGAGTAAATTAAAATAGGAGGTTTAAGGCAAATTTGAGGTGCAGGTCAAACGGGTTACAAACTAAACTAATAACTCTTTTGGCTAAACTATAATCTGGGAGTCAAAATGTTAACTTACTAGGGTGTATAATGGTTCTCCAACCCAGTGGGATACACACTGGATAAATGTTAACAAGTGAAATTTTCTTAACCGAGCTTGTCATACCAATAAAGATTTCTTTTCCAGACAGACATTTTTTCAGTTCACATGAAAAAATAAAATCATGTAAAATAGTCTCTGTTTCTCTAAATATTAAATGGATCTTATTTTTGAAACATTTCTAAGATGAGCTACGAGCTGAAAACCACTGACAAGCTTTTCAATTTTGTCTGAATTTAGCTGGAGGAAATAATTTGATATCCAGTTTCACACCTTCAGACTTTAATGAAGAAAATCATAATGGGATTTGTTGTACTGGGCAGCAGATGCCTCCATTTTCAGATCGTTCTTTAACTGACACAGTTGCTTCATGGCAGTCCAGAACGTTTAATTACCCCAGTTTAAGAGATGATTATGTTTGTTAACAATTAATTAAAACACTGCAGACAGATTTGCAGGAGAACAGGTGTGACTTGGCCCAACTTTGAAGTGATTTGAAGTGTTGGAGTAGATCCAGATCCAGGAATTGCTTTAATGTTGCTAAACAGGCCAAAAATGAATGTTAGGTGTCATATCTTCAAAAAGAGATATTAGATCTAAACAAGAAAGTTCTTAGGCATTATGATGACGTTCTCAAGAAAATACCACAAACCTATCTGGACATCATCTAGATGCAGAGTCTCAATTCATGCACGCTGTGCAGGGGCTACTCTTGTTTCCACAATCAGTATTCCTCCTCGTAAATCATTAACAAAGTTACTTTTAAAAGTACTTTTTACTCTTATTTAAACTCTTCCACTGTTTCCTTCCATGTTTTCTATCTTGCAAACGACACATTGCTGGATTCTTTTTTTTTGTGAGTTGCCAGAGCTGCTAGATCAGTGAAATAACAGAAACCATTGCACCAGTGTTGCCAAGTGTCACACTTTCATAGTTTGGCTTATTTGCAACCAGCCTAATTATTCGTCTTCATCATGCTTTTTACTCTGATAATGTATTTCTGAAAACTCAACTAGGATCTGCTTTTAATGACCCGTTCACATATCTGTCATTGTTTCAAATTAAAACTTTACTACAGTGCTTTATGGTTTGTTTTGCAGAAAAACTTTTTGCTGTTTTCAAGCTCTTCGTGGCCTGCTTGATGAGATACATACTGCTGGGGGAATGACTTTACTGAGATACGGATGCTGGAACTATGAGGCAAAATAAACAAAACAAGGACTTATTCATAAAAATGTTACTGGAGACACAACTGGGATCTTTATGATGATCAAATCACACGATTTTAGAGTAAAAATCTAAAGAGGATTATTTATTAAATGATTTTTTCCTCGTAATTAAGAAAAACTATTATCATCAATTGCTGGAGATAAGAAATCATATTTATAGGATAATAATGATGATGAAATGGAGAAACACAGAAAAGGACATTCATCTTGTGAAGTAATTATCAGCAGTAAATACTGTAGTGCTGATTATACTCAGTTCAAAGCATGAAATGAATATTAAGTAGACATAAATTATCTGCTCGTGAATAAAGAGACATGATCAGCTGCTGAACAGGCATTCAGCAGCCCTGGATTAATGATATACATGACTTAAAGTGGACCTGTTGTGCCTATTTTCTGTCACATATATGCACTGCTTTCAAATAATGAGGTCAGTGTATGTGCAAGTAATCCTCGTGACGCAAAAATCAGGGTTCATGCTGCTCTAAACACTCAGTTTCAGTTTTTTTTCTACTACTCAATCTTTATGATGTCAGAGAGGGGCGATGTCCCAAATATTGTCATCTAAGCACACAGTCACCTGCTGAACAGGGTAGTCAGGGCTGCCGTGGGAAGGCCTGGGAATGTCTTGGTGTCCCACCAGATGAACTGGGGGATGCTGCGATGAGGGTAGTCTGGGCATCCTCCAGATATGATCTGAAAATCTTAGGAGAAATTTTCTTTCATGCTCCTTAATCATTTCTTGGATGTCCATACCCTACATGCAGACTGTTCATGCCCAACCACTCTGAGTACAACCGGCTTGCAGGGAGAGGAGCTTAAACAGCTTCTTTTTAGACAGAGGATGAACAGAAGGGCCGCGCTAAAGTCCAGCATAAGATAAATAAGGATTATTATAAGCTGTGACTCATGCAAAGCTACTGTAGTGTAGTTGAAATGTGGAGCTGGAAATGTGCATAACAGGTCCACTTTAAGATCACAGTATGACTTATTGAACACTTGAGCTCAGCTTCAAAGACTATAAATACCTGAGCATGGACTTGTTTTCCTGAGTTGAGCACTTGGCAGCACTGCTACCCCACCCGGAGGTAATCAGCTTGGCATCTGGGGCTTTTCAGGCCTGGGCACAGGGCATTTTACCCAAACAAACACAGCGGGACTGCCAATGACGAGCAAATTCATGACGACGGAGATTGCAAACACGTGTAGCTGGGGCCCTCGAAGAGCTCGGAGGAATGTTGTTTTCCTCCTTAATTTGCAGTAACACGCAGCAGATGTGGCTATCAGAAGCTGAGCGTTCATTTGCAGAAAAGGATTACAGAATAGGTTAGGAATAGCAAACAATAGCGTGCAGGATGGAGGAATGAGATAATCCTGATTATGTAATGTGGTGGGGAAGTGAGGTGGGGCACTGCGGAGAAACAATACACACACACACACACACACACACACACACACACCTGTGAAGCTGCAGCTGATTACACTGTGACACAGCATGATTTGAGTCAGGAAAAACAGAATTTTCTGGAGCCTATTTTATCTCTTGTTTTCTTTGATGTGTATATTCTGGTGCACTTTGGGTGCTCTTCTGTTGAAAAACAAACAAACACCTGATTTAAGGTAAAATGACAAGAAAACAACCCTCCAAAGAGCAAGATGTAATATTTGCAATATTTCTTAACCTCAGAGGCAGGGATAATGGCACCAGTGAAGACAATGTGCCTGGTTGAAATTTTTTTCCATGTTTGGCATGGTCGAACATTTTAGTGGCGGATATTAGACAACAGGCCACTGCACACAGACTTGTAAAAAGCCCCCCATCGCTCCTACATGAGCTTGTTTTTCCCTGCAGGAAGCGGCAGGCAGGAAATGAAGGACCTGAAGGACTTTGCTTTTAGTGCCATTTACAGAGAGGAAAAAAAAGATTTCTGAGAAACTGTTAGGCAGAGCTTAACACTGATTGGTTCCCCATTAAGCAAGCACCATTGATCAACAATGTAAGATTAACACAGCGAACAGCAATGTAAAAGCCATCAAGTTTCCCTCCATAGAAAGGTGGAGGAATGATAGCTTTTTCAGTTATCTTTTAATGAATTCAGAGAAATGTCTAAACATCACCCAAAGACATTTTCACATTTTGTCCTACAAAATAAAACATGTAAATGTCCCACTGGTGAATTTTGAAGCCCGATTGTTAAGAGGTGTCACAGGGGATTGATACCTATGTGTGTAACTGCAAACCCCTTTGTAACCCTACGGTATGTCATAACATGATGTCCACCTCCCATGAAATGTACACATATGTCATGTTTATGCAGCCTGCAACAGTTGCTTGCCAACTACTTGCAGAATGGTAGTGACACGACTAAGTTTCATTGCAAAAACTGTATGGAAAATCCCATTTTTGTCAAGGAATCAGGGTAATGCTTGAAACTGAAGCGCTCCCAAAAACATTACATCAGGTTGTGAGGCAGAGGGGCTCAGAGGCCTGACTAGGGGGATGTTCAAGTTTCTGCTAACTCAGTGTTGTAGTGGAAAGGAGCGAGCAGAAGCAAGACATCAAACACACAACAAACACATCAGTGTTTCCAGCATCTCTAAAGTTATTTTTCTGTTTGTGTTGGTTTGGTATCAGGTTCTGGTTCATGCTTGGTGGATTTTTTTTCCGCCATTCTCTCCTTCCGCTTAAAATTAGAGGCAGCTTTGCATCTCATTCCAATCACACTCTCGCACTTCAAACCATTGTTCATCTGTAGGATGTTGGGACCAGCTGTGGCTGCAAATCTCCACCAGATTGTTACTTTCACTATGTTGGCAAATAGTCTCTTTCCTTTTCTCTTGTGCTCACAGTGTCACAGGCTCCTTGCTATAACTCTGTTCCTGGAAAATTGTAACTCACCTAAAAGACTTTCCTGCCTTGCCTCTTGGACAACCCTTCAAACCACCACAGCCTCGAGCTCCTCCACAAAGTCCTGCTCTCTCAGGGAATGCATCTGCGTGCTGACTCTCCACTGTTCATTTCAACCAACTCTGGAACGCAGCATGTCCTCTGACATACTCCATTGCCACCATGACCTTCTCGACAGAAGAACTCGGGTGGAGTTAACTCTCTTTCCCAACTCCCCACTGCCTGTCTCTCCCTTTCTACAGACCCTTCCTGACCATCAGAGTAACTGGTAGTTTCTTTCTGCTCAGTTCCTAGACTCAATTCCTGCCTCTTATATCCGGTAAATCGTGACAACACAGAAAGACAGAGCCGATTAGGAACTGAGAATTATCAGCAGACTTTGCTATTTCAATAAAATGCAATATCACAAGCTGTTAAGTGTATCTAGTAGAGTCCAAATATAAAAATAAGAATTTGGAAATGAACTGAATAGATCCCCTTTAATAAATGTCCTGTAATTTAATATCGTCATCCCTAAACAAACATATGGCAGTAACTGTAAAGATAAGCTGCTGCGTGAACCAAACCTGTCACTCGCTTTTCTCCAACACTTCAGCTCAGACTCACAAAACAGTGGGAGCCTCACACACTAAGATCTGCAGCCTTTATACTGTCAGACACCATAATGTCCTCTTTCAGCTGAGCTGTCTTTGTGCGTCTCCTGTGATAAGCGCCGCTACGTTTTCACCAAAGATGATGAGACTGAAGCACAGATGGCGCGAAAGCCTCCACCATGCTGTCTGCTAAGAGAAAAGAAACTTCTACTGTACTCTCCTTTGCCGTTTTTGAACGATTCACGCTGTGCCGGTGCTTCCGCAATAACGCACACTCACTTTTCACAACCTAATTAAATCTGTGATGCTCAAACCCTGACTCATTTATCTCACAGATGCTTCTCTCAGCTGATGTTCTGATGTGAAGCTAAAATGAATGGTATCGTCACTAAATTTAACACTTTCCCTGTAAAATTAGCTTATCTTGCAAGTGTGATGAATGAACCTCGAGAGCGAGCAAAGATTTGATCCCCTGCCTGCTTGTTGGAGCCTCTTAACACAAGATATGGAGTTTTTCCCCCCCCTTTCTTCTCCTGCTTTCCTGAGGCAGGCTGATATAATCCCTCGTGGATAGGAAACAGCTGACCCGGTCACTGATTTCTGGAGACCCTGCTGTGTGTCTATCATGGATTAGTGGAGTCGAATTTGAATCAGAGGTGGGGAGGAGATGCAGCCGATGGGCAGAGGCGCCGTCCAGGTGTGAAAGTGCACACATTTACCGTCATGGTTTGGTTCATCTCAAAATGCATGAAATTTCCTCCCTGGAGATCGTTCCATAACGAGGTCATTAGACCCCTGGACACAGCGGGAGGGAAAAACTCTGCAGTGGTGGATGCGGTTTGCTGGGCTGTTTCTATACACGGTGCATAATGTATTCACCCATTTCTGCCGGTATTAAAGCTGAAGGTCAGTTTTGTGAAATAAGAAGCAGTCGTCCTCAAAACTCAATTTCTGATTCATTTCAAGGCTGCGACAGGGGTGTTAATACAGCCTCCCAGATATTCAGAGGCCAGTTCATTTAGTACACTGCACAAGTACGCCTCTAACATTTAGCATCTCCTGGTAGGGATTTTCAGTCTCCTTGCAGCTCTGTTGAATAGTTATTTGTCTCCTTGTAACTATTTAGAATCTTTATGAATATTTTGGACCTCGCTTTGCACGTCTTTGTGGTCAATCTGCTTCTGTTTGTGCACATTGTTTTGCATCTGCTTGTAATGATCATTTGTAGTGACTGTGTGTCATTTTGCAGTTCTTATACTGTGTTTTTGCCTTTCTGTCAATTTTTTTTATGTCTTGTTAGTTATTCTGTATGTTTTTGAGTCTCTGAGATTGTTTTGCATCTCTGTTTAGCGATTTCATTTTTTAATAGCTGTTTTTTATTGTTATTCTACAATTGCATTGAATTTCAAACCCCTAAACCCGTATTTTATTCATAAAACAGGACGTAGAAACTGCACAATTTTAAGAAAAAAACATTGTCTGGTTTTGAATTTGATGACTACAATTTCCAAAAAGCTGGGATAAGGCCATGTTGACCGTGTGGCCTCCTCTCTACTTTTTTAAAGTTATTTTTTAATTTTTAAAAATACTGTATTTGAAATAATTTTTTAAAATGTATTTAGCCTCTCTTCTTTTAACAACAGTCTACAAACATCAGGGAGATGAAGACACCAGTTGCTGGACTTCTGGGAGAGAAATGTTGACCCATTCTTGGCTGAGATAGGATTCTAGTTGCTCAACAGCGCTGGGTCTTCTTTGTTGTATTTTTTTGTTTCATGGTGCTCCAAATGTTTACAGCTGGTGAAAGGTCTGAGCTGCAGGCAGGCGAGTTCTACGAAGCCATGCTGTTATAATAGATGCGTCCTCCTCCTCTGTGCAGCATGCATGTCATTTTTTGTGTTTTTACTGTTATTTTGCATGTCTTCAAAATGTGATTTTGCATATCATTGCAGTCTTTTTTGTGTTTGTGTAAAGTTATTGTGATCGTTTTGGTAGTTTTTCTTGTTTTCCTAGTGTCTCTCTTATTGTGTTGAATCATTTTGTGTCCTTTTTTACTCATTTTGCATCTTTGTGGTTACTTTGCGTATTTGTTTTTCTTGTGTCTTTGTAATAATATTGCTCTAATATAGCATCTCTTTCTAGTTATATAAAAAATTACAGTATAATAAGTTTAAAGCTAATAATAAATTTTCACTTCCCATCAATTAACATTAAAACTGAAGCTCCTCTATCTTGTATCTGTTGTTGCTCTGTAGTATTTTTTTTGTGCCTTTTATCAGTTTTACACCTTTTTGTTTGTTTTCAGTCTCATTGGTCTGGTTTAAAATTTTCTGTCTCTTATATTGAGGTCCCTTGACATATAAAAACCTCTGCACGATATGAGCTGTTTGGTGGGCTGGTTCTCTGTACACAGTGTATAATATATTCATCCATCTCCACTTAGCATTAGAACCGAAGGTCAGTTTTCTGAAATAAGAAGCAGTGGGCCTCAAAATTCAATTTCTGCTTCATTTCCAGGCTGAGATGTTAATACAGCCTCCGATATATTCAGAGGCCAGTTCACTTTATACTTTGCACACGGCCGCCTGCTGACATGTACTGTACCCACCAGCAGCTCTGCCAGATAGCGCTCGACTTGTACTGTATGTGCTGCCAAGTAAATTAGTGAGAGGTCATTGATCACCCACAGCCTGAGATATATGAGAGAATTAATTAGACACAGAGATCTGAAAGTGAGACAGACAGGCAGGAGGACAGGAAAGAGGAAATTTGGGTGAGAAAGTAGAGCGACACCGTGAGATTAACAGTGTCTGCAGAGTGAGATGCAGCGAAAAACACAAACCGAGTGGATTTACAGCTTCTTTTTTTCTTTGAAGACATCCACAGCCAGACTCTTGGTGTTGTCCATCAAGCTGAGACAGTCATCCCCTCGAGTCTCTCCATGTAGCTCCTCAGGCACTCTATTATCTGAAGATTGTCCCACTATCACAATCAGGGCATCCTGTCTTACAAAGCTCAGTCTGCATGACATGTAATGGACAGCATGCTGCAGATACTGTCAGCATTGTGTCTTAATCCTGATCTGTGTGGGATTTATTCCTCTGAGACAGGTGGGGTGGTTTTTAGATTACATGCCCTTGTCATTGTTCTTCTTTTCTTCCTCTCGCTCCATCCTTAACTCTTGTTTCTGGTGTAAATGTGTGAGTTTTGTTGGGATCAGAGATCTTCCACAGACCTATCTTCCAACACGTATGTCTGATACACTCATCATCGTCCTCCACATGAAAGGATAGGCTTTTCCGCGAATCGTTAGGGCTCTGTTGTGGTTCAGCAGTCACCGTCCCGGCGGGCCTGAGTTTGTTTTCCTTCCTTTCTCCCTCTCACTCTTTATCACCTCTCAGGCGTAGCAGTGGGCTGGTTCTGCAGATTTTTCTCCAGCTTTTCGTACCTCCAGCCGTCCCACCTGGTTGTTATTAGCTCATCAAGCCTGCAGTATTTAAAGACCATCTCAAGCCTCCACATTCTGCTAGATTGTTGCCTCCTCAGTTGTGACTTTGCTTTTTCTTTTTTCCCTGGTGAATTTCCTGGTGCTCTTATCTTCTGTGTTAAGCACATTAAGTTTACCTTTAATGAAATGTGTTGTACTGTATGAATAAAACTGCTATTGCCATAAACAGCTGGAAACTCCTCTATGAATTTTGTTCCTCATTGAAGGGTTTTGGATAACTTCTGCAAACTTGACTCACCTGCTCTCACAAGCTGGTCTAATCCTGCTGGGGGAAGAAATACCTACCCATTACTCACCTGTTTGCCCACTCCCCCCTCACCTTTGGACTCCTCTGGCCTGCCTCCTTCCAGCCCCACAATCTGCTAAAAAAAATCTGACCTGATCTTCTCTCACCTGTTTAGAAGTCCCAGGTCCTGTCCTTCTAGTTTGCGGAGTTGTGCTTTTGGACCCATATTTACAGGCATCATGACATCAGTATTTCTGCCTGTCTGGAAACCATCTTTGGAATTATACTCACAGAAGGAAAAAGAAAACAACTTTTCCCAAAACCCCACCTCAGTAAAATGAATTGCTCCAGTAACGTCCTCCCTCATTTAAGTCATCCTGTTAAACATGACAGCCCTGGTCAGTGAATTAAGTATGTATAGCTTTCACCTCCTCACTGATAATAACTCTGATAAAATAAGTAGCCTGTACTTAGTCCCAGAATATAATGTCCAAGCTGCTGGTGTATGACCAAGATGCCATTTTCTAGCTGTATGTGATGCATACCGGCATCATTTTAACACTCTTTTTTTAAAACCTGATCATGATCATTATGACTTTTAGTGCCTAAACATAACTTAATACCAAGAGAACAGATATATTCCACCTTAATCTTTGCTACTTTCAGCTCAGTTTCAGTACTGGGAAATGCTGAGAGGGCCAGATGTGGTCAGGAGCTGGGCTTGAGATGGGTTGGGACCACTGATTTTGGCCAGATGTGGCCTGAATCCCACAACACATCTGACATCTGGCTCATATAAAGAGGACCAGTGTGCAAGCTGAGACAACCAAACTCAGCCCAGAGTCAAAATATTTTAGTTAAAGGTAAATGTGGCCATAAAATAATGACTAATGATTACTAATGAGGTTTTTAGTCCCTAATTCTACAGCAAGCAAATGTACAGTCAGTATCTGGCTGATACTTTCTATTAATATGCACCTTCAAGTTCCATAAAACCAAGGCGGATGGCTCTCATGGGTATTGTTATTGCTACAACTGGTGCGTCACAGATGCCAAAGGACACATAGTGTGTAATGCTGAGATGGTGAGATGCAGGCAATGATAAAATAACATTACGTGACACGCTGGGATGAGAACATGCTCAAATAACATCCTGTTTTTCAATCAACTCCTCCAATAACTCGAGTCTTTCTGGGGGAAGATGTTCTTTTTCTGTTTGCTTTTTTCTTTTCTGAAATGTAGTTTTTTGTGTGAATAGGCAGGAAGTCGAAAATGTTTCTGCCAGTCTTATGGACGCCAACAGATACTTGGAAACCAATGCTTGTGCTGGCCGATGAATGAACAAACAAGCAGTTTCTACTTGTCTTTGTTGGTGGCTCAAACTGAGTTTACTCTGGCATAAACAGCCCTCGGGAAGTTGGCATATTCTCACACTCACAAACTTTTACCTTACATCTGTTTTTACATACTTCCTGTCAGGTTTGGAAGCCTTTCCATTATCTCTTCATTACAAAGAACCAAAACACTTAATGTTCACAATGATCCATCCTAAACCCAACAGTGCAGCAGAGAGCTATGTTCCAATAATTGTATTATTGTGGAGTCTTTACAATAAAACGCGCCTCGAGGTGACTGTTGTTATGACTTGGTGCTATATAAAAAAACTGAATTCAATTCAGTCTTCAGAAGTGGATGTCCATACGCTCTTGATAAGCTTTTATTTTGGCTGTCTCTTAAATGAAATCCTGACACCGCTCATGGATTGCTGAACTCTCACCCACAGTTCGAAGAACTCTTTTGACAACATGTGATAAATGGAGGGAATTTATATAGTGTTCTAGTCTAACTGAGCACTCAAAGCACTTTTTAAAACAAGGTTCATTTAGCCAATCACAAACGCATTCATGGGGCTGGATTGGTAATCTGCCAGACCATACATTTACTCACTGGACTACCCATTCAAATCTCTTAATGCACCCAGCCCTTCTTTTACCTTTGCTGTGCAGTCGTGCATCTTGTAGAACAAAGTTTAGTGTGGACATAACTAAGAAGGAGGGATATAATTAAGAAACGGGCAATTCAAGGATTCGAGCAAATTGAATAGCTACTTCGACCATGAGCCACTACTAATATCTATCTTTTAATTGTCACATGCTGCACTGCAACTAAGAAGTCCCAACGCAGCAACAACTGTGCCAGCCGGATTAAATAGGAAGATTGTTTCAACAATAATCTATAATCAAACAAACTGAAACAGAGCAGGCAAAATAAGTATCGAACACATGACCAGTTTTCTAAGTAAATGTGTTTCTGAAGGTGCTATTAACATAAAATTATCACCACATGTTTGTATCAACTCAGTCAATTCATGCATACAAAGAAATCAAACCATAGTTGGAGATTATCAGAATCAGAATCAGAATGGGTTTATTGCCAGATGTTGAGGAGGTTTACAACATTAGGAAATTGCTGCGGTGCTTCAGTGCAACATACTGTCATAAAAATATAAAAATAAGAATAAGAATTAAAAGTGCTAAGTGGATAGATATATACATGATATATACATGAGTGCAGGTGGTGATCAGTGCCAAACATGGAATGATGCAGTGAACACAGCGTAGGGTCATGTGTTAGTGGTGGGAACAGTCATATGGTTATTGTTCATGTGTCCGACAGCAGAGGGGAAGAAACTGTTCTTATGGCGAGATGTTCTGGTGCGAATGGACCGGAGCCTCCTGCCTGAGGGGAGCAGGTCAAACAGACTGTGTCCAGGGTGAGAAGGGTCAGCTGAGATCCGAGCTGCACGCCGCAGTGTCCTGGAGGTGTACAGGTCCTGCAGAGATGGGAGTCTGCAGCCAATCACCTTCTCAGCAGAGCGCACAACACGCTGCAGTCTCTGTTTGTCCCTGATAGTGGCTCCAGCGTACCACACAGTGATGGAGGAGGTGAGGATGGACTCGATGATTGCAGTGTAGAACTGCATCATCGTCCGTGTTGGCAGGTTGAATTTCTTCAGCTGCCTCAGGAAGTACATCCTCTGCTGGGCTTTTTTAATGACGGAAGTGATGGTGGGCTCCCACTTCAGGTCCTGGGTGATGGTGGTACCCAGGAAGCGGAACGAGTCCACAGAGGTGATGGGGGTGTCAGTCAGGATGATGGGGGGGAGTGGAGCTGTGTGCTTCCTGAAGTCCACAATAATCTCCACTGTCTTCTGGGCATTCAGCACCAGGTTGTTGTGGCTGCACCAGGACTCCAGACGTTCAACCTCCCTCCTGTAGGCAGACTCATCCCCGTCCGAGATGAGTCCGATAACGGTGGTGTCATCTGCAAACTTGATTAGCTTGACAGACTGGTGGGTGGAGGTGCAGCAGTTGGTGTACAGGGAGAAGAGCAGAGGAGAAAGACTGTAGACTGGAAAGACTGGAGAATGTATTCAGGAGCGGGGCCACGCCTCCAAACACACTACTTCCGGTTGTCGTCTATATAGGCTCCCCCCAGTTCTGCAAGCTGTTCATTCTTGTTTACGTGCCCCACCCTCCTTCCCTCCTTGTTCTCAAGTCTTTAACTTCTTCACTCCTATTTAGTACATGGGGATCTGCTCGGGAGCCGTCGCCAGTCCCTTCGAGGCCTTCCCCAAACCGCAGCTCAGTTCATGTCCAAGCATTCACCTTTACCTACTAAAACGCTGTCAAATCCTAAAATGAGGACGTGGACCAAACTAGTGAAACGTCCATAAATTGACAGTTATGTGCAATAATGACAAACGACACGAGGAAAAAGTATTGAGCACGTGCAGAAAGGGAGGTGCAAAAAGGCATGGAAAGTCATGATAGCAGCTGAAATCTGTCAGTAATTAGAAAGCAATCCTGCCACTTAGTGCAAATTAATATCAGCTGGTTCAGTCCCAACTGGCCTATAAAAAGGTGTCTCATTACCAAGGTGTCACACAGGAAACATCCTATGAGGAGTAAAACCAATGAGCTCTTTCAAGACATTGCCAACCTTATTGTTGCAAGACATATGGATGGTATTGGTTGCAGAAGAGTTATAAACTACTCAAGGTTCCAGTGAGCAAAAATGAATTAAAAAATGAATTTCACCATAAAACGGCCATGACCAGTTGTTCCCTGTAAGATTCCAGACAGAGGAGTAAAAAGAATTATCAGAAGAGTCCAAGAGCCAAGGAGCACTTGTGGAGAGCTCCAGCAAGACCCGGAATCAGCAGGTACAGTTGTTTCAAAGAAAACAATAAGTAACGCACTCAGCATGGCCTGCATGCACACTCACCACACAAGACTCCATTGCTGAAGACAAAAGCATGCTGAAGTGTGTTTAAAGAACATTTAGATAATATAAACCATGTTTGGAAGTCAAAAGGCACTGCATAAGTACCATAACGACAATGAAGTTTGGCGGTAGGAACATCATAGTGTGGGGCTGTTTTTCAGTATACAGTCCTGGCACACTTCATGTAATTGAAGGAAGGATGAATGGAAAAATGTACAGAGACATTCTTCATACAAATCTTCTGCCATTTACCAGGATGATGAAGATGAAACGAGGGCGAATGTTTCAGCAAGACAGTGATCCCAAAAATACAGCAAAGGAAACTTGCAATTGGATTCAGAGAAAGAAAATAAAGCCGCTATATTGGCCGAGCCGATCACCTGACCAGAATCCAATTTAAAATCCTTGGCAAGAAGTAAAGCTCAGAGTTCATAGGAGAGGCCCACAGAACCTTCAGGATTTAAAGACTGTGTGTGGAAGAATGGGTCAAAATCACACCTGAGCAGTGCATGGACTCGTTTCTCCATACAGGCCGTGTCCTGAATCTGACATGTACTAAGTACATGTCAGTAAGCCTGGTCAATACTTTTTCCCTGTTCTCATTATTACACAGAACTTAATTTATGGACATCTATGCTTTGATTTTTTTGCATGTGTGGATTGGATGAATTATTCTCAAAATCCTGTGAGAAGTTCATGTCCATAGCACCTTTAGAAATCTTCAGGTATGTATATAAAATATATATATATAAATAAATCAGGGGGTTCAGTATCTTCCAGTTCATATGAAGCTGCATTTTAATGTCATTATATTTGGTTATAATGACATTAAAACTTGGGAAATCGATCCAGTAGTTAATTTTGATGTAAATAAGCTAGCTCTTAAGGTGGACATCTTGCAACAGCCTGAATCTATCTATCTATCTATCTATCTATCTAGGATGCCACCAACCACTCCTATAAGCACCAACAGCACCTGTTAGATGCCATGAGATGAAAATTGCATTGTTTTCCTTAATTCTAACAAACAAACAGGATAACCTGCCAAACCTTTAACATCTTAAATGTCAGGAAAGAATTCCGACATGCCACGCTATTAGTAAATGAACCAAAAACACACCGTCAAACTGTCACAATCTTGGAAGAAGCTCTTGGAAGATCTTCTGCTGCACCACAAACATGTTGGTTTGGGAAGAACTGGAGCACGGAGAGGGAGAAAACCAACTTATCAAGTCCTGAATGTTTGCGTAAACTCCTTCAGGTGATGACTTCAAGAAGCTGTTTGAGAAAAATGAAGAGTTTGCAAAGCTGTTATCAAAGCAGGAGTCTGCTTTGAAGAATCTAAGACTGAAATATATTTTGCTTTGCTATACTTTTTTCTTGCTTCCCACACAAACCAAAATGTGTTGTTTCATCAATTTTGGTGGATTCCAGTAAACTTCTGTGTGAGGGTTGACACTGCACTCCAAAGCATCAAACTTGAAGAAAAAAAAAAAACCCTACAAACAAACTGATAATGCGTTAAATCTCTTTTATTCACCTTTTATCTTAATGTGGAAGAAGCTACATTTTCCAGCTTTTCCAGTGCTAATTTGCACCTCAGATTTACTTGGGCGGTGTTTGATCAGACCTTTACTGCAATAATCCCTGAAATTCATCTCAGCTTGGCTTCAAAGGCAGAAATGCTACAGGCTATTCTGCTGATTTAAACTGCATCAGAGAGCATGTATCTGAGAGGCAACGCCAGCGTGGAATCTACAAGGACACAATTAAAGGGTTCATTTTAAATGCTTAAGAATAACGAGGCAAAGACTGGTTACTTTCATCTGTAATTCCCCTTAATCGAAGAGATTGGAAGCACAAGCTGATTCCCATTCCCCACGTCACACTCAGGTACAGTAATTTATCTTTGTTTGTTAACAAAGAGGCAACAGGGTGTTCTGATGAGAAAGTAAATAAATAAAATAGAAACATCTAGAATACAACATAAATATGAAGTTATTTATGACTTAGAAGAATTGAGAAAATAATTGAAAACATGTAATATTTGCAGTTTAAAGGCCTATAATGCTCTGTGATTTGGTTCAGGCTCAGGCAGGGACAGCCATGTGTGTCACTCTTATGTTACAGTAAAATTTGAGTGTCCACTCTGAGTCAAAGCATGACAGAGACTGTGATGTAGAAGTTCACCCAACAAGGAAAAGACAGTCCTCTGTGATTTTAAATTGGTGTAAATTAGTGTTTTATTAGCAGCACTGTTGTGCTGTTACACGTCTTTCTGTGAACTATGTGAATTAAAAATAAATAAATAAATCAGTGTTGCATAAGATAATTACCAAAAAGTCTTAGTTACAGTGCCTGAAAGTAAGAAGCTGTTTGCTGTCCAACAGTCCAAGCAGCTCTATCATTACATAAAGAAATTAAACAAACTGTCACATCTGAGCACGTGGGAAAAAGTGATAATGTCCATTTAAGCTTATAAATGTGAATGATGACAAAATCATGCAGCTCAGGACACAAAATTCATTTGGGTTCTAATCTAATCAGACAAAAATAAAAATATTTTGAAATACAAATTTGTGCAAATATATAAACTAAAAATAATCTACATTGTTAAAAAACCATCCAACTTAGCCTGGCTCTGTCATTCAGTGAACCTTAGTGATAGCCATTATCGACAAATAGAGAAAACTTGGAACAGTGATGAACCTCCCCAAGAGTGCCCAGCAAACCAACATTACTCCATGAGCATATCAGCTCCATGTCAGGGGGGCAGAAAAGAACACAGACCAATATCTTAAGCACTGCAGGCCTCACTTGCCTCAGTTAAGGTCAGGATTCCTGATTCAACAATGGAAAAAACACCATCTATGGGAGAGATTCAAGGCAAAAACCAATGCCGACCAAAAAGAACACAAACACTCGCCTCACGTTTGCCAACAAACATCCTGATGATCCACAACACATTTGCAACAATGTTCTGTGGACTGACCCCCCTCTAATAAATTAAATAATCATTTATAAGCTTTGTTACGAACTTGCATGTTCATGTGTTTGTTTGTGCAGGTGTTGTCTTTTTATGTTAATTTAGCTGTGCCAGGGCCCTGCCCCGATTGGTGCGTGGATACACCGCCCCGACGTGACTGATTCCAGCTGGAGGACCCGCCCATTAAAAGGAGGCTGGAGTGCTACAGCGGGAGAGGTCCTCGCGTTTCTCCTCATGACCCAGCAGTATTCCTGTGGCAGCCGCTGGCTGCAGTGCGCTTAAAAGCTGTGGAAGTGGAGTGGGTAGGGGTGAGCTGCCGTTTCTTTTGATCACCCGTTTTCTCCTGTTTTGAGTTAGTTAAGGAGGTCAGACTCTGTCTTTATATTTGACTTTGTTTTGGTAAGGTCAGGGGTGCGGGATTTGTGTAGATTTGTTTTGTTTATTGTTTTGGCCTTGGCTCACCCTGAAGTGTTGACACTCCCGTTTTGGTTCCTTTATTTCACATTGTAAATAAATCACCTTGTATCTAATGGATTTGTTTCTTGTGGCTGCTTGGGTCTTGGGGGGGAAGCGAGTGCCTCACTCATGTTATGGCCTGGCCCTAGACGGGTCGTAACAGCTTACAAATAATTTGATCAATTTGAAACATTTAAGTGTGACAAATATGTAAAAAAACAAACAAACTAGGAAATTAGCAAGGGGGCAAACAGGACTATATACCACATGATTTCAACACTTTTGAATTTTTACCAGGTAGGTAGTTAAAATGCCGACATGTTTCCATTTAATGTGCCATTTAAAAATAAAACAAAAGAATGTGAGATTCACCTACCAGCTGTTCTCTGAAGAGATCCTCTTCCTTCTCTTTCAGATACACCTTCAGGCGACATATTGCGACCTCTCTCTTCATTTCCACCGAACTCTGGAGAATAAAAAAAAAAAAGCAAAACAAAACTTAAACTTACAGTTTATTAGGTGAAAAGTCAAAACTGTTACATTTATGTGACTTGCCTTGTGCCAAATATTGATTTTAAATATGTTTTTAAAAGAATTAAAGATTTAATCTTTGTAACTTCAATTTAAACTGTTACACACTGGCCTGCTTTAAATGCCCACTTTGCTAGCAGTAGGATAAGGTGAGTAAAAGTAAATGTAACCTAAATTTCATCAACAGCACAATTGTGCTTTTGATGAATAGGACCTGAAGCAGAGGAGGAAATGAATTGTAACTGTAACAACTAATTCATCAATACACCTGGCACCTACTCTTTATGTTTCAAATTTGCAAATTTTGCAAGTCCAATGCATTTTGAAATTTACTGCAACCTTTTGTAATGCAAAGAATTATTGAAGCTTTTGAGTTAACAAGCTAAAACCTTCTCTAAAACACTACAATGCAACACTGAAAAGATGAATCACAAAGACTGAACAAAATCGAATTTTAAAATTTACATCTACAGACTGCAGTTTAAACTTGTAATAAGGTGTCAAATCCAAACGTGTGAGAGAAATTTATTTTAAACTATTTAAACACCACTGTGGAAGGATGTTGAAACTCATTTTTACATGTTACACAAACTTAATGTTTTCTGTTGCTGATTGATGACAAAAGTATTTTATTTATACTCAAACATTTAAGTTAAGGAGCTGTTTTTTAATTTTTGTGTTGCACTGACTTTTAACATTGATTAGTCAACTCATTGACAACTTACTTTTTTTTTTTTTTTTTTTTTTTTTAGCAGAAAAATGCTTTTTTGTTAAGTTCTACCGACAAACACAAATATTTTTTAGAGTGTACCAATGGCCAAATGCTTTGCAGCAAACTAAAGTTGACCTCTGGTGCATTTTTTCCTCTCAGCAAGCATAAACTGATTGTTGTTTCAGAGGCTCAAGGAGCAGCGGCCCCATCTCATCCTCTGTAAAGTGATTACTCTCATTCACAAACATCCATCCCTGCGCAAACACTCTGGGAAAGCAGGTCAGTGGGGGCCTTTTTTACCTGGGATAAACTCAATCTCATGTCAGAGTATCCAATTATACAGCCTTGCCAGCCTCTTTCAGAACGAGGTCACCTTAACTCCTATCTCTTCCTCATCGAGTTGAGATTGAAAGGGGGGATTTGATTGGATGATAGCAGCCGAAGCAGAAGGTGGTGGCGGTGGGGTATATTGGTAAATTATCATCAACATACCCCGTCTATCTTTTTTTAGAAGGAAATGCTTAGGGGAAGGTAAGGCCAAGGGAGTAAAGCCAGCTGGAGTGTGAAGCAAAATGGAGCAGTCGGGTGGTCAGTCGAGGGGTGAGTCAGCAGATGTCTTATCGCTTTTCAGCCTGTTTTGTGCAGTTGAGGGTTTGTTGCTGGAAGGTTTGTGTGAATAAAGATAATGCGTAAAGGCTTCAAACGTGTTGTGCCAGTAGTTAAAAAAAAGGTTTATTTTATTATTTTCATTCTATTTTTATAATAAACAAATTTTAATTCGAAGCACTAAATGCATAAAAAGTGTAACACTTGCAGTCAGAAGATGATCTGTGGCAGTGTCTCATAAAGGATCAAAGTGTTGCGTTTTTAAAGTTACGATTTAGTATGACGATGCTCTTTATCCTCAACCATTTCTCATCTTCAGCTTCAGGTGAATGATGCAGCGGACAGTATAGTTGGGAGGTTTGAAGTTTACATGGATGTCATGGGGATTTGAGGCTTTTGATGATTTCTTCGAATTGTTCTTTTTGCAGGCTGGAACGATTTCACAGCATACATATTAAATGACTTTAAAAAACAAGAATTGGGTGCATGAGTTTGAATTTATCTTGTATTTTCTCTATTTATACATTTAACTGTACACAGAGGGTTAAATGTGTCTCAGTCCTCACTGGCTCCAGCTAGTTCAGAACATAGTTGTCATGCATAGACCCAAAGATTACACTCATACATACAACTGATAACTGTTTGAAAAGGTTTATTTGTAAAGGTGGAATGAGTAATCAGAGAGCCAGTATTTGACTCTAGAGGGAGTATTCACAGCTGGAGCAGGGCTGGAGTTTCTGCTGAACTGGAGAGTAGATGTTAACAGTGGGCAACTGGTATCATCTTGCAAAGTTTAATATGATTCTGATGCCTTACTTGCTGTTTTCTTGAATAGGTGATTCAGAGGGGCAGCAGGCAGACAGACGGGGGGAATTCCAGTGAGGAAATAAGAGATTCAATAGAGAGCAGGCAGGTGAGCTGCAGGTAAGTCCTTGGTTTTGTAGTTGCAGTGGCTGTTTGGCTCAGCCAAGTTAAACTGGCTGTGCTCATTAAACTTCTTGAAGTTATGCAGGTCAGTGAACTTGGAAGCGTAACACAGGCTTCGGGCAGACAACTGGAGAACAAATGAGAGCAGAGAATTACTGGATGAAACATATGAGAGCTGGAAAGTTAAAAAAAAAAAAAGGAGGCCTATTTACCACCGTGATGGTGGAGTGTAGCAGCACCAGCTGGTTTTTAAATATCATGAGCTGATTAGTCAATGAACTACAGGTGTGGGAGGAAAAAACACAGGAAAAGACCATTCCACCTGCAGGCTGACCTGCGAGGAAGCAGTGGCCCACATCTTCACCTGAGAGCAGGAAGTAACAAGATGGAAGAAAGCATGAGAGAGAAGACGGGGAAGGAGAAAAAAAAAACAAGCCTGCCCACATCTAAGCTGGTGCTGCATGTCACTGCTGTTCTGAATGATTATTTTAAAGTCTTTGAGCCTTAAAACAGCTGCTTTTGTGATTCGGTGCTTCATAAATTGAACTGAATTAAGTTCTAAAATCTGTTTTATTAATTTTATTATCATCTGATCGGTGTATTCTGACTGTTCCATGCTCTTCTTTTAAATCTAGAGACGATTTTTAATTTGCTTTAGAGCAGACTTCCTCGGCTCATCAGTTTGACTGAATCTATGGTTTAAAACAAACCACAGCTGGTTTTCCAGTGTTTTTGGCTTCACTGCATCTGGATCTGTATGCCTCTGTGGAACTGTGTGCTGCACAGGTTAAGCTTTTATTATACAGTTATTATTAACTCACCCATCTAACGGGGGGTGTGCATTAGTCAGAGCTCAGCCACACACGTCAGCAAGTGCTCCGTTTTCAAGGCTGTTTAGCTCCTTTGTGAAAGTTGTCTGATGATGTTATGAGAAAACTACGGCTGATAACAACATGAATGTGCACACACTGCCACAGCTTAGATCATAAAACAAGGAGCACCAGTGATTCACACAAGGTCAGCCTCGGCCCACGGGCCCTGCTAACTGTAAATCACTCTTGATACCAGCAGCAGCCAAATGCTTAATATGTAAATGTCCTCATCACGGTGGCTGAACCTGGTGCCAAGCTCGCGGGGTGCTATCAGCCGAGGAAGCCCTGCGGTGGTTGGCAGGGAGCAGATGGGGACGGAGCAGATCCCTCTGATGAGAGAAGTTCACTGATTACACTAATTTAACAGTATGAGCTTCATTTCAGTCTGCTGGATTTGTGGATGTCATACAAGCCCTCTTTTCTTTCTTTTCTTTTCTTTTCTTTTCTTTTTTCTCTGTCTTTGCCTCTGTCGTGCTGCTGACTTTCATGCTCTTTGATGTTACCAGCATAACTTGAAATATGAGAGTCTCTGAGTGTATGGACACAGGTGCAGGATATCTATTTCTGCCCTCATGGGTACAATCTTCAAAAATGTACACCTCAGGACTAATTATTTTTTATCTTTGAGGGCCAAAAACCTACACATGTATCTGATCAGGGTCAAAGTGGAGCCAATTTTCAGCCCAGAAGTCCACTTTTAATATAAACAAAGCCACAAATATAGTACGTAATCTACATTAAACAGTGTGGTAATATGCTGCATCTACTTTTAAATGAGCCCATTAGACCCATTACACCTTGCTACATGTCCAATATATCATCATTTAATATTTATGAACAAACACGTAATGGGGAAAGGGTGAGAAAAAGTGTAATGAGGAATGAAATCATGAAAAATAATTGATGTACAACGGAAAATATGTTTTAAAATAATGTCTGGATTTTTATTGGTCTGTCACCTGAGCAGGTGTAAAACTAAGCTATTAAGTTAAAACTATTACCACAATAAAAGCTTCCAAAATATGTAAAGCAACAATAAAAAATGAGCACCAAAACTGCACACGGAATAAAACAAGCATAAATATTAAAAGAACCCAACAACATTAATAATAATTTAAGATGTTTTCATCTGTGAGATCATTTTGGGAGGGTAATGGC
Organism: Simochromis diagramma; assembly: GCF_900408965.1. Lineage (NCBI taxonomy): Eukaryota > Metazoa > Chordata > Actinopteri > Cichliformes > Cichlidae > Simochromis > Simochromis diagramma. The sequence goes on along the minus strand of NW_024387040.1, from coordinate 14,753,848 downwards.
TTGAAGTTCTTAATTGAAAAGGATAATTTAAGTGGAGCACCCTACTGCAAATAACAGCACAGACTCATTACAGTCAAATGCATTGAAGGTCATTAATGTTAATGTGCACTGATGAGACGATACAGTTGTGTCAATAATCTGCTGGGAAAATACATCATTTTTGCAGTTTAAATCAAACTGATCAAGGTGTGATTGAAACACATACTTCCAGCTTAAACTTAAAAGGTTTTACTGTCATTTTATAATTGAGGTAAAATCAAAATGAAACTTTGAGAGATAAAGCAAAAAACAGGAGTCGGCAAATCAAAAATCTGGTAAATTCTTAAGAAGAAGGTTAAGAAAACCTCCTCCACAGCATCTAACAAAGTCAAGAACAGCTTCAAGGATGTAGGCGTCCCACTGTGAAAGTCGACATGAAGAGATGCCTTAATTAGTTTCATTAATAGAAACACACTCAACAACAGAAAGGTCAGATTAGACTTCATCAGAACACAGCGAGAAGAGCTGGCACATAAATAAATAACAATATTTGAACAGATGAAACTATGATGAACTTGAACCAGAACAATGGGAAGAGAAAAGCATGGGGAAGATGAGAAGCAGTTCATGATATGATGAATTCTGCATCATCTGTCGGACATGACGTTATAGCACGTGCATGTATGGCTGCCAGTGGGTCATTAGTGATAAACAGATTGCTGGGGTTTATTAAAAACTGCTGATAGAAGTAGAAGAAAGAACTGTGAAGTGTATAGCGCTATACTCTCTGCTCAGATTCACAGAAAAGCTGCAAAACCGATCCTACAGTGCTTCACGTCACCAAAGGATAATGGTCGAAAACAAACTGCGGAAAAGTCTTTTAAATTAAACAAATGAGATATTTTTCAACGATTGTTTTTTCATTTAAAAACAATCGTTATATTTAAAATTATGCCAGCTTTTCAAATTACATTTGAGCCTCTGAAAATGAGAGACTGTGTGCAGAAGTGGCTGAAATTCCTAAACACTTTTTTGGGATTAAAGCTGAAAGTCTGCACTTCAGTCACATGTTGATTGTTTGATTTAAAATCCAACAGTGATGTACCGAAGCAATACTACAAAATCTGTCAGCAAAGATTTTTTTTTTTACAAAGTCTTAGAATCAGAGTTACAAGTGGATGCCAATGCAAGTGGCAATGTGCTGCACTAAATATCTCAGTCATGTTTTCTACCACTTCTACGTTTTTGGAATTGAGTTAATTTAGTTAATTGGGTTATTTGACTAATAATACGACTTGCTGTGTGGTGCAGATGATCCAAGATATCTGATGAGCCAAGAAAACAACATTATCGTGGCTTGAAAATGCAGCTACATCCACCTTTTATAGAGTCTGCCATTAAATCCAGATGTTCTTTCCAGCAGAAAGCCAATTTCCCAAATATAGAAATGTTACTTTACTTTTAAAGAATGGGATCTGTGAAGTATTATACTCGGTTTGCCGTGGAAATCATTTCTAGGCTGCTAAACTATCAGAGTGGAAATGATTGTACATTGGCATTCAAAAAGGCTGCTTCTGTCTCCTCGTCCTTCGTTCCCAGACTTTCCATCTGAACGCCTCGCAGCTTGTGACTCTGAACAAACTTCTTTGGACGGGCAAAGAGAGCAGCTGACAAACTGGTTGTCCTGGGAACGCCGCGTGCATGCTCACTTTCCACTCGACATACATTACACTTCCACTTGACATGTACATTACATTACAAGAGACACACGGCGGGGAGGGGGGGTGGAGGGGGATGTGTGTGGGAGACAAGGACCAGGAGTTACTTTTCTGAGGATGCGGCTTGTCACAGCACATCACAGAGACAGCCGAGCTGCGAGCACAATAGGCAATTAGAAGCTCCCATGGAAGCAGAGGAGACATGATGTAGCTAATAAGGGAAAATAGAGGAAGGACTGGGTGTAGAAGAGGAGGGGGTGGTTGTTGTTGTTTGGATGTTGCATCCTTTGAAGAGTTTGATCCCGCCAGGAGGAGATTCACCTTAATTTACTTGTAGGAAACATCGGGAGCTTGAAGGGTTTGTGTTTGGGAAGTACACAGCAGCCACGCGCTCTGCTGTGATATCGCAAATTTCTCACAAACACGCCATCAGCCTGCATGCTTCCCTAAATTACTCCATTTATAGCCTGGAGTGGCAGCAGGTGTTTGATTCTTTGTGGTGGAAAAGTCGACAGGAGCGGTGAAAATCTCCGCCGAAGCTTTCCGCCTTTCATCTCAGCCGCCGTCCCGTTTAGAGATGGCAGCAGCTGACCTAATTTTCCAGGAATGTGGATGCTCTGTTTTTAAGCCCATCGATACCCTTTCAATTGGCTGGATGCACGCTGACATATCTGTGTTGTCACATTTGTACCTTGCTGTGGGAAACGCCTTATCCATCGTGCAACAGCACTGGGGAGAGGTCTGACCTGCTTCCAAATTCATTTTGCAGGCGTACAAACATAAAGAGCTGCAACAGTCAGTTCAACAAGCACAGGTCCTCTGGAAGAACTGAAAGTAATTTATTTTGTTGAAGAAAGCCTGACCAGAGAGCCAGATTGACGTAGATAAAATAAGTGACGTACCATATATTAAACAGCCAAACAGAAACATGATGCACAAAGTTTTGAAATGTGTTAAAATCCATAAACTCTGGTAGACATGATAAATTAGATTAATATGAGATGGCAGTCATGCACTGTGGCTGGAAACAGAAGAAGTTAAAGTTTTCTTCTTCAAACTTTTCCTGCATCTCCCTCTGTGGAGTCTGGGGATCTCTGAGCTGCTACACTGATGTGTGTCACAGCACGGGAACAGCAGGCCAAACATGCACAAAAACAGCCAATCAAGAACAACCAGACTGGCTGGTATTTCTACTGTTTGTTATCTTAATGCTGAACTGTTTGCATTTCTCAAAGCTTAGTTAGTTTGTCAGTTGTCATTGCATAAACTGCGAATGCACTGTGCAACTTTGTGCTCCAAATTAACAGCATTGCTCTGTGCTTTTAGTGATGCTGGTGACTTCACCAATGCACACTCCGTCTTTCACCACAGTCCAGATGGAGTAGTGCAGAATGTGATCGATCTGCAGTTTCTTCAAAACCTAGTCGAGCTTTTACTCCGAAGTTAGAAGTATTTATCTATTTGCATTGTTACCAAACCACAATTAGTCAAAGACACAGTTTGACATCTTTATGGTAACAAAGACAGTTAAGGCCTTTTCACACTGAGTGCTTTTGCGACAAAATTAGACGAAATTCAGATGCAAGCTTGTCGCGTATCATCCACAAACACCAAAAATGTGCTGTTTTTTTTTAAAAACTTTGTTGTTAAAAAACTGAATTTCAAAATTTGTAATTGATAACTGTTAGAGTCAAATTGTTAAATGCACACACACACACGGATACATATACACTCAATGCCTTAGGGTTTATGATGCACCATAGGAGTTTTTTTACAATGGGTGTTGGTGTAAACTGTGTGTCACAGAAGTAAAAGGCTGCTGTGGGGTGATGCTTCTTCAAAGTGGTCTGACACCGAGGGCAGAAGGGCTGCTCTGAGATCCTTCCCTTGCTAGCACGTGAAAACCGGTTGAGCTGTTCTGTCTTGCTTTGTTAACGGGAATAAGTCTGAACTAGCAGGCCTGTGGAAGCGCAGACCCAACAATAACACACAACGATGAGCTGGTCACCGTGTTTCTAAACAGTAACTGAGATTCTGGGTTCATCCAGTTCTCACGAGACGCCAGCAGCAGGGAGAATTTCACGGTTTCATCCAGGAGCTGAAGCTGTATCACGATCGCTTTCATGCATATTTCAGGATGTCAGAGGGGCAGCTTGAGCTCTCGTCTGCAGAGTTGGGACCACATCTGAGGACGCAGAGAAACTGATTGATCCGAAGCAGCGTCCAGCTGTGTGTCTGAAATAAAATAGTATTATTTCACTATTTCCATATCATTGTACATTCAGTACCGATGTGTGTTTTGATCTGCGAGCATGCTTGTTGCCAGATCCAATCGTCTGATTGGTCCGATTGCATGCAAAAAATAGGAAAAACGCAAAACAAATCAAGCTAGGTTTGAAAGATCAAAATGCCACAAATTTTTCCTGCAAAATTATGCGATCGGTGTGAACAGTGAATACTTTTAATGCATAATATATTTGCACATTTTACACATCCGGTGTTTAAAGCTCTTTAGTCTGGAAATGTTTTGGAAACACAGTAAAAAAGTTTTTTTACATGCCAGCCGTTGTGCATCACTTTTGGCTTCATGCTGCTGTTTGACGAAGATGAGCATAAATTCTGTGTAATAAACATTCAAGACTGTTACTCTGTCATAAGTGGTCTCCATCCCTCCAGTTGCTAAGTTTAAGTTATTTATGTTGGACCCCTCCTGGGGTAAAAGAGAGAAAATATAGAACAACAGCACAGGAAGTAAACACACTCACACACAAATAAATAAATCTATAAACAAACTCTCCACATCCAAATATAAATATAAGTTCATTTGAAAATGTTACGTGTGCTGTATTGTAATATCTTTAGCACATATACAGGCAGATATTTCTGTCTTTGCTACTTAAAATCGTCCAAAAGCTTTCTCAATCTACAGAGTGCACTGCCACGTCCAATACCACGAAACCATCGAAACCTCATAAATTAACACCAAAAAGAAACATCTAGACTTCACAGGAACACCTGGTTAAATATTCTATCATTTATACAGAAGCTGTTGTTAAAAATCACAGATTTCTAACTTTGCCTCAGGATATCACATCTCCTCATCTCAGCTGCAGCTTTTCTGTACCTGCCATTCACTGCACATAAATAAGTCAATCATGCATAATCAAGTATTTGTTTTAGCTTCGCCATCAATTTAAAAACACTCTTCTCCTGGTTATTCTTCAAGCATCTAGACTTAAGGAAGGGGCATCACTGTGATTTTGAATCCACCGGTTGGCTGGGTGCCGTTTGTGTGGAGTTTGCATGTTCTTCCGGTGTGTTAAGAGTGGGCGAGAACAACCCACAGAGTTAAAAATATAACCTTGAAGCACAGGAGGGGAAAAAACACGGGGATGATAAACAGACACTCTGAGACAGGAAAAAGGGAAAGCGTGGCTTTATATATCCAGACACAATGAGGAGAAACAGCTGAAACGAATAAGGGGTAACAAGAGCAGGAAAGCAAGACTAAATATAGGACAAAAGAAACAAAGACTATCAAAATAAAACAGGAAGTAACTAAACAGGGAAGCATCTAACAGAGACAGGAGGGAAAACCCGAGGCAACAATAACTACAACTAAGAATCTAACGTTATAAGACCAATAGTTAAACTAAGGATTAAACAGAGAATATTCAGTAATATTTAAAATGTCAAAGTTTAAAAAAGAAAAAAAGAGAACAAACAAAAACAAACTCAGTCTGCGTCTCAGAAGGAGGAAGATGACACTGTTCTCTTCAGGTACTTTGGCTTCCTCCCACAGCTTTTTACGTTAATTGATTATTCTAAAGTGGCTGTAGACAACCCTGCCAAGCAGGAAAAATGCATGGAAGAAAATATGAAAGGATCATGTATTCCTGTTGCCATTCACCAGAAGAAAATCATCTTTGTCTTGCCTCAAAGTTTCAATTACTTTAACCAGGTCAAAGAGTTATTTTGACTATTGATGCTGTGAATACTGTGGTGCTGTAGAGTGGATGTATGTGAAGAACGCTGAGGGAAGTTAAAAAAGAAAAAGCAAACCTTTCATAGCTCTTATAACAGAAATATATACACTATATAACAATACAAATAAGTTGTTTGGCTTTTCTCTTTTATTGAGTTCTCACTCTGGTAATTAAGATATTACCATTGTCCATTATTATTGTTATGTGTGTGTATCTATAACTATGGCCTGTATAAAGTTTAGTTTGTAATTTAGTTTTTTTGATACCAACCTCGCTGATGTATCTTGGTTTTCCACTTTTATCTTTTCATTTATTTGTTGGAAATAAACGAATCCATCTGAATGGCAGTCTAAAAGAAGCAGGAAAAGCTCGAAGAACGAGAGGTACACAAACAGAAATTAGAGACAGCAGCAGCAATGAACACAACACAGACAATAACAAAAGAGGGAACAGAACAAAAGCAGCCGGTAAAACCACAACGAGAAACGAGAGACAGAAGCAATACAGAGGTGGTCGCTGACATTTATCAGCTATAATTGGTTTTAAGACTTAAAGGCAAAAAAGCAGATCTAACATAGTTGATGATGTTGATGTGAGTCAGACAGCGATAAAACCAACCAACATAGCATAATGTGGAATACTTATGCACAAAAATCTGACTACTATAGCACCTAAGCAAATACTAACAATAGGTGTGTTTACCATGAACAAATAGAGTCTGAGCAGAAGAGCAGAATAGTTCTGCTTTCTTTCTCCTCCTACACTGATGCTACACCTTTACACCAGGTGCAGCAGCTTCCCCATCAACAATGAACACTGACAGTCTGCCCAGGCACTCTGCAAAATGTATAGACTTAGACTGTAAAGACTGTAAAGAATTATTTGACCCGTCCTTAAGTTTTTGGTATTCATGGATGATGGCTAAGAAACACTGGGAGACACAAAATGCACATTTGAATGGAGGAAACAGGAAGAAGCTGAGAATTCAAGCTTTTGAAGCCTGATAAATAAGACAGTTACAATCCTGCTGACACAGATGATGCTGATAATTTGTGTAGCATTATGAGTCCTCAGGAGAGGCTCTTGATGAGGCTGCAGCACTTCAGCACTGGAAAGGATATTCAGAGAAGGCCTGATGGTTGGAGAAATGTTCACAATAGATAATAATTCTTAAGATAAATACCGAATTGATCCTGCCCTGCTCTATCCAACCTTAATTACCACACCAGATTGCTAGTTCTGGACAATTTAGCAGCAGCTTCGATAACACACAATTGCAATATTATTGCTCTTTCCATCAATATTGGAAGGGTTCAGCAGGAATCCCAGCCATCTGATTTTTTCTGCACATCCAAGAAGGAAATGTCAGATATTTCGAGCTATGCAAGGTGCAGCTGTTCTTATCTTATAGTGGCGAGGTCCCCAAAACAGAGCTGTGTAGGGTGACCAGATGTCCCTCCTTATGTAGGACTGCACAATATTTTTAGCCCTTGTCCTCCTGGCCCACATATTAAGACAATGCCCCACATTTTGATTGTCTCTGCTTTTCTAAAGTCAATACTGTAGGGCAAGACAGTTTTCTAAGATCTGGCTTAGGTCTGGCTTAAAAAGAAATCCAGCTGCAAAAAAGAGGAAATTTCCAATGTGTGTGTGAAACAGGTTGAAGGTGATTCTCTGAGTAATTATTTCCTGCTCAAAATGACAAGTGCAAGAATAATAAATATCAGCTGAAATACCAATAAACAGCAGTTTGGGCTCTACTGATTCGGACTGAACTACAGTCAGGGTATAGTGTGGTATGAACTAAAGTCCCAAATCCAAAATGATTCAATTTCAGATGACGCAGAGAAAAGCGTTCACAAAGAAGTGGCAGTGTCTTTCTCTAATGAGCATCAGTAACAAATATGATTCTTAGATTCAGAATCTGTTTTCTTGTCTCATATCAAAGTTGCATGTAGTCCCACATGGTCAGGCTCCTGCCTTTAGCAAACATGCTGAGGGCCTCTTAACTGCTCCTATTTTAAAACCAAAGGTGATCCTAGGCTTTTAGGTTGTGGCTGCTAAACTTTGGAAGCGTCAGTCCGTCAGGTAGGCTAACCAGCCTGATGGATCGAGGAAGCCTGACGTAGTCTAATCGGTCTACCTGATAGACTGCCGGCTGATTCAGTGGTTTGTTTTAAAACAGCTGAAAACTCAGTTTTAGAGGTTAATTTTCTCTTGATTGTTCCCCATTATTTTGGCTCATGTGTGTATGGAAGTGTGTATGCAGGAATGAATGTTGAACCTGTAAACTTAATGTGAAGTTTTTAATCAGACTGTGAAGCACTTTGTGACTGTATGTTTTAAAAAGTGCTCTACAAATAAAAGTATTATTATTGCTAGATTACGTCTATGTTTGAATTCTATTTCTAGATTAATTCTTGCTTTCAGGCCATTAAACACCTCTGCTGAAAGAGTAAGAGCTAAACCAGCCCTGTGTCCATCTAAATATTACATTATAGAAATAATAATTACTGTATGACATTTAGTCAGTGCACTCTCACATACACTCGCACACACACACGTGCTGCTTTCAGCCTATATTATGGCTTCAACCGTATTTTTCTAATATCATATTTTTATGTTTCTTATGTGAATCAGCTGCTCTGCTGCTGTCCATGGACATGCTAATATTTCTGATTGGATAAGGAAATGATAATTTGGGTGAGGTGAATTGCTTCATAGTGCAGGAATGCATGAGAAAATAAACTAATAATAAACAGAAAAAAATGGAAACTTAAAGCTGGAACGGTCAACTTGACAAAGTGCAAAGATAATCTGGCAAGTGGGAGGTGGACAACTGGTGTATGCACAAAGAAGGTGGTGCAGACACTGAACAAAGAGCAGTAAAACTGTCTGAAACTGCAGTAAAAGTGGCAGAAATGAAAAACTATTGCAAAATATTGCCAAAAATAACTTGAACAAAAACAATAAGAGACTAAACTTTTAAAAAAAATGCCTTACGGGAGTGATATAAATGGTTTCAATTACGTTTTATGCAAACATAATTAAGAAATGTTGTTAATGTTTTCCAAATATGGTCATTCAATATGTTCAGGGAAGACACGAGCATCCAAGCTTGTATTGCAATATCCACTACACTACACTTTTGGTTGTTTGCTTTTACGGGTCCACAGTACATCATTTGTCTACATCTCACCCTGTTCCTACCATCCTCACTTAGCACACCAACCCCCTACCCTGCATCTTGCTTCACTTCACTACATCCATGAATGTTCTGTGGTCTTCCTCTTATTTTCTTGCCTGGCAGCTCCATATTTACCACTCAGTCCAATATATGCACTCTTCCTTCTCTGCATGTCCAAGCACTAGCACTTTTTGGTTCTGGTAGAACCGAGTTAGAAAAAGGCAATTAGCTGCTTTTATTAAAGAAAAATCAGTGTTTGAAAATGACCTCTTTTTCTTGACCAAAATGTTCTTTTTGTTTGTTTTTTTAAGCCACATACTAGAGTTTGTGGTGTGAGAGTCGAGTGCTTTGTACGCCCACTATCCACCCCCACCTCCTCCTTCTGACACTGATGTAGTTTGTAAATGCTTCTCCTCATTTATTTTAAATCAAAGCTGCTTCTGGATGTGATCCAGAAGGAATTATATGTCAGCTAAACTGGGAAAATGATTTATCTGCAATGAAATATTAGAGCCAGGACAAGTTAAGAAAAGGAAGAAAAACTGATCCATGTGTTGACCATAACCAGATATGATCAAGGGCAATAACAATCATTGCTAAATCTAGGACGTCAAGAGTAGTTTGTCAGAATTTTGTGATGAAAACTTCTTAAAGTGCTCTTTCCCCACCTAGGATAGTAAAGGGCAAGACGTTATTTGACTGGTGCAATGCTTTCTAGTTTTCTCTTTAGACTATACCAACATTTTTTCCGTTGTACATTTACAAACTTGTTTTTGATCACTGTTGATTCCTAATAATCAAGTCTTGAAAGACTGAGCCTTGTATGATGGATATTATAAGCCTCAGCCACACGGGCCTAGAACCCCCTGCAACCTCCTGTTATAGGGAAAAAAATGTATATTTCCTGACCAGTTGGCGAGTGGTTGCTAGCAGTCACGAGGTGGATGTAGCTCCAGAGGTAGAGCAGGCCATCTACTAATTGGAAGGTTGGTGGTTTGATCCCTTGCTGATCCAGTCTGCATGCACATAGTCTTGGGCAAGATACTTACCCCAAGTTGCTTTCTAATCCTTTTAGTGTGAATGTTAGAGAGCACATACACAGAAAAAGCGCTTTTACGAATGAAGCAAGTTGTATAAAGCACTTTGAGTGCTCAGAGGAGAAAAGTGCTATGTAAGAACCAGATCAGATGTAGTTGGCACCAAAGACGCTGATGTTTCTGCAAAAGTTGAGAAAAGAGCACAGCAGAAATGGAAAAGGTTCTCTTTCAAAGTAAAAACTGTACCTCACAACTGCAACCAACATCTTTCAAAATGCACAGTTTTACTGTGAAGCCAAATGCTCTATTTCCTGTTTATGTTGCACTTTGCACAGTAGAGTAGAATAGTTGGCGAGTGTTCGCTAACAACTTGATGTCTTCCATGCAAATGTGTGCAAATGACCAAAAGAATGAAAGGAGGCTCTTGGTCCTGCACTGTCCTCTTTGTGACCTAGCGACACCAACAACCTCCATCGACCATTAATATTTTGTGTTGATCATAGACCAGCCTCTAGGTCTTTGTGACTGGGATCTGATGTGTCATCTGTTAGTCAAGTCAAGTCACGTCAGTCTTATCTTATCAGTCAAACTGGGCAGTTTAACCTCACGGACAGTGTCCAGGAACCTTAAGAGCTTTTTCTCTTTGCTTGTTGAATGTGTTTCTGTCCATGTGTCTCCTGTGCTGGCTGAGGCTCTCAACTTTTAAACCTGATCCAGTGATTTGATTTCTTTTTCTGAATAGACTTTTCAGTTGGCCTCTCCAGCTTTATTTGCACTATTCATGTGCAGTTTTTCTCTAAGCCAAGTTTACAGGTTAAGGAATCCTCCCGCAGCGGTTGCTCGCGTGTCTGGTGAGCTGCTGCAGGGCTATCGATCAAGAGAGATGAAGACTGAAGGTTGCATCCTGCCTGTCTGTGTGTTTATTTAGCCTACAGTAAGGAGGGGAGCGTGTCTACCGAATGCCAATTAAGCCAGTGATGGTCAGATCATTGTCACGCTGCGCTGATGACTGGCAGGTCTGACAAGCTGGCTGAGCCGTGCATGTGGTTCCTTTAATTAACTGCATGTGGGCGGACAGAGCGAATGTGCATGTCAATGGAGAGCAAGCTTCGTATATTTTTTGTAGAACAAAGGATAAGAAATTGGGGCAGCGTAAAGCTTCACTGCTCTCTGACAGAGTAAAGTGAACGCTCTTCTATAAGTTGGTCTCCTGAGGACAATTTTTTGGTTTCTGCCAAGCATTTTGTTTGTAAGTGCAAAGCAGAATGGACAGCATTTAAGTGAGGGTAAGCTAATGCTTAGCTTTGCTCTCCCGTGACAAGTGCACGTCTCTATCACAGGCTCACTCATGTATTTGAACCAGTGAGTCCCATGGGCTGCAGCCAGATTTAGGCACCAAAAAGTCAGCATTAGCATTTCAGATGTCCTATCTGTTTTCATTAACTCAATCTTGCATGAGAGTTCCCAAACTTCCCAGGAGCCCGAAGCTCTGTCAGACATTTGTGGACTCCAGGGGGAGGTTGCCATTTCAGAGTCTTGATGCATCACAGATTCAAACTCCTTATCCTCCATAATTAAAGAAAATGTGTTAAAGGCTGCAGCAATACAGTCATTGAACTCTAGAGGGACCGAGGCTTAGGTCTGCATCACAGGTGGCTTCAAAGAAACTTAAGCACACACATTCACACATGCAGTATATCTAAGATCTTTTTCAATGCATCCTAAGGCCCCCTTTTAATAATTTAACTGAGAGACTTCCCTGCATCTACCTCAGCTGTCCGCTTATGAGCTGCATTTGCCATTACTTTTAATTACTCATCACATTTAATCCTAATGTTCAATCTGATGCTGGTGAAATCACGTTTGAAGCAAATCAGAGCTCCTTCACTGGCAGAAAGTGGTTATAATACCCCCATAATACTCTCAGAGGATCAGACTTTAACAATTATGGTAGTTTTTGAATTTCTTATGAGGGAATATGGCAATATTCTCATCTTCTGCAATCTATTATATTAAATAGAAACCTCTTTTACTCTCTTAGAGTGCCTTGTGTTGTGATTAAAAAAAGTTTTTACTGCATCTTTGCTTTTATTTGACTGAGTAACAATTGGTTCAAATAAGGCAACTTTAGCGAGCAGAACCGCCTGCTGCAAAATTATATATATACAACAAACAGCAAATATATATATGTAAACAACAGCAACAGTTAGGCTGTTTAGGTTAGCCTCAGGGTCGTTTAGCAACAATAGAGGTGTTTGGTGACCAGTGGGCCCCCACCTACTGCTTAATCTATCAGGCTCCTGCTAAGAAGCCAGTTGTTTTCATTTCCATTTGTATGGCTACTAAAATGTACTCCTTTGCCTATTTATAGGTAATTTGCATTCTCATCAGTATTAAATGGGGATAACAAAGGATTTTATAGGAAATGACGTGCAGATGGGGGTGTAATTACAGGTACAGTAAAATCATCATTGGAGAAAGAAAGCAATGAAATTTGAGCGTATCCAAACCATAATCATAATCATAGTTTTACTGCATAAAATTAAGCAAACAGTGACAGAAAATAAAAGTGGGAAGGCAAAACTAAAACTTAAGTATAAACCTGGACTGAGACTCAAACATTCTGGGTAAAAAGTCTGACTTGAGCCTTTGCTTATACTCTGAGTGTATTACAAACAAGTAGAACAGGCCATCGTATCACTTACAGTCCATGTGCACAACAAAGTCCGCTGCCTAGAATACATGTGTAGCTGGTGCACTGTAATGTTATTGGACAAATCTGCACAGTCACAGAAGCCTAGCAGGCATATGGATATCCCCACGAGCCTCGTGCTCACCGTCTAATGATGAAATTGACATCACTTGAAAGTAAACTCAAAGCCAAATTCCACAGCCTTCCCTCCAATTATTTAAAAGAGACTTTTGTTATACTTTTAAACTGCAACACACTGATCAGCCACAATATTAAAAGCACCCACCCAAAGCTATGATTATTACAGATCTATTGGTTATTGCTTGTGCATAACCATAACCATTCAATGCTCGCACTTTAGGCACGCTTGACTCGCTGCAGCCTTGTGTGGAGGTGTCACAACAGGAAACAAAGCAATTCTGAATGTTTCTTCATGGCTTTCTGCAGAATGTTTCATCTTTCCCAATTAGAAAAGAAAACGATCTCCCTCAGCACGATCTGGGAATCCTTATGCTCCCGCAGAGACCAACTTTCTTACAGGCTCTTGCCTCCAGCTTGCTTGCTCCGGTAGACATGGCATCAGAAGGACAGGCAGTGAACATATCCTGCCTATAATATGACAGGGCAGCCAATCCTTTGGGTCCTTGAGTTGTGGGGCTTCCAGGCTGGCACATCCCATGATGTGGTGGTGTAGAGTGTAGAGGACCCAATCTACAGAATGCGATATAGTTGAACCATCTACCTACTCCAAAAAGGAAACACAAAGAGCAATCCTAGATTAAAACCACAAAGAAGAAGAAGAAGAAGTGGCAAAAAACAAACAAACAAGGAGCACAGGCTGGTAAAATAACAGACAATGCACTAAAGATGGAGGCAGGACTGTATTAATACATCTATATTGTTAGATTGGAAGCAGTAGCTGAATGAAACACAAGTAAAAGTGATGAAGATATTCAGACAGAGAGAAGTTAAATCTCAAAGCAAGGAGACACTAAAACAAAATGTAATTAAAAACAAATACGATGATTTGCAAATCTCATAAACACATTTGATTAATTTTTCTGAAAATACATTTTCAAAAAATTGTACATATCAATTGTACAGTTTTCTGAAAAACAGAAGGTCATTTTGAACAGCTGCTAGACGTAAATGGGCTTTGGCGCAGAGAACACGGCAGTGTTTGTTAGCATCCAATATTGATTTTCCACCTTGTCCCTTAGACACAGAGATTTCTTCATATTCTCTCTGGATGACATTCAAAGTCTTGATTCAACAATTTGTAGATGGAGTTTTGCTGATTTTGTAAACCTCTGCCCATCTTTACTTCTGAGAAACTCTGCTACTCAAAGATGCTCTTTTTAGACTCCGTCTGTAACTGACCACTTCCCATTTAACCTAATTAGTTGCAAAATATTCCTCCAGCTGTTTATTTTAGTATCACTTACATTTCCAACCCTTTGCTTCCCCTGCTACAACATTCATGAGTTCTGATACCGCCATGAAATTCAAAACAAGCGAATATTTTAATGTCTTAGTTTAAACATTTAATAAGTTCTCTATGTTCTATTTTGTGAATAAAATAGGGGTTTATGATATTTGCAAACTGTTCCTTTTTTGGAACTGGTGTTTTTAACTAAAGCAGGACATGGAAAGAAACTAAACTTTCAAAGTGAAGCAGGAAGAAAGTAAAAGAGAAATACTGATCACACAGACAAGATGATTCAGGCGGGGAAACACTGAGGGAACTAAAAATACCACTTTGACCAAAACCTACAGTGCATGAAGAGAATTATCATGAAAAAGAATCAAGAATAAAAAAAATCATAATGGCAAACAAGAATCTGAACCACAAAACCCCGGGATCATGGATGCTCAGTCAAAACAGCCCTAGTGTTTAGCTGGGTGGTAGATCCATAGTTTGTAGTTGAATGTCAGCCACTACAGCTGGCAGTGTTTTTATAGTTGAGGTTCACTCGCTTATGACATTTCACAGCCGCCCTTATATGGCGTGACAACGACCTGAGCTTCCTTGTTGTTGGAGGAGGGCGCCTGCTGGAGCTATACATGGAAATGGCATGCATGTGGGAACAGCCTTTAAGAAGAAATGGATATAGGAGGAGATTTAGCTTGAAATTAATGCGTGAATGGGCGATACTGGGCAGGCACTTAAAATGTAAAATGGAGGCCACTTAAAAAGTAGGACAACCAAGTTAAAGGAACTTGGGTAACCACGGGGGTTGTTAGGGCTTAAAAGGGGGCACAAATAAGTCTGGACTGGATGGGAGACCAGAGGTGAAACTGGGTCAAACATCGTGGGTTTTTATGTATCTAGGGTTCGGATTAATTAATATAATAAGGCATGAAAGGAGCTGGGGGGTGGTTGCGTGGGGTGTAGACATACCCCAGCTTTTCTGAATGGCACTTGTCAAAAAGGACAGACTGTACCCCTCCTCCTCCTCCGGGCATCTGTTTCCACTTTAAAACCGCACATGCCTTTTGCAGAGCAGTTAGAGCCCCAGAGGAGCTCGGGAGTGCAGCAGGACCCGCATCACATCACATCGCAGCGCAGCCTGTTTTACTCTGATACCTGCAGCCTGTGATGTATTTATTTATACACATTATTTTGTCTTCCCCTGACAGTGAGAGGGCGTATCCGCTTTGAGAAGGAGGCTGAGCGAGTACAGCGTGAGTGCAAGGAGTGGGAGGGCTGGTTGGAAACACGGGATGAAAACAGTGGAGAGCCACGCCGCCCACTAAACAAGCCGAAGCGCGTACCAACAATTTCGCAACCACCTCTTCTGCTGCTGCTGCTGCTGCTGCTGCTGGTGGTGCCCTGCTTAAATCTACAGAGGAGCGGTGGAGAGCAGGCATCCGCCGTCATACATCAGGCAGACAGAGGAACTAACAAAAGGTAAGCGCCGTGTCTCTCTTCCTCTTATCTCTTAAAACGGTGATTTGGTGAGTGAAGCCTGGTCTAAGGGGTTCGAAACACGGAAGAAACAAGTTATCATGAGGGAGAGGATTGCTTTGTTTTGTCGTGCAAAGGTAGGAGCAGCATCCCCGTTGTTTGGCTTTGTCTGCTCACTTTTGCGTGCGCATTGTGCTCGGTGATTCGCGCAACACGGAATGCATGATAGTGACTTTATTTAGGTACTTATTTTAGGAAAATGAGTATTTTAGCGGTGTGCACTTTTGCAAAAGCACAAGAAGTTCCTGTACGAGCGGATTTACCTTCCTCTTTGTTTCTTTATCGCACTTCCTTTGTGTTGTTATCAGGATCCCTGCGCCTTCATCAAACTGCCCTTACCAGTATGCACTTCGGTAATTGGGTCTGCTCAGCTTTATCTGCCCGCTGTGTTTACTGAGACTGCGAGAATTCATGTTTAAACGCTTATGTCCTCAAACACTGCCTGAATTTTATTCTGTAAATGGTTTTTAACAACCTACAATAAGTGAAGCGCCCCAGCTGTGCCACAGGCCATCCATGTTGTGCTTTACGCAGCGCTTGTTGCGCCTTTTCAGCAAGAAGATACAGGGTCATTTCATGAAACTGTGCACTCTGATTACCACTAATCTAAATGTAAACTTTGATCTAACCCAGTCTTAATCTTCCCTATGACATTGTCATTTATTTATTTATTTTTTCAGCTGCCAGACTTCATGCAGCGTTTAGGATGTTTGCGCTCCTACCTAATTTTGGGCTTTAGCTTAATTATCTGGAACTATTATCACAGTTTTATTTCCCTGTTGCGCAAATAATTAAACGTTTACTGCTTTATAACCTGTCCTCCCCCCCTTTTCTTAACAAAAAAAAAAAAGACACTTTCAGCAGGCGACAGTCTGTCGGCTCTTCCAAATGTGAGAATTTGGCTGCTAAATTTAATTATTTGAAAAATACCAAGAAGTTTGAACACCATAGTAAGGCAGTGAAGGATCCATTTCAAAGGGCCACAGGGTTGACAGTGAACTGTAGCCTTTTATATAAAGTTAAATTTAAAAAAGATGTGAAAAGAATCTGCATTGTCTAATAACCAGCAGGGTGTGACTCCTCTGGTTTCTAATCCATTGTTGAAATCTATGGGAAAACAGCCCCAGGCCTCTTGAGCCTGACTAACCACTTTCCTTTATGGGATTTAAGTATTATTTAGTATGATATGATGATTATTTTGTAATTCTTGGTCACAAATTAGAGTAAAAAAGCAGAAGAACAGAAGGCATGCTTAAGAAGAGGGTTACTTTGTCATTGACAGGTCAGTGAGCGTAGCTTCTTGTCCTGCACTCGTCAATCTGGTTTCAAATTGCTAGGATGAATGCAAAAAAGCTTTGAAAACATGACTCCACAAACCAGTGCTCCAGGTCTGTTTGCAGTGTTGCTTACTATTCTTATCACTATTAGCTTGTGACACATGTCAGTTGGTTGAGTTAGCACACTTTTAAATAAGTCTTATGTTTGCAGGCTAGCATTAGATTTATCCGATTGTTGAGTTTGCTCGCTCCTAACAAGTTACATATTAGTTACTATAATAGCAAGTTGCTAACCTAAGTTAGCCACTTGAACTAGCTTTAACTTAAAAGATCAGATATTAGCACTTAAATGTTAGCTTTGTCAGTGGTTTGCTATATAGGGTGTGTATATATATATATATATTAGTTTTATTAGCTACTCTAAATAGGCCACGTGTTAGCTAATTTTAGGTTGTTGAGTTAATGCTAATGCTAATTTGATTAAATATTAATGAAATGACAGTAGTTTTGGTAGATTGTTGGGTTGGTTCACGTTTATTAGATAACAGCTAGCATTAACTGATTCAGTTAAGCACATTTTTACCTGGTAGTTTCTACGTAAATAGTTGGAGTGGTTTAATTTTGTGTGCAAAAGTTCTCTTAATTCAGGCTTATTAAACAGTTGGTGCAGCTAGGTCCAGGGCCTTTTGCCTGGTTATACCTGCCAAACTGGCAGGATTTAATGTTAATGACATTAATTGAAATGAATTAACAGTGTTTATTAAATGCTGTTTAAATGAACAGGGTTCGGCGTTGGTGACTCATCAGGAGATGTTGCAGAGCAAGCAAGTAGGGCATGGTACAGAAAAGACAGAATATCAGACTGAGTGCAGCAGGAGAAATGTTTAACTTTAAGAGTTCATTCAGTGCAGTCATCCTGCTAAAACCTTAAACTTATATTATTAAAAGACAAAATATCTCCCCAAGTTACACAGTTTTCATCTATTGGCTCAAACTAGCTTTACATTGCTGCAGTTTTGTTTCTTCTTTGTCAACACCATCTAATTAGAAGTTGTTCCTCCAAACAAAAGCCACATGTATTCATAAGTTGCTTGTTTACTGGGAAGAGTTGTGGTAACCCGTCAACCTGCCTGAAAAGAAAGTTTGGCAGTGAGAGTCAAAACAAATCTGATTGTACTCTGTACTTGAAATGTGATGGATTTGACAAGCTTGGTCAAACAAACCAAACAAAAACAAACCAAAAAAAATGTACATGTTCTCCTCTCACAGATTTGGGCTTGCAGTAATTTAAAAGCTGCTGAGGTATTTCACAGAAACATTGCGGTCTTTGTTTTAGGCAAAAAGAACAAAAGTCTGGAGCTGCAGTTTAGGTGTATCACTTAATTCAAGGAACCACTCTCCCCTTCACTTTTTGCAATTTTTATCGAACCTCTAGCAGCAGCATTTAGACAGGCTACAACAATTAAGGGCATAAAATGTAAGAACATAGAACATAAAATCAGTCTCTATGCGGATGATGTGTTGCTTTTTCTGCAAAACACACAAACCAACCTCTCTGAGGTAATTACTCTAATAAACTGGTTTTTAAGAGTTTCAGATTATTCAATTAACTGGCCAAAATCTACAGTTCTTCCCATTAACTGCTCCTTCCATAATTCTTCCTCTGCCCCACTACAATCTGGAAATATTAAATATTTAGTTATTAATGTTTCTCCTAAGCTTTCAGACTTAACTAAATTAAACCACATCCCACTTCTAAAGAAAGTAGAAGGCGATCTGACTAGATGGAAATCTTTACCCATATCACTCATGGGAAGGGTCGCCACTATAAAAATGATGATCTTGCCAAAAATAAATTACTTATTTTTGATGATCCCCAACAAACCATCACAAGATTGGTTCAGATCTCTGGATTCATATATTTCTAAATTCCTTTGGAAAGATAAACCCCCGCGTATCAGCTTAAAAACGCTACAAAGAACCAAGGATAGGGGAGGATTAGATCTGCCTAATTTTCACCAATACTTCTTAGCCAACAGGCTTCAGTTCATCTCAGAATGGTTAAAACATACCTTCTTAGATGAGCCCTGGCTAGATGTTGAACAGGCACTATGCAATAATCTAGAGATTTCAGACCTACCATTTATTAGCTCAAACATCAAAAGACATGAATGCTTTAAAAGCATCAACATCAGCTTTTCTCTGACAGCATGGTGGGAGTTTCTAAAAATAACGGAGTCTTCATTAATCCCATGCAAACGTACACCTATCTGGAATAACCCTGACATATTACAAAACAATAATATGATTAATTTCCCAGAATGGAGTTGTAAAAGGAATTAAATACTTAGAACATATATTAGAGGGAACAGAATTTATTCCATTTTACAGACTAGTTGCACAATATGGGATCAACAAGAAAAGATTTTTAGAATATCAACAAATTAAATCCATAGTAAAAAAGAAATTTAACCTCAGTCAAGTTGAATTACAAACACCACCAAGTGCGGCACATTTCCTTACTCTTAAATCCCCCAAATTATTATCTAAAATATACAGAACACTTTCTAAATTAGATGAATCAATATCCCTTCCTATTGCAAAGTGGGAAGCAGATTTATCAGTCAGCTTAGACCAAAACTTCTGGTCTCAGGTATGCTTAAAAACCTTTAAATTGATTAAAAATCCCAGTTTGCAATTAATACAATACAAAATACTACATAGACTATACAGCCCCAGAGGAGGTCATCGGATGTTCAAAATGGGCTTTACATCTTCCAACAACTGCTCACACTGTCAAGGCAATACACCAGACAATTACATCCACGCTCTTTGGTTCTGTCCACCAGTGCAGAAGTTTTGGCACGAGATATGTGAAGACTTATCAAAGTGTCTGAAATGTAAAATTCCAACCTCCCCTTTAGTATGCTTGTTGGGAAAATTGGATGAGGTCACTACAGAAACTAATACAGTCCACATGGTTTTTACTGCCCTATGCATTGCCAAGAAAACGGTCCTCATGAACTGGGAAAAATAAAAATAATCTTAATTCTAGCCAATATAGAAACCATCTAATAGATCACATTAGTCTCGATATAGCCTCTGCCACCACATTAGATCAATCCCTCTGGGCTCCTTTGATCGGCTCCATCACCTAGCGGGGGTAGGGGGTCGTGGTTTGGTCCCGCCTTAGCTACTGTGGTTGATGTGGAGTTGGGACAGGCTTAGGGTGCCTGGAGGACCCCTAGAGACGTTATCCCTGGAGGGCTTAACCCGGGGGTTGTGTTCATAACCTGGTTAGTGGCTCTGGTTGCTCTTAGAGGTTGTTCTCCTTGTGGCTGCGTGCAGCGGGGCTGGAGGATGGTCTGTACTGGTGGACGTAGGTTACTGGCCTGGTGGCCTGGCTGCCCCTGAGTGGATCCGGGGCAGGCGTGGGGGTTTGGGGTTCGGGGGTGCTTCGCCTCCGTGCTGGGGCTCTGGCTGGGCCTTGGGGGCTTCGGTCCTCGTCGGTGTGTCACCGAGGTTGTGGGCGGGTGGGTGCACGGGGGCTCAGCCTTGGCGCAGGGGGCCTCTTGTGCATCGGCCTAACTGGGGGGCTCTTCAACTGGCGGGGAGGTTGTTCCATCCTTGCAGGAGTCCACTCTGCAGGGGGGGGAGAGACATAGGAGAGGTGGAGAATAAACTTAACCTGGGTGTCTGTTGTCTTGTGTAGTCTGGGAGATGATTGAATATTAGGGTGGGTACAGTTTCCTCTGCGGTGGGGTAGGGTGGGCTGCCCTGGGTCCTGTGGGGTTTGGCAATTAATCTTTTTTAGAGGAAAAAATAAAATAAAAAATTCAAGGAACCAGACGTGCAAAATTTTATAGTGCTTTGTATGTGAGAAATAAAAACACAGAGTGAAAATCTCATAAATCTTAGGAAGTAATGCAAATGGAATGGTTTTTTTTCTCCTCTGGTTATGTGGTCATACTAGATGGTCAAAAGTATATGGACAGGTTTTACGTATACTAGTTTGGACTAAAGGGAAGCCTTAAAGATGACTTGCTTTGCTCATTTACAGCTGTGAATTTTCACCCTTGTTTCTCACAGAGTGGCTTTTTACGCACACAGTTGAAATTAATCTATATTTGTCTTCTTCTGGTCCTTGTTGCAGCCCCCTTATAAGCCAACTTTCTTTTTAGTAACAAATCACAGCGATTTTAACAGACTTTCAAGGGAACAATGTAACATCTCTGCCCTACATTTCCATGCAGTCCTTGTTAGAAGTCCAGGTTATGCAGAGTCGCACACTTCAGCACCAGTGCGACTAAATCTCTGGGGGAATATGTCGCCTTATATCACCAACACTTACCAATATTTACTTGGCTTCATCCAGCAGCTGCCTGCCTTCTGCGAGCAGTCAGAGGGAATGAAGGTAAACACTGCCTTTAAGTTTGCTGAGGCAAGGATCCTTAGAAACATGCACAGCTTTCAGACTGTCCTCTGGAGAGCTTAACTCGTCCTGGCATCTTATTCCAGCTGCTTGTCTCTTTCTCTGCTCTTGGGTAGACGTTTGATATTTAACATCATAAAATGTTGCACATTTATTCAGTGTCAGTTGAAACGGGGAGATTATTTTCAACCCCGCAGGTTAAGGTTTTTGTAACAGCTTGCCGGTGCTGGGTTTTTGACTTCAGAATTATTTACGGCATAGATTTACCAATGCTCACTGAAAGATTCCTCACAGGTTTTTTATTCATATTTGATAGAATAGCGCCACACAGTTGCTACACATCCGTGATGTGATATCCCCATTCCACCACATCCCAAAGATGCTCTTTTGGATTGAGGTCATGAGTGACCGTGGAGGTCACTGGCGGTCAAGTGAGGGTCGTCATACAGTGAACTCATTATCATGTCATGATGCTCAGCTTGTGCGGAGTCCAGAGCGTGCCTAGAGAATATCCTCCATGATCAGACTGAACCACTCATACAAGGAAGGATGGATCCATGTTTTCATGTCGTTTATATGAAATCCTGAAGCTACCATCTGAATGTTGGAGCAGAAATCAAGACTCATCACACCAGGCAATGTTTATTTCAATTTTCTATTCTCCAACTTTGGTGAACTTGTGTGAACAGCAGCCTCAGATTCTTCTTAGCTGACAGGAGTGGTCTTCTGCTGCTGTAGCCCATCTGCTTCAAGGTTTGAGGTGCACTCAGAGATGCTCTTCTGCAGGCTGTGGTCATAATGAGGTGTTATTTGAGTTATCATTGCTCTCTGTTATGTTCAGAGCTCTAGCATGAGTAAGGTATTTTCATCCAATGAACTGTCACTCACTGGATATTTTCTCTTTTTCAAATCGGTCTCTGTAAACTCTGGAGATGGTTTTGTGTGAACGTCCCTGTACATCAGCAGACTCTGAAAAAACTCAGACCAAGAACCATGCAACATTCAAAGTCACATATATCAGTTTTCTTCCCCATTCTGCTGCGCAATTTGCTCTTCGACAGGTTATTTTGACCATGCATTGAATTGCTGCCACATGATTGGTTGATTAGACATTTGCATTAACAAACAGTTGAAGAGGTGTGCATTCACAAAAATTCAACAAATTGCCTACGCATCAAACCATGAGCAAAGGCATGAGCACAAGAACTGATCTTTGATCCTGTATAGCTCACAGTGTTATGCAGCCCTGCCTTCTCGTGTAAATTTTAACACGCATAAATCACAAACTTACTTTGCATTTTTTTTCTGCACCTACACTGATTGGTGAGCCACAGTTGGAGTTTGCAAAGATTCATTTTGAGTTGGTTAAATATGACAGGTAGGTCAAATTTGAGGCATTTGATATATCAACCTGATGCTAATGCAATATTAATAAACATCCTCCTTAACTAGATATTTCCCCCCTTGTTTCTGTTAGCTCTCTGGGGATCTTCAGTCCAGCTCTCTGTGCTCCCTCCATACATCATTTCTCTCCTTTTTTCTCTTTCCATTTTCCAAAAGCGCACTTCCGCTGCCTCCTCCATTAATTTCTCCTCTCCCAGGACGTTGGCAGGTCCGCTTCCACCTTTCCCTCTGCTTCATTTGCATCTTGGCTCCACACGGCTGCCCAAGTGTTTTCTGGGAGTCAGGTGGCTAATTGGTTCCCATCTGTTGGGAGAAGGCGGCCTTTACGGGATGGTGGGTAATTTGTGTCAGGAGTTTTACCATATTGATTGAGTTCTTTCCTTTTGTTTCCTTTATGCTGCCTGAGCTCTGTGTTGAGTTGCCTGTTTTCTGCTGCTCTGCCTTTCATAGAAATGAAGACTGTTCTCCTGCAAGCTTTATTTTCACTTGTTTCTGAGGAGAAGTACATCAAGGCTTGTGCTTCAATTTTTGGCTGCTTCTGTGTGTTAATAGTTTCACAATCCTTATCTGCAGCATGAGTTTCTCTCTGTGTAAAGATAACTCTGAGAGGAGGAAGTGGTTGGATCTAGCATGGGCCCAGCAAACCAAAACAGGAAGTGGCAGGAAACACTGAAACGCTTGTTGAGACACACGCGAGAGCCATGAAAAGGACATTTTGTTTACTTCGGAGCTACCTGAAGTCGGGGACATAATTTCACACAGCAGCCCGGGAGACTGCTGGCTCTCTTCCATACAGCACTTTACTGCGGCAGTTTAACATTCAGTATTAACAGAGATGACTGTGTTTAGCCTCAGGGGGCTGCAAAGAACCAGCATGGTGAGGGGTGAGGGCGGGGGGAGGGGTGGCGGTGTCTGGGCTGAGTTGTGATTTGCCAGTGATGAGCCAGTGTGGGTGAGCGACAGACTGCCTGCAGTGTTAAGTTGGAGCGTTGCAGATTCTGTGATAACTTACCAAATGATGGGGTGCCTGGCAAGGACGAGATGCTCTGTGGTTGTGCCCCAAAGCTGTTGATTTGGTGGATGCATGACTATTGGCATATTCTCCCTTAGCGGTGCAACGGGTCAAAAGTCTCATGGATTGGATCGGATCACGGTTTTAAGTCACGGATCGGATCAATTTTCTGATCAGCAAAAAAAAGAAAAAGGACAAAAAATTAACATTGACTTTTTTAGTTATTGAAGTATTTTTTTGCCTGTTAAAAACATTCAACTCAAGACTCATTCCACGCAGTCATTTAAAAAAAAAAATTATGGTACAATATAGGGCTTTGTATCTACCACTCAATTCAACTCAATTCAATTTTATTTAAAAAGTGCCAAATCACAACAACAGTCGTCTCAAGGCGCTTTATATTGTAAGGTAGACCCTACAATAATACATACCGCTCATTATATCGCACTCCGCTGTGATCGGATTGATCGGATCGGATTACGGATCAACCGTGATCCGTTGCACCACTATTCTCCCTCACTATCATCGCCTCTCGGCTGTATTAACTTTGCTAACTTTGCATTTCATGTATTTTTAGTTTTAATTCAAAGGTTTTATTGCAGACAAGTTGCAACATCTGGGCCACTTGATGCTGTGTTTGTAAGAATATCAAGCATGTCTGTCGTATTCTATCTTTTGAAGTGTTTTTATTGCAATTATGTAACCAGTAATATAGTTTGCTGTGTGGTGCAGTTAGTCTGCAAACTCCAAGCCTCCCCCCCAAAAAAGCAGTCATTATGTAAATGCAAAAAACTGTAGTTCCTTTAGTGGCCACTGGCGTCAATCCCAGTAGACTCCCATTTATACGAAAGTGGTTAAAGCTTAAAAATTAATGTGATTGATGCTTTGATTTAGGGCACGGGCAGCTGTAGCCAACCAGTGTGTTTGGCTGATGGAGTGTTTTTAAGTTGTAATATAATTTTCTGTGAGGTAGAGAACATCCAGTAAGTTTGTGGTTCAGTTTTAGCGAGTACATTTCTAGTATTTTATTTATATCCTACTAATCTGCATCTCTGTGTGTTACAACTATAAGTTTATAAATGCAGGTTGGCTGCGTTTGCTGATAACTTGGCGCTCCTCTTGTCCAAATATGGGCACATCTAGCTCCCAAAAACCCACATAGCAGCAGCCATGATGCAAACATTTAAGTACAACAAACAAAGTTTGCTGAGTAACTGGTTTCCTGTTCAGTATTCTGGAGTCATATGAGTGCTAACCACATGATGTTGACTAACTTTAAGTTCCCAAACTATAATAAATATGACGTGTCTGGGAAGTATTGACAGGTGTCTCAATCTGGTAGATAAAAAAAAAAAGAGAGACCATCAGCTACAGGTTGAGACGGCAGTCGGTTTGTATTCTTCTGGTACATCAGTCGCCTTCCTTCCCCACTTGTGAGCATGTGTGCATCACATCCTGTCTCTGTAAACCTGCTAGAGTGAAGTTTTATGACATTTTATTAAAATTACAAAGGCACAATGATGAAATCCATGTTTTACCCCCTGAATGTGAGTTTTCATTGGAAAGTGTGAGTTGCTATTGTGTAAAGACTTTTTTCACACTGCACATTCTGCATCTTCATGTTATTAATGTAATGACTGAAAAAGCATTTGTGTTTTTGTGTTATTATTAAAAAAACTGAACAAGATTAAGTGTTTTCAGGAGACATTTGCATAACAAGAAGAGGGAAATAAACCCCTGCCACAAATTAGCTTCATTTAATGTGGATTTGAGTACCAAACAAGCATTTAGGGAGAACTTTAAGGTTATAGAAAGATTTTAAGAGCCCACTCATTAAATATTCCTTTAACTGTCTGTTTTTAATGGACCTAATTTGCAACTAAACAAACATGTGTGTCAGGTAATTTTCTTTTAGTCTCTTAACTGATTGCTTTGAATGTATTTGGCACCTTTTTTATGATTTTATTTTTATTCTCTGACAGAAAAATTAAAACATTTCCTCCTTCATTTCTTATTTTGAAGTGTCCCTTTTGAGATTTCAGCAGTACTTTATGATCTACATTACCTTCATATAATGCTTAAGTATTAGATTACTGTATGTTTTCATCTCCTGCCGTTACCTCTGACTGTTCAGGACGAGCTCTCAATCACTCTGCATCTGTGTGTTTCTACTCATAAAGTTCATCACACCATCCCCTCTGAGAGAGCCGCCAGTGATGAATCAATTTCAAGCTCTTTTTGAGAGCTTCCCGACACTCGGTGGGGTGCCAGTGTTGACCTTGTGTAATGAGGGAAGGTTTCCATATCTGCAAGTTATAAAAAAAAAAAAAAGTGAATAGCATGAGGAGATGGTGAATGGTGCACTGCTTGGGTAAATTTAATTTGCCATAAAAGAAAAAGGAAAGAGGAGAGAAATGATGAGCTGGTGTGTGGCAGTAGAGGGAAGATGAGAGAAGTAAGTGACATTGTTAGAGCACCACAAATTGAGACGCTTTCAGAGAATTGCACACATCAGTATGTTTTAATGCCGTTATCGTTTTTACTTTCCTGATATCAAGGATTTGATTGCTTGCACCAGGCTTGTGAGCTGATACCGCCGTGTTTCTCCTTCCCGCGGCCTGACAGTCGATTTGTTTAGCTGCTGTAATCTAAAATGACTTGCATGCATGCATAGAGACTCGTACATCCATCCTTAATGACACCATTTAATGCTTTTTTTTTTTTTTTTTTTTCCCCTTTGGAGGAGTGCTGTGTACCTGTGGCCACGGATTCCTGAAAAGGATCCAATTTGATTCAATCACACTCTGTCCTGGTGTTCCTGTTGTTTGGTGGGTGTCTCTGCCAATGATGGATTCAGTTATTTCCATTCGCGGGATGCATTGTAAACGGTGACGAATGGTGCAGGCTAATGCATCATGTGTTGTCAAGGAGAATCATTTACCTTGCCTTCACAATCCATTAAGCCGATGAGAAGAAGAAAAGTTGGATGTGCAGCTGTGGTTTCTCTCTGACACTGACAGAAGATGGACTGAACGGGATCTGTGGATTCTGCAGTTTATATGTAATGCGCGTGCCATTGTGAACATTAAGTTCAGTGTATGAAATGCAGTTTGATGGCTGACGGTTCTTTACATTTAGTCTTTGCTGAAAATTGGCTCCAAAACAAATGTTGTGCTGACGCTACTTCAACATCTGATCAGCTCGAATGTTGTGTAGACTTCCGTCTTGGACTCTAGCAAGGAAAAATATTTCTACAACAGAAAAGAAATGAACATTGTGCTTATTCTTTTGTAATGGAAATGAAAGTGAAGGAAGAGCCCATTCTCACTCCCGGGGCGTAGCATAGCGACGTTTTGTCACGTCCCGTGGCGTTCCAGCCGTAACCTTATCCCTAACATTAACGAGACGTTAAATGATGTAAAATAGTGTTTTCCAAAGCGATTTGAAGAAAATGAACGAACATGTGTAGATTGAGTCCAAACGGTTCTCATGTGTTCTCCTTCTTCCGATGTCGTCATTTAGGAACGTGTTGGGTACCTGAAAACGAAATATGTTGACGATTTGTCACCTAGCGTAAAATGTTACGCTTTGGGAGTGAGAACGTGTTGGAAAGAAAGATGGTGAGAGGTAAAGCATTCAAATGCAGCTTACTGTCACTAAGAATGAATTGTGGAGTTGTTGACTCAAGTGTTAAATGGATAACAATATATCCATTAAGACAAGTGCAGGGTGCCCATAATTAAACAAGTCGTCATCATCAGCTTTCTCTATTGTGTTAGCCAAGGAGAGCCACTTTGTTTAGATAATTATTAGCGAAGAGATAATTTGGCACTTGTGTTCGTGTAATGGTGGTCCGTTGACCCACACGGCTTGATCAGGCAAGCGCTGGACGACTAAACTGTCGACTGAGTTAACGATTGGGCTGACTTTTTCTACGGAGCTGCCATATTGTGACCACAGAAAGTGATTTTTATAGTGCTTGTTCACTATTTGAATACCCCCCTTGTAGTTCCTGTGGCAGGTCCACCTACTCAGCCATGCTTTTTTTTAATAAGTTGGTCTCCCACAGTGATTTAGCCACAGTGTCAGGCAGTAACTGAGTAAAATATTCATATCTGCTGCCCTTTTCTCTGTGTACCCAGGTAGCGAGCTAGTGAGCATTTGAGATGCTTATTTGAGGAATTATGCAGCGAATGCTTCATTTATATATAATGTGGGTGGCGGTGCATGTCACAAACTTTGGTAGGCGGGGTTGCTAATCAGCTGAGAAACAGTCAAGCTGGGCTTCTTCTCACTGATTTGACAAAGGGCTCAGGCCCAAATGACCTATTACCTACTGATTATTTGGTTATAATGCAATCAACTGCTGGCATTCATGTTGCAGATTAGCAGAGACATCGCACCCATGCCTTAACAGGCCTGAGCTGTAGTAAAACCCAAACCATGTCAAAATCTTTAGGTTTAAATGCTTTAGGTGATTATTGTAAATGCATTTTAATTAGACACTATTAGGGATCTGCCAAAAAGGATTCTTTGCATAATAATCAGACATCCAAGGGCTGATTCAAAATATGGTCTGTAATTCTGAACACGAGCTTCAGTTATTTTTAGGTCAATAGTGTCACTTTAGTGAAAACCATATAAAAGCAACTTCATATTCCAAAAAGACGTCTATAGTAATATGACTCCTCAGTCTTGTAGTTTGATCAATTCAGCAAATATTTACTAGTTTTCCTCAGTTTCTCGGTCAAATGATAGCGATGGAGGCAGTTTCAGGCTTCACAGCGAAACTTTGCCTGCTAACGGTGACATCACCATGTGTGATGTCACTACATCCATCTTTTATGTACAGCTGGGGCCTCAAACTCTAGTCCTCCCCCTTAAATTTACTTGAGTACAGTTAGGGGTTGCCACGTAAGCATGCAGTCAGGTTCTAGTCTTACTAATGACCTATTAATTTTATTCAGGTGTGTTGCAACAAGGACACATGGAAATGTTTAGGACACAGCCCTCGAGGACTGGAGTTTGAGACCTCTGGTGTACAGTATGTGGTCTCACACAAGATTTAAAGCCAGCACACATAATATTATACCACACAGTATTTTTCTGCACTTCTTTTTATATTATTGAGGTACATACCAGCCCATGAGTTTTGTGTACCGCTGTTGAATTTTATTCAAACTAGATGTCATGCATTTCAAAGTAACAGCAGCAAAAAATGCAGAACTTCTTCTTTTTTTTGGTAGTTGTTTTCTCCTTTTTGCCCTTTTGCATTTAAATGCAAAGTATCCACATGTTCTTTGCAGAGCAGTCATTGTAGTGCTAAAAAAAGAGCGAAGGGCTAAAAGCAAGATACCATCGCAAGGGTTGAACTGATGTCAATAAGGTGTTAATAAATGCGTAATTAAGTTTTTAAGTGTGCAAAGCTCACTTTGCGGTGGTAATTGTTAATGGACTGAATTGAGGAGCTTTAATAAAACAAGGGTGTGTTGTGCGATTTGTGAAATGATCCAGATATGATTGATGAGCTGGACTGTAAATGGTCGATTTACGGTGAAAGACGTATGTCCTGAATGCTGGGATTTGCATGATGAGATGGCGTCGGCTGGCGTCGGGGTTGGGATTTCAATGTCTGAGGCAGACGTTGGAGGATTGATGGATGTTTTGTATTGGAGACGTATGAGGCTGTGAAGCATTGTTGAGCTGTGAAAAATCTGGAGCGCACAACTCTCCACTGTGCAGCGAGTGATGTATCGAGAGCTGGCAAGACGCCCCTGGGAGTCGTTCATTGGGCAGTTCAGGCGACGTGACTCTACGCCTCACCTTTTGACCTTTTAATGAACTGCAACCAAAGGACTCGCGAGTTTATGCCCTGCTCGGCTCAGGTGTAACCGCTGCTTGTCATGTGACCTGTTTTTCCATTTTTATTTAAAGCTTGACAGATTTCAACCATCCGTTCTCCGGTTGGGCTGAAGCCTCGGCTCGCTCGTCACGCAGCCGTGTGCTCAGCATCAGCTAGACACCTGACCCACTTTTCTTTTATTCCAACATCTGGGGCCGTCTGCCTCGATTTGACGCCTCGCACACGCCTTCGTTATTCATTACGGGGACGTGACACAATCTGTGACAGCTGCTCTTCATGAAGGCATCATGAGAGAAGAAATATAAACAGCAGCAGCATATGGTGCCTTAAATGATGTTACAGATGCTCTAAAAAGATAAATAATAAACAAACAGAGGGTTTATTTTTTCTCTTTATCTTTATCTCTTTGCACACACATCTTATTTGACTGGGGGACTGAATTAGAAAGCCATAACAGAAGCTAAAAATTAGGCTTCTGCAGTTGTTCTGTGTATTATTTTTTTTATTTTTATTTTTTTTCATATTCTGTGCCAGGTTCTGGCAAACTGAGGCCCGGGAGGTGAGTTGTTAATGTTGTTGTTATCCCGGGAAATGTGCTTTATTTTTTCAGGGTGACCTCTCCTTTTGGAGCTTTTTGGGGGACGTTCTGTGGAAATGGCTGCATGCTGTTTTGTGTCTGTAGGGTAGAGGAGTCACAACGCACTCCTGCCGTGATTGAGTTTTTATTTTTTTTTCCCTCCTCTTTCTTTTTTGTACGTAGGACAAAACCCCAAAAGGCATGCAGCTTGATGGTGCAAAGGGAGGAGGAAGAGAAGATCAGTGATAACGGAAAGTTTAGAAGAAGGGCACATAAAAGGTAGATGAGCAGCAGGGGCGTGCATTTGATTTTTAATTATGCTTGAGGCATCTGCCAAACTCTTTGGTCCTGGGTTACATAGCTTTGAACCATTCCTTGTTACTAGGATACCTGGTACCATATTTTGGAAGTTACTTCAAAGTTAATGCCATGGTGACGAGCCTGCAGAGTAATAACCTGCTGTGTCTGTGAAGCTGAGAAAATATTCATACTAAACCTACAAAATATTTGACTTTAATAACCAGGTTTGAATTTAGTAAAATAAAAGTGTCTCGAGAGCTGTCATGATCAGTAGGATGGTCCCTAACAAAGGATAAGACTGATGCTGATAAACTGTGACTTCATGTGACAGCTCACCTGTCTAGCGTGAAGGAAAGTAACCTTCACAGTCTTGTTTAATGTTAGCTCCTGAGTGATTTTGCCCTCGATGTCCTCGTTCATCAGAATGCATAAATGCACGGATCTTTCTAACTTTAGAAACTCTTGTATCCTGCTGCTCTCTAAAAGCTGTAATGTTGATTTGTTGGCATGTTGTCAAGCCTGTATGCTAAATGTTTCACTCTCTTTGCAGCAAGCTTACCAATGTAAGGCTTAAGAAATGTTAATAGACAAAATGCTATAGATTAACTTAAAAATATAGAGGTGTTTGGCACAGTTTAAAAGTGATTTTTGGCATTAATTCAGATTATATCATAAGAAAGGGTAAACTTGGGCATAATGAATACAAAGGCAACTGATGTAAGACAAAGTAGGAGACACTGTCCCTATTCCTGGAGACCTTGTGCATCGAAATCTTGCAAAACAAAAAAGTGCATATGCAAAATTACCATTGGATTTATTAAATGTGCACACTGGCTTAGGGGTGGGGCAATATACCGTATCTACTAGATGTATTTGGGACTGCATGTAATTCATTGAGGGTGTTTTTCTTTTTTTTTAAATCCCACATGTTGCGAAGGCATCACTAACTCCCCCCGCCTAATCGGAAAATGTTCTGTCTGCTACACTCAGCTGAGCATACGTGTTTACCAGATAGGGGGGGAAAAAAATGGCGACAACAGCCCTTTCAGACGAGCGAGGGAATGAGACTAACTGAAGAGGAGTCAGATGAGCTAGTTCCAAATAGAAACAGCACTGGATCAATGATCTGGCAGTGGTTTGGATTTCACAAGAAGAATGTTGAACAAAATGTAATAATTTTCAAGAAATGCCATAAAACTATTTTTGTTAAAGGTAAGCGTACCATGAATTTATTCTACCACCTTAAAAGTCATCCACTGCAAAATGAAGAATGCTTTAAACTCCGCATATCATCATCTCCCCACACAGCAAAGAAAATGTTAAACATTTTTATTTTGAATTATTCTATTTTGTCTCTTAAAGTCTTACTTGCTGTTGCTTTAAACACTTTTTTTGTTAAATGTCTAGTGTTGACCACACAAAGAGATGCACTGTGACAATATTGTAATTTGAGAAAAACCTCTGTGTGCAGCTGATGGTTACAAAATGGTTAAAATAAAACATTTAAACTCATTTTGATTTTTTTTTGATTTTTATTCAAAGTAGGAAAAAATATTGAATTTTGGATTTGAATGAGGATGCCAGTGCAGTTTTGGGCATTATATGGTTGAGAATAACATTTGTTTTTGGAGGTTATTTGAACATATCATGATATATATCGTGTATTGTGGAGGAAAAAAAACACACTGTCCTAGATCAGTTTGCAGAGCGTGGCTAACGTTCTATTGTTCCACATAGACATTGTTCCAACTGAGTGTTTAAATATCTGTAAAAATCAGATTCCATCATTTTAGTACTGCAGATCCGCGCTGGTTCATGCTTCTGCTATGTTTATTTTCCAACTCGCTGTCAATTTCCTCTCACAGAAAGATGGAGGGGAGCTCGTTTCTGTTGGATATCCCTCTGTTAGTCGCCAGTGGCATTACTGGTGTAAAACATCCATTAAATATGAATATCTAGCTGACTAGTATTTAGCAATATGTAATTGTCTAGTTGACTAGCGAGCTTTAAAACAAACAGCAGCCATGTTTACATGGAAACAAGTAACCAGATCAAAAGCCTGACCAAAAAAAAAAAAGCTTAATGTAAACACAGTAGTTGGAAGATTCTGACCTGACCACACTCGTTTGGAACGAAATTTCTGTCTGATTAAGGCAGGTGGTTTATACAAATCATTAATTAGATTGGATGTAAAGACGCCTTTGTATGTTTGATGTGAAATTATTGTGGTTTTTCTGGGAAGTTAGACATTTGTATTGTACAATCACACATGTAATTTTATTGTATTGTAACTATTTGATGTATCTTCTGGGTCTAAAAGGTTAGGGCAATCCAGAAGAGCCATAAATCTGCTTTCTTTCTAATGACTAGCAGGTACAGCCACTGCAAAAGGTTATTTTGCTTTGCAGAAATCTTGGGGAAAAATAGTCCTTGGGCTCCACTGATCCCTGGCCTCAGTAAGCGCCAAAGCAACGTGATGTTCACTTTTTTAAAGCGGGATATGCTTTGCCATGTTACAGACAAGCTGCCAGCCTACGAGTGTCTAGTGTCCTTGGTTTCTCAGTCAGATCTATCAAACATGTTCAGATTGACACGTTACAGCTGGATTTGCCAAGTGATGTGTGATATTGGGATAAAATAAGATTTCATGTTAAAATTTGTTTTCATTGGAGTTTTTTTATTTTTTATTTTTTTTAAATCCACCATGTATGAGTGACTGAGCTTTGCGCCAGATGATGCCAGTCAGCCTTCCCTTCCATCCTTCATCGTTAGTCCACTGCTCCACATTTTGAGTCAGGTCTTTCTGTGCTGCAGCTATTTAACGGTAATAAAGATGTACTGTCTTTGGATTCCCCAGTGCTCACTCTGTTCAGCTCTGCCAGCGAACCTGTCCTCGTAGCCAGATTTATATGCTTGGCAGCCATTCCTCGGATCATTGTTGGACATAAAACAAGCCATGGGTGGAGGGTTGGAGGTGGAGAGGATGTTCAAATGAATAACTTTCATTTCTTTTCTTTCATTTTCACCCAGAAAGGAGTCATTCCTGAGATTAGATGCCACACATGTGATTGGTTTTGGTATTAATAGACTAGTCTGTCATATATGCTGATATTATGTACTGCTTTTTATGCAGTCCACAACAGGAAGGGAACATTTATGAGAATTTCACACATGCTCTCCAGAAGACGACTAGCAAAGCAGTGAAAACCAGGGAGTCTGCAGCAGCATTCCTACACCGTCTTTTACTCCATCTCGCAAAAATCATCTACCTGGCCTCTAATGTGTCTTTACTGCTGCCAGGAAGCACTACAGTGACTTTAATCCCTCTTTTCCTTTTTTCCCCTCTACCTGTTTTTAAGTCTGAGTCAGCGCCCAAACAGAATGACAAACTGGGCCCAGCCGCCTTCCCTTCTGCTGCATTAGACGTCTCAGTGGCTGTGGATCACCATGGTGGGTGGCGAGGCTTTGCCCAGCACCTTGCCGATGGGGAGGTTGATGGTTGCATGTGGAGCAGCATGAAATGACCCTTTTGATGCACACACTTTAAACACACATAAACATAGAGCTTAGTGTGGCTGTGGGTCAAGGTGTTATAGTTTTCTTGTTTTAAACATTTAAATATGCAGGTTTTAGTTGATTAAAAGCAAAATCCTGAAGCGTTGTTTTGATTCAAAGATTTTTGCAGATGTGTACAGAATACGTTCATTTTTATGAACATGTTAAGATCGCAATCAATTTATCTGAGTTAAATAGACAAGTATGCATTTTTGGAAGTCTTTAACGTTGACTCTTTAAGGTGGTAGAAAAGGTCCTTTTAAGGGTTTTGGTGGCTATTGTAGGGCTGTGCGATATGACAAAAATCCCATATACCAATATAAGACATATACATAGCCCCTCCTTTAGGAATAAGGTCCTCGATTTGTTTTGACTGGTCTTTCTGTCTCAACAGGGTCTCAACAGGATCTTCAGCTTTATTGTGAAAGGTTTATGTGGAAAATAAATAAGCGGACGGCGGAGCCACACACTGGGTGTACCATCGTTGTTGCTAACGACAAAGCGTAAAAACAGCCGTTTGTCCGTCCGTAGTGTAGTTATTTTAAATATAAGAGAAAGGGGGAACTTTAAGAAATTAACATAGCTACTACAGTGACCGTCAAAGCGATGAAAAAATATAGCTGTAAGCAGTTTATTTTGCGACACTATGAAAGAAACAAACGGTCAACGTCTTTATATCGTCATCCGATATATATATATCGTTATATTGAACAGCTCTGGGCAATTGGTTAAAAAAAAAAAAAAAAATGAAAGTTGCATGTTGTTGTTGTTGTTGTTTTTTTAACATATGAATGCTATGCTTGTAGGTTTTGCATGTTTTTTTTTTTTTTCTCAAAGATGATTTTCTGTTTTGTAAATCTATATACACTCACCAACCACCTCATTAGGTGCATCTTGCTAGTACCTTGTTGGACTTCCCTTTTGCCTTGAGTGCTGCCTTAAATCTTCACAGGATAGATTGAACAAGTTGCTGGAAACGTTCCTTGGAGGTTTTGATACATGATAGCGTCACACAGTCACGCACGATGAAGATCTCCCATTGCACCACATTCCAAAGCTGCTCTATTGGATTGAGATCTGGTAACTGTGGAGGCCATTTGAGAACAGTGAACTCATTGTCATGTTCAAGAAACCAGTTTAAGATGATCTGCTCACACATCACTGATTAAGTTATCTATGTTGGTGTTATTTTGAGCTTAATAAGGACACATCAGCTGGAAGTGGTATATTATTTATTTAGGTTCCCATCAAGGAAAAACTCTGCCAGCGTGAAACGACTTAATCAAAGGCTCGTTAATGAATTTCCCTGAATCTTTCTAAAGGTCATGCTGGTGATCTGCAGCTGTGTGTGGCTCAACAGTAGGTTTGAAAGACAGGATGACAAGTCATTTAAAGAGCAGGAAAGAGTGGCTAAACATGATAGACCAGCTGCTTTGAAGGCAGTGGATCTATATTGTAGTCTTTTTTTTTGTGTACAGCTTTTAAACATTCAGACAGTGTTGCTCTTGCTGCTGTGAGAGATGCGTATCATTTGCACTTTCTGGGAAACATCATGGTTTATTTGCTGCAACTCTTTGATGAGCTGTAATAAATTATTATTTTTTTAACAGACAAATTGAACACTGTGTTTGAAGCGCACTTCAAATACAGATCAAATCCAACTGGAGCCCATCAGTGGCTTTTAGGTAAAAAGGAATAAAGTACTCCTACTATGCATATATTATTTTAAAAGCCTGTTGTATTGGAAGTAAACCAAATAATGAAAGCAGGCATGTCAAACGCATCAGGTGTCTCTTCTCTTTCGGCTCCAAACCCTCATTTGTCTTTGCCTTAATGGGACAGCCGATTGTTTTCCTCCTTGTGAGCATGTTTCCACACAATTTGAATTAATTGGATTGTAAATTGATCCTACTTTGGAGCCAAAACCCTGGAAGCCGCAGCTTTGGCTGCGTACAACGGTTTAATCTGAATACTAAATGTTATTAAAAGCCTCCCCTGCTTCGCCCGTGTAGGACAGTGTGTACCTGGTAATGAGAAAAAAGCCCAGAGGGCTTATTGCATTCATTGTGCAACAGCATGGTATAATTCAGTAATTAATTGCCTTAGTGCCTGCATGTTGCCGTAATGTTTTCAAGATAAACACTATGACGTAGTTCCCATTAAATGGCTCTTTTGGCTCATGCTAACTTTGCATTTACCACCTCTGCTTGGAAGTATCCCCAGATGGTGACCTCTTATGCAGGCAGCAAAATGGCCATCCCAGGCAGCTAATATATGTATTTACTTTGGATCTGTCAGAATGGCAAATATACACAAGGGATCATGTAAAAACCAGCTTTCTAGAAAGATAGTTTTTGGAACGTTTTTGTGACAACCAATTCAGAGGCATGTGGTACCTTTTACAGAAAGGCAATGAGAGCTCAGAAACACAGATAACTTCATTTAAAAAGAAAAAAAAACAACAACCATGTTAAGTTAAACTTTGTACATTTTGGCCAACCAAGTGGTTTCACAGCTGCTAATCAAACAATTATAACAAGTTATTAAGTTGGTTACGTCATACAAGTTGGCCGAGGTGGTCAGTGAGAGAATGCTCATTTGTTACAACGATAAATGAAAGCAGTTGTTTACTTGCCAATGCTAGCTTTGTTTCACACAAAGCACAGAAGGTAACTGATCTGAGAGCAGTGAAAGCAGAGCCAGCAGTGGCTTAGCTAGCATGCTAATCTCCGACAGTCTCCCGTCACAGACCAGAGGTTTATCCACACTTCACATGTGCAATCAAGCTTTTATTAATAGGAGATGGAGACAGACAAGTCCATGAGATTTTAGTAGTTCTGTAATCAAGTTTGCTTCCAGAGACAATATCCAACTGCAATCACAAGATGGCAGAGATCTAAAGGATAGATGCAATGAGAGGATGAGGGATGAGAGAAGCTTTATGACAGAATACTGTTTGAGATGAAAGATTTCTTTCACTTAATTTAGGCCTATTTATTTAGAGTCCACTGCACAAGCACTTCCTGCCTTGCTTGCTCTGATAGAATGTCAACGTTCAAATCTTTATAACACAGGTGGAGTTTGCAAAGTTAGCATAATCAGTGAAGTTATAATCGCACAGTATTGAAAAATCTCGGTTGAAATAAAGTTGCAATATACTTAAAACAGAGAATTTGGTGCTTTACTTTCTTTTTTTTATTGGATAAATCAGCATTGTGTAAAACAGACTGTGTAATATATGGATGTCCACACCTCTACACCACACATCAGTTAAACATGTTTTGCAGTTTCAATGCTGCCATGTACATATCTCCTAGTTAGCTAAGCAACAGATGCATAAAATACTAGAATTCCAGCCAAAAACGACCTCCAGTGGAATCACAGGTAGTATAAAAAGAGGGATGTTACCACTTCTTGATGAGAGGTGATTAGATAAGGAGTATATCCTGGTGACTGACACCATGGACTTTACTGACATAGGGGTTGAGGACCATTTTCTCACAAACATCTATAGGGCCGAAGTCCTTTTGCAACCACAGTTATTGGCCCCTGGTAGCTTCACTTTAAAGACCTTTATACTATCTGTGGTCGGGAGACTAGTCATTGAAAGCAGCCAAGCAACAACTCCAGTATTGAAATGGATAAGCTATTAAAAACAAACCAAAAAACAACAACTGTTGTCCTAAAAAGAGAAGATAAAATAAGAGAGATTTATAGTGTTTTTCACTGTATCAATCTCTGTATTTACGACGATGTTTGTGCAAGTTTTCCCATGAATTAAGGAGGACATAAGGTACAGACACACAAATATTCATACATACATATACTACAATGATGATATGATATGACTATATGGAAGTAGAATAACTTGTCTACTAATCAGAAGGTTATTTGTTCGATCTCCCTCCAGTCTCCATGCCAATAATTCTTGGGCAAGAAATCAACCCCAAGCTGAATGTTTGTAAATGTTAGATAAAAAGAACTTAAACATAGAAAAAAGTGCTTGGATGAATGGATGAATGTGGCATGTTGTACAAAGTTCTTTGAGTGCTCAGGTAGAGTCGAAAAGCGCTACATAACAACATGTCCACTTAACCATTATAGTAGGATGTACTGTTTTTAAAGCTGGGCAGTCACCTGAGACTATTATGAAGGTGCCACATGTTTTATCTTAACATCCCTTAAAGACCTTATTATCCTTGGTGAGCAGGTTTTTCCTGTGTACACTATACATGTACTTATTAATATTCTGCTCCCAGTAGTAAGAGCTCAGTGTGATGTTTGCATTATACGAGGAGCTCATTGACCTTAATTTGCATGCATCCTTTGATTGATGGTATTTACCTGCCTTTTTATGAATGGCCTTTTTATAGCTGGTGCTCTGCATGAGAGCATGGATGAAGTGTGGACTGAAAGATGAACGGTTTTTCCCCCCTGCTTTCTGTCTTGCACTTTTCTTAAGATCACATTTAGCTGTATTTTAAAAAAAAAAAAAAAAAAAAAAAAAACAACAAATGAGAAAAATGACTTAAATGTGTCTGGTCTGCTTTAACTCATTTTCCATTCTTCTAAATTCTCTCTAAACCTTGTGTTTGTTCACTTTTGAAAGCTCTCTTTCCAAGAGAGTGAAGTTCTCCAATCAAAAACACATTTCATTTCATTTTAAACCCCTCCCCTCACAGACACACATGTGGCATCTTATTTTGCTCCACCGGTGGCAGAATTTTAATTCTCTCCTTGCAAAACCTCTTCGCCTATTGTGCTGCACTATTCAGAGTACAGCGCTGCTTCTTCTCATCTCGCCAGCTCTGCTTACACAGCCAAAGCTCGAAGGAGCGAAAGACGCTCCCCACAATGTAGATGACAGGATAAAGGGAGAAGGAGACGGAGAATGAATGAGGAAGGGGAGCGAAAAGAATGGAGAGAGCGATAGAACGAGAAGCGAAAAGGCCAGGGAGGGAGGAGAAGCCATGTCTCCTTTGTCTTGACATTTCTCTGCGTCTCTCCTCTGGGAATGAACACCTCGATATAAATGTTCCACACATAAGATTGAGTGGGATAGGAGGAAGAGGAGGAGGGCTTGTTTGATGTGCATTAGTTATTACAGAGTCTGCGTATAATTTGGTTTGGGGTTGATGTAATTAAAGGGTTCGGGCCTCAGCAGTTTTCCTCAGACTAATTTGTTTAGGAAGTGCTGATTCCCCCACCGGCCGCCGGTGACGATAGAGTGACTCTGCTGCAGCTGTTGCTGGTGGTCATGGCAACAGGAGGGCCCACAGGTGTCCATATTGATATCTCTGTCGAGCTAGCTGCCTCCTCAGCGGGACTGCATTCACATTCAGCACTTTGCAGCTGGTGCTGTTAATCCACACAGTGGCTGGAAAGGACATCCACCTGCTAAATTCTCTAAGAGATGAGGTGGTATTTGGAGGGCGGTACTCATTTACACCTGGGAAAAGGTTATATCCCACTAATAAAATTATATTAACTGCTTATAAAAACTGAAAAGAAATCATGCTAATTAGTGAGCCTTAAGCCAGCACTCTTGTCTGAATTGCTTTCCAGACGGTTAGCCGTGTAGCTCCTGAACAAGCAGCAGCAATTAGACCTGAACCTACCAGAAATTTCAGTTCCTCTAGTGGCCACCTGAGGCTGGCCCCAAAAGTGAGTGAATCCCCAGAGACTCCCAGGTTAAAATTTGGACATTTAGACAAAGCATGTTACAAAAAAACAGTTTTTCGATAGTTTCCTTCTTCATGATCACTCTGATCTTGATGCTGGAGGTAGGGACGTGGTGTATTTGACTGACAACTGGTATCTGCCAGCTCACTAATCTGTGGACCTCTTTTAATGGATTGACTGATTTTGTGGTTGGTTTGTGTGATACACACCATCCTAAATGTTTGTGCTTCAGTTTTGATGTGTGAAATTCTCATATTTTATTGATCTGTTACTTAGCAGTAATTTGCAGGTGTCCCTGTCTGTTCTTTGTACCTGTGCAATTCATAGTCGTTTACCTTCTCACACAAAGGGTGACAGCCTGGTGGCTATGTTGTCTTTTATATACAGTCTATGCTCCTGAAGCAGATTATATAAAAAATGACACTAAGATCAATTTTTTTGTTTCTTTGTTTTTCAGACAAAATAAACACAGGAGTCCGACGACGCTGGTGAGTGAAGTTTATTTAAGTAGAATTAGATTTGTGCCCTTGTGTTTTTAACTTTTAGTAATTGTTAATGAACATTTTGCATTTCAGATGTGAACTTATGATGTGTGAAATGCAGCATGCTAAAAAAAATTTGAGAAACGGGGATGATTTCTGCTTATTTCATAGTAACCTTTAGGTTCTATTAATTTCACTGGACTACTTTTTATATTAAAAAGTATTTTATTTTATTCCCAATTCTTTCATTGACTTTCAGTGATGGTTCCCATTAGTTTTACAAGTGTACCTTTGGTTTTCATTATTATCTTTTTCTTGATGCATGCTCAATCATCCAGGTAAGTAAATCCTAAAACGTTGATTCTATTTATTAAAGAACAAAGCCCAATTAAAGAACAAAGGGCTGTGAGGTCAGTTTTTTTGATCATTAATATGGAAATTGTCCACTCAATTAATCACTGGCCATGAGGACCATTCACAGAGAGTTGGGGAATTTGTGATGGCGATACTCAAAATGAACAAATAATAAATAAAATAAAAACATTTATTCACTGCGAAAAAGAATAAAAAAAAAAAAAATCTCAATTTTGGTTTCATTATAACACTTTAAGTTTAATAAACAGGCAAGTTGCACTGAGATGATGCAACGCTTGCACAGCACATGGACATTGCATAGACTTGTCTGAATAACAAGTGCTGAATTTTGTAATATAATAAAATAATCTGCCATGCTGCAAGCATGACACACCCACAGAGTAAAGGCAGGAGGGCCACCCCAAAGTAGATTTCCAAAGAGTCTGAGGGAGGGAGATTTGAAGAAACAGGAGACAGGAAAACAGCTCGTTTCTGACAGAAGATGAGATGATGAGCTGCACAAAGAGCTAAAAGTTCACTTTCAAAAAGAGTTCTTATCCAATATTGTGTCAATATGTTATGTACAAACTGCATGCTGGTACCTGATATGATTGCAAAAATGACTGATTGCACAAAAAGCTAATTTGCCTTTTTGTGTTGTTTTTCTGTGGAAAAATCTAACGAGCTAATCAGCCTTAATCACAAAATGAGGCTGATGAGATGTGTCATTCGTTTTTTGTTAACTACAACAACATGGGTTCCCTCCAAATAAAAAATCTGGCACGTGTTACAGTACAAACACATTCTTGCTCGCAGGAAAGGATGAGTTGGATTTGAGAAGTTGTGAGTGCTGGCAGGGTTTTGGGTTTGTGCGAGTGTGATGCTTGTGGTTTTCTTTGATTTAAAGCCTCACAGTCTGGCGGGGACAGCTAAAGTAAGCGTGCTGTGTTCACGTGCACTTGATGTCACCTTGCAGGATTTCTCTGGGCATTAAAGTTGACTCATACTGGAGTCTGGAGCTGCGGGCATGTGAAGTTCAGCTACAGAGATCATGATGAGTCTCAATTCAGCCTGAAATGAAAATGCAACTTTTTGAGACGTGAACTCAGTTTCTCTGTGAAAGCATCTTCATACTCATGCAACTACATGATTCTTACTAGACACTGTGGTTATATCTTAAAATTGCTGCCATTATTTCTTATAATTTTACCATTTTGCAGTAATAAGTTCTTCAGTTCTGCTATGGCAGACTGCAGCTTTTGGGATTGGTTTTCTCTGCGAGGTATTTGATGAAAGCAAAGCTTTGCCTACATCTCGAGGCCTAAACTCGGCAGGTTGAGAACCGATCCTGCTGCTCTGCTTCCTGCCGATGATAATCTGTCCACTCCTCGGGTGGCCTGAATGAAAGCAGGAGCCGGCTGACAGATCAAACAAACCACCTCCTTGCTTTCCTGCTTGATTTTCTGGGAAAATAAATGGTTTTCAGCTTTGCTGACAAAGAAAATCACAGGTGGAAAACAGTTG
Source organism: Simochromis diagramma (assembly GCF_900408965.1). Classification (NCBI taxonomy): domain Eukaryota; kingdom Metazoa; phylum Chordata; class Actinopteri; order Cichliformes; family Cichlidae; genus Simochromis; species Simochromis diagramma. The sequence goes on along the minus strand of NW_024387040.1, from coordinate 14,711,819 downwards.
CTAACTATGTGCAGGTGGAGTTTTCATTTTGTGAGCTGCAGGTCTGATAATCACTGAATCTGTAAGTGGTACTGATAAATTCTCAAGTCCTCTCAGGAAATATTTAGATGGACTTGCTGTTTTTGAAATCCTGGAGGCATCCACGGATGTCCTTACGTGGCCTCCCCTGATTGTGTTTACTTCGTGCTGGACCAGGCAGGTGTTTCATGTATAAATTATGCCCATTAGCTCTAACTAAATCGAACACTGGAAGCAAAGAATAAAAGATGTTTCCAGCCTTCTCTAATTCAAATGGCTTTGTAGATTTACTCTGTTCAGTCATGCATTTAGTGAATCTCCTCTCAGCGCAGAGAAAGCTGGCTCACCCGTAATAATCTTTTGTTGGCCAACTGTGTTTTTAAGGCCACCAAGCTGCTAACCATGAGTGCACCATTAGTACTCATGGTTAATTCTCTTTTAATGCCATCTGGAGCAACCAGTTACACAGATTTCAGCTCATTCAGTTTGAGTTTCACAATTAAAGTATGGGAACACCAGGTGATAGAAAAACATCATTAATAATCCACAAGGATCCACTCCAGGAGAGTGGGGTTTAACTCCCAATGCTTATGCTTTCGTCTAATTTGTTGTTAGATTATTTTTGTGGTAAAGTGGACTTTGTTACAACGTTAATCACATTAAAAGCTCTATTTTCTGAGATACCAGCTGACAAGTCCAAACTCATGGAATATATTGCGTGCCTGCATCCCTGAAAAGAAATGCAGTGTTTCCCGCACAAAGAGTTTTTCAAATTAAAATGTAACAATAACAAGTTGTGATAATCCTAAAAAGTAACTACACCCCATGATTCAACAGCTGTTAGAACTACCTTCAACAGCTCTCTTAAGATCTTGCCACATCATTTAAACCAGCTTAATATCTGGCTTTGACGGGGTCATTGCAACACCTCAATTCTTGGTTGACTCAGTCACTGCAAAGTGTCCGGGTCCTGTGGCTGCAAAACGGGCCCAAATCATCACCCCTCAGCCACAGCGCAGACAGTTGGTGTGCGGTGTTTCAACTGACAGGATGTGGTTGGTGATGCTGTCCACTATCACCCAACATCTTCACTCTGGTCTTGCCTGTCCAAAAGACATTGTTGAAGAAGTCTTTCTTTCTTACATGACTGTATTTTTGGCTGTGTGAAAAGAAATGCAGTGTTTCCTACACAGATTTTACATGGTATGACTCCACAGGTATACTTGGTGATGCATTTTAGGATTTTTTTAATTTTTTTTTTCCCCAAATTTTGATAACATGCCCCACAGTAGAGTTAAAAAGTTTAGTCGCTGCGAAACCAGCAAACCTTTGCTGTTCGTCTATTTTGCTACTGTAAGGAGGACACACTGGAGATGCCATCAGCTGGCTCTCCAGTGAGTCTCGTGTCACATGGCTTGAGCCTTCACGGCCTGCTGCAACATGGTTGAAGTTTCAAATAATGAGGTAAGCCTATGTAGATGTAATTCCTAAAGCTTTGGCTTCACACAAATTTTTTTTTTTTTTTTTACATTTTTTTATATGATGTCAAGGACGGAATAGGATTTCTTTGGACTGTAAAGCATGCAAAGCTACTCTAGAGTCCAAGACGAATGAAAAATGAGCATAATAGGCCCCCATTTAAAACTTTTTTTATGAATATAATTGTGTTGAAGTAGCTTCTTCACTCTAATCCTCTAATTGAACTGTATTAAAATGGCTTCACATATCTCTGTCCATGTATTGACACTTAAATGCTCTTTAATATTACAGCACTTTAGCTTACACTATAACATTTATGCTATCTTGTATCATACTGCCATAAAAGTTGCTTTCAGATCATTTTTGTAGTGGAGTTCATATGAAGGGAATACGAAAGAATTCATGAGACTTTGTGCTTAACTGTGTGCGTGACAGCAAGTTAACATGGCTACAAATATGAGCTCCAGAAATATATATGACCCATATTCATGTCTTGTGGGACTGTCTTCACTCAGTTCATCCTCTGGTGATGTCTTCAAGCTTGATGTATGTCTTTCTTGCCGGCGTCTCATATCTCATTCGTGCTCGTTGTGCTCTTTTTTTTTATTTTTTTTTTTTATTCCCCCCCCCACATGCTGTCAGTGCGTCCCTTGGCCTGTTGATTGAAACATGCCCGCAGTCTGTCTGACGACATTCGATGCCAAGTGGCTGATTTATTTGCTCTGTAACACACCGATCCTCCTGCTGTGAAACCCCCCTCCACTCTGCTTCCATTTGAGGAATCTTGGAGTGGATGTGGTGCATTTCATCAGACATTGACTCTGTAAAACAGTTTTCCTCCTTCTCACTTCTGGCTGCTGAGCTGTCACTTGCTGAGATGGCATTGTGCTCTTCATTGACTGCACCTTTGTGTGTTTGTCTGGTCCTTTACAACCGTCTCATCGGATGTCATGGCCATTGATTAACTCGACAGGCCTCGTCAGAGCTTGTTATCCCGTCCATTTTCTTGCCAGCTGCTCGAGTCATTAACATTTAGGTTACTGCGCAGAATGCCTCAGCAGGTGTTAATGTAGCTCATTTTCCTCACCAGCGTCCATCCACACCTGTGCTGCTGTCCGAGAACAGCGTGTGCTGTGCAAGTGTGATAAAGAAAAGCAGCACATCACAAACACTCTGAAGTCTGTGCATCTTACAAAGGACGAAATTAATGATTGAGTCACTTTCTGATGCTTTGTTAATCAGCTGATTGCATTTGGGTCGCAAATCCTCTTCAGTCAACTCTTAAAATAAACCGAATGACCAGCTGAAATCTGTCCATCCGTATGTCCATCCACTCAATCATCCATCTATCCATCCGTCCGTCCGTCCATCCATGCATCCATCTATTCATCCACCCATCCATCCACTCACCCATTCATCCACAAATCCATCCGTCAATTCACTCACCCATCCACCTACTCACCCATCCATTCATCCATCCGTCCATCCACTCACCCATCCACCTACTCACCCATCCATCCATTCATCCACAAATCCATCCATCCATCCACCTACTTACCCATCCATTCATCCATCAGTCCATCCACTCAATCATCCATCCGTCCATCCATCCACCTACTCACCCATCCATTCATTCATCAGTCCATCCACTCACCCATCTACCCACTCACCCACCCATCCGTTCATTCATTCATCCACCAATCCGTCCGTTCATCCACTCACCCATCCGTTCATCCATCCACCCATCCATTCATTCATCCATCTAGTACTGATTTTCTGGGTTGTGGTCATGACGGCAGTAGCTGGCAGAAAACTCCAGACCTCCCTCTCACCAACAGCCGCCTCCAGCTCGTCTACGGGAAAACCGTAATCTTTCTGGTTTGCCCTGGGTCTACCTCACAGCCTCTTCTTGCTACGATATGCCAGGGAATACACTGCTCATCCATCCATCACTACCCTATGACCACATAGATCGACCGGTAAATTGTCAGCAGCTCTCTTTACCACCGTTCCTGTAAACCATCCGTTTGTCAATCACCCACTCATGAACAAGACCCCGAGATACTTAAACTCCTCCACTTCTATTAGAACTACATTATCTACTACTGTATTCAGACAAGGTCATGTCTGTTTTATACAGTTATTATATACTACACTGGGCTACAATTAAAATTACAAAATACGCTTTAAATTTTGAACTGGGTCAAATTTTTCTGCACCCCCCCCCAAAAAAGAGAGAATACGTAGGACAAATTAGAGGATCTCATCCAGGCTGGTTTGTGACTGTTTCTCTTTGGTGTAAGCCACTGCAATGATGTCACAGTGTATAGGAGAAAGTGGTGCACTCAAACACAGGGAAATCTTTGTACATAATATTTACATATCACCTGACGTCTGCAGGCTAAAGGACTGTTCTCCTGGTTTCTCTTACCATGGAGGTGTTTCTTTAATACAAGCTACATGTTGTTGACCACTACAGCCACAGCTCCCTCTGTCAGCTGCAGGTCTTTCTGGAAACCAATTGTTTCCCCAGGTTGTCCACTGCCAAGCCCGAGAATTGGCTTTACAAAAGGAGCTCTATGAGGCTGAACCAATTTCATCAGAGGCACCTTGAAAGCATGTGTGCACAGGTAGCCTTTCACATGTTTGGCCTCAGGAGACACCACTGAAGGTCAAGCGTGTCAGCTGTGAATGTGCAATATGTGTGTTTGTGTGTGTCTGTGTGTTTTGTGTTTGACATTTGCCTTTTTTTTTTTTTTTAATAGTAGCTCACTCAGCTGCGGGGCTCTTGTGTGTTGCACTGCTTTAAAGAGAGGGGTGATCTACAGGAGAGAGTGGTGCTGGAGGTGGAGGTAATCAGGGGTTTGTCAGCGGTCGTATCTGTGTGATGTCTGTACAGGTCAAAGGTGCGTCATTCAGCTCATGTGGATGTAGATACAATGACACCAGCCTCTCTGCCTCTAGTGTTGTTCTCTGTCTTTCCCACTAACTACCCCCCACTCTCTGTTACATTGCAAAGGATTGTAATACAAGATGGATTAACCTCCCGTTAGGCCAGAATACAACAAGCAGCTGAGACTATTAGAGAATTTTTTTTACTGCAGTAGAGACTTTCATTATTTCCTTTTATCTCCTGAACAGTCATTCGCTTAAGAGTCCACATCTGAGTGTCTCCTATAATGGATGAAATTGCCATTTATTAAACGTGCCACAGTGCTTCGTCTGTCAGCTCCTAAAAACAATACAGTCATCAATCTCAGACGTGCTCTTGGCAGAAGTTTGGTCCATTTTCAGCATCCTCTCTTACCATACGATGATACTTGAACTTTGCTGATATTTGAAAGATTAGCATCTTTCCTGTGCTAATATTTCATAGACTGGTACATGTGTAGTGCTTTCCCACAATATCAGATTACTTAAAGTGCTTTTAACCAACTATTTATACACTCACACTCTGATTCATCAGGGGACAGTTCAGGGTTCAGAATCTTCCCCCAAGGATACTTAAACATACAGCAGTGCTCTGTGTTTGCAACATCATGACATATAATCTTTAGCTAGTTAGCTAACTGTTGTTGTTAGAAGAGTCTTTGTATTACTGCTGTATTTTTTTTTTTCAGCTCCATTCTGAAGCTTGCATTTGCACTAAATTATGTTTACACACCTCTGCCAACTGTATCCTGACAATCAGTCATTAGTCACTCTGACATGTTTCTTTCTGGTAGTTATTGTGCAAATTAAGTGGTACTTAAATGAATCACAGGCAGCCACAGACCTGATCTGATCTAAAACACGTTCTTTAAGACGTTTAACACCAAGAAATGGTCAAAATCTCCCCTTTTGATTACTGGCATGAATTTAAAAAAACAAAACAACGCAGCCTTTGTTGGGTCCGTCCATGCCTTGTGCCAGAGTGCAGGATTAAACCACGACTTCAGATGACCTCGACATGCTCACAGATCAACACCACGATTCCCCGACATGCTCGAGTGTAACGAGCAACACCTGACACCACGACAACAACACACCGTCAGGCTTTAATCCTGTCAAATTGCCACCACTGGTCTGTTTTCTAAAGCCCTTTATCTGCCTCGCCTGCCCATTCACTAACATGCATAAGCTCCCGGACTCACTGTGCATCCTATATCCTCCCCACCAGGGCCCATTATCTTAAGTGAGTGCTGATAGGATGCGAGGGGTAATCCAAATGAGCAAAAGTGTGTTTGAGATCTGACTCGTAATCTAGCTTGTATAAAAATTGCGTAAGTGATATGTTCTAAATTTCCCTCTATGTGTTAGTATAAACCAAACCTGTATATGTGAGAGCTGCGGGGCTTTGATGTTGCTACTCAGCTGTCCGACACATCAACTCCATGCTCTTTTTAAACACAGCAAACACAGCGAGCTTGCCAGTGAGGGATAAGGCATATAGGAATATCAAAGCCTTTTTATTTGGCAACATCTGGGGACATTTTCTGGAGGCTGACTGCAACAGAAACTAATGAAATCTGCCCTTAAAGTGGGAATTATACACGTCAAGGTTCCTCTGGAGAGGAGTCTCTTTAGCGCTGGCAAGCTGTTTTACAGTCCCCATACTGAGGACTGCTTCTTATTTCAAAACCAGCCCCGTGTTTTCACTTCTACAGAAAAAGGAGAGGCTTCGAGGCTGAGCCGTTTTTTTTCTTTTCATTTCGTTTTCTTGATGTGTGTTGATGTGCAAATAGTTGTCAAAGCCGCAGTTCCCTGTCTGAGGTCGGAAACACCAAGACTATATATTTCCTTTCCGGTTGGCACAGGTTGCTGATTTAATGGGATCATAACAGATTCTCAAGTCTTGTTATCTCGGCCAGACATGTTCTAATATTTCATATATGTAAAGGTAATAACCTTGCATTCATTTCGCAGCTCGCTTCTATAGAAATGTGATACAATGTATGCCTTAGTCTATCAAATAAACTGCGAGGGTGCCAGAGTTCATCCCTGACAGTATCTGATAGTGTTTTTTCTTTTAGATACTTCTTCTTATCAGTTGCACCAAAAACACGATTCAGGACTTTCTGTGCAGGCTTCACAGCAACATCAAGGATCACTTGATGCTGCTGGAAAGTAGATGAGTGGAAAGAACAGCTTTCAGTTCTTCCCACTCATTGAGATCAGCTGCAATCTTGTCATGGTCTCAGGGATTGTGAATATTTTTTTTTTTCTTTGCTTCCCTTTGCCTTTTCTATGTCTGTGCCTTTGCCTTTCTCTTTACGCAGTTACTTTTCTGTCTGTCTCTTTTACTTCCTGTCTCTGTCTTCCCTCTGGTTAACTGTTCTCACGTGCTGTTATTTCTTTCCTTGCACTGGTATCTGTCTTGTTCTCTAATTAGTGCACTTTATAAACACAGTAACTGTCCACTTTGTTTGTTACACCTTGGTAGTACCAATTATGATCTCTTTTTGCTTTCTTAATTCTTCATTGCATAGATTCAACAGGCTGTTGTATGTATTCCTCCAAGATTTTGGTCCATATTGACATGATACTCTCACAGATTTGCAGATTTATTAGCTGCACATCTGTGATGAAAATATCTCATTCCACCACATCTCAAAGGTGCTACATTGGATTGTGATTATGGAGGCCATTTGTGTATGTTGAATTCTTTGTAATGTTCTAGAAACCAGCTGCATGACACGGTGTGTTATCCTGCTATGAGCAGCTATCAGCTGAAAGATGCTCAGTTGGTACCTGGGGACCTAAAGTGTCAAGAAAACACACTGCTGCTCCACCAACACCAGCCTGAAGTGTTGATACAAGGCGGAATGGATCTATACTTCCATGTTGTTTATCCTAAAAATGACCCTACCATCCAGGTGTTGCAGCAAAAATCGAGATTCATCAGACTATGCAATATTTGTCTAGTCTTCTGCTGTCCAGTTTTGAATTGTAGCCTCTGTGTCCTGTTCTTCCCAAGAGGAGAGGCACCCAACAGGAAACAGACTGTGGTCCTCTAGTGTAATAGCAAAAGAGGACCACATTGTGCTAAAACTGTGCTTCAACGTTTGACATGTTGTGCATTCAGAGATGCTCTTCTGCATACCTTTGTTCAAATTAATGGTTATTTAAGTTACTGTTGCAGTCCTGTTAGTTTGACCCAGTCTGGTCACTTCCCTTTGACATCTGGCATCAACAGGGTGTTTGCACCCTTTTTGTTTCTCGTACCTCAGATGGATTCTCATCTTTTGTTATGTCGTCTGCCGGTGTCTTATATTTGAGTCCTTTCTCTTAGTACAATGATATATTTACAATCAGATGTCTTAGGTTGGAGCCATTACTTCCAGTAACAGTACTTTGTAAAGATATATGCACTGATCATTTTCTCTTATTCTGAATGGCCATAAAATCTAAACTAACTAAACAGCCCCCAACAAAGCTGTTAGAGGACAAAGGGAAATCAGGGCTGCAAGGAAGATGAATTTAGAGAAATCAAAACAAGTTTTGGTGAATTAAACAGTACAAATGTGTAAAATTGACTTTTTATTAATAAAAATGAGTCTAAAAGGCCATAATGTCACCTTTTCCTAACAGAACTGAATGTTACCATTGATTAAAGGTGACACAGTATCTTTCCATTTATTTGTTGATAAGGCTCGTTAAAGAGATTAAGAGGTTACTGTATCGGTTTGCACTGCGTCCTGATGGATTTATTAGTAGTTGTCCTGACCTGTGACTCAGGAGCTACCTGCCAATCAGGGTATTGACTCGCTTTGTGTTTTCACCAGCTGAAGGTGTCCACGCTGACATCGGCCTCTGTGGAATATTTCTATCCTAGGCTGAGTGCCAAAGATGTCCTCAGCCTCAACACAGTCTGTCTCACTAAAAGAGATGAACGGGGAGGGAGAGTGGCAACATCCCGGCCATTCCTCAAAGTCTAAACTGTGTTAGCAGGTGGCACAGCAGGCGGCGAATTTATGAAATACTGTTTAACTTGCTTTTCCCATTTTTATCTATAAACTGGCCACATAGTCCTTCAAAACAATAGCCTTTACTTTCCCTAATGTAGAATGTGTTTGAGGAGTTTTGTTTCATTTGCAGTTTTACAACACAGGCAGCTTTCCTTTGTCCTTCCAGAGACACCACAGCTGCTACTTAAAGATTTCTGCTCTCTGTTCTGGTGTTTCTTCTTTTCCTTGTTTTTAAGATTTCAATTTTCACTTGAAACAGAAGGATTAAATAGTCTTAATTGGTTTATACTCAAAGGATTTAGGATTATAATATAGAGTTATGTCATCTTGCCTGAAAGTCAATGTTATTGGGGGTGAAAACAGAGCTTTCTGAGACTGGTGCTTATTGAAAAATATCTTCAAGCACACAGAAACAAAAAGACAGGTTTACCCTGACATATCTGGAGCCTACTTGCTATGAAGAACAATTTTGAGTCGTGATTAAGGTTCAGAATGTGGAACGAAGGCCTTTGGTTCTTCTTTGATAAGATTTTCTCTTGAGGTAGGTGATGCCAGTGCACATCATTTGAGGTTGGAGTCTTAAGATAAGATAAGAGTTGTTGGGCTGTCAGTTTAAGAGCTTTGATAAGCCAGTTATGTTATGTGTGCTACCAAAAGTGACATTGTTGCTCACAGTGTCTAACTTTGCATTTTATAATCTGAGTTTATTCACTTTCTGGCTGAAAGTATGGGAGACTAGAGCACACCAAACTAATGCCTTAGTCATACAGGCCTAGGCAGTGACCCCCTGGCAACCTCTGGGGGGCGAGGAAAAAATGTGCATTCCCATTTCCAACCATTTTTCAAGTGGTTGCTGACCTTGGCGCAGTTGCTTTAGACAGTTTCACTTAGGCTTGGTTGTCAATAGTTTGCATGGTACACACTGATTTGTCTGCAAACACTCACAAGCTACCCACTGTTTCCAGTTTCTGGTTTGGATTGCACTTTTCAGATTCACTCCAGCCCGTTAGCCTTCAAAGTAAAAGCTTTGCCTTATTGTGGTAACTAACCCCTTTCATAAGGTGTAAACTATATAAAGCAAACTTGCAAAAGGAATCAAACCATTCCAAGAGACTTCCTCAAAACTTTCTCAAAAAGATGGAAAAATAAAAGGAACTTAAGGAAACAATAAAAAGATGCAAAACAAGAACATGTTACAAAAAAAAAATCATGAATCACTGACTATAAAGATGCAATCCAGCCCTGAAGAGATGCAGAACAACCACAAAGATGCAAAACAAAAATAATGAGATACAAAAAGACCTCACTTGAAGACTGACTAGAAAGAGATTAAAAAAAGAAAGACTAAGAGATCATAATTAGAAACAAAATGGCCAGTGGAAGAGCGGGGGGTCCTTTACATATCAGTACTCATGGTTCGCTCATATCAGTAGATAGGATTTTGCAGTACCTTAAAACACTGGAATTAAAGGTGATATTTACCACCATCCTCTCAGCACTTTACAGCTGGATTCAGAGCACAGTTTCCTGTTGTTATTTCCCTCCATCCCACTCGACACATGCTGAATTTTACTGAGGGGAGAGCGAGAGAGGAAAGTGAGCCGAACTGGAAATCGCATTACACGTTTCCGCAAGGACTTGGAGGGAAAACAACCTGTTGTTGTTGCCAATGCCAGACAGAAAAACCCTCGAGCAAGTGTCAAAGTGGCACACGCTTCTTTTTCATCCTGTGTCAGAAAATATTCCAACTTGTTCACACGTGTAACCCCAACCTGACAGCTTTTTCAGAAGTAAGATTGGCAGGAAGTTATTTTTTTTTTATGAAATGTGTATAAATGTTGTGTTGAAAGTAAAAGCATGAAAAGACAAAAACTGGGATGTTTTCCACATTTTCCCAAACCATCAGATATACTTTAATGCCTGTTTACAATATGGATTGCTGAGCTGTCATTGGTAAAGGACGCAGTTCATTTCTGACATCTGTCTTTGGACCAATTGCTTGGCAACAGCACATACTCCATCATCCTACGACTTCGTCATCTCAGGCCACTCAATCCTCCTCGAGGCTTTTCATGTTATTCACAACGATGTTCCTGTGTTTCATTGGCATGTTGAACCTTGATTTCATTGAATGGAAACTGGCTATTATGCATTTGCTTTAATGGCGGTTTGACACGATCGCAGCTAATGGGACGGGCGTTACTCTGAAAAGGAAAATAATCCACCATTTAAATACAGCTTATTATAGGGAGGAAATTAATGCATGAAGGTTGAACTTGCTGTTGGATAACACAGGATCTGTGGAGTGCCTCTTAGTAAAGAGTCGGGGACATTACACAGCAGATAATGGCATGTCTGAGTGCTAATAATGAATGTAAAGATGAGTTTCACAAGTAGACAATTTCTTATCCGACACCTGTGATCTAATATATTTTTCTTATTTTACTGGAAAGATGAGATTTGTGTTTGAAACATGATTTTGTTTTTATTTTAATAATAATTAATGCTAAGCTGTACCCATCCATGATTATTGTGGATTGCTCCCTTTTTCAAAAAAAAAAAGTTTAAATGTCTCTAGATCTTGATCAAGAGTGATTGGATAGCAAATCCATATTCAAACACTCAGCAGTGGTCATGAGCTTTAGTTAGAGACCAAAACAATAAAGTTTGTGTTTAGTGTGGCTGGGTTCAGCCCAGATTGAGGAGTTTGTGGTCTAGATTTGGTGATCTGGACATCTGAGCATGTCAGGGGGGGAGGGGACACCAGGGTTGGAACCAGTGATGTTATTAAGCCATAAATAGACATAAGTTATTTTTGGCAGCTCTTCAGCGATCAGAGGCCGATCCCCTCGAACTGTAGGTGTGCCTGACCTGAGATTCTTTAGCAAAATATGAAAGAAGTGGATCATCAGTTCACTCCTCTTTTGAGGCTTTAACCCCTCAACTTCCTCAGGCCTCCATAGAGGCAGCTCTTCAATCGGGGCCAGTACTGACAGTTTGTCTTTTGTCCTTTTCTCCTAACAGCGATCCTTTTGGCCCTGATTCATTTGTGATTTGGGCACCACGACTGATCGGAATAAGTTGGAATCCGCTTCTGTCTGGGTGAGTTTGTACTGCCCGTCGAGAGACCCCAAAGACACTAGTTAGACTCTGGTTTGCCTTTATTTTCTCCGCATTAGGTCATGTCAGACATAAGTTACATACTTGAAATCACTAATTTTATGCTCTGCTCTTTACTATATTTAGTCTTTTGTTTATCTTTCATTCTCTTTTAGAATAAAAGACAGAAGGAACAACATGACAATCCTGCCCCTTTTAGAAATGATAGCTGATGTGTATGAGAGTGAATTTGACATTTCAGACATTGCAAATACAGACTATATTTGACCTGACCATAAAACTTGCTGTCCTACAGAAATTGTGTAGTATTTAGAAGGAAGTGCTGCATTTAATGAGAACAAGCATTAAAGTCAAACTATAGTTCATGAATTAAAGGTTATGGAGGGCATAACAACGCCGTACTTACCGGCTTTAAGAAGCTTGTACCTCTAAGCACTAATTGCTGAACTATGGTTACCTGTAGTTTGTCATGTTTGTCTGTAAAATCTCATTAACTACCAGCTGAGTCACTTCCATTCAAGCTACAACTACATTTGCAACAATATGCTAGCAACCAACGCAATCACAGGGAGGCTTTTGAAAACCAGTTTGGGAATATAAATGTTTCTCTTGTGATATTTGGTTGCCACAGGATCACGGACTGGTCTGGTGTGGCTCAGTTTTAGCAAACACTCAGAACCAGTCAGGTGAATTTTTCCCCTCACAACCAGTGGCTAACTGCTGGTTGAGGATTAATCTCTGGGCCTTTATTCTCTTCTCACATGACCAAAGGTAATTTCATTTGGTTAGTGGTCACATGTCTGCAAAATACTTTTACCACTATTTTTTGTTTTTGCCACATATTTCTCCCATAGATTTCAATTTAGTGTCTTTCTCTAATCAGAATCATAAGAAACCTGTCTAAACTCTGCTGGAGTCATTATTCTACCGAATGAAAATTTCCATTTCCTTCATACTGATAAGGTAAACTTTGTTTATTGCAGCAATTACTGCTGAGTAAAACAAAAAGCAAATATTTGTTTACGTTCTGTGAAATAATTAAGTTGTCACAAAGCATTAAATTACACTGAAATACGCAGAATTAATCCTCAGGCCTTCTTCTGGTTTTCTTGTGCGTGTGGGAGTAGACGACGTTTGTTTGGGTTCGCCCATAATTAACGTGTCAAAGCGCCAGCGACGATATAGAGGTGTTAATGGTGACAAGGTGACATGTAAAGGTTTGAGGGCAGCTCTAAAAATATGCCGCTGTCACCTCATCAGTTCTCCCACCGCCGGTCGTTTCCCCGACGCCCTCGGAGCGAGTCTTTGACAAAACATCCACGATATGACAACCCGTGTCTCCTAACAACGTGCCACGGTTTCCAAACGCGCTTCAAACTGACTGACAGACTCTTGAAAGCGTTAGCTGGCAGCGCTGCCGTCGATGGATGTGCGAGCCAAGGTGCAGGTTGAAGAGGAGGCGATACGTGTGATGACTCTCTAATCGACTGGTTCTTTTTTTCTTCTTCTTTTTTTTTTCCCTGAATGTTTTCCTGCCGAGCTTCTAAAAGACACTCAAGCTTGGAGTTTTTAGAGCTTGTGCTGTGAAAATGCTGCAAATGGACGCACACACACATGAACACCAACACGCACACAAATTCCTGCTGTGCTGCTTCCTGATGTGCGAATGAGCTCATACTGAGGGATCGGGGTCGAGGTGCATTATCTCAGGTACCAGAGTCTTATTTACCACTTCCTGTCAGGCTTAAAACCCACAAATCAGGGCACAAACACACAGAGACAGAGAAAAGCTCTTCTTCATACACCTGTGATTATGGTTTCTGGTTTTTTTTTTTTTTTTTTTTTGGTTCTCTCAAATGTCTTCTCACAGCCTCACGGCCTGTCCTTAAATGCCATCACCTCGCCTGTGAACTCCGTTATTTAATAAGTGAATTGAAGTGTTTCATTCTGCAGCGAGATGTGCTCCATTTGAAGACCTGATGGTACAAAATGATTTCTGCCATGAGAGGAAAAAAGCACATTATGAGCTATGAGTCATCTGGAGACTGCATTAACCTCTGAAAGTTTTTCTTTGTTTTTGAAATATTATTCAAACTTTTTTTTTTTTCTTCCAGGAAACAACATAAAATAATAACAGTGCCATTGTCTCACAGTTGATAATTTGTGTGATCCTCATTTACATAATTTCTGTAAGCAGATTAGCTTAATTAAAACTGTCAGTGCTGTTTTGAAGTTTAGCCAGAGCTGCTGCGCTTGCCTTTATCTCCAAGCTCCTGGATCTTTATTTGAATCTGCAGATGTAGATCGAGCCTCCGGCTGCTGTAGTCGCAGCGATGACCTTTTTCTGCTTTAAAAATTGCATGTTTTCTCAGGATAGAGATGCCTCTCATCAAAGAGCAGAGAGGAACATTGATTAGTTTTCCAGAGGGAGTTTTTTGGACTTACTGTGACCTCTGTGAAAGCTGAAGGGATGCATCATGCTGTAGTCATAGGCAGTTTAAAGGATGGATGAAGCTTCATGGGCTGAAACGTGAAGCCAATCCTGAAAGCGACTTAAACTGGGCTTCTTTTTAATGGCCGGCAGCAGTTGTGTCCTCTGCTCAATCGATCTGTTATTTCACTAAAAAGATTTTTGAGGCTTTTACAAGGTCAGTGTGCAAGTTTATAGTCTCATACATTAAAACGTGATGTACATATTGTGTTGTTGTAGTCAGAAAAGTTAATAAACCAGGGAAAGCATCCAGTTTCATGTTGTTGACTGCAAAGATTGTCAACTCAAGTCTTCATAACCAGTCTGTGGCTTCAGTAGAAGTGTGCTTTCTGGTCTTATATTTATTGGAGAAAGCGATACATTTAAAGTTTCAGTTTTAAGTGTATAAGGTTGAATTATCCATCTGTAATATAATGGACTCTGTAAGTCACTGTAAATCATCCTGGGATGAATTGTTGTTATGCTTTATAATTAAACTACAGTTGAAACTGAAATGCAGCTGACATTAGTTTTGTCTAAATTCTAACTGGCTTTTATAGCTGATTTTAAGTTCAGACTTTGTTTTTGTACCTGGAGAGAGGTACTGGATGAAGTCAGTTCTCACCAGGTAACCTCCCAGCATTGCGGGAGTTGATGTGACGGACAGTGCTGCACAGGCAGACCTGTGCTGGTGGAGGGAATCCATCCAGCAGCTCTGCCAGCTCTGACTCTCTCTGGCTTCTCAAGCTGGAAATTGCCACAATGTATCCTGCAGTGGTCGGCTGCACAGGCCTCTTTCAGACGCTCCATCTGCTCTGCTGACACGCATATACACAGTGCAACACTATCACATTATGTGTGATGCACAGAAAGAAACGCGCAGATACAACAGTGTCAGCTAATGTGTGCATGTAATATATGCTTAAATATGCAGAGAAAAACGGTACGATTACTAATGTGGACTCAGGTTTGGTTAAGCTGCTGTTGTAAAGAAGCATTAGGGAAGCAGTAGTTTGCACTTTGATCACAGCGAGAAGCTTAGAAACAAACTCAGCTTGGAGTCGTTCTTCCCAATTCTGGGGCAGAAATTCTTCTGTCTTCAGTAACTCGTTATCTTTGGTTCACCTTACCCTTTCTGAGTCAAGCACACAGCATCTCTACTTTCTTTTACTGTATCTGTCTTTACTGTTTAAAGCAGCACAGTAACCCAGCAGCTAGCTGGCATTACCCATCATGCCTTGTGACAGTGTGTTTGGTCTGTTCAATAGGCTTAGCTGCAGATTTGTAATTCTTATTTTGCATGAATGTTTATGATTTATATCATTTAGTGTAACAAGAACAAAAAATGTTCTTTTCGGTGATACTAGTGACCAATAATAAAATGTGCCCGTGACATTTTAAAAGCCACAGTTTATATCTTTTTTGTTCACCAGTACTCCAAAACCTAAAATCCCACAAGTACTGATTCCAATTTTCAAGAGTAAGGGTGATGCAGAGCTGTAGCTACTACAGAGCAATAAAGCTGATGAGCCATGCCATGAAGCTATGGGAAAGAGTTGTTGAAGCCAAGTTAAGGGGAGAGGTGATGATCAGCGAGCAGCACTACTGATGCAATGTTTCCTTTGAGGGTGTTGATGGAGAAGTGTAGAGAGGTCAGAAGGAGTTTCATGGTGTTATTGTGGCTTTAGAGAAAGCATATGATAAACTACCAAGAGAGGAACTGTGGTACACCATAACGAAGCCAGGAGAGGCAGAGAGGGTGGTGCAGGACGTGCATGAGGACAGCGAGACAGTTGTGATGTTTGTGATAGGAGTGACAGATGGGCTCAAGGTAGGGGTGGGATTACATCACAGATCTGAGCACTTTTTTGTTTGCAGTGGTGGTGGACAGACTGCTAGATGAGGCTGGCTGGGAGTCTCCGTGGACTATGATGTTTACAGATGATATTGATCTGTAGTAAGGGTGGGGAGCAGGTGGAAGAGAGCCTGGAGAGGTGGAGGTATGTTGTAGAAAAAAAAGGATTGAGTGTCAGTAGAAGCTTGAAAGAATACATGTGTATGAATGAGAGGGAGACGGATATAAGAAGCAAATAGAGTAAAGTGGATAAAATTTGCATACAAGAAACAGTGGAGAAGAGAGGCAAAGAACAGAGTGCCGGCAGGGTGGAGTGGGTGGAGATGAAAGAATGAGAGAATGAAAGGGAACATTTACAAGATAATACCAGGACTTACTTGCAGGACTTATCTAAGATTCGGAGACTGTAGCATGGACAAGACAGGAGGCCAAACTGAAGATGATAAGATTTTTATTGTGATTTCCATTGAGTGGAATGGACAGGATAAACAAGAAGCACATCAGCTCAGGTTAAGCAGGTTAGAGAGGAAAGAGTTTGGACAAGTGCACAAGAGGGATAGTGGATGCATTGAACAAAGGATGTTGAAAATAGAGGTTCCTGGCAGGAGTAAAGGTGGAAGACCACAGAAAAGGTTTATGGATGTAGTGAAGGAGGACATGCAGACAGTTGTTAGGACAGGTGAGACGGAGGCAGATGTGGTGACCGCTAAAAGGAATAGCCAAAAGAAGATGAATGAAATTATACCACACAGGACTGTACAGAACATCACAACTTTTTAGGTGTGTCCCCCTTAACACTTGAACCTCTGCACTGTGCCCATTATGCACAGTGGGCCTCCATGCCCACTAAAATCAAAAACTGGTCCTCATTCTGTACTCTACTCTTGAGCCCACAGTCACATATGTACTGTAAAATGTAACGTCTCAAGGACAGCCTGTTCTTTGCCCTTCTCGCCTGTGCAGTTAACATGAAATGTGTATGAAAAATGGGCAGTTTAACGAAATTGATGAGTTTTGGATTAAAACACACGCACATACGCGCGCACACACACAGCTGCTTGAGCCTTAACCCCAGCAGCTCCTGCTTGACCACTTCACCTTCAGTTAAATGTACTCTGGAGGAGAAGTGTTGAGACCCATCCAGACTCGTGATGTGTGGGAGAGAAAATCGACACAGCAGCTTTATGCAAACGCTGCCTCAGCACAATGCCTGCAGTCCTGACACACAGCAGAGGAGAGCACGTTTGATTTGGCATGTTTATTCGCACTGTAACATTTATGTTGTTGCAAAGAGCCTGCAGCTGAAAACATGAATGTTGATGGAAAGATTAAAAAAATTGGAATACATTAGTGACGATTAGCTGCAGTAAAACCAACACTTTATCCCCATTTGTCTGTCATGTCACGGAATACATTAAAGCGGTGATGTTGGCACTCTGCAGCTATGCTGGTCAGTTTGTTTGACACTGAAGGCGACACAGGTGGAAAAAAGCAAAGTGGGGTGGAGGTGAGCGATGAGTTCCAGCAGCGAGCTACATCGGCGTCTGTTTGTGTGTTTATTAAAAGCAAATCTGGATGCAGTTGTGGATGAATAAGTGGGTTAACTAGATGAAACTGGTTTTTCACAGGTTGAATTGATCGTTTTTTTTAACAATGGTAGCAGGGCCACAGCACAGATTTCCACACCAATTTTCACACTAATCAGTAGTAACCTATTGCAGTGACCCTGGAGGCAACACTGCCATTTCATAGATGTTTGCCGGGGAGAACGCAGGTGCTTCAGCTCTTTGATGTTGGTTTGAGTTGTTTGTTCATGATGGTGGATCAGAAGCAAATTTATTGTTAGGAAGCTGCTGCAGAAATACGTTTTCAGGGTTTTCCAGATTGTTCTGACTAAACTGATGAGTTACATTCACTGGCAACTCCTCGTTGATGCAAATATGTAATTGGCAGCAATTTAGCATGCAGATGTGGTTGAGAAGTACTGGTGTGAGTATTTCAGCAACTGTTGATCTGCTGGGATTTTCCCACACAACTAAGGTTTAACCCACAAAAGAGAAAATATCCAGTGAGTGTTGTTTCTCTGGGTGAAAATGTGTTGATGTCAGAGGTCAGCAGAGAATGGCCAGACTGCTTTGAGCGGATAGGAAGGCAACAGTAGCTCAAACAACCATTTATTACATCCAATGTATCCAGAAGAACATCAATGAATGCACAACAAACCAAAGCTTGAAGCTACAGCAGCAGAAAACCACACTGGATGGCACTCCTGTCAGCTAAGAACAGCAAACTGAGTCTATAATTCAAACAGGCTCACCCACACGGGACAGCAGAGGATTAAAGACACGCTGTCTGGTCTGTTGAGTCTCTGCTGCAACACGGTGGTAACATGATGGTAGGCTCAGAATGTGGCTTAAGTAACATGGAAGCATGAATCCATCCTGCCTTGTTTCAACAGTTCAGGCTGCTGCTGCTGGTGATGGTGGTGTAATGGTGTGGAGGATATTTTCAGATTGTTTAAATTCTGGCCTCTTGGAAGCAGTGACATGTGAGAAAATCACAAGTCATGATCAGCTGTTCTCATAAAGATTATGACGGCCAAATGCAACAATTTATTGGACACCGTTGTGTTCAATATGACATTAATTAGCTTAATTTTCATTACGACTTGTACTGGGTGAGTGCTTTAATTTTCTCATTTTTGGACTTTTAGATACATGAACCCGTGTCCAGTCCTGCTGACAGTAATGTTTGTGGTTTTATTTGTTCTCAACTTCAAAGTAAAAAGAAAAATTAAAAATAGATCAGTTTCTGATTGCAGTCTAATTTTTTCCCAACCTCAATCTGGGCAAATCTGGTTGAAATCTGACAAAAACATTGAGCTGACAGCATTGATTTAATAGTTTTTTTTGTTTTTTTTGTTTTTTTAAATGTCATTTTGTTAGTGTAGAAGAACACTTCAGTTCCTAAGAGATCTGGTTAGCAGTGACATAGGATCCTTTAGACACATGAACACTAAGTTTGTGTGTCAGTTTGTTAGTTGAAGCATCTTGTTGGCTCTTGTGGGTCGAGGTGTTGCTTTTGTTTTGACCTCACCTGAGTTTTTTTTTGTCTGTAGTATTTTAAAAAAACCAAAAATGCCAAAACAAACTATCAACCCTTTCAGAAATTTCCTTTGTCTTCTGCTCTTTTGTCTCCCTCGAGCTCACACTGTACATCATCAGCTCACTGACATTTCATGGGTGCAAACCGCCGGATTAGCAAAGCTCTCCCCAACGCTGCTTCCAGCTTCTTTATTATGTCGGCCATGTGGAGCTGTGGCTGTTGTGGTTATTTTTAACTCCTGTCTGTGAGAAGGAACACTTTTTCTGTCCTCCTCCTCGTTTGTGTGCGGAGGCCTCGTGGGGAGGGGTTGTTTTCTGTCGGTCACTCCCAGAGGACCACAGGCGCGATGGGCCTATTGAGGCTGCCGCTCGGTCACTCTGCATCGTTACTAAATCGCACATCATTCCCTCCTCCCACGCTGTAAACTTTCCTTCAAACAAACCGTCTCCAGGTGCGCTTCAGTCTCAGGTTGCTGTTGTTCAACACTGCTCCTCTTGGACCTTTTGTGGATATTTCGTTGTTGCATATCCACAGTATGTAGGTGTGACAGTAAGTGGGTCAGCCAGGTTGTCCTGGTTACAGCTCAGTTGAATCGATAAATCATATTGTTAAGTCGCAGCCGCGTTTGGTCCTCCAGCTCCTTGCTGTTATTTCATGACCTCACAACGCTCCTTGAGAGCAGACAAGGACTTTTTTTTTTTTCTTACAGGCTGAGAAAACGATACCGTGTGGCTGATTTTCTATTATCATCCCTCCCCATTTTCAGGGAACAACAACAAAAAAACAACTAAAATCCAGACATGACAGATTGTGACGATGATGGTGACAGATTTTGGAAAATGGTGGCGATGGATTTTGAAAAATTAATCCAAAACATAAATAATCTGTGCTAATTATAGACACTGACTTTATTTAATCCCACACTGGGGAAATTCACTCATTACCGCAAGGGACAGAATAAAATTAGAGATGTATTAGAAAAATAAAAATATAAAAAAAATATAAATAAGAAAAATACTATACTATGCGCAGACAGATATAATTTACAGAGAAATACCCCGTGGTGGTGCTTGTTGTGTACATAAAGTGCATTGGGAATGATAATGATACACGTGTACTTTTATCCCGTGTGGGTATTGTAAATCTTTTTCTGTTTCTCAGAACTGCAACCGACTCTCTTCTATCATGTTAAAACTAAAAAAAGACTTTAATTACTTTCTTTATTCACACAAATGTTAAAAAAAAAAGCAAAGTTACATTGTCCTCACTTTGAGATAAAAGTATACAAATTCATGCCTCTAAATATCTAAATGGTGCTGCAGGCAATGTAAAAGATGGACAAAGCTTTCAGGTCTGCAAAGTTAAGCTAACAAAGTATGTTAAACCTGCACTCTGTTAAAGACCACTAGGGGGCAATACTTGTGGTTGCAAAAAGGTCTGTGGGAAAAGAGCCTTCTGCTGACCTCTGTGAACACTTTAAAGAGGAGTTTGTGGGCTCTGTCACAAACAGAGGTTGCTCTGTGCTGTATCCAATCCCGAGTGTCCCCTTCTGCCCACTCCCCGGTTGGACTATGCTCACACTCCGATGAACGATCCGAGCGTGAGCACACATCAGTTCGTCTCTGCTTTTTCCATGGAAACACTCACTCTTGCACTTACAATTGCAATTTCGTTTAAAGCTTTAAAGCTAGCTACACAATCTGAAGAACGACATTTTTATCACTAAAGAGAACAAAGAGAAGGGCTAAATCGCACATCCTGACTGGGCTAGACCAACGGACTGAGTCGTTTGGTACCGGGCCGCGAGAGTTGAGGCTCGGGTGTGAAATTGATGGTTTTCAGTGTTTTTAGCAGTTTTTACAGTTTTAGCTTTATTTTTTTTAAATAATTTTTATAGTTCAGTTTCCCTGTGTCTTTTCCTGTGTGTTATAAATAAATCTTTTTTTGGTACCGGTACTGGTTTTATTTTGTTGTATCTGCTATACCTTAAAAGATGGTCTGTGAAAATATTGTCAGGCATAAACCAATCCGTGGCGCAACAAAGGTTGGGGACCGCTGGGCTAGACCCAAAACCTTCAGGCTAGATGCCAACTGCAGTCACCCCTTAGCCCAAGTGGGGCCAATGTCCTCCTAAGTCATCTAGTTGTTGCAACAACCAGATGCACTTAACAGTGTTTGTACTTATGTATTAAAATTACATTTTTTTTTTTTTAGCCCTTCCCAGGCTTCATGTCTTACACAGCTACAGAAAGAATGCTTTAATTAACATTTGAACTGCACTCTGAACACAAACACACCAGAAGTCGATAATTACTACAGCAGTTCATGGCGGTCTGTTACTGTCTAACCCTTAAAAAACACAAACATTGTTTATATGTGGATCTGTAATGTGGCTTCAAGGTCTAAACACAGTATAACAACACAAGGAAATTAATGAAGCGTGGGAGTGTGTGGAAGTTTCTATAGTCAAAATATGTTATTATTCTTAGAATTATTATTATGTTATTAAATTAAACAAGTGTGTGAGCAAAAAGTAAAAGGCACCAGGGAAAACTAGTAAAGTTTAGTGTAAATGCAATAAATAAGGCTCATTGTTTGCATTAATAGATCTAATGATTTATAGTAGATCGTATAAATGACTGCAGGAACCACCAACCACTGACCTTTCACACACACTGTGGTTGGCCAGAACTGGACTCAAAAACCACAATAGTTACAGGTTGTG
The DNA here is from genome assembly GCF_900408965.1 of Simochromis diagramma. Taxonomy (NCBI): domain Eukaryota; kingdom Metazoa; phylum Chordata; class Actinopteri; order Cichliformes; family Cichlidae; genus Simochromis; species Simochromis diagramma. The sequence continues at coordinate 14,690,100 of NW_024387040.1, read as the reverse complement.
TCGATGCAACATTTCCTGAGAGTTAAATTTCCAGAGGGAGTGATGTCAGGTTACATCGTAGGGTTTTGGAGTGGGTTTGTGGTTATGACTTACTCAACTGTACAGCACAGGCTATTCATTCAAACCTGCTATCGTATTAGTCTTTTTGACAATTTTATTAAACTAAAACAAAGTGCACTTTTCTTATTTTACAAGTCTATGCTGTATTTTTATATCATGTGGTTTTATTTTCATCAATGGCGTTGACAAAATGCATAGAAAGGAAAAGGCCAAAGGGAGGAGAGCAAAAAAGTCACTTGGAAAGTGAAAATCCTGAACTGATGTAAAGCAGAGGAGGAAAGCATTTGCAGTCAGGAGGGAAGAAAAGAGGGAGAGCGACTGGGTGTATGGGAATATTGAGCCACAAAGCATTTATGTCAGATCAAAGCTAATCCTTATCTTTGGGAGAAGGATTCAGTAATACCCTGGGCTGTCTTTCCCCCCCCTCAAGGGCAGGTTTCTGTCTCCGTCTCTCTCTGCTCTTCTTGCTCACTTTTCCATGGAACTAGGGGAAATTTTCTGCACCTTTTCCCAGCTTTGACTCAGTGTGGAGAAACTGGGTCATCTGGGGACTGCAGAGTGAGGAGGAGGAGGAATTGAGGGTCTAGCCTCCAGACTCAGCTGGAGAGGGAGTTTTGCCTTAGGGGGTGCTGGTGCTGAAGGCAGGGGAGGGAGGCGGGGCGGCCGAGTGGAGGATGCTGACTACAGACACTAGAGATGCTCCACGACAGGAGATCTCATCATAACTTTCTGAAGGAAAGTGCAACATTGTACCAACATACTTGGACTTGCCTAATAAAGCTGCGATATTACTATTTAGTCAAAAGATCATTAATACATCACCTTCTGGGTCTTAGCCTCTGAAATGCCCAGCCTGATGCTTTCACGAACTCTGCAATTAAAACATTACATGTAATATATATCACATGTTCATGTGTTAGAGTTATTGTTCTTTTTCCAGCTTGCTTTGTATCCCTTTTTCTTAGTTTTGCTTTGGTTTCACTTTCTCGCTTTACAGACCAATTGGTGACCCCATGGTAACCTCCACATGCTAGGATATCAAATGCAATCCTTGACTGGTTGGTGAATGGTTGCTTGCTGCAATTAGGTGAAATCAGTAGTAAAGAGTGTGCAGCAAAAAACGTCGCTAACAGATTGCTGCAGTCACCTGTTGTTTGCATGTAAAGCTTGCAGACTAGTTGCTGAGTGGTAGTGAAACTGAAAAAAGTGCAGAACATTCACCTTCAAAATATCTGCGCATGGAATTCACCATCTTCTATCAAATTGCTATACTGGCGAATGACTAAAAATTAAAGCTAAATAGAATCAGTATTCAGAAAAGAGGTTAACGGTCTTGCAAATCAGGGAAGGGTTTTGTTGCTTCTTTATTCTGGAAAGCGTTCGTTTAGGTGGCTCAGCCCTCTGATCAGGATTCCTCTTGCATGCGTCCCTAAGGAGGTGTTCTGGTTAGGGCAATTTGGAGGAAACCCCAGGGCGAACCTTGAATACACTGGAGGGATTAGGCTTCCCATCTGGCTATGCAGGATCCCCCAGGAAGAGCTGCAGGATGTGATTATGCATGAGGGTGCTTAGGCTATGCTTTTCTTACAGCATATATTGATGACTCAGTCAGTGAAATTATTTAAAACAGACCAGCCTGTCCTTTTTTTTTGTTGTGGTTGTTTAATGCCACTCAAGGTCGAATGTGATCATCTGTTTTCACTCAAGTGAACCAAACTAAAAGAAGACTGAATATAGCGCTCCAAGCATGCTTAGTGTGAACTCATTCTTATCTGTCACTGCTACATCAGTGTCCCCACAGGGCCAGAGGATGAGTTTAATTGCCTAAGATCTTGTTTTTGATAACAGTGTAAGATGCGCAGTGTTGCAGGGCAATCAGTGGTCACCTTTTTCCCCATTTCTGTCAACACTTTATTTTGCCGACCCCCACCCACCCTTTTCGTCCTCGACGTCGGCCCACAGTCGTGCCCGGACGGACGCCGACGGCGCCGAGATGGCAGCGTAGAGAAAGATAGATGTAGCCTTCCCTCCTCAGCAGTTTTCACACTTGACAATTTGAGCGAGAAAATAAAATATAAAGTCGGCAGGGCCCTGTTTGGTATTCATTGTTTCCTTGGTGCTATTTTGACAGGGTTTAATCATCTGCAAAAGCAAACTATCACAGCTTCCGCATGGATTAACACGGTAGAGACGTGATTATGCAGGAGGAGGAGGAAGAAACTGTTTATGGAGTTTGTGGCCTGAAGGAGAAAAGAATTAGCCGTGGTTAACAAAGATACCGACGACGAGTCTTGTGAACTCGCCTCTTCTGCAGTCCACTGCCGGCTGATGTGTAGAGTGTCTGTTGCATATCACGACTCCTCATCCTTCATGATGCATTGTTGTATTTTGACCACTACCCTTGTACCTTCCCTTCTTCTAGGCCTCTTATCTGTGCATAAGTCACATCTGTTCCTCTTGCTGACTCATGTTGCATTTAGTGATTTGACATGACTCTTACAGCATCTTTGCAAGTTCTGAAAGCTCCTCTAATACAAAGCAGCAGCCGCACAGTTTGAAGGTCCAATAAGAGCAGCAAACGATGGCATTTGGTTAATTCTCCCTGTGATTTTGTTTTTGCTGCAGTAGCAAGCAGATTGCACAAAACCAATTTGTTTTGTCAACATGAATGCAAAATCCAGAACAGGAGGTACTCATTAGCTGAACCACAATGCATGCATGGTTTACAGACAATTATGAGATAGGAGGTTGTTAATTTTTAACGGCACGTGGCGCTGTCAAACCTCCTCAAAATCAGATCCAGCAGATTAATACTTTTAAATAGATTAAACAGACATTGAACATTTAGGAAGAAGTTGGATGTTTTTTATTAGTTAAAGTTGCTTCGATATCTGAAATCATCGGAGCCAATCATATTTAAACATATTTTTAATTAATGGGACAGGAAGTTGTAAACAAGAAAAGTGAAAAGTCTGTAACTGTAGAGTAAGTTGATATATAACCGCTTACTGGAGCAACGCATAATCACATTCAGCACAGGCATGTGGATGTTAAACCGCCATGAAAGATGGCTCTTAGCATTAGCAACACTAATCACATATAAAAGCAATATTTTAACTTCATCCGTGAGATTATAATAAGTTTTGAGTGTCAAAAAGTCTGATTTTTGCAAAACTGCGATTTCAAACCTATAGTCCGTATGAAGGTCACATTACTGTATTTAATACACATTAAATCAATACATTTTAAATGCTAACATTTAGGTCATAACATGACATGATATAACTGTTTAGAAAAAAGGCCTCTTGCCTTTGCTCTTATTATATCAGGGAAAGGTTCTTGTTTTCCCTGGTAACCAGTAGTTGTTAGGGAAAAAAGTCATTCTGGACATTGCTGGGGGAAATTTGCAAAGAAAGTATTGCATCAAAAACCTCAGTGTTTGCTGTGGCTAATTGCCATGGTCGTTTGCAGTCTTTCATGTTTCTCCGAAAATACTAATTAAGCAAATACAATTTTTAAGTGTGTGTTTCACTAGTGCTTAGAGTAGCTGAATAGTGTTTGTAGCCAAAAACGTGACTCAATCTTCGTCTGCAGCCACACGCCAGAAATCAAAGCAATCAGAACGAGGTTTTCTTTTGCCAGCCAGTTGGGAAATACATATTTTTCCTTGGTGACAGGCTGCATGGATATGGTTGTGTCCAGTCTCCAGTTCTTGGGCCTTATTCACTTGTTCTACATTATCACGTCACACGTCCCAAATTACAGACAAATCGTGTGGTTAGTGGTCACATGTCTGCAAATCCTCAATATGGTGCTACATCGGAAACCTCATCGCAGTTGCATTGGTCTCTATCAGATTGCCAGTCACTGACCAGTCAGTCACTGACCAGTCTGTAGGCCTGTGTGACTCTGGGACTGGTCTCTAAATTTGATGTTTAACAGGATCTCAGTTTTTCTAGTGTTGCACTTTGCAGACAGTCTCTGAACAAAAAATCTTTGCCACTTTTGCAACAACTTAACTTTTATAAATACTGGTCTCATGTGTTTATGCTCTCAGTTATTAGTTTTAAAGTAGATGATAAAGCACTACATGCTTGACTGACAAGTTTCTAGAATATGAGTCTGCTGCACTCTCGCAGTCAGATCCACTCCTAACTTGTCATTAAAAAAAAACTTGATGTCGAACTCCAAAATGCCAAACCTTCAAACCAATAGACACTATCAAGGTGACATGTCCATTTTTATATACAGCCTATGTTACCATCACTGGTAACCACTTTCTAACTTCTGTACAGGTAAAAATAGCCAGCCTGCACACTCGTATTTTACAACAATGAATTGATGCTTTATAAAAAAAAGATGGTCAAGCTGTAGAGGTGTCTGATGGAAATTTAACCTACTTCCTGTGCTGATTAAAGCTTGGGAACAAGTGAGTCAGTTGACCTTTTTAGTTGCTGTTTCAAAAGGTCAAACACACACCGCTCAGCTCAGTAGCACGGTTTCTAAAAGCCGCAGTAACTGCAGGCAAAAGCACCGGTGCAGTCATGAAAGATTGGGTTTGGGCACAAAAAAACAAGACTTTTCTGCATCAGAGAAATGGTAAATATTGGAGCCGATGTTTGAGTATTCAATGATGAGCAAGCTACCGAGAGATGAGTTTTTGGTGAAAAGACTTTAAGCAAACAGCAGCTGCACTGTGTCCTTTTTCTCTCCAGAGTCAGAAGTGTTGTAGTTCCTGCTGATGCTGCAGACTCTTGATATCAAATGATGAATATCAAAAAGAAGAGATCCTCAGTAGATAGTTCTGCAATGTGCGTACAAAACCTTGAATTCTTATTGATGTTGTTTTTTTCCCTTTTTTTTCTTTCTGTTGCAGATGAAGGGCCATGTTGCCCCCAAAGGGCCGTAATATCACTGTGAAGTCGTGAACGAAACCAGCTCTGCCTTCCCCCCCCTGCGTTTCTTCTAGAGCCAATTAAATTGTGTTTTCCCTCTTGTGAAAATACCTTTTTTCCTGGAAATGGAGACTCTTTCCCAGGATTCGATGCTCGAGTGTCAGATCTGCTTTAACTACTACAGCCCCCGACGGCGACCCAAACTCCTGGATTGCCGACACACATGCTGTTCGGTGTGTTTGACCCAAATGCGTAGCAGCCAGAAGGAGATCCGCTGCCCGTGGTGTCGTGGCGTCACCAAGCTCCCCCCGGGCCTGTCCGTGTCTCACCTCCCGGATGACCCAGACATCGTCACCGTCATCGCCATCCCTCACACCTCTGAGCACACGCCTGTCTTTATTCGCCTCCCCAGCAATGGCTGCTACATGCTTCCCATCGCTAAAGACCGGGCACTGGGCCTGCCAGGGGAGCTGGGATGTCGCTTCTTGCCCGGCAGCCAGCAGAAGGGGGTGACAGTGGTGACTGTGCCCGAGGAGCAGCCACTGGGTCTGGCTATGGGTCTAGACGGTGTAGGTTTGGAGGGAAGTGAGGGAGAGAGGAGGGTTACTGGTCCAGTGGGAGGAGCAGGAAAGGGCTCCACATGGTCTGGAGTGTGCACAGTGATCCTGGTGGCGTGTGTGCTGCTCTTCCTCCTGGGCATCGTGCTGCACAACATGTCCTGCATCTCCAAACGCTTCACTGTTATTTCCTGCGGCTGAGGGAGGCCGCTGCGGACCCCCTCAGGATTCCCTCCCACCAGCCCTGCCTCTCCTCAGGGTGGGACTCTGTTAAGGAGAGGGAACTAAACTCACATCGAGGGCATTAAAGGAAACTACAGTGCAGTGTAGAGAGACAGTGATGATGATGATAAAGAAGAAGAGGGCAGGAAGGAGAGCCACAAACTGGTCTAATGTTGTGGAGTTTTTTTTAATCCTTGAAATGGAAATATGCATTTAAATCTTCACTCTCCTCTCATTGGACAGCACTCTGCTGGCGTTGAAACACCCACTTTTCTCCATTCCTTCCATTTTTCCTGAAAGAACGCTTTGGGAATCCCTCCAGATACGTTTCTGGCCCGCCGATATGTTTTTGGCTGGAAGCTGTGCTGACACTCACACTCGCTGTGGTTGGATTGCCCGTTTAGTCTGTGGTTTGTAGAAATGCATCATCATAGAGTTGTTTAGATGAATGCCCGCTCCGAGTGCGATGTCTCCAGCTGGTGCTGCAGTACAGGGAGTCCGGACTTGGCCGCTCACCGTTCCCTGATGTTGCAGGAATTAACTGTGCAGGATTTTCTTCTGCCTCCTCCAGCCTAAATATTCTGGGGAGCTAAAATCAATTTTCTTTTTTCTTCTTTTTTTTCTTTTTTTGTCAAAAACACAACCTGTGCAGAACAAACTGTTGCTGTGATGATAGTTCCACATAGTTAGTAAAGGCTGCGTTGTCAAAAATATGGATTGTAATGTTCATACATACCAGCTGAAATACAAACACAGGTAGTACAGAGTTGTGTTATTAGGGCTTTAAGAAATAAACAATGTTAAATGAATTGATTGTCATTGGTTCCAGCCTCTCATATATCAGATTTTTCTGTCTTATATAACTGTACGATAAATACTCTTGTACTTTGGCCTGTTGTTTGCACACAAAAACAATCTAAAGCTGTCACTTAGGATTGCCAATTAACTCATAATTGACAGAGAATTGGTATAAGCAATTTAATGAAGAAATTAAGACCTTGAATTGGTATTAATTTAAATGAAAATGATGAGCATTTGGAGGAATAATTTAGCTTCGCTTCAGGCAATTGGATGAGAAGTTCAGCATCACCTTCTTATCTGTCTTGTAGCTATAGAGAAGGGATATCTTTGCAAGAAAAACACGTTGCACTAGCTTGAGAGCATCAGAACTTCACTTTGAAGTTAGCTAGGCTAACGCTTTCCTCTTGTGTCCGTGTAACTAGCTAGCAGGTTAGCTTTCAAAATGAAGCTTTAAAAAATAAAACATTTGAACATCAAGACGTGGCAATATAGAGCTTACCTGTGAGGGTATATTTGTTAACTTTATAAAGTTAACTTAATTTTAATAGTTAATGAATATTCAAAATTTTAATTTTTTCCCTCAAATTAGCTGATTGGCTAGCTTTCTACATCTCTGCCTGTTTAAAAATAAATAAATCACAACTTGATATTTTCTATTCATATTTTTTCTTCTTTTTTTCATTTGTTCTTCTTTAAAAAAAATAATCAGAAAACATTTTTCTGTAATTCGAGAACTTTGGATATATTAAAAAAGAAATCACATTTTTGAACTTTAAAGCAACCGAGGCTAGCTGGTTTCCCCGTTTGAGCTGAGCTCCAGCTGTGAATGGACAGATACAGTGATGCTGATACTCTCATCAAATTCTCTGCAAGGAAGCCAACAAGCTCATAAAAATTTGAGTTTTCAAAATTGCAGCATTCTTCTGTTTTATTATTTTCAGTTTTTATGTTTTTGATGTTTATTCATGTGATTGAATTTGTTCATTTGCTTTTTCATCCTGACCCGCCTCATACTGACTTCATCCTCTAAAGCCAGATCCTCCAGGCCGTCGCCAGCAGCCCACATGCCATCTTCCTCCACCTTCTCATCTTCCCCTTAATTCTGAAACTGCTTTGTATATGGGCTGAACTGTAAAACAACGAGTTTATGTAGTATGTGAGTAACAAGTCAAGAGTGGGAGGCCGCTGTAAGGTTACTGTTAATGAGGGCTGTATTGATTTATCTGCTTTTGAATATTTCACTGCAGAGGTGGATATTTCTGGACTCATTTTATTCCCACTTTTGTATGTTGAGGCAAGCATTTTGTCTGCTTACTGTAAATCAGTAGATGTACAGTACACATAAACAGGGTAAACGCTTTTGTACAGCAGTCTCATCATGTACAGAATGATTGTAATTGTCATTTTTGATCATTTCCTTTTTCTTTGACATATTTTAGCCTTTTTTGTGTGTTTGAGCTTAAATAAACATGAGTTATTCAGGGCGCGCAGATTTGTTTCACCACACCAATGATAAACATGAGAAAAATAATGTTTAATATAATACTCTAGGTTTATTTCAGACACCTAAACTATAAAATGACTTTTACCCTGAAAAACAAACTAGAAGAAATATTATTTGATTTATACTCAATATTTATTGGGTTCGATTCATATCAGCATGATTTTATCGACTGCCGCCAAAGTAAGAATTCCAAACTGTTCAAAGTAAATACATTTGGAGATTAAATCAAACGTGCTTCAGATATTTTGCCTTTCAGCTCTGCGACACTCTCCTGAAAAGGCGTTCAGGGTGCAGAGGGGGCAGCTGTTTTGTTCTGCAGATGCAGGGATAGATGGAGTTAAGTTCAGCTGAAATGGTTTGTGTCGTGCTGGTTGCTACGAAACAGCGCTGAAGGTCCTTTTGAAGTTGCTCAAAGTTGAAATATTTCCAGCTCCTAGCACTCTGTGTTCTATATGCTCTAAAGAACTTTCTAATTTCTCAACACTTGGGGTTGAAGTGGTGTTTTGGGGAGATAGCTTTCTCCAAGATTAAAAAAAAAAAAAAAAGTTGGATTTTATTTATGCCTGTTAGTTGGAGATAATTGCTTAATAAACATTAATAAATTGTTATTCATTTCTTAAAATGTCATCATTGCCTTTAAATCATCAAAAAGATCCTCTAATGGACCTTGCAACCCAAAGCCATTATTACTGTTAAAATTTAAAAACACCCATATCTCGATGCCTAATGTAGAATCACAGCATTTCTACTGGGAACTTGAGTCAAAATGTCAGTTTAAAGCATTACAAGTATGTCATGCACAGTTTTATTACCATAATGTGGCATGACTGCTACTTTTAATCCACAAGAGCAATGCTGAAGGGGGCAAGTGGAGGATGTGCTCTTAAAGACCAGCTTAACCCATATAGGTTTATTCAGCCATGCTTCATAAGGTCAAATATATCTGCTAAAGTTTTTTTTTGTATCTATGTCTCAGATATCTGTGGAATCTTTGGGCTTAAAAGAGACAAAAACAAAAAAATATCCAACACGGCCAACCTGTTGTCAAGTACTACACACTTAGTCCACACTTAGAGCCGGAGTTAGATAGTATTTTTGTAGCTGAAAGTTTTTGCCAAACAACTTATCTTTGGCTGATGTTCCCACACAGCACAGCCATCCATTTAAATGGCAGGTTTAATACCAATATCCACCCTAAGCCCTACAAGGACTGACCTCTCACAGTGTTCACCTGTCTGAGGAGTCCTTGAAAACTAAGGTTATTTTTAATTTCTTTAGAGCCAAGAACTTAAAGGACCAACTCTCTCACTGGAACATCTTATAGGCTTTTGTCTTAAAGAGTGAACAAAGGGAAAACATGGTTGCTTCTCCCATACTTGCTGTTTTTCAGTAACCTTATAGTTAACGTCATTGCACTTTGAACTGTGGGTAAATTTAAGCAAGACATATGTGCATTTTTTTTCTGGTGCAGTTGGTGTAGGAACAACAACCAGTCTTCACAAGGCAAGCTAACAGAGGACTGTTACAAACTTTTATGATGAACTTTACATCAAAGTGCACAAACTGCCATGTTGCTCTTTCAGCGATGTTGTTTGGTTGACACTGTTGATGCCAGGGATGTGCGTAATGCCCCTCAATATCCATGAATCTGTGATGTGGACATTTGGATTGAGCTGTAATTATGAGTTGGATAGGGTTGAAGAAGGTCATCAACCCAGCAGCAGGCCCAGTTTTGTGCATCGGGGCATTTTTGTTTACTCCAGGAAGTTTACTCAAGCGCACGTTTCTAACTAAACAGTCTGAAACAGACTCTATGAGGGAGCTGTGCTCAGACCCTAGCACCGTTCACCTCAATCGTCATTCAGCTCGTTCACACTGAGCACATGTGACAAACGTGAAAGAGTCTGGAGATACCATGGTATTCATCAATCTGAATAAATATCAAGCATAGATGATGGCATACTAAGACCTGTAGTATGGTCCAGAACCAGTAGTAGGATTATGAATAAGATCCAGCACCGGTCCATTGAGTGTTTGGTGACCATTAGCTTTTGATTTGCTACAAACCTCATAGCTCTAAATGTGATGCCTGTATGTAATAGTTTCAGTATCCAGACTAAGAACATTAGTTTTAATCATAAATTTTTAGTGATAAACTGGAAGAATATAAATTTAAAACGCCAAATAAAACCAATATAAACTGTGAAAATGTGCATTTGTGATGTGGCCAAGATCTATGTTACGGTTTAGTGAGCAATGAGCCGCCATGAACAAAGACTTCAAAAGCAGAAAAAACAGGTTAATGAAAAACAAGCCCATCTTTTTCTTTTATCCATCCATCATTTCATGTGATGTAAGCTAAAGACAGCGGATGAAATCCACCTGGAAGAAAGTCTTGTTCCTCCCATTATACTACCATTTCATCTTTTCATTCTCCCTCCACTGACTGAAAGAGAAACCAAATCACATCGCTGAATCTCCTTCTTATTCTCTGTGTTAATTGTTTTATTTCTGTTCCAATCAAAATGTGCCCTGTACTTCCTGTTTTCTTTCTTTCTTTCTTTTTTTAAAAAAACAAACAAAAAACAAAGCAAAAACAGAAACTTAAGGACAGAAGTGTAGAGGGAGGCTTGTCATTTCTGTGCCTGTGTGTTTGTACAATGCCGTGAAGTTCCTGTTGTAGTTTCCTGTGTGTGTCAGCTCTGATGATGGCTGACAAAGCAAGCAGCAGCTGTTTTTAGTGAAATATTAAAGCAAACACTGAATCTAAGCAAGGACTCTGTCTTTAATTGAACCTCCATTGCACCTATTTTCTGGTGATATATCAACTTTTTTTATTAAAAGAAATTGAGCCATGTAAAAGATTTAAAACAAAAGCATATTCCCTGTTGCTTTATGTATTGAAATCCCATATGTCATGGTTGAGTAAACTCAGTGGAGAGCAGACTCCCTTTTGTTTACCCTCAGGAACCTCTTTTCTTTTTTATTTATTGATATAGTGGCACCGTGGTAATTAAGGCTCCCCAGGGGCCAACTGCATCCAGCCTTGCTGCAGTAAAACACCTCTGTTTCTTACAGGCAGCAGCTGCTGCTAATGATGGCCACAGTTATGGAGACTTTTGTAGAGTTTAAATGGTTCTAACAGGTTACACAAGCCCATGAAATTAAACAGTCCTTGGGGCTTAATTCTTGACCACTAGATTAAATACTAATAGCATTTCATAAAGCTAGGACTGTCTCCACAGCAGCTTTACACAGTTTTTTGGGGATTGCTGCTAAAGTCATATTCTAGAAACCTGGCTGACCTCGACTTCTTGTACAGGGGTATTTGTGCCTCACTTTGAGTGTCACAGGTTAGATCCCAATCATTATGCATGACAACATGACCCAGGAGAGCAGTAGAAGCCAACCTGCATGGATCTGACATCATTCGGACATGAATCCTAATAGAAAGAGAAGTGAGCCAGCCGGAGAGGAAGAGCTGTCTAACCCACAGGAACTAAGAGGCAGGCTAGAGGAGGTGCATGTGTTGTGGAAAAATAGGGCAACTACACTTGGTGGTTGGCAGCTGTTGGCCTGAAAGTGGAGCTTGAACTTCATTCATAACTTTGGTTACAGTCAAAAGTTCCAAAACACATAATAAAAATAGACAAAGCAGGAGGATGACCTGGAAGAAGACTTTACAGCTGAAAAACATCAGCCAAAATATTTTGGATTGATTTTCTGCAGTATTAGTTCAGTTTACAATCAAGACTATATTGGTCCTCCATTGAAATGCTGGATTCAGGTAGCATACAAATGTATAGGGATTCACAAAAAATGCAATTTATTAAATCTGTCCGAGAAAGCAAAGGACACTTGTGTGCAAGTGCCATGTCATTCACATATTATTACCACCCTAATGTCTTTTGGTAAAATGAATATTATGCTACATTCAGTAAGATTTAAATTCACGTACATTTATCACGAAATTGTTTATTGAGGTCATAGGTCAAAGGAGATTATTTTCCCACTGGTTCCTGTATAATCAGACTTCGTTTTGGAACATGCCACTGGAACTACTGGCCATTAGAAAAAATGCAGGATAAAGGGACTTTCTTAATGGTTTCAGTTTTCATGCCTGTTTGCTATATTTATCTTGTACATGTGGCCTAGAAGAGCAACACAAACAGCGCTGTGAGAATTTAAGGAGTTAAAAAAAATCATAATGAAGTCAGAAATGAAAACAAGCATAGAAGCATTTCAGTCAAAACAGTGTCTAGACTAAAATTAGTCATGTGCAATCAAAACTGAGCTGTAACCTGTAGATTTAAATGGTTCTGTTTATTCTCATTAGATCCCTTCTGATGTAAAAGAGAAAACATACACAGAAAAGGCAGGAGGTCATTTACACCCCAGAAAGAAAACAAATGAATATATCAAATTACAGACGCCCAGATGTGGATATAATTCTTTACAGAATTTTGCAGGTTTGGTGCTGTTTCTTTAAATTCTACAACTTTTCTACCTCATGCATATTTCAAAGTAACAGTAACAGTACACGGGCAACTGTTTCTATCTTTGCAACTTAAAATAACTACATTCAAGAAAATGATGACACTCACCTATTAAGTGCTTTGCTAGCCTGCGCCACTTTTTAATAACCTTTCGCATATAAAAACGAAATGTTTTAACAAGATAAACGCAATCTTCCACTATGATACAGAATTTCTAAATTTTTAAGAGCATTTTCACACCTGTAGTTCGTTTAGTCTGGTCCGAATCAGTTGCTGAATCTGTAAACTTGTAGCTTTTCCATGTGGTTTATCTGGTTTTCACAGCAAAAAATCCAAGTGAACAAAAATGTGTCACTACAAACCACCTGAGAATGTTCAGTCTGCTCACTGGCCAGATCTGTTTGAGGCAGAGCAACAAAATGAGAAACTTGAGAATTTACATTGCGCATCTATATCTGTACCTCCCCTCATTGAGAATACAAAGCATACAAGACATTTTCTGTAGCTCACACTAAAGTAAGGCAATGTACACCTTGTAGTTGGTTTGGTTCAGGGTCAGATAATTTTAACACCATAAATGAACTGCTCTGGAACCGTACTGAAACCGGCTCCTCCAAAAGGTCTTGGTACGGCTGTTTTGGTCTGCGCCTGAGTGTGATTTTTGCATTCACACCTGCACCAATGAACTGCACCAAGGGGGGGCGAGTTAGATTTAAATGGGATTTTCATAATTCACCTCTATCAGAAATTATAATGTTTGTATTAGTATTAATATTTGGATCTAGTTTTCAGTCGGCACTACTGCATCTAAAGTCTTCTCAAGCTCTGTTTCTGACTCCACCAATACCACAGTGTCATCTGTGTCAGACAGTCAGATCTTATACTACAAATAGAAGTTAATTAAATTATGTACAGCAAACATGTGATCTAATGTTTAATAACCTGCCTTAAAACCAACTTGGTCGTCGCCAAGGAAACCCATTTAGTTAAATAAGAAGTCAAACACTTTTTAAATACGGAAGTAAATCCTTTTCTGATACAACTAAGGAGTGTAACTACTCTTTAGTTGTCTGTACAGATGTTAACTCCTTTACCACAATATGATGGTTTGATAATTCCTGTTGTCCAGTTTCTTGGTATGATCCCTGTCCTCTGCACCAGAAAAACATGCTAACATCTAATATCTCAATACTCTTAATTTAAACAGAAACATCGTCTAACTGACTAAAACATCCAGAAGTATGTTTTATACAATCTATAGGAATAGAAACATTAAGAATAGAATAAAATGTTGTCACCTTTCCATTGCTTCAAATCAAATCCATTTCCACTCTCCTAAATCTCTAATTACATTATTCTTGAATGAATGACTCTCATGGTCGTTGTAATGTTTTCTGGAGATGCTTCTTGTTCATGTTCTCACGGTCTCAAGGTAGCATCTCAGGGTGGTTTACCACAGTAGATCGATAATTTGATTATACCCATGCATACAAGTGGTCTGTAATTTAGAGGCATGCCACATAAACTCTTCCCACGCAGCACGAAAAACAGGCAGAAGGCTGTTGCTATTCAGACTGTGAAGCCAAAATGGAAATTCAAAGATCTTTCCAGTATCTTGTTTATGTAGAAAGTTAAAGCTTTTTAAAGAAGTTTCCCCGTTCATCACGTACCAACAGCTTCTGTAAATTTGCATAGCTGCTCTGTACCACAGATAAGATAGATGCTGTGTACACATATGACACAAGTTGCTCTTTAACCAAAATTAAGGTCTCTGTGCTACAATACAATTTTCTATGATGAACATTAGGCAGATGCAATTAATTTAAATAGGAGTCCTACTTATAGTCACCCTGGAAACACACCGGTTGTGGACATCACGTCTTTTACATGTTCTTTTTCTCTTACATAATTTCTACAGTTTCAAATGACACTTGAAGTGTTTTGAATCCGAGTCTTTTATTTTGGAAAATTTACCAGATTCTTGATGGTTTTCCCTGTGTCTCCCTTCCAGCGTTCCTCATCTGCCCTTTTCAGCATGATGTTACTTTTGTAAAATATCAACTGAATATTTTTTTAAGTCTCACCATGGAGACCATTCCTGAAACGCCCTGCAGCACATCTGAAATTGCAAGCATTGTCTTGAGCGTTCAGTAGTCACTTGTGCTTGGATTTGCACTTATAGGAATGCTGCCAAATTCAATATTTAAACAAAAACTTTTGAGATGAATGCCAGGCAGATACGATTTATCACAACAGGAGTCTCATTTAGGGTATTACACAGTTTGTTTTGTGTAAACATCTCCAAGATGACTGTGTTCATCCTTCATGCAACATAAAAATCGCCTGGAGTTTCAAAGGTGAAATGTTTAGTATCTGGGTCTTTTTTTTTTAATTTTTTTAGCCTTTATTTGATAGGACAAAGTTAGGGAAGCACTAAGATGGTTCAGACATGTGCAGGAGGGATAATGGATATATTGGACAAAAATGTTGAAGATAGAGCTGCCAGGCATGAGGAAAAGGGAAAGACCACAGAAAAGAATATTAATGGATATAGTGAAGGAGGACAAGCGGAGGATTGTGTGACAGCGGAGGGTGCTAGAGACAGGGTGATCTGCTCTGATGACCCCTAAAGAAAGCAGCCAAAAGAAGAAGAAAGATTTGGAAATGGTCTCGGGCAGTCTCAGACCCAGGCCAGTGCAGGATCTTCGGTACATGAGCTGCCAGCTCAGCTAGCAGCGCCTGGGCAGCATCTTTAATACTGAAAATCAACCAGAGTCCAGGGTTTAATGTCTTGCCCTCCACATCTGCTCTGCGCAGCCTTCATAAAAATGGACCTGGAACTATTTTAAGCAAAGTGGATTATACAGCTGCTTCTATTACACCAAATACATAGAAAGATACTTTATTTATACCAAGACTTGTGAAAATCCTCTGTTACAGCAGTTAAAATATAATAAAGAAGTAGGATGCTGTGTCTCTCCCTAAAGCTTATTCAGAATTATCCTCCCTTTAATTCAAACTACAAGTCACAAAATGAACATTATGTTGTATTCAGTAAGACTCAAAACTATTTTATACTTTTGAACATAAACTCAGCAGAAACGTCTTTACTGTGGTCATGGATCAAAAGAGGAGGAAGGTCATTTTCCCACAAACTCACAAACAAAATGAAATCTGACTGTATGGATCTGTCTGAGCAAGATTACGCAGAATGAACAAGCCAAATTTCATGGCTTAGTAGAGTTGTGAAATAATGCAAAAGACGTATCCATTTAGTTTAGTTTCTGGATTGCTGTCTCTAAAATAGTAAAATTAAGGGCCTGACCTCTGACCTTAGACGTTCTTTCTGAGATTGTTTTATTTGGACTTTTGAGGCCCAAAGTTGTCCCTTTATAATAGTTTCTTTTATTTTCTCCCCTTAACCACTGTGCCTTCCTTTGAAAAGAGAAACAAGAAACACAGAAAACCAGTTTCCCACCTCTCATTTTTGTCCCACTCCAGTAGTCTCAATTTGTGACCAATTACCCCCCCTACCCAGCATGGTACAATACTGTATTTTAAACCAGCTTGTTTACACTACTTTCGCTGCTCACCTCAAACCTGCACCTGAGCCTGGCTTTGCTGTTAAATTGAGGTTTTTCCTTCCCACTGTCGGTAAACTAGAATAGAATAGAATAGAATAGAATTGAACAATCCTTTAATTGTCCCACAAGGGGAAATTTGGTTACATTTTGGTTAAACTGTAGCTCATAGGGTTTCATTGACTGTTTGGGTTTTCTCTATATGGTTGTATGGTCTTTAAGTTACATTATAAAGTGTGTTGAACCAATTGCTGTGATTTGGTGCCATATAAAACTGAACTGAATTGGACTGTTAAATAGTATCTTACAAGACATCCATTGTGACAACTAAATATGTTATTTTTAAAGGGTCCAACTACCTTCCTAAACTTGTTTTTAAAAAATAAATTCTGCATTTATGTAATGGAATACATGATTTTATGCTTTTTCAGCCAAAAATAAACTTATCCTAAATGTAAACATAGAAACTGAATGCAATTTTACACAGCTATAAGCTGCATACCAGGATTAAACTAAAGATGAAATCCAAATGTAACTTGGTAAAGTTTGCTAATCCTCACCTGGATGGCTGCTCATTTACATTTTTTCTGAGTCAGAAGTGAGAAATTCTAGCTTCGTCATATCTCTGGCACACAGCGTTAAAGGTCTGTCACAGGGACTACTTTCCTGTATCACTGTATTATGTGAGCGCTCTCGAGGATGTATCATGGATTCTTGGCATAAGCTTGCGAGACTGTCATCCGTTTAAGCCTGGCAGAAGATGAGACTTCTCTTCCTCACACTGGGGAAAGAGAAAAAAAAGTTATGGTTCCCATTTATAGGAGGCAGTGTTGGGTGACAGTGTGCAACAGAGTGAATAAAAGCAATATCAATTTTTCAGCGAACACTCTTACAGTATGTCAGGCAACTGGAAACTTAAATATTTGAAAGGATTAAGGGACAAAGTTCTGCGTTACCCAAGCAGAGGTGTACATCATGTGCATGTTTTAGGCCTGGAAGTTTGTTTTAAAAGACATGCAGAGGATAATGGGTGAACTTTTGAGTGACTGAAGTGCAAAATACAATGCATGATGGTTAGCATGCACCAGCAGAAACTCTGCTTTAAACAGTCCTAGTGAACATCTAATTAATTTTCATCATTCAAGTAAGGGATACTCTTTAATTTCATGTATATGTCACATAGATGTTAAGTGCTAAACAGCACCTTGTTCCATGACATTAACCTGGCTGTCAGACAAAGCCTTTTGGGGGTTCTTTTAGGGTTACTTGTGACGATTTAACTGCAAATACCATCCAGTGTTGACAATACAAAGAAGGATTTGTGGTTATCGCAGTAGACTGAGTTTTAATCCTAGGTTTTCAAGATTATGAAGGTGTTTTTGATGGGATACATTTTCATGGTAACCCCAGATAACAGATCACATTCCTGGAAGAAACTCCCTCAGTGAGGAGATTTTAAGTGTTGTTTATAAAAGTCCATTTTTACTTTATTCCTCAGTTTGTTTGTGCTGGCTGCAAGAAATAGAAATTGTTGTAGGCATTACTATAGTATATTATATAGTATATTATAGGCTATAATATTGGTATATCCGCCTATTATTAGCCTTGCATCTATTGCATTAATTGAGGCTGTCGTTGTTTTTACGTGATGGAAGTTTATCTAATAGAAACAGCAGTTGGATTGGCTTGTGGTGTCCTGGACACCAAATATTCAGCCACTTCAGAAAAGGATCGCTCTCCGGTTGACTAGGATTTCAGTCACTAGGATTTCATCTTAGGATCAGGAGTTTTTCAAGGCAAGTGATCCAAACCAAGCAGCAACATATTAACCTCGTGTTGTTCTCTTAGTTGAGAACAACATCCAAAGTCATACCAGAGCTGTACATTTCATTTTTTAGATATTACATAAAAGATGTTAAACTTAATTGTTACATTTGGGAGAAGGTGGGCTAAGTGAAAGCCTTGCTGCTCATTTAGTCTTTTTTTTTTATAATGATAAAAATCATGACCCCAAAATACTTTTACCGTTTGCAGTTTTTCCTGAGCTTGTAAGCAATTTTCTTCTTTAGGATACACTAGAACACTTTTAAGCTGCCTGCTATGATTGCCGCCTCGGGACATACAATATCAAAGAAAAACAAACAGAATTTTGGTATCAGATCGTTTCTGGTGTTCTGACTTCTGGGTTCTCTTACTCAGTTCAGATGAGGTTTAACTACGTTGTGGTTGGCCATCCTGTACACCACTTTTCATCTCTTTCTCATAAACATTCACACAATGGTGTGGAAAACTTTCTAATATTATAATTTGATCTTAATCCATGACATCAGCTGCTCTGGTGCCAATATAACCATCCATGCTTCTGATTGGTCAGATACTGCTCAGCTAAATGGGGAAATCCTAGGTTGACTAGCTGATTTGATAACCACCTTTGCATGACCAGTTCTTAGAATAAGAATAAGAATAGAATAGAATAGAAATCCTGGGTATGTTAAATATGATTTGTTCATCTCGATTGTGTCAACATTTTTAAATTACTTTAACATATTGTAATGCTGTTAATGGTCATTTCTGTGCAGGCTTTTCTGCTGAATTCCTCTTTATTGGTTGCTGATAAAAGAGTCTTGTGGCGAGTTCAGATCTGATCTTTCTTTCCTTCTTTATCCGGGAGAAGCTGCAGCCGACCTGACCCGACCCGGCCGGGGACGATCAAACAAATTGAAAAATGACAGGCTCAGAAAAATGACCCTCACTTCGCTGGCAAATACAGACGAGAGAAAATCAATTCTGTTGCTGATGAGATCGTTGCTTTGGCACGCGCAGGTGTGGGTAATGACAGGTTAATTAGTCTGCCTGTGTGGGGTAGTAGCAGAAACTGATGGCTGGTGGGTTTTTCAGGGTACAATGGCCCCTCATTTGCATTTTGACAGCATCCACAATGCAGGAGAGCCTCACCAATCAATCTCATGAAATTCATCTTTTTCTGGCCAGCTGAAGGCTTGATTGAGGACTCTTAATGGAGCAGTTTTAGATTTCTTTGGGCTTTGAATTTAATAATATTTATTTTTAAAGCTAACTTTGAAGAGGCAGACCCCGAGGTCACTTTATCCTGCTGAATTTAACTCCCACCATCAGGACAGAGTTTAGTTATATGGTAATTTAAGTGGGAAGAGAAGGGGGGAAAGTAATGAACAGATTTCCTTCCAAATTCAATTAAAAATGACACCCACTCTCAGGAAATGATTGAACATCAAGCCAAAGTGTTTTTACTTGAATGCCAGCAAAGAAATGAGTCAGCTGAAGACCTTTGCTTGCATAATTTCTCAATGATTTTAATGTTTTATATACTGACCCGTGACACCAAGGCTTTTTAAAAATCACACTGGATTTGGGGTCTGCAGATTTTTCTTTTTTGGAATCACTTTAGATGACTTCATTATTCATTGGGAGCTACTTGACACTGTGATCCCTGAAAAGATGAGCTGTGTACTTACAGAAGCATTTCTGTGTCATATCTGGCTTTTAGGGTGACATTTAAAAATGCATTTTAAGATGGCACTGACAGAGCTCGCGTTCAGGGTCATTACAAAGATAAAAACTTTGTTTGGTTGTTGAATGGATCGTAATCTGCAGCTAGAAAGATTGAACAAACCAGTGCCAATAAACTGTAAGATAAGGATCGTCTCTTTGCCTGTAGACAGCCATGTTTGGGGTATTAGTTGGTTTTCTGTGGCTTCTTTTTTGACTTCCAAAGTCAAACTATGAAGTCAGTGAAGGGAAACTTGTGATAATAAACACAAGAGGTAATGAGGAGAGAGGAAACACAGCTGAAACTAATCAGGAAAGACCAGGCTAGGGAAGTGAACTACATACCAAACATGCAAGATACAAGTTACCAAAATAAAACAGGAGATAACCAAACAAGAAAACATCACTGATGGAGACTTGTCACGCAAAGATGGAACTCGAAGGAGAAGATAATACACAAATCCAGGGGTCAATATAAACCCAAAGAAAACCAAGAACCACAGTGAAGCTGCATTCGCTTCAGCTTTTTTGCACTTGCATTTCTCAAGTTGGTATCTCTTTGTTGTATTTTGTGCATTGAACTAAAACGGTATTACTTATGGATCTAGATAGAAACCACAATACCCCGATGTTTATCTAGTTTAATTTAGCTTCCTGTTCAGGAAATGACCATCACCACGTCATTCCTGCTTCTTTGTTTCCTCGGAATGTTCTGGGAACGACATGTTGCGGTCTACAGCAAATCTTTTGCTCAGACATACGCTCGCTGTGACCTTTCCCACAATCAGGGCAGATGGCCAAACACACCCTGGATTGCTTCCAATTTTCATTCTTTGAAGAGATGGCATACTCTCGGCAGCTTTGCACTTCTGCCTTGAAAAACAAGTTGAGATGATGTTATTTGGAGCTTCTGCTAACTTTAGAACAGAATTCAGAACCGTGTCTGAAAGTTTGAGGGCTAACAAAGGGCTCATTGGGGGACCATAAAAAGAAAAAAAGGGATTCAAGTTTTAATGGAAATACCAGCTCCTGTGTGTTTGTCTCATTTTCTTCAGAGGATGCCCACGAGGTAAGGATGGGGTATGAACAGATGGCATGTTTTATCACCGGCGAGCACTCAGCTCTCATGCTTTTCTTTGAACACGAGTATTGTTCACTTCAAGTGAAGCCCAAATTGACTTCCTTCCTGCCTGAGCTCTGTCCCCTCCCTGCTGCTTCACTCCTGAAAATCCCTCTCTGACGCTGACAATGCCCCGATTCCCCTGAGCAATTACACTTCAAGGACTTAATCACACCGTTTCACACTCTCCTCTTTTATTGCTCCGGGATTCTTGCTCGATTCTCCTCGATTTTACTTCTCCAATTGACTTCCCAGCTTTGACTTAATTACCGGTTTGAAAGACAGTGTTTCTTTTTCCTTCCTAGTCTGCCTGTGTACACATCAGCGTCTTTTTATCATTAAGAAGGGGTGTCAAGGATCGCAGAGAAGCCTGTTAAGAGACTAAAGGCTTAATTAAGGAGTTTAGACAGCCGAGAGCACTGCTTGCCTAAGTGGCCCTTTAGTTGGAAAGTTCTGTCAATCTTGGCAGCATCATTGGGGATGAAGATGGGAAGAGAACAAGATGGTCGCCATGGGTTTAAAGCTTTCACTCAGCCCACTACTTTAGCTTCTTTAAAATACTCGGATTCCTCATGCAACATTTAAAACCCCCTCTTACCACAGAATGTACGGGTTAGGTCTCAAGTAGTGCAGAAAGTTATTCAACAGCGTTTTTTATATTCAATTAATGCATTTGAAAATACAAAATATTTTTAAGTTACAGCTGTGAAGCTTCTTGATATCTAATCTCGAATCATTGAGAGGCTTTAGGATCTTTCCGTGCTGCCCCTATTATGAGGTGTGAAACTGTAAAAATAATTGATAAAGTATCAGAATTTCAGGAGCGTGACCACGGCTTCAAACACGCTCCTTACAGTTCTTATCTAAATATGTTCAACAAGCTGTTCTTGTTTACGTGCCCCACCCTGCCACCCTTTTCAATTCTTTAACTTCTTCACTTCTATTTAGTGCACGGGGATCTGCCCGGGAGCTGCCACCAGTCCCCTTCAAGACCTTCCCCAAATCGCAGCTCACGTCCAAGCCATTCACCTTTATCTACTAAAACACAGTCAAATGTTTTTGTTATTATTATTATTTTTTTGTTACAGTTGATGGGAAGACATTGGTGTTTGCTGCCACCACTTATAAACTGTCCCAAAGAGAAGTAATAGTGAAAGCAATCTGTCATCTATGTAGACGTGATCTGTGGTTGCTGACCAGTGGAGTGAAAAAAGTTCATTTACACATATTCATTGTTTTTCCCTCAGGAAGAGGCCGCTGATGATGGCAAGGAGGTTGTGTGCTCAGAGAGCGCTTTGGTGATACATTTCAGTCAGCTGTTACCATTTTCATTTAGTTTTTAATTTACCTGTCTTAGATGATCAGAAAGTGGATACTTGGCAGTAATTGTAAACTGTATCGGGTGACGATCTAAAATAAGTTCGTTCCTTTTTCTGCCGTGATAATTATGCATGGAGCTGGAAATCTTCCTCCCCCTGAACACATTCAGTTAAAGGTTAAGAGAATCATACACGGAGTAAAAAAGCAATCCTAATTTAAGCAGAGTTGTCTGACATTTACACCTTTCTTCAAACAAACTTAGAAAAGGTGCATTGTTTAAATAGAAGAGTAACCGTGCCATGGAGCAGATAATGCAAGAAGTCTGTACATGACAACTCAGGAACTTGATACTGAGAATGAAAAGATCAATACTGAATTAAAAAGTAAAACAACAAACTTTAAATCGCAAGTTAAACTTGTGAACGAAGGACACTCAATAACATCTTTTATTCTTCTGAAATGCAAAACAATTAAGCTCAAACATTTTTTCCAGTATTTTTAATAGTTTTTACAGTTCTTCAGCCAGGAAGGTGGGCATCAGTGTTTTAATTTGGTCCAGATTATTTTGTTAAATTGCTAAAGAGTGGCTCTATACAAAAGGATTCTAGAGTCAAACGTGAGGCCATTTGCCCAACAGCTGAAGGCTGGCCAAAATCGGATCATGCAGCAGGATGCACAGCAGCAAATCTAGAACTGAATGGCTGAGAAAGAAAAGGATGAAATGAACTAAATCATCACTGTAAATACCAAGGTAAATAATAATAATGGATTGCATTTATATAGCGCTTTTCTGGGCCCTCAAAGCGCTTTACAATGCCACTATTCATTCACTCTCACATTCACACACTGGTGGAGGCAAGCTACAGGTGTAGCCACAGCTGCCCTGGGGCAGACTGACAGAAGCGAGGCTGCCATATCGCGCCATCGGCCCCTCTGGCCAACACCAGTAAAGGCTAAAGTTGCTGCACAGCAATGTGAGAGACTGATGAAGTCATACAGAAAATAATTACTTCAGGTTATTGAACTTATTGCCGCTAAATGTGGCTCTACAAGCAACTGAATCATGGGGTGTACTTAGTTCTTCACATGACTTCATAGAGTCCTGTAGTGAACTCATGAACGTGGCCCAGACTGACTATTGCAACCTCTTAATTGAAGCTCTTACATTTTCTCTTGCCCTTGTTACATTTGGTGATGTAGTTGATGATATTTCAGTCAGAAGAGAAGAAAAACCCAGCAACACACACACACACATGCATGCGCACATGCACGCACGCACACACTGCTGCAAACCACAGAAAAGCTGAATAGCTTGTGTCAGTGTGACCTCTGTGGTTTGGAGTATAAACCGACGACTGGCTTCAGGTCTTTGTGGCACACCGTTCATACTTTATCTTTTCAGTCCTCTCTGCCTTTAGATGACGACAGGGGATAATAAAATAGACGAAATGATTTGGCAAATTCAGTCAGTGATGCCTATTTTCTATGATACAAGATTAAAAACAGAGCTATGAGAAAAATAAAGACTGGAAAACAAAGCCTTTGTTTTTATACATTGTAATGGCATTGTTTCAAGGTTATGCAAACATCAGTGGGGACTATTTTGAAAATCTCGTTAGCTGCCGACTAGCAGTGTTTCCACCGGGTTTATTGTCAGTCAGTGAAACCCAGTAGATAAAAAGTAAACAAAGGCAGACCTTGAGGGATGATGTGAATTTGTTTTCTTATATTTAAAAGGCTTCTGTTTGGAAGACGGCAACAAGACAACAGATGTCAGTATCCTCGGATAGATAGAGTCGTTCCTGCAGGAGTTTGATAATTTGCCAATAATTTACCAATTATAATCCAGTCCTACTGTTTCTACCTAATTGTTATGTTTATGTAAGTCTCATGTTCTCTTCAGTTTATACTCTAGTTTTATTTATTCTAATGTTTGTACTCTTAATTTTTTATCTTAAATCATGTATAGTTTTCATCCCCTTCCCCTATTTAAAGTTTAAAGTTTGCTTGTTTAATGGAGCAGAAAGCTTAAGTTAAAGCTTTATTTTAAACGACAATCCTGACAATCCTGTCACGCTGCCCATCCATGCATCCATCCATCCATCCATCCATCCATCCATGCATCCATCCATCCATCCATCCATGCATCCATCCATTCATGCATCCATCCATCCATCCATGCATCCATCCATCCATCCATCCATCCATCCATCCATCCTCTTAACTGCTTCTCCAGCTTGGCTTCATCCAGCCTGTCCTTTACATCATATCTTTTGCTTTGTGACACTTTATTTTTGGCTCATCGTGGAAACATTCACTGATTCACTACACTGGAGAGTGGACTTTGCTTCTTAAAAGTTCTATGATGCTCTAGTGGCAACATGTACGGCAGGTTATTACACGTAGACCTGTCATAATCCCTTCAGTCCTCCATCTATCTTTCAGTGTTTGTGTTTCCCTTCCAGGGGAGGTGTTGCCTTCTTCTTTGCAGGCTGGAAAACCTATAATCAGTCACCATGGCAGACTGGTTGGTGGCTGAATACACTGAACACCAGCAGGGACTTACTTATTTCTTTCTGGATGTTCTTCTTCAACTCTCAGTCCATCAAACTGCAGGTAACCTCTCCTGACGTGACGTACTGTCCAGCTTT
Source organism: Simochromis diagramma (assembly GCF_900408965.1). NCBI lineage: Eukaryota > Metazoa > Chordata > Actinopteri > Cichliformes > Cichlidae > Simochromis > Simochromis diagramma. The sequence continues at coordinate 14,665,365 of NW_024387040.1, read as the reverse complement.
TTCTCCACTCAGAGTGGTAAACTCCCACTGTGCCCGTAATGGCTAGAATCACTGCTCTTCCACTCTGCCCTAAATGGCCCACAGATGGAGCCTCTTGTCTTTTTCAGTGTCTTCATCCTGATGTCCCACTGGGTTTTGTTTCCCATCTCGTGTGAGCCTGTGTTGATTATCTACTGATAGAAAGGCACAGCCATCTGGCTAATATCTTTACCAGACATCCTTTATAGATTTTTCTCCCCACGTCGTACCAAAACAAAAAAGGTGCAATATCAATCTCCTGAATTCAGCAAAACCCAATAAAGACAACATTGATCCTGACCGGTCCCAAGAGGGTAAATCCTTCCGCTGGTGAAACACTTCACCCTCCATTAGATTATTTCTTAATTAGATTTGCAGTGCAGATTATTTGCCGTCACTCGAGACAGGCTGTGAAACAGGCTGGCGGGATCGATGCTGTTCGGAGATGACCTCAGCTGCAGGTGGCAGAGATGTTCATTAGCATATTTTTACATCAGGAATATGCTTCTGGATTTGTCTGCTCTCCCCCCTACCCACATGCTCGTGTGTGTTTAGCTAGTTCAAAGAGGCATAAACTGAAATTAATTCTGTCTGCGCCAGCGGAGGAGCAAAGCACTCGCTCTCTCCATTTCACTGACATTTTTGCCACTTGGCGATGTATTTCCTCAACTGTCCCATCGCCGCTTTAATTTATTGACGCTCCTATTGATTCAGATAGTTCCCAGCGATGCATGGCCCCGTGCGAATTATTGGACTACACTGGAGTATTGACTGTAGAAACCTTTTGTTGTGCCATCATCACACAGGCCTGCGAGCCAATTTCTGCAAGCCGTGCATTTTTTATGCTCACAATCATAAAAGCAGACAAGCAAAATTATGCAAACACACACTCGCACGTACACTCAGGCAAACACCTGCATCGCTCCACCCTCACACAACATACACAGACACGCACACCAAACTTGTTTCTTTCATTCCTTGCTGAAATGAAGCATGCTCGCTAAGAGACGGGCCCCATTCTGGCTTGTCTAATCCATCAGCTGTGGGGAAAACGCTGTGCCAGCCATATTCACTAAATCCCTCACTGTCAGAGTCATCAGCCCGCCTGTCTGTCTGCTTGTCCTCACTTCAGGCCCCTCGAAAGATCTTAACACTGCTCCATAAATATTCTCGACTTGTTCCAGACTTTAAAGGGTTAGTTTGCTCAAATTTGCCTCCAAAAATCGCTCAGCCACAGTTGTGTCTGCTGGTATTTACTAGCATGTGTAAAGTAATTATCAGTGTTCCCTTCAGACCAGTTTCATAGCAAAACCCCACAAGTTTGCAGTTAATTTCAACAGGAATTATGTTTTGTTTCCTCCGAGGGGTGTCTGAGGTCAGCCTTAGAGAGAGGGTGAGGTGACTGGTCATTTGAACCACTGTTCCTCATCAAAAGGAGCCAGTCGAGCTGACTAGCATCCCTCCTGGGCACTTCCTGGGTTAGTATTTCAAGCAGGTTCAACTGGGAGGAGCCCCAGGGGCAGACCCAGGACATACTGGAAAGATTATGTACCTTAGCTCACTTGGGAACACATTGATGTGTCCCCAGAAGAGCTGGTGGCTGGCGAGAGGGAAGTCTGGGCATCTGCTGCTTAAAGGGACCAGGTCACAGATGAGTGTCAGAAAATGAATGAATATGGATGGATTGATGTATCTGCAGCACATCCATGTATTTTCTCCATAATAATAAGATCCTTTATAGATATTAATTCAAAGTACATGTTAACTTTCACTTTACATTGGAGATAATTTATCTGACATTTATCTGAATATGACAAACCTCTTCCAGTTTATTCTCAGTTTCATGCCCCAGCTTCCTTCCCGGTTTCTCATTTCTCATATTTCTCATTTGTACATGAGGATCTGCTCCATGCACTTCCCCTCACCGCCCAAACACTCGCAGCAGAAAGCCGTCCCTCCCTGAGCCTGGTTATGCTGGAGTTCTTCCTCCCCGCCATCACCACTTGCTGCTCATTAGGGATCCACTGATTGTTGGGGTTCTTTCTCAAATATTGTAGGGTCTTTGCCTTACATTTGTAAATAAATAAATACATTCAGCATGAAAAGTTGCCAAACTTTAAGTGGGTTTAGCCAGCCTATTCCTGCAGGTTTTATAACCCAGATATTGATTTCAGATGATGCTAAGTTGCAAAAGATAAAACGACTTTTTAAAATTTATGATAATTATGATGTGAAACGTTTACCTTTATATTTAATCCATTCACACCAAATAACTGCATCTGCCCATCCGTCCAGGTCTCTGCCTCATCGTTTTTTATACACACTCTAAAATCATTTTACTCCATACGTATGAGACCCCACAGCATTACAGTGTGGACACACTCTCCTCATACATTTCCTGAGAGACACAATCATACACAGATACTGTATTTTTAAAGACACACCTGCTCCCACAGTCAGCCCATGCTGTCAGCTCTGATCTAATCAGACCCGACTGCCTGAGAATGGGCCGCTCTGACATTTACACCACCTGACCACAGCGCTACTAACTGTCAGTCTTCCTCTGTGTGTGTGTCCTTAAAAATGCAATTTATTGAAAGCTTTTATTCAAAATGGCTCCCAGTCTTGGGTGTGTGCATGTGTGTGTATTTCTCTCTTAAGTAGGTCCAGTGGGGAATCGAATACCTCGACTCTGACGTCACTAAACCGCGGTCTGAAAATAACTTCCTGCCCATGTTTTAGTTTTAGAGTCGAATCCAAAAGCACAAGTTGAAGGTAACCTCTTTCTGCAGGGCCCCTGCTGTTTGGATACAAGCTTCTTTAGTTTGCTTACATGTGGAAAACATGCTTATTAACCAAAAAGGACTGTGTAATAAGAAGGATTGTGTAAATTCAAGTAAATCTGCTACAAAACGTATGAGTTTAGAAACTATTTTATATTCAATGTCCTACATTATTATGGACAAAAATAAACTTTGTGCTCATACATTAAATAGCACGTGTCTAGTATAAGTGCTTAATATAAGCCACTAACCTCAGTACTTTAACATTTATATGTTATGGAGCACAGATGTAAAAAATACATTGCAGATACAATATTGGTCTATCTGTAAATGCTGTAAGTTGGTTTTCAAATTACTTATCAGCAAGAAAACAGTGTGTCCGTGCTGCTGGGTCTTCTTCCTCTTTTCTCCCAGTATCCAAAGGAGTTCCGCAGGGCTCCATATTAGGACCATTGCTATTTTCTCTTTACATAAACAACCTTTGTGATAATTTGTCAAATGCAGCATTTCATCTTTATGCAGATGATACAATTATTTATTGTTCATCCCCTTCAGTAGCACAAACCCTGCAATTTCGGCAGTCTGCCTTTGATGTCGTTCAGTCCCATTTAACTCAACTTAAGTTGGTGTTAAATCCAGAGAAATCCAAGTTCATGTTATTCTCAAAAGGCAAAGAGTTGTTAGCTACGTCTCCTAAGATTAAAACAATTCAAGGATCTGAAATTGAAATGGTCACATCTTACAAGTATCTAGGGATCATTATAGATCAGAATTTGTCATTTAAGACTCACATTCAAAGGCTTGTGTCGAAGTTAAAACTAAAACTAGGTTACTTTTTTAGAAACCAATCCTGTTTCTCCCTCCAAGTGAGAAAACATTTGATTCGTGCAACCTTTTTACCTTTATTGGATTATGGTGACCTGCTTTTTATGAATGCACCTGCCCACTACCTAAAGAGGTTGGATACTGTGTACCATTGTGCTTTACGTTTTATTACTGGCTATGGAAATCGTGTACATCATTGTTCTTTGTATGCTGCTGCTAAATGTCCATCTTTGCATATTCGCAGACTCTCCCATTGGTTGATCTTATTTCTATAAATCTCTCCTTGGGCTGGTTCCATCTTATTTATGTGTTTATATGTGTAAAAATCACAACCAATACAACCTTCGTTCGAACAAAATCATACAATTGATTGTCCCAAAAATCAGAACAGAATTGGGGAAAAGGGCTTTTAAATACGCTGCCCCTGCTTCCTGGAATAATCTGCAGAAGGAACTGAAATGATCAGAATTGGTTACCTTGGGAGAGTTTAAGTCTGTCTTAAAGGAACGAGAGAACAGCTCTTTTACTCAGTGTGATTGTTTTTAATGTACTCTTAATTTGATCTGTTATTGTATATTTTACACATGTTTGTATGGGATATTGTATTTGTTTTAAATGTTATATACCTATGTGGTATGTGACTTTTGTTGCCATGATGCCAGGTCTCTCTTGGAAATGAGATTTTTTACCTGGATAAATAAAGGATTAATAAAATAACTAGAATCATCAGAACGAAACAGCTAATATTTATAAATACTTAAGATGGAAAAGTAAAACAAAGAAAACCTGTAATCTGTGTTTGTGTTTCTCTCCTAATAGAGCAAAAATGAGCTGCTCTTTCCACTGGAATGCAGGAAATGTGCATTTACGAGTTTCCGCCTTTAAAAAGACACATCAGAGCACAGGCAAGAATTTCAAGACTGTGAAACAAGCCTGTAATTATCCTTAGATCTGATGGCACAACAGGAGAGAGCAGATACAACTAATAGCGGGCATGCATTGCTTTAAAGATAAAGGACCAAGTGGTTCTGAAAATAACTGGCTCAGAAAAGCAAAAGCTTTAGTGCAGCTGGAAAAGGCATTGGAAAAATAACTGAAGCAAAAATGAAAAGTGCTAAAACACAGATGTTAAGTTAAATTAGCATACGGTATAGCAGATTTTAAAAAAAGCTAAATTAGCTAGACGATATTAGCACTATCACACACTTCAGCATGCTGAGTTATAAGCAGGGCTGCAAACTTTAAAGCAGCATTAGAAGGATTTAGGACCAGTAGAGCAAATACTATCCACATATATTGGTCCTGCTGAATGTGCTTAATATTCACCCAATCATGTTTAGTTTCCATTGATTTAGCTGTCAGGTGTTCTACTTCCTCTACAAAGACACTCAACTTATTTAATCTGAAACATTTAGTTCAAGCCTGCCTACTGGGGCCTTAACACGGGGAAAAAAACACTAGCTGTGAGATCAGAGGCCATGAAACATCAGGGATTCTTTGACTTGTAGCAATGGCATGCTAATTAACCAGTGACAGACTGATCTGTCCAGAGTGTACCCTGTCTCTCCAGCCCCTCCCCACAACCCTCTGTTGGATGTGCATTTAATAAGCCAGATGGATGGGAGATAAACAGTCCAAGTTAACATTTGCACCAGTTAATGAAGGACCCTGAACTTAATATAAAGCGTCCTGAGGCAACTGTTGTGATTTGGCACTATATAAATACAATTGAACTGAATTAAATATAAAAGGTGCATGAATGTTGAGGCAAGTTTAACATAGCCAGGTTTTGTTGTAATAGCTGGCTTGACAAACTGGTGTCATGATGGTGGTTCTTTCTTAACCACCGTTTACACATCATCAGATGAAAGGCTGATAGAGATTTATAAAGAATATCTTTAAAAATATATATATAACAATTTATCCAAAAAAAGGTTCGCTTAAACCTTTAAAGCTATTAAGTGGAACAAAGTAGAGCAACAAAAAGTGTTGGTTCTTTTTTTAATATCAGGTTTAAAAATTTCTAATGTATAGGCGTCATGAAACATATTGATGATGGATGTATTCGGTTTAGATCAGCTGAACCATTATGTGTAAAATATGGTTTGAAAAGTGAACCGCCATTCTTTTAAATGGCCACCAGGGGGAGATACCTGTAATTGCAAGATTGTAGTAAACTTGTCTGCCATTTTGGACATGTGACAATCATGAGGATAATGTAAGACCAGGTCAGTAATCATCTGACAGTCACCTATCACTAGGTAAAAATTTTATTCCCTCCTTGGTTTGGCCTCTAGCATATTTCTGGTTGCATTTTGTATGGAAGTGTTGGACTTGTTGCTTGCTGCTCTCTAAGCTCTAGTAAAACTTGAAAAAGTATGAGACAAACTGGAAGTCAAGAAGGTTTGCCTTCAAAGTAAAAATTGCACATGTTGAAACAAACTTTAAAGGTGAACCTTCTGAATTTCTCTCTTGTGTCACATTTATTCATGTTTCACCAGAGCTGGATTAGAAATTGACAAGTATTCGCAGGCAAACATGGAAAAACTACAGGCCAGCAAAGCAATCAAAGTAGTCGATGTAAAAACAACCCTTAGTCCTTACCTGTGTAAGTATTTGTTTATGGGCTCACTCACTTTGGTCATTGGGTAAAACAGGAATTCAATTGTATAAATTTAGTTTGTTGGCAGAAAGGAGGATTATGCAGGGAATTCTCTATTAGCTAATGATTTCTGATTTAATAAGTCATTAGTTCCACCCATCATATCAGCTTTCAAAAAGCCAAGATGGCGACAGTACCTATATCCATCTTTTATACCGTCTATGGTATACTGCTTAAGAACTTGCTCAATTTTACATTTAATTTACTAATTCATATTTATCCTATATCTTATTTGGTCTGGATGATCCAGTTTCAGTTTTTGACATTTGTGATTATCTCCAGTGTAAATTACATGTGAGCTGTGACTGCATTTGACCCGATTTGAGGTTCCATTTCTACCTGTTCTTTAGCTATCGATCTGTTTACGCTTCTCGGCCTTAATGAATGCACCGGGGAGGCTGCAGAGGCGGCATGACGGATTAAAGGAGGTCATACTCAACTCAAAACAAATGTGTGCAATCCTGGGAATATGCATCATGCTGCTCTGTATGCACCGTGCCCTGACAAGATGCTTGCTCACGTTGCAGATTCCTATCCGCCTAAATCCACCTTCATCCTGACATCAGCTTGACACATACCAACCGGATAGAGACCTGCTTCAGACTGGACTTTTCAAAGTTATCCAGGCATATAAATCGCTGTGTTGCCCTTGAGCAAGACCCTTAATGGCAGCAGAGTTCAGTCTGTGTTATGACAAAAAATAAAGGTCAAAAATTGCTCCTTTGAAATGGAAAACTTCAGTGTAGTATTTGTAGAGAAGTCTGCACCAGCTCCTCTGTCCTCACATTTGTCTTTGGAGACTTAGCGTGGCTGCTCTTGGAGAGGTGTAGAGTCAGAGGTGAGGAGAGAAGCTTTACTTCACGTTTTTCACTGGGAGAGAGGAGTCTCAGAAGGTCAGTAAGAGGGCGAGAGTCTGTCTGTGTGACTGTAGTTACACTGAGGGAGACACAAAGAGGGCACAAGCCAGTATGAAGGGTACTGTTAGAAAAAGGAAAGAGAACATCTAAGAAAAAGCCGTTCAGAGTACTTAACAATTTGGGCTAAATTTGTAAATTGACTCCACTGTATATAGCTTCTTTTTTTTGGTTACCATAGCTGTCACAATGCACTTTGCAGCGTTTTTGCTTTATTTACCTCGCTCACATTCGGCCCAGGGGATCTGGAGATGTAATGCAAGGCTCCAGCCTGCAATAAAGAGCAACTTTAGGTCCAGTGTGTTACACAGAGTCTCTCTCAGTGTGTGGTGGAGAAGGTCAAAACAATGTATACCCCCTAGAGCTACTTATCAGACCTTAATGTCTTTAATAATAATATGAAAAGAAAAGGTAAATATTTTTTTCCAGTGTAAAGGAAACCATTGACAAATGTTTATTGACACTGTTAAGATACAGTATTAGAAGATATTTGCCAAAACAAAAGTAAAATAGGTTAGATATTGAGTAGATTTGAATGTTTCTCTGGGTGTGTTGATTTTTCACCATTTCAGGTCCATTTCTGCACATAATACCATTACCAGAAATTCAAGACTAGTCTCCATGAGGTATTATCCACATGGGTATAAATAAGTACACAACAGCATTGCCCAAGTTACAATAAGTTACCTTATTTTCTGAGAGTGTATCCTTATCTATGAAATGAACAGCTGGTGGAATGTCATCAGCTGTTACCTGGACAGCTGGTTAGGCTACAATCCTGTTGAGTCACTGCAGCCAGGCTAGGCACAAGTAGCTCAGTACCTCAGGTACAGGTGGTACACCTTCTGATTTTTGCAGTTTCTTTAAAGATATTTATTAAGGCATCTGGGCAATTGGTTTAACTCTCAAGGCGCCATGATCCTTAAGCATGCAAAGCACTTTCTATTACAAGTCTTATTCACAAAATTACACATGAATGGATTGGAGGCAACTTGGGGTTGCCCATCGATACTTTCACATATGGTCCACCAACCTTAGTAGCATCCCTCCTGGGCACTTCCTGGGTTTGCAGTCTGCAGACTTGCAACTCTACCACCTGAGCCACAACCGCTCCTTGTCTGTTCTTCCTCGTCCCTCGTTTTTCATCTTTTCTGGCTTTTTGTTTGGAATTCAATTTGCAGTTGTTGTTTTTGGGCTGAAGTAGGACTCTGGATTCAGACACAGGGTGCCAAAGTCAGTTTTAAAAGATTTGTTGAAAGGCAACCAGTTCTCAATATTGAGCAAGTGTGAAACTCGAGATCTAGGTCTCAAGGCAGGAAAAGTAAAGCGTAGACATCAAGTATAACCCTTATTTGTAAGTGTGAGTGACTGAGGCTCAGGAGGGGTTTGTGGAGGACAGGTGAGCTTCCGGAAAGGTGAGTGGTGCAACGACAGAGAATGGGTAGGCAAGGTTCAAGTAAGTCCTTCTCCTTATGGGTAGGAGATTCCTAAAGTGATGGTGGTAAACACAGATTTCCTCAGTGCAGCAGGGTTGGAACAGAGCAGGTTAGCTTTGCAAAGGCTAAAAACTACAAGACTGATGGTGAAACAAAGTTAGTCAATGGAAACCCAAAACACAGCAGCAAACAAAGAGGGCTTGATCACCACGAGTACGTAAGAGCAAAATCCCAGAGCCTGCCCAAACCATGACAGCAGTATCATGCATTTGGGTCCTCTCCATATTAACCTCCTAAGACCCGAACTCTTCCACGTGCATGCATTTTTAACTTCTCTTTGATATTTGGACATATTGGGACCCGTTGAAAAGATTTTTTTTTTTACCTGATTTTTGTTTCTAAGAAAAATGAGAGCCACATATGAAGGTATTCGTTTAAAATTTTGATAGAACAGTAGCAGTATAATGTCCTCGTAAGTGGATATCAGGCCCCTGTAGAGCAAAATTGAGTATTTTGGTCTAAATAACCCAAAATATGTGGACGCAGGGTCCTAGGAGGCTAAGCTAGAAATATGTTTTAAATAATGAAAAACTCTGATGACAAACGGTTGCATCTCTATTATTTAAGAAAAACTATATCTAAGAGCATTTTTCTTGTTTAATATCAGGTATGAGATACGCCTTATAACATTTGATATTTATTTAAAACACATCATTGTTGAGTCTGTGCGTTAGATCGAGATCCAGACTTGAATTCAACAGATGGTTTTCAGTAGATAAACTCGCCTGCAGGTAGGTGCAGACTGAGGCAGCTGCTCTTCACTCACGTGGCTGGATCTCCATGAAAGTGTGTCAATGACTGACATACAGCTGGCAGCTCCTGTGATGTATCGAGTAATCCTGGACTGATGACAGCCCTCACGCTCCACCTGTCTCCTCTGAAGATGTAGCCCGAAGCGTGCCCTTCCCTGCCAGCTCCTCCCCGCACCTGAGGGTGTCAGCGCTCGTCATGACTGACCTCTGAAACTCTGCACCAAGGGGGAATGGCTGCTCAACTTCTTACCCTCAAGGTTCCTTGAAAAAGCCAGACCTGGCGAAAGTTAACCTTGCCTGTGTAATCCGTGTGCGTGAAACAGCTGCTGGGCACTTCCTGACAAGATTCAGTAATAGATTTTTCAAAATGCCAAGGATATATAGGATTCTTAGAAGAGCTGTGCATCTGGCAATTGAGTTATTTTCTCATCAGGTCCCTGCTGAGCACTAATTGGACAGAAAGTATGAAATGTCATCCATGCGGTCATGAGTTCCAGTGTAGCGGATCTATATAGGCCACGTCTCTGCAGCATTGAAATGTACTCACCTACACATAATGTCAACTTTTTACACCTCACTTTATTTCAATCAGTAAATTTATTGTTCTTCTAAATCTGGTCTAATAGTACAAATGTGTTTACACAGGAAGCACAATTCTCCACAGAGAGAAGTTCACACTCCATAGAGTGGAGACTGAGACCAGAGGGTTTTTTTAATTCACTTGGTTATCTCAGTTAAAAAAGAAGAAACCCAGACAGCATGAAGCCAAGAACTGGTCTCTCTCAGGGTATGCCGTCTCCCCCCAGGATACAAGTGCTCGAAAAAAAAAAAATGTAGGCATGTACTTCACATTTTATGTAAAGTAAATTATTTAAGTTCTGATTTTCTTTCACTCTCATATATAGACTATATTAGCCTGTCAAAGCTCCAGAGATGTTGTAAAAGATAGCTAGTCTTCTATCATAGCACAGCCAGGCAGTACAAGGATTCAAGGGGTTTTTTTTTATTGTTATTTCTGGATAGTTATATGAGGTGAAAAGATATTTTGTACTCAAAATATAAAAAAGAATAAGAATATTTCTAAGAAAAAAAATGAAATGCCAAGTAAGTTTCTAAGAGTACAGAGTTGTGATGCAAAAAACCCTCCTGAGAATGTAAAGGTGCTGGTGTGCCATCTTAAAAAGGAAGTGCTGCGGCTCCTGGTAAGAGAGTGTACACCGAGATGCTTAAAGATGGAGGCGACTTCACCGGCTGCTCCCCCAATGTGTAGGGGTGGAGGGGAGTTTTTGCTCCTCTTGAAATCCAAAATCATCTCCTTTGTTTTCTTGACATTAATGCAGAGACTCTTGTCCCTGCAACGGCTCTCCAGTCTTTCTACCTCCTGCCTGCAGTCACACTCATCATTGCTGATGATGCATCCCACCACATCTGCAAACTTCACAATATGGCAGCTTTGATGTTTTGCTGAGCAGTCACATGTCAGCAGAATGAACAGGAGGAGACTCGGCACAGCCCCCTGGGGAGCTCCAGTGCTGAAGATGATGGGGGAGGAGGAGCTGGTCTTAATTTTGACAGGCTGTGCCCTGTTGGTTAAGAAGACCAGGGCCCAATAGCAGAGTGAGGAGTTCAGGCCAAGCATTGCTAGTTTTTGCACCAGTCTGTGCAATAATTGTATTGAAGGCAGAAATGAAATTTAGGAAGAGCAGGCATGCATACAAGTCCTTAGTCTCAAGGTGTGTGAGGGTATGTATCACTGATGACCTAGTCTGTGATGCAAATAATGCCCATACACATAATCTTCTGTTGGTTTTGCCATCTTCATGATTTATTATATATAATATTAATTCAGCAAAAATGGAATTATGATCATTTTACGTGAGAGCACCCAGAAAAATAACTTGTTTTTCATTTTGGTCTGTAGGTTTTCAGCGCGTCACCTCAGCAGGTGATTCCTCTGAAGAAGATTTCTAATTGAGGGTGTGCTAATCAGTGAAATCAGCAGTGGAGCCTTTGCCCTAAATTAAATCCTGCTGACACAACATGTGGAGCACAGTTGTTTTGTGTTAATTCACTTGGTTATTTTAGTTAAAAAATAGAAGTCCAGACAGTATGAAGCCAAGACCTTTTGTCTCTCAAGGCATGCCTTTATCCACACATCCTAACGGCTGCAGTCTGCAGAATGTGGCATCCCTGACTTTCAGCAGAGACTTGACCTCTGCATGCAGCCAGAGTTTCTGGTTCTGGTAGATGGTTTCGGTCTTAGCGGTGGTGACATGGGTAATACATTTGGAGACATATCAGCTCCACCTCTCTCCACCTCTGTGAATTGAAAACTGTCCTGTAACACAGAGATAGAGTCACTCGGCCACATAATGATGGTCCTCTGTGTTAGTCAGTTTGTGGCGCTGTAACAGACGACATTAAGCACAGACCAGCATGACTGAGATGTGGTCACGGAGGTCGAGGTGGGGTCAGAGGTGACTTTTTATGCACCTCGTATGTTTGTGCACACACGGTCCAATGTGTTGTTTTTCCATGTTGCTATGGTGGTGCCATGCTGGCAAAATTTAGGCAGGATGTCCGTCACATCAGTGTGGCTGAAGTCTCCAACTACTGCCTAAAAGGCCTCCAGGAGCTTGTTTTGGAGGGAGCTGATGTTGTCGTCCTCCAGCATCAGCAGCTGGTGGGATTTAAACAATCATGACAAACACAGCTGTGAACTCATGAGGTCTAAGGCGAAGGATCAATCACAGTGAAAACACACGAACACAGTGAAATGTTCATAAAAGGCCACACAATTCTGCTTTTTTACATAACTAAACCATGCTGAATTTGATTTCACCCACGTGTTTTCTTTTTTAAAGATGCTTATAGCATCAGAGTAGATCTTGAATCACAGTCATCAGCAATAAGAAGTAGGTGCACTGTCAATTAAGGCAAGGCAAGGCAAGGCAAGGCAAGTTTATTTGTATAGCACAATTCAACAACAAGGTGATTCAAAGTGCTTTACAGAGACATTAGAAACAAGAACAAATAAAAAGCATGATTTAAAATTGATTAAAACAAGCAAATAAACTAACTAACTAATTAACAAACAAACAAACAAACAAACAAACAACAGTATATAAAATCAAAACAGATAAAATCAGAACAGTAGATAAAATCAGTAGTTAAATGTAAGTTTTGAAATTTAAGCTTAAAGTGTGGATTTGGTGTTTTATTCAAATGCAGCTGAGAACAGGTGAGTCTTCAACCTGGATTTAAATAAACTGAGTGTTTCAGCTGATCTGAGGCTTTCTGGGAGTTTGTTCCAGATATTAGGAGCATAAAAGCTGAATGCAGCTTCTCCGTGTCTGGTTCTGACTCTGGGAACTGATAAAAGACCAGATCCAGATGACCTGAGGGATCTGGATGGTTCATACTGGGTCAGGAGGTCATTGATGTATTTTGGTCCTAAACCATTCAGAGCTTTATAGGCCAGCATCAGAACTTTAAAGTCTATCCTCTGACGGACAGGCAGCCAGTGTAAGGACCTCAGAGCTGGACTGATGTGGTCCACTTTTTTGGTCTTAGTGAGGACTCGAGCAGCAGAGTTCTGAATGAGCTGTAGTTGTCTGACTGATTTTTTAGGTAGACCTGTAAAGATACTGTTACAGTAATCAAGCCTACTAAAGATGAATGCATGGACTCGTTTTTCCAGGTCCTGTTGAGACATCAGATCTTTTATCCTTGATATATTCTTGAGGTGATAGTAAGCTGACTTTGTTATTGTCTTAATGTGTTTTTCTAAGTTTAGGTCTGCATCCATCACTACACCCAAATTTCTCGCCTGGTTTGTGGTTTTTAGATGTATAGATTGAAGTTCTCTGGTGACCTGTAATCGTTTTTCTTTGGCGCCAAAGACTATTACCTCAGTTTTGTTTTTGTTTAGCTGGAGAAAATTGTGGCACAACCAGTCATTGATTTCCTCAATGCATTTACCAAGAGCCTGTACAGGGCCTCGGTCTCCTGGTGACATTGTGATATATATTTGTGTGTCATCTGCATAGCTGTGATAGTTTATTTTGTTGTTGTTTATAATCTGTGCCAGTGGGAGCATGTAGATGTTAAACAGAAGGGGTCCCAAGATGGAACCTTGGGGAACTCCACATGTGATACTTGTCTGCTCAGATGTGAAGTTACCTATTGATACAAAGTATTTCCTGTTTTCTAAGTATGTTTTGAACCAGTTTAGTACAGTTCCTGAAAGACCTGTCCAGTTCTCCAGTCGTTTGAGTAATATGTTGTGGTCAACTGTATCAAATGCTGCACTGAGATCCAGTAAAACTAGGACTGACATTTTTCCACTGTCTGTATTCAGACATATGTCATTGAACACTTTGGTCAGAGCGGTTTCAGTGCTGTGGTTCTGTCTAAAACCTGACTGGAAGGCATCGTAGCAATTATTCTGTTTTAAGAAGTAACTGAGCTGTTGAGAAACTGCTTTTTCAATGATCTTACTTAAAAACGGGAGATTTGAGATTGGCCTGTAGTTGTTCATTTGTGTCTTGTCAAGATTGTCCTTTTTCAGTATAGGTTTGATTACAGCAGTTTTTAGTGATTCTGGAAACACACCTGATAATAAAGAAAAGTTGACGATCTGTAACAGGTCTGACTCCAAAGTCTTTGAGACCTTTTTGAAAAAAACTTGTTGGCAGGACATCTAAACAGCAGGAGGGGGAGTTCAGTTGACCTAAGATGTCCTCCAGGTCTTTGCTGTTAATAGGTTGAAACTGTTTCATGGTGTTTAAACAGTTTTTTGGTGGATACAGTACATATCCTGGATCTGCTGTTGATGTACCAATTGCTTGTCTAATTTTTTGGATTTTTTCAGTGAAGAATTTGGCAAAGTCATTGCAGGCCATGGTCGAATGAAGTTCAGCTGCCACTGACACAGGAGGGTTTGTTAGCCTGTCAACTGTAGAAAATAAGACCCGAGCATTATGGCTGTTTTTAGTGATGATGTCAGAGAAGTAGGACCTCCTTGCATTCCTCAGTTGTAAATTATAATTGTGAAGTTTCTCTTTATAAATGCCATAATGAACCTGGAGGTTTGTTTTTCTCCATCTGCGCTCAGCTTTCCTACACTCTCTTTTTTCATTTTTCACCAGTGTGGAGTTTCTCCATGGAGACTTTTTCCTTCCAGAGATAACCTTCACCTTAATGGGAGCAATAGTGTCCATTACATTTAACATGTTAGCATTGAAGCTATTGACGAGCTCATTGACTGACCCTCTGGGCAGGTCAGGTGTTAATGGGAAGACCTGGTTAAAAATTGCACTACTGTGTTCAGTTATACACCGTTTTGTGATCACTGTTGTTGATATATTTGTGTGGGCTGAGATTTTACTTTCAAAGAAAACACAGTAATGATCAGACAGGCCCACATCAGACACAGTAACCTTTGAAATGCTCAGGCCTTTGGAGATCAGTAGGTCAAGAGTGTGTCCTCTATTGTGTGTGGCCTCTGTTACATGCTGAGTCAGCCCAAAGTTGCCCAGAGTGTTACTCAGGTCTTTAGTCCCTTTGTCCTGAGGGTTGTCCACATGAATGTTAAAATCCCCAGCAATAATTACACAGTCAAAATCAACACAGATCACAGACAGCAGTTCACTGAGGTCATTAAAAAAGTCTGTGCAGTATTTGGGAGGCCTGTAAACATTAAGAAACACAACTTTGGATGGGGCCTTCAGCTGTAAAGCCACATATTCAAAAGACTGAAAACTTCCAGGAGATAGCTGCTTACATTGAAATGATTCATTAAATAAGACAGCGACCCCTCCTCCTCTCCTGCTCGCCCTGACCTCACTGATAAAACTGTAGTTAGGAGGGGTCGTCTCGATGAGAACAGCTCCACTGTTACTTTGGTCCAACCAAGTTTCAGTTAAAAACATAAAATCAAGGCTGTGCTCAGTGATTAAATCATTAATTAAAAATGTTTTCCCAGCTAGAGATCTAATGTTTAATAAAGCCAACTTAAGTGTTTTAGAGGTATT
The DNA here is from genome assembly GCF_900408965.1 of Simochromis diagramma. Taxonomy (NCBI): domain Eukaryota; kingdom Metazoa; phylum Chordata; class Actinopteri; order Cichliformes; family Cichlidae; genus Simochromis; species Simochromis diagramma. Next base: position 14,649,880 of record NW_024387040.1, on the reverse strand, counting down.
ACTTGTCCCCTCGTGTTTGGGAGCAGTCTGTGGCACACAAGGTATGTTTACTATGTTTAAAGATCTTTTAGAGTGCAGCTCTCTGTGTTTTGACCAGGCCACATGTCTCCTGTCACCTAAAAGTACAGAAATTTTAAAACCTTCTAGTAAACAGGGTCCCAGCTTCTCCTGGGAAAAGTCATCACTGCCATAATCCTCACAGCCCGGACCCTTCACACATCACGCATCAGACTGCGGAGACAGGGCATGAAGAGGAACTAAGGGGGGCGAGGCTGGGCAATGTGACTTCGATTGCTCTGTTGAGGGTGGGGCTCGATGGCGAACCTTTGGCCGCTCTGGTGGGGGGTTTATGGGGGACAAGAAGGGATTGGGACGGGGGGTAGATCTGAGCCCAGCATTGACCCGCTCCATCATCTCCTCAGTGAATTTCAGGTGTGGGGAGGAGGGAGAAAGGGAGGGGGAGGAGGGTGATGGCCTGTCAGGGGTTTGGGGGACTGGGGAAGGTCGTGGTCCCTTGTCCTGGTCGTTGGTGTTGTTGAGAGAGTTGGAGGCAAATAGGGACCCCTCTTCTTGCCTTAGATGTCTCTCCTTTCTGAGGCTCTTCCTCAGATACCATGGGTGTCTCTCCTTTCTGAGGCTCTTCCCGGGTGGGGGCAAATGGAGCTCCTCCTCAAGGTTTCTGCTGGGCTTTGTCTGTTCTTGGAGTACTGTTTGTTCCTCTTTATGAGATAACTCCTCGTTTATCTCAGCCTTGGCACCAAGCACGGATGGATGACGTATGGAATAAAACAAGTTGGAGGTGAACAGTTTCACCCCTGACTTGTTAAAATTAAATCCATTTGCTTTGAACAGATGCCTGCGTTCCCAAAAAATATTAAAGTTGTCGATAAAGTGCACTGAGTGGTCAGCACATGCTGATATAAGCCATTTATTCAGTGTAAACAACCTGCTGAATCTCTCGTCTCCTCCTCTGACCGGCGGTACAGGTCCACTGATGAATACAGCTGCATTCAGAGAGTTTACAGTGTTTAATAATCCAATAAAGTCCCGTTTCAGAACCTCCGACTGTTGTTTGGACACATCGTTTGACCCTGTATGCAGAACAATGTTTGTCACAGTTGGATATTCATCTGCAATTTGAAGAATTCTCTCCTTCAGGTTGTTGACCATATCGTTAGGAAAGCAGAGGGCTTTAGTGTTCTTACCGCACATCCTTTGTACATCCTTTACGGCAGAGTCACCCACAATCAGAGTTTCAGGCCTAGCCTTTAGCTTTCCCTGTGGCCTTTCACTTTTCAACAGATTTTCAGACCTTATTTCGCTGCTTTTAGATGGATGGTTGTCCGATATAGATCCAGGGTCCTTTGATAGTGGAGCAAATCTGTTCTGCAGTTTCACATTCAGTTGTTTTGGAGGTTTGTTGTTAACCTTCCTATTCACGGTTGTCCAGTCCTGTTTCCTCCCGTATACAGGGGTAGAAGAGCTTCTCTGTCTCGTAGGAAGTGAAGGCCAGTCGGTTTCAGAGATTTCAGCTCGCTGTGCCCTGCCTGTGATACGTCCTCCCCCTTCCACGAGACATGATTTATGTCTTGGTTTTGCACCAAGACAGTCTAAGGGGGGATTATCACTTGAGGATTTATAATAATGCACAGAGTCTACTTTCTTGGTCATGTTATCTGTGCTCCTTAGCTGTGTACTAGCTTGCTCATCGCCATTGTTTTGAATCAAAGGCAAGGTTGTTTCATTTCCACACAGTCCATTTACCTCCACGTTTACTTCTAAGCGATGAATTTTTGTCTCCAGTACTGCAATCTTCTGCAGGAGGCTGTGGTAGTCATCTGTGGAGAGGGAAGGCATCTTGTTGCTAGTTAGCCTAGCGGTTAGCACCTTTCCAGGCTATTGAGGCTGCTCGGTGCCCAGACGCTGTAATCAGGCTTCAGCTGTGTCTAGGCCACAGACACACGGAGCGCTGAGGACAGGGTAACCATAAAATGTTGCTGTTTCTGTTAAGAACACTCTAGTCCTAATGATCTACAAGTGTCCAGAAGTTATCGCAGGTAAGCTCACACGGAAAAAAGGGAAAAAATCAGCATAAAAATCAATAAAAATCAATATAAGAAGCAAAGCATTCAAGAGCAAAGAGATGAAGCGTCCACACTCACAAAGGGGAGGAGCAAGAAAAAAAAAAAAAAAAAAAACATTCTTTAACATTAACAATTAACATTCTTTTATTTCAAATAAATCTACAAGTAACACAACACAAAGAATTTGTTCGGATGTCTGTGTCTGCTGTGTTTAACATTGGAAATGTATGACCAGAGAATGTTTAGATAAAGTATGTTTTGTGGCAGTGAAAGGTAACATTCAGTCATCATCAGGAGACTGTAGATATAAGTAGACTGTACTCATGCTATGTTTTTCCACTCAACTTGAGCAAACAAAATGCCTTCTCACTACACAAATGCCCTTTTGTAGTAAAAAAGGTGCCTCATTCACAGATTTCTTTCTACATCTAAGCCTTTGCCTAACTTTCACACACATGTACAATATGATAGATCCATCTGGGAAGGTCTCGGTTCACTATTTTGTCTAAGAATATGTGAACATGCAGACTATGGGGGCCGGAAGTTGACCCATCAACCTCCTAAGTGATAGACTACCCACTCTAGCCCAGGAGCCCCTCCATCCAATGGAGTTTTCAAAATCCGCTCACCACATAAGGCACTGCAAATTAACTTCTACATCAACTGGATTAATAAGGAAAGTGCACAAAATTTACAACATTTCTCTTTTCACAAAGCAGGATGAGGCCAAGAAGAACCTGCCAGCAACCTGCCAGTAGGTGCAGAGTTTCCCTCATCTCTGGCCTTTCACTAAACCTGTTTTCTGGAGCAGGGACCAGCTTTGAAGCCAACATCATTAGAAAACTGATCCGTTTGCGCTGCTTTTGAGGATGTCGCTCACAAACTTTGGAACAGCTTCCTCACCCCATCAGGTTGTTTGAATCTGTAGTTCATTTTAAAATAACTGTTTTACACAAGCTTCAATCTGTTTACGAATTGTTGAGTTCTTCGAGTATTGTCACGGTATTGGGTTCGTAATTATGTTCTTTGATTATTGTTGTTCATGTTTTTGGGGTTTCTTTATTTCTCAGAGATCTTAGTCCTCTCCCCCTTGGTTTTATCTCAGCCTGTGTTTGAGTCTCTGTGTTTGTTCATCCCCTGTGTCTTCCCAGTCAGTCATGCCTCCCTATCACTGTTAGTTACCCTTGTCTCTGTGCTCTATGTTCTGTTCCTGGTCTTTGTCCTGTTTCTTGTTCTCCTCATTTAGTCTCCATGCGCTGTGTGCTTGCCTGTCATGTTCCACGTCTCTGTGTCGTCTGTGTGTGTCGCATGCTTCCTGTTTTATTTTGATAGTCTTTGTCCTACGTCAGTGTATCTAGTTTTGCTTCCCTTGTCTCTTTATGTCTGGTTAGTCCCAGCTGTGTTTCCACCTGTTCCCCATCCTCTCATTATCCTGCCTGTGTATTTTTGTCCTCAGCTTTCCCCTGTTTGTTTTCGTGTCGTACCATCAACCTTCACAATACTGTGGTTTTCCCTCTGCCTTTCCAACTATTTCCTAGTTACTGTTCCTGGTTTGGTTTGTAGTTGGAGTTTTGTATTTGTAGTGAGTTATTTACAGCCAAAATAAAGCTGCCTCTTTTAGTTTACTCTTTCGTTTATGAGTGCTGCATTTGGGTCCTACATCCTGCCTGCCACACAGCAAATCCTTAACAAATGTGGATCTTCATATTTCACTGTAGCTCAAACTGGTACTTGAGATAACCTTTCATAAACCAGTTTATATCATGGTCCTGAAAACGTATTCTTCTGTTTCTAATTGTTCATGTTTTCCTGTTGTTTTCTGTGTTTTATTTTAACATTCACTTCTCTGGTTTATGCGTGCTTTTCCCCCCTTCTTCGGGAATGTCTGCTCCACCCTCATTAGTCTCGCCTGTGTCCAGTCTTCCTTGTATGCATCTACAAATAAAACTCAGCCCCACACAACATGTTTCACATTTTAGATTCAATTCTCTTTTCCCACCGGAAGCACAACAATTCATATTCCTCTTTTCCCCCCCCCCTTTGTACATCCTCTTTACAAAAGCTAGAGACAAGTGCTTTGAGATGAGCTGCTCAGCTTCTGAAAGTTAAATGGACGTGGCTGTCACCTCCATGGAATTTCAAGGGAGAGTTAAAAGTAAGATCTTTTAGCTCTCCATGTAGAAAATGTGAGCTGGCAGAATATTAAAGGCAAGACAATGCACTCAAGATAAAAAATGTACTCAAATTTGGATATCTGTGGCGCTTCACAGGGAGCTGAAACTTGGAGGTTACCCTGTTGAACTCTCACACTCAGCTGCTTAAAAATCAGTTCAGTGTTGGAGGAATTCAGCAAATATGGTTCTGTGTTTTGCTCTTGTTTGCAAACAAAATGTGATGAATATTTACAAGAACCCACATTCTGGGAGTCTTTTACAAAGTGAAAGCCACTTAAGATTACTGGCGCTTTAATATTACAAAGAAATGAAGATAAAGTGAAAGAAAAAGCTGCTTCTCAGATGCTGAGTTGAATATTTAAAAAGCTTTGTGTTTTCAGCTAGTTTACTATTTTAACAATGGTTTTGCTTGTGCTCTCCTAAGCATGTGTTTGGATGTAGTCCAGCTCCTTCAGCGAATGCACGATGTGCTTTTACTGCAGCTCGTGCTTGCACAGCTGGAATTAGATCCATGCGTGACCAAAAGTACACAAGTTGCACGTCTTCCATCCATCTTCAGCCAACTGATATCAAACCTGCTGTGCTCAGTGGCTTTCGCCTCTGGGGGTGGACAGCTGTGCACCACTGAGAGTCTGCAGGATTTAATTTAGGGCAAAGACTCCACTGCTGATTTCACTGATTTGCACACCCTCAATTTCAAATCTCAAATCTTCTTCAGAGGAATCACCTGCTGAGGTGAGAAGTTGAAATGAAAACCTGCAGATCAAAATGAAACAGAACTTCTGGGTGCTTTAGTTGCTCTCAAGTAAAATGATCATAATTCAGTTTTTGCATGTGTAACAGCTTATGTGTAGTTCCCATTAAAGTGCTTAATTAATGACCTTTGAGCTATGCAAGCCCACAAAGTGCCCAGAACTTTTATCACTGTCAAAACATCTTTAAAAGTCTTATGCAGACAAATCGGTCTACATGATATCAAGTCAGGCATGAAAGCCCGTTTTGAGGTGGGTTGCAAAGTAGCTTACAGGGGCAGGAGTAACTTATGGGACAGCCAATGTAGGGTTCTTAGCATATCAGATTTTTCAACAGGATACACAGAAGGAAATCAGATGAATCATCTGCTGATGTGAACTGGCTTTGAAATCAGCTGTAATGCTAGAATTGCTGTCTATGCTCCATTTCCACACAGATAGTAAAGTTTAAAATGCTCCAGAAGGAACCAAAACAGTCCATCAATAAACCGTCCGGTTCAGTGATTTGAATTAGTAGAAGCAAAAGCTTCTTATGTCTACACAGCTGTCTAGAAAAAGCTGTTGTGCCACTGGCTTTGAGCCTCAATAAAATACAGATTGAGTTATCACAAAAATTCATCCCATATACAATAGAACAGAAACTTTGATCAACATGATACAGTGCTTTACTAAATACTCTTTTTACTATTGTATATGACTCCAAATCCCTCACTGAGATCACAAACAAAGAGAATTTTCACAGAGGTCAATCACAAATTAGTCAAATCTCTTTCCCGTGGACTTCTATTGGGGCCTCTTTTGTGAAGTCATGCACACATTTCTCACGACTTGTCTACCATATTGGATTTGATGCTACCACTGGATGCTTGGGAAATATGTGTGTTCTGACCGGTGATTACTGGACATTGCTGGCCATGATAAACTGGATTGCAAAGGAAGTACTGGACAACAAACTTTGCTTACAGATTTCCATAGTTGTCTGTAGTTTTTCCTTGTTTGTCTGCAAAAACTTGCCAAATAACAGTGTTAGTTGAACTTCATCAAATGTGACTCAAAACAGTACCAGTTTAGTTTAGTGGGTGAGCAGGCAGCCGTATGGGACATGGCCAGAAGGAATTAAAACAATTTTTTTTTTCCAGAGATTTTGTTTAGGGAATATCCTTTTTTCCTAGCAACAGGTTGTATACACTTGCAATCAGTTTCCTGCAAGTGCCATCAACCTCCAGCAACCACACCCAGTCAGCGAATACTGATTTTGTCATCACAGCTAGCGTTTGCCATTTCGTCGAGTACCACTCTCTAAAATATGAGCCACGTTGTTAGTGGCCATATCTGCAAAACTCCACAAGGCCAGAAGTCTTCTTCCTATCCGGTGGCCTTCAGAGTGAGGTTAGGTTTTAGGCATTTCCTTATTGGCTTATTTTCTCCTTGACCTGGAAGTTAAGTCCGTGTTTTACACCATGAGCCACTTTCAAGTGGCCACTAGAGGAACTGCATTTTTTTGGCCCTTTTTCCTTAGATTAATTTTTAAGTTATACAGCTTAACCCCCATGATTGTAGGTGACACGTTTCCACTGATTTCTGTATTTACAAAAAAGTTTGTTGTTTTTTATTTATGTTAAGAGACCATAAAATACATATTAAGAAATTAAATCACAATAGAACAATTGATTAAATGTTTTCATTTAAAGAAGTAAAATTAAAGGTTGTTCTTTATATCCTGGCCTATTTTTGAGCCTAGTGATGGAGATGGAGAACTCATCAAGACAGCTGTGAATCAGAAGACACAAAGAATGAAATACTTCATCTCAGGCTCATGTAATGCTTAGAGCTGTCATTAAAGTTTGGGTGGGTGGCAGAAGATTTGTCCCAGTTGTCCCAGTGCAAGATAGGTTTGGTGATTTGCAGATGCAGTATTTATTTAAGTCCTAATTTGAAACTACAGAGAAAGCAAATTATGATGGTGAGTTAGTGAGATGCTAAAAAAGAGGCTGCTTGTTTGTTAAACCAGCAATATTTTCTGAAGAAAGTCACATTCACAAATGGTTCATCTTCGCTATCAGACAGAAGGAAGACGGCTGGTAAACAAATCAGCCCAAAAGATCATCATCTTTATCGTCTTGGGGCCAGCTTTACAAACACTCCATATTCCTTCCAGTCCTCTTGCTGTTTTCCTCTTTGTACAAACAAGCATTCATTGTGAAGGTCCCAGATACCCAGCACACTGTGTACCAAGTCCAATTTGTCAGATCCTGTTTGTGGATCCACAGGGATGATGGAAGCAAACAAACTGGACACTGCGAGGCAAAATGAAAAGAGGAAGTATCGCTTCTTCTAATCATTGCCTTTGATAGATCGAGCTACACCTCCTGGGTCATGGCTCGCCTCCCACCGACTCTCAGAGATGAAAGGTGTCTGTCAGCACCATTAATAGCAAAACGTGCAAAGCAGGCGGGGGCGAATGCAGGATCAAAACAGTTTGAAGTGCAGAGTGAAATTCTTGTTTCTGTCATGAATTTTTTTTAGAGTTTTTAATATAAAGGAAAAAACAAAACACGCATGACTTCCTCTGTCATGTTTCTGTCATCTCTACCTGGAGGATAGCCGCCATCCGTGACATCTTTCCTATACATTCTTGTGTGTGAGGACTTTGCTGCTGTCTCTCCTTTTTTATTCAAGAAGCGGGACGGATGCTTTGATGCTGCTGGGCAGTTTTGGCTCCTCTGTATGTATGTTTTAGAGTTTTTATCTAAATACAGTGACATTCAAGTGACCTAATGCAGAGTGTTTAAGCTTCTAGCTTGTGTTTGACATTACTCATTTGTCCTCATTCCAAAGTCATCGAAAGTGCTTTTTCTCAAAAGCAGCTCTGCACAAGGTGTCCTCTGGTAGTGGATGAGGCATCGGGCATCGGCATCATTTTTACTGTAATGAAGGAAGGTCATTTATATCAGTTTTGTTAAGTTTTCTCTCTGTGATAACCATTAACCATCCTACCTGATTAGTCTCATCTGTGTTTTCTTCTCTATCTGCTAATGACTCACCTGTCCACTCAGTACAGCTTTCTTTTTTTCTCCTGCAAGACTGTCTTTTTCTTTAATCAAATGTTCAAGCATTTACTCAATAATACTCCTCAGGTTTCCATTTTCAAATGGTTTTGGATTTGTGGCTGTCTCGTTTTCTTTTTCTTTGTTCTGTCCTCCTCCCTTGTGATGCGCATAGCTAAACAGGCTTGATTTGGCAGTTTTACACAACCAGATGTTTGACACGTCGCCTTTGGGCTTATGTCTCAGTCGGAAAACAAACCATCAGTCTTGCCAGGCAAAACGTGTTATGCACTAGACTATGGAGCTATGCACGTTCTCATTTCCCAGTCATGTAAATTAGTGTCAAAAAGAACAGTAAATTAGATTTTGGTGGTTGATTTCTCACAGGCTCTTTGAAATGACAAAGACCACACAAGGATGCTCCAGAAAATACATGTCATTTTCCAAAAATCTAAAATATTAACTTTTCTACCTGCGTGACACTGGCAATTAAAACATCAACTAAATTATTAACAAAAAAAATATTTTCTAGCATAACCAGAGGAGTCTGATTCTTTTGTGCCAATGCCAGTTAACAAACAGGGAGGCTAAAACAAAGTGCATAATACAATGGTCTGACTGCCACCCCTCAAATGTCCCAGTGAGGTCCTCACGGGTCTAAAACTTTATTGTCACAGTTCTTGATTTTTTTTTTTTTTTTTTGTAGTTTTATTGTGTCTTAACATGTTAGGTGTAGCCAAAGGTGTGAATGTGATCTGTTTCTCTGGCCACGCCCACACTAAAACGGCGTTTTTGTTTGAAAACGCTCCGCGTCCACACTAGCATTTTCAGTCGTTTTCACAGAGTTGTGTGTCCACACTGAAACAGCCGAAAACGCTTACGTTCCAGTACTGCGCATGCATGAAACGCAAGACCCGCCTCATTTCTGTCAGCCGCTTATTTGCTTTCCGGCTCGCTGAAACGGTGCGTCAAAATGTTGAGGAAAAGCACCGAGTTTTTTAAATGGACTAACAATGAGGTGGAGTTGTTGTTTCGAGTAACACAAAAGTACAAAGTTGCAAAAGCGAGTGAGAATGAAAGAATTTAATTACATGTACAAACTGATATTAATCTTTAATAGGGCTGTCAAAATTCAGAGCAAACAAAACAACTGCTGTATAACGCCCTCTGCTATCTTAGTTTAATAGGTCTGCATCATATGACTAACAAGCGTCATCATTTTAGAAAGTCTGCGTTTTCACTGTCAACACTGCTACGCGAAAGCACCGTTTTGAAATATATGCATTTTCGAGAGCGTTTTCAAAACGCTGCGTTTTCCATCAGCAAAAACGCCGTCTCAGTGTGGATGGGAGGCCAAAACGAAAACGCATTAGTGTGGACGTAGCCTCTGTCTTAGCCCTGTGATTGACTGATGACCTTTCCAGAGTGTATTTTGCCTCTTTCCCTATGACAGCTGGGATAAACTTCGGCCCCATGACTAAATAGAACGATGGCTGGTTGGTTCTTTTGCATCCTGTTTTGGTTTTACATACTGTTTGTTTCCATTCTCTGAGATGATCTGACCTGTCTTGGCTTTTGTTACTTCACCTGCCTCTGTGTCCTGCATTTTGATCCCACTGACCTTTGTTTGACGCTGCTGGTCAAAAGACACCCGCCCGATGACTTCTGATAAATTTGCATTATGTAACGTCGTTCTTGCAACTTCATGATTACGTCCAATGAAAAGTAAAACCTAGGTCTGTGCATACCAACATTTCCCTCAATATAAATCACAATGGTGACTTGAAGAGATTCTTTGTTTGGCTGGATGACGTGAACTATCATAAAGAAAACAGTTTAGCACCAAATTTGCTTCATACTGTCCAAAAACACCTTGATGTGCATGTAGAGCATGGATACAACGTCCAGTTTTATGATTCTGGCCCATGCTCACCCACTTCACCGAATGTGAAAGCCGTCTTCATTGTGACTAACTCTGGACTGCATGCAGACATGGGCACTTAAGAAAGCTGACGTCACATTGACAAAGATAGAAAATATGAATTGGCCATAAGTGTCTGAGATTACTATAATTTAGTACCACTTTTATTCTTAGCGTAAAGGGTCATGAATTTTCTCCAGTGGTTTCATTTTTAGTCCTGGAACTTTTTGCAGGATGTCAAAGTGCAGATGCAGATGCAGATGATGTTCTTACACAGATTAACTGGTCTTAATTCAGATATCAACAGAAAAAAAAATGTTGTGAAATATTTTTACAGTGCTTAAAATATTAATATTGCTTTTGTTTTAAATTTAGACAACAATAAATGTCAGTAAGATTCCAGCATAGCAGCTGATAGAGTTCTGAAATCTTCTATTTAATATTCACTTCATGCTCTATGCAGAAATAATTTAGCGATAGGTCTATTAGATCAGCACAACCAGTCATGACCTATGTCCTAAACTGTCATAGAGAGATTTTATTCTAAACTGAGAATGGATCCTGTACACTGAGTTTTTGTGAGAGCAGCACTTTCTTCTGATCATTAAAAGTAATAAATGTAGGAGAAATTGGCCTTGAGCAGCAAACTGAAACTAATGTGAACTGAAGTTCGCTGATGTGAACTGCAGATTAATCCAATATGCACTTTGATATCGTCTGCAATTTTCAGGCACACCAAGAGGCCTCAGATTCTTTTATTTCTGCAACAACAAAGCCCAGAAAGTCTCAAGTTTAGTTTTCTTTGTATCTGCCTTCAGAGAGCACAGTGGTGCGGTAGGTAGTCCCTTTGCCTCACAGCTCAAAGGTTCTGGATACAGACCTTCTGTTTGGTTGGTTCCCTTCTGTGTGGGTTTCCTCCTATGGTTCAAAGACATGCTTGTCAGGGGAAAAAAAGCCAAAAACTGCAGTTCATCTAATAAGTATCAAAAAGTGAGGATTTTGATTTGAAAGATAACATATTTCAGTTCCTAAACCCATGCTTGTTTGTCAAGTAGCTAAAATGCAATCTAATCCTAAATAATTCAGCAGCAACCTGTTAGATGTTTATGTTGTGACGCCGGCTGTCTACGTGGAGGATTTGAGGTGGCTCTGCAATAATGGCTAATAAACACCAAAAATCTAATGGGAGAAAAACACCCAGAGGAACAAAAAAACAAGGCTGAGAGGAATCAAGCAGATTGTTGCTTGAAAGTAAAGCTAGTGCGAGTGTCTGCAGCCGAGTGTGAAGTTTCTCTAATAGCCACTTAAGGCTGCTTCCAGAAGTGAGCTAATCCCTATACACTCCCATGTGAAAATGTCTATCCTAACAGCATAAAAAAGCACATTTACACCCTATTTTGGCTTAAAGTTACTGGTCTGCTATGAAGGTAAACATTTTGCAAAATGTGAGAGCTTGCAGACACACGGAGCTGGAGCTATTAGCTAACTATTAGATCTAATCACCACTAATTCCAGTCACTGAACTAGACATCTCAACCATGTTTGTAAGGCTGAGGGATTTTACCTGACACATAACAATTTATTCGGCAAACATTTGTATGATGCACTTGTACATTTAATGGTGTAGCTTGTTAAAGGGCATACTCATCTCTTGCCCAGTGACAGTTGAGATTGATTCCAGGCCCTCGTGACCCCGTGTTGGATCCATGGATGGCTTCATAGTCAAGTGCCCAATTCCCTTAATGGCTCCTTTAGCTACAAAGAAGTTGCACTGGTGATTATTTGTCTTACAATATTAATGAAAATGCATGTAAAAGCTGTGTTTCATATAGCCTGCTGCTCTCACTGGCTGTGGCCCAGTGCTTCTCTCGAGGTTACGTCAACAAGAGGAGCTCCTGAGATTATTTGGCATTATTTTCTGGCATTGCTATCGGCGACTCTGTAACAGCTCCCACAGTGTCTGGCTGCTCTAACCTAATGTTCCTCAAATCAGGACACAATTCGGGGTTTCGACTTAGTTCTACGATGCAAGACACTAAAGCTTAAGCTTTCACTTTGAGCTGGTCTTAAAAAAGCTGCTCGTGTTATCAGACTGATGTTTCAATCAATAATGGCTTTAGTCTAGCATCCAGCAAAAGACAAATTCTTATTTTAAAAATGTATCTTTTAATGTAATGAGTATTCAATGTGGTGTTGTATGGCTAGGCTTTCTAAAATTCAAAAATACTTAAAAATGTTCTCCAGTGGCCTGTAATATGAAGCAGGCTTTGCGTTATTGAGGTAACTCAGTATTACCAAGGTGTTTCACTTCCTACCAAAGCTTACTTCTCCAGCCCAGGATGTCTTAAAAGATCGGGGGCTATTGATTAGGAAAAACCCTTTTCTGGTCGATTGCTCCAACACTTGAATCCAAGTTCAGTGGAGAGAATTTGTAACTGGGAACTGTGGGATCACATTCCTCTGGGTTGAGGGTCTTGGGATCTTAGGTGGAGTATATCTTAGACCAGTGAACTAAACTGAAGCACTGATGCAGGCATTGTACCAGACTGTCATGCTAAAATGAGAGATGATCTGAAAGGTGAAATCCATCTACATTCCAACCCTCATCCGTGGTTATGAGATCTGGGAAAATGACAGGAAGACTAAGCGGCACTTGTCTCCCTTCAGAGGTTTTGCAGGGATACTCAGCTCCGAGGAATCCCTGGAGCAGACCCAGAATGCGCTGGAGAAATTATATATATGCATATATCATCTGACCTGTGAACACCTCAGGACCTCCCACAAGGAACTAGAAAGGATTGCTGGGAGAAGAACGCCTGGAATACTGTGCTTTAGCCTGCTGCCAATATGGGTGGATAGATTTCTTGTTTGGCTTCAAATAGTCTCAACTTTATTGATATAGTAGCTTAAAGGTCACACATATTTAAACAGCACTTAATACTATTCTTCTCAAAGACATTCAGACTGTAGCAGCTGTGTTGCTTTTACTTATATTATGTTGTATTAAATGTTTGCTAGATGTTTCCCGTTGGTCAGCTGCTCCTGTGGCTACTTTTTCATGTAAACATACGGGTAGCTAGATTGATGAACGTTGGGGTAACGACCTTTAAGCTCAGCCTGATTTCGGCTGATAGGATAAATGAAGCTGGATAAATATATCCTGAATATGTTGAAGCACGTTCACCCTATTTGGTGCAAGCCCCAGGCCAGCAGCAGGGTTTAGTTCACATTTACCTCACTGTTTGCCATCATAGGGTGAGAAACATTTGGTTCCCCAAACCATACTTATTTAGCACGTGATTTAGTCCTGCATGGTTCACCAGCAACATGCTGAATGTTAAAGTTAATGTAGCTGTCTATGTGAAGGGTGGGAGCAGGCCCTGTGGTAATGGCCAATAAACTCCACAAACTTAATGTGAGAAAAACAGCTAGAAAAATAAAAGCTACGAGGAATCAGCAGGTTGTTGCTTGGAAGTAAAACTATGTGCAAGCATCCTCAGCTGAGTGTGAAGTTCCTCTAAACCTCTGAGACGGCGATGATGTGCCGCTCAGGAGCAAAACACCCTGACGGCAAAAGCTCATGTACTGCTGCAGCTTAAAGAGATAAAGTGGAAATAACCCATCGCTGGGCCGAGGAAGGGAGACAAAGATGTAGAAAGAGGGGGAGAAAAAAAGGTAACGGAAAACATGTAGGGCTTTTGAGTGAAAGAAAGATTAAGAGTTGAACTTGTGGGAGAATAAAGGAGGTGGAGATGCAGAGATAAGGGGATCAGAGGGAGGCAGCCCGGCAGCGATTGGGTCTGTATATGTTTCGCTCTCTGACTCTACATGTCAAATGGGTCGGACCTGCTTTTCTCTCCAGGGGCCTGGAGTTTGCCTTTCTTTCCGCCCCTTAATTTCCAGCAGAGCGTAGTGTGTGTGTGTGTGTGTGTGTGTGTGGTGGGGTTTTTTTAAACTTTGCAATAGGGGATGATTCAGTGGGTCTGCTGCAGTTTACCCTCGGCAGGATTAGAGCTGGAAGCCGTCTTATTATCTTCCACCGTTTGAGCTCTGTCGTCTGTTAGAAAGAGCAGTGGAGCTTAAGACAAATTACCCCCTCAGTGTCTTTCGGATGGCATGGCTTCGGCCTGGAAATGGCCTTGGGAGAGGCTGGCAGTGGGGCAAATGGGAAGGAGGAGGCGGCCTGTGAATGGGAGAGGCTGGAGGGATTGTTAGTTTAATTTATGCTGCAGAACAAGGCAAAGTGTAGAGGAGGGCACTGAGGAGGAAAGAGACTGGAAGACATGAGTTTTATGTGCTGACAGATGTTTTTGACTGCATATTTATAGTGAGAAGTGATGGAGCGTCCTTCTTGTCTTTGAAAATACATGCCAGAATTTACAAAGCCCCTAACCTCTGAAAGATGCTATTGTTTTCTTAAATTCTTGACGCCAGAAGTGATTGGATTTTGATAAGTTGTGTGGTAATAGAGTAGCTAGCTTTACTAGACAGTAAATTTATTACTTTATTTCTATATGTTTGCCACTTTTTCTCAAATAAAAAAAAACAAAAGAGAAAATTTTGAATTTTGTTCCTGTCAATTTACCACTCCTCAGGGAGTCCCTTAATAATCTGTTATTATTTTTGCCACAAATGGCTGTTTCTGTCATTAAATCTGAATCTTGAGTAGCTTTGGCGTATTAGAGTTATAACCTCGATTTGGTGTTGTTTACATTTTTTCATCCACTTTCAATGCTTGCTAATTATTTCTGTATGCGGCAGCTATTTAGCCACTACCTCAAAGTCTGCACTGGATTGTCGCGGTAGTTTAAAACACTTATTTTGAAGCAGAGATATGATGCAAGATAGGGAAAGAACAAAAAATTTGGAAACCCTTTGTTGAGTGCTGAATGCTGAAACAAAGAGTGACAAATTAGAGAAAACCCCCGCTGTGTAATTGAAGCATTCTGCTCAGTGTGAAGAGGATATGAATTCATTCAAGTTTAAATTTAAATCCGAGAAATATTGCAGGCTCATCTGCCGTGCAATTTCACTGTTGAGTGCCACCCAGCAGGTAAGCCAGAGCCACTGATTTCAGTTATTTCTGTTATTTGTTTTGACAACACAAATGGAAATTTTAAAGTAGTGGAAAATACCTTGAGGTGTAGATTATCACTTTCTCCTTTCTCTCAACGTCCACTTCTTGATTTCCCTTCATCTTCCTCCCTCCTCTTTAGTTTTGCTTCTCCTTTCTCTTCCTTTTGATTGACATTAGCAATTCAGTGGAGCCTCTTGTTTATAATTGATTGATTTCCCATTGGCAAATATTCCATTCGTTCATGTAAACGTTACAGTGAGAGCAATCAGATGGAACGATTTTTGAGGCTGGAGGCTCAGGTACAGCAGGCGGTGTGTGGGATGAGCTTTTAATCAGCGCCGAGCATTATCGCTGCAAAACAAAATAAGTCAAGCAAATTAAGCGCTTTGAGAGAAACTGTAATGAAAAGCGAATCATCTGCAGCAACACTTTAGAGGACAATTTAGCATATGATTGCAACTTTAAATAGCTGCTTTATCTTCTCAGGGACTTGCACTTCTGTCACACTTCGGGGGACTGCATAATGCTCCTCGCCGCCCAAAGAAGCAGTTTATTATTCCAAATTACGCTGACAAAGATGCTCAGAGAGGAACTTTTTGTTGTCTTCCTCATTCCACTGTTATCGTCGCTTCACGGGGCATGTTTACAAAAAGATTGCTCCCTGCAAGTCTTGCTCTGACCACTGGCACAAGCGTATTTATGATGTGGACTGGATTCATCCGTTTTTTCTCTTCTGCTTATCCTTATCATGGTCGTGTGGTCGTTTCTCAGCTACCATAGGCTAAGAGACGGGGTACACCCTGGGCAGAAAGAACTGGACAGAACCCTGGAACCATGAGGAGAACGTGCAAACTAACATGCTAACCACTGTGCCACCGTGCTGCCCGGGCTGGGCTCAATTCAGTTTTATTTAAACTGTGTCATCTCAAGGTAAATTGGAATTGAAAGTATGCAAAAATGTTGTAGAGGGGAAACCCACAGACCCAACATATGTGATAGAGGAAGGAGGCAGCCATCTGCAGGTGACCTAACTATCTCAGATATTGAACCTACACCTGCAAAGAGGACTACAGAAAAACACAAGGAAAGAGGCTGGTCAGAAACCTGTATGCCACTGCACTCCAGCATGATGTCACAGTTTAGAAAGTTTTCATTGGAAGTCGCTTCTCAGATTCTTTAGTACATTAACTGTCAACCAACCAAACTATTTTATTGACAGAAATTACACATCAGGGTCATTTACTATGCTCTAATATGCTTTCAAATGTCTCTATTTGTATTTAGACTATACTACCTCTACTATCTAAATTATTGTAATTTAATTAATTATAGCTTTTAATCATTTTTAGCATTCCGCTAGATCTTTATACCAAACTTGACTGAAAGTGGACCTTCCTCCAAAAGTTACCAACTGTTTGGCCAATTAAACAGTCACAGAGATCAGCATCAGAGGGTAATTGGGCCTCAAACATTGTGCCCTTAAAATCCCTTAAAGTAGCCTGTCCTGCATGCCTGCTTTAGTTTTATTTAAGGGTATCTCTGAAATTGATTCTAGCTTTCTTGGCCGTGAAAATATAGTGATTACAAATTAGAACAACACAAAAATAGTTGTAGGGAAAAAAGACTGATTTAGTAAAAGATTATTGCAATTAATTTCACAATAGTAAACAGAAATATAGCTTAAATCCTAAATGACCCCACCCAGCCACTTGGTTAATGGTTTCAATCCAGAAACCAGAAAATTGCTGGACAATGGAGTGATGGATTTACAAGAAAAAAACTTTATGTCAAATTATGAGAGGAAAAAAAAAGTGATTTTAAAGGAAGAGAAAAATATGTGAGGAAAAAAAACTGCAACTTTGTGAGAAAAAAACCCTTCAAATTATGATAGAAAAATGTGGCAACTTTATAGTGATGGATGCAAATGACAACAAGAAGAAAGCAGCAAAGGCATTTGATGCAAAAACTGACAAATATACAAGGAAAACATTGAAAATGTATGAGGATGCAGAAAAAGTCCCCCCCCCTCAAAATTTGAACCTGACTAGAAAATGAGAAGAGTGGCAATTTCCCAAGGGAGACGCAGGCAACTTTGTGAAAAAAGTGGGATATTTAGGAGAAAAAGACAGCCCTCATTTGATACGCCCCTTTTAAAAGAGCTAAGATGGTGATGTCAGATGTTCAGAATGGGACTTGACACACCAGTGAATGACATCATGGTGGATACTTCCACCGTTTTTTAAGAGACCCATGAAAGATTAGCTGACGTTTGTTTGTTCCACAGGTTTTCTTTTCAAATGTGCACATGGAAGAGTCCAGACCAGGACTTGCAGAGACTAGACAGAACGTTCTCCCTTTATTCATGCAACAAAGAAACATGAAGACCAGAAGGCAGGCAACACCCATTTTTGACTTTTTATTACCAAGAATACAAAATATATCTACATTCACATACCACTTACTGTAGCATGACTCACAACATAGATTTCAAGTAAACTCCATCCAATTGAATTATCAAAATCTACCTCCACATCTCTCCCAGTTTGGAAAATCCTTTTGGTGTTTGTGTGTGATTTACGTTTTTTTTTTTATTCTTTCCTTCTTCTAAAATGTCTTTCATTTGTCCTTTTTACAGTTGGCACTTGATGCAGGTTCTCAATGTCTCTGTAGTCCACAGGATCGGAGGATTAAGCCACATTTGTGTGGGGACAGAAAAGCAACACGGTATCTCTAACAGGACAGATCAAGCCTCGTTGCCACCAGACTCCGGCTGGCACGGCGGTGGATCCAAAATGAAAGGCGACTCGGTCGGGCGTTTGTCCACGTGTAGTCCTTTCCGCTGTGCCACATGTCTCAGATGAGATTTAAACATCCACTAAGACAAATCCAAGATTTTATTTCATTTTTTTAATAAAATGCTTCCCTCTCATCCTAATGAATGGATACCTGCTTTATGTTTTGGAGTTACAATACAAAGAGCTTAAAAATGGTACAAAAACAATAATACAGTAAACATATTAACTCTGAAACCCCACATGGGACTACGACATCGCCGTCTCCGCAGCACGTCATGTGACATTTAGAGATGCAGCTTCTCACACGGATTGAAAACAAAGGCAGTTACATCATGTATGTTACAATGTATGCGTGATCTTTTGAAGATTTCCTCGCATGGCAGAGGCTTAAAGTACAGTCTCGGCTTGAAGGACCCAAATAACTTAGCAGAACATATAAATACAGCAAGTGGAACAAAGAAATAAATTAAGACCTGCCACGGATGGAACAAAAACACGACTGCAGCAACGACTCCTCGCTTTGATTCTTCAAGCCCATCTCTGGCATAAATTGCTCGGCGTCTTGAATCGAAGGGGCTCTGCCTGTGGCTGGGTCAGGCAGTTGAAGTTGGCGTGTGCTTTGAAGCCGTTCCTCAGCTTGGCCCCCAAGAGGCTGCCAGATTCGGCCTGCCTCTGAAGCCCGTCTCTGGGGTAGATTTAAAACCTGCTGCAGGCCTTCAAGGCTGTGGAGAATAGAGGCTTCGGCAGGATTTTGATTTCTAACAGTCATGGATGTGGCCATGAGCACATCTCAGCTTTGTTGTTGTCACTTCTTGGTTGTTTCTGTGTCTCTTTTTTAAAAAAAAAAATCTTTTCATACGTCCGTTTGTAAAGGAAAAGGCCCCGTCGTCCTACCACAGTGGAGGACTGTTTGTCTCCAGCACGCCGTACATCTCAGCAAGTTTTTTAAAGCGAGGCCCCCAGTCATTCAGGTAGTCGTACTCATGGTCGGTGTTTGAGGTTCCAGATTGCAACGAGCTGAGGGACTCCGCGACAGAGCCTTCCCCCTCGTAAGCGTACGTCTGCAGGGAGTCGTAAGGCGGGGCGCACGGGTCCATGTCGGCTTCCAGGAGCTTCGCCAGCACGTATCCGTGAACATTGCTGTCCCCGCTGCCGCCGCCCATGACACATGCCTGAGGGACGTATCGGGACAGGCTTTCGATCTCCGGCAGCATGTCCTGTCTCATCTTGCCCGGATGGTGGTGCGCCTCACGAGGGTTCCACATGGCGGCGATGTCGAAGGCCTCGGTGTCTTCTTCGCCACCGCCTTCATCGTCATAGCGCACGATGTTCTCATGCACGTTCTCCTCCTCGTCACACAGGTAGGGCTTCTTACGATGGGTCCGCAGGGAAAGCATGAGCAGGATCATCACTGTTATAAAGGGAAAAAATGAATGAGTATAGAGGCCATAAGGAATCAGTGGTTTAAGTAAATGCTGTGACAGACACGGTTATTCATTTGTAAAATTCTTGGTGTTTTAATGTTAAAATGTAAAACCAAGCCTCGACCTCTGCAGCTACAAACCAACAATTGAAGTTCTAGTGGCTCTATAGACTCCCATCTTTTATATACAGTCTATTATAGCTACTCATGGCAAAAGGTCAAGACCGGGGTTTTCAAACATAAGGCCGGGGGTCCAGAAAGGCTCCAATGGGGCCGCTGGATGGCTTTGGAATATTTGAAGGAGTGCATAGATTTTTAACTTTTATAATAAGGACTCAACTTACTTATTCACATCTATGAATAATTAACTAACTCTGGGAATAGGAGCAAGTATAAAAACATTACCAACTGATACAAAGCTCAAATAAAGATATTTTTAGAAAACACTATTTCATAACCCTTCAGCTCAAATACATCAACAGTGTTCAAGAAGAAACGCTTGTGCCATCAAAACCAGAATTACTGCATCTACGAGGAAAAAATAAAATTCACAAGAAGGCGAGCAAGGATGTTTTAAGAAAATTTACTGCTGCCTGTCAGAGCAGCAGAGCGAGTCAACCTGCTGAGCCCTCCTACCCGCAGCTACAGGTCTGCAGGGAGAGATAAAGCGGGTCCGTATCGTCCCCTGGGGAACTGAAAGTGTGATGCTACAGGGCAGCTGGTGCTAATGAATGCTAGACTTTCTGCGAGGGTGAGAAAATAAATCCATATTTAATCCTACAATGCTGATGTCACACTGGGAGATGCCTCCTTTTTTGCAAACAGACTTTTTAGCCTTCGGCTGTTGTGTTGTGTCACGTCTTGGGTGATCTAAGATCTCTCGGCAGGCTGCATATTTTGCGCACTTTGCTTTTTAAGTTCAGCTTCAGGGTTGATTACCTTCTTCAGAGGGGGTATCACAAATATTTAAAGTAGCACACCGACTCGCTGAAAGGTCAGGGTGTAAAACAAAGTGCGGCAGTGATTTTAATCACGGCCCTCTCCTACCCCTGAGGCTCGCCCTCAGCTGGTTCTTTCACATCCTACAACAGGAGATTAAAATGTGGTCTGACTTGGAAAATGTTTTCCAGCCACATATTCCAGCGGTTTACGGCAGCTGCATGATGTCTTTCTGCATTTGTGCACTTCACGTTTGACCTGTCAATCAGACAGGCGTCCAAAATGAGACGAACCGTGAAGATTTCGGTGCAGAAAAAGGTTCTCGTCGTGCTGGGTTTCCAACATGACATTCACAGTTTGTGCAGAGCATGATTGGACAAATCAGGGACAACTGTTTCACCAATGTTTTTCTTTTTTAAAACAGCGATTGCAGGACTCAAGGATAAAACCACAAAATGGAGACCAAAAGCAACATTTTATAAATATTCACAAATATTAAACATGCCTAACCCTTATCCCTTTAAATCTCACTTGTTACACAGGACACTTCAGGGTAAGTATAGTGGAAGGTTTTACTACAGATTCTCAGTGCTTTGTCCTTTAATTTCAGGTAGGTTTAGGTCATTAATCTGAATTCACTATAGATATTAAAATCTCGTTTTGTAGCAGGCTGTAAATATGCTTAAAATTTGGCATGTTAGCATGGAAGTCTAAGGGCATTGGTTCTTGTCTCATGGAGCCAGCCTCAAGTGGCCATTGCAGGAACTGCAGTTTTTGGCACTCTCTTTATATTAAAGCTCAAACGTTCATTCCCTTTAATATGTAAGAATAATAAACCATGTAGGGCAGCAGCACTTATGTGTGTCACCTAAACTTAGGCTTTGTGAGCTTTTAGCTGACACGGTTATTTGCACATCATCGTAACAGCAGCTCACCCAGCAAGACGAAAATGCAGGCCAGGATGGCGATCAGAGCCCCCCTGCTGAGGCTGGCGGGCAGGCTGTAGGCCTCAGCGTTGCATGACATGACGTTGCCCTCCTGGTCGCAGCTACACACACGTATAGTCAGCGTGCTGGTGCTACTCTGAACCGGCTGCTCACTGTCCGAGATGAAAATGGGCAAATAGAAGACGGTCTGGTCTTGCTGTGACCAACCGCCACGGCGTGTCAGGATCCACGCTGTGTTGTCTGGAAGCGAACACAGAGGTCACAAAAAGATCAAGTTAGTGTTCAGAAATACAACAATAAGATGCTTAGTGTGAGGTAGCTGATAGCAGCAGGGTTTCATGTATGTGCTGCGTTCAGGGTAACTGAACACGCGGAGGAGTCATGGGATGGTGGTGAGAATTGAAGACGAGCACAGCTGTGAACAGGAAATGTCGACTGAAGCTACTAAATATCACACCTATTACTCACAGAGGCTTATTTCAAGACACTGATCTTTACTGTCAACATATAGCAGGAAAAAAGAGTTTTAATAGCCTCACATACATTTGATCATCTCCCACGGTTTCTACAGCTGTTACTGTAGTTAAAATTATGTATTAAATATCCTTTAGTGCAATATTTCTGTCTAGCCTGAGGGAGAAAAAGTTAGCGAAATTATCTGATTGTTCTAAATTACTATAAATATAATTCTGCTTTGCATTCCCTTCCCCACGCCCCTAGAATGTAATTATAATGGAGAAACACTGAATCCTTCATTATATTTTTTATTAAGTAAATGAAGGTATTTGAGAAGAATCATCTTTAACAATATCAAGAACATGAAGATTCATAAGAATGTGAATTGTGTGTTTTAATGAAAGGAATTAAAAGTCCTTAGCAAGTTCTAAAATTTGATAAATACAAACTCAGATGAACTACAGCACATGACACTTCATATTTGCATAACTGATTTAGGAAAAAATGAAGCCAAAACACAGCATGTGTGGTGAATACTAAGTATACCCAAAGAGGAAAGACATCTGCAATGATCTTATAGAAGTCTGCAATGAGAGATTCTTCATAAGTGGAAGTTGCCAGAAGTGGACATCCCAGCAAACTCAACCCAAGGTCAGACTGTGCAATGCTTAAAGAAACTGAGATGTAGCTCTTGGGTTTTTAACAATCTGTACAGGTGTCAGTTAGCATGCTATATGTTAAAATTCTGTTACAACTAGGAGAAGACGGAAGATGGTTAGTTTGCCAGGGTTGCCAGGTATAGGCCTGTTCTCTCTAAAAAACAACATGGCAGCATGGCTTAGGTTTGCAAAGTTGCATCTGAACAAACCACAAGACTTCTGCATTAATGTCCTCTGGACAGACCAAAGTGGAGATGTTTGGCTATAATGTACAGCAAGTACCAATCACAGCATGCCAGCACTAACGCCCCATACCAAGTGGTGAAGGGGTGATGATTTGGCACAGGCACAGGACCTGGCCACCTTACAGTAGTTGACTTGACCATGAACTCCAGAGTATCTGCCTCCACTTCCAAGTATTCTAGAGCCAGTTTTGAGACCATATGTCTGGCAGTTTCATCGAAACTGAATCATGCAACGGGACGATGATCCCAAACACAGCAGCAACTCTACAACAGACTGGCCGAAAAAAGAAGCGGTGTTATAGTGTAGTTTTTGTTAAAAAAAACACACATGCTGCAGTTCATTTGAGGTTGTATTTTAATAATAATTTAAAAATTTTGACTTGCAGATGATTTTTAATTATGTCCTGATTCGTAAGACCTTAGAACAGAAGGAAGCTGTACTCGCTTTTTACCACGACTGCATTAAAATGTAAAAACCATGAATATTTACTGCTGGGCTGCATACTTCCATACTACATATTTTACTGTGGATGCTGCTCTTCTATAGATAAGGAGAAACAGCGATCTTATTTTACTGGTCCAACTCACTAGAAATCAAATTAGCCTGCATGGAAAACTCGTGCATGACACAGAACCATGACTGAACGTGTACCTTGGTTATCCTTCAGGGTGAAGTTAGGGTTGTTGACGGCCTCTGGAGCCAAGCTGTAGTAGAAGTGCTGCCCACCAAGCGGCTCGTCTGGATCTACTGCTGTCACGGTCTGGATCAGCTGGATTACAGACATGAAAGTCATATTTAAAATCTGCTAATGGCTTATTTCACTTTCAGCAAGAAATGGTAGAAGTGATAGTCGAACAGATGTTATGTAGTGGAGTAAAATGTGTTTTTCTGGAGTACAGGTAAGGGTGGTATAAAATGTGTGTCAGATTTTACTCTACGAGCACCAGAATATAAATTATACAAGTATTTTAATCATCACTAATGACTTAAAGGGACTTATTCCAAACACTGATGCAAACTGGTGTCTCCGTACCTGCCCTGCTTTGGCATTTTCACACACATACGCCTCCAGGTAGTGCATCAGCGACGGAGGATTATCATTCACATCCAGGACCCTCACAGCCACCGACACGCTTGCGATCTGTGTGGGGTTATCTGCAGGGAAACGCAAACTGGTCAGAGGCTCATGGACGGAGATAAATGACTCTGAGAAATCCTAAGGTGCAGCATGTTTGCTGTAAAAGATTTACGGAGGAGCTCAGCAGGATCCTCACAGATTACAGTCCTGTTATTCCCCATTACAGCCTGCCATTTGCATACCCTAACCAGCTGTGTAATAAGCTGTGAAAACGCAATTAGTGCAAAGTAACTACTTTCTCAGGTTTCATCACATGATCCATCCATCAGAGGTGTGAGATTAGCTCTCGAGGTCAAAGCTCCACGTGGTCTTACTGTGCTTTAATATTCACTGCAGTGAGCGTGCTCCAACTTTGCTGAAGTTGAAGATTTGGTAAATTAATAATCTACGAATTAGTTTAGTTCAAATTGAACTACACTGTGTAACAAATTAAAGTTCTGACACAATCTCCAAATTAATTATCACTTTTGGTAACAAAGTGTTGACTCTATCCTAAACACATTGTCAAAATTCTTAAAAAAAAAATTCACTTAATGCTTTCAGTTCTCACATAATCACCTTTTTAATTACTAGTATTGTTAGTGTCCGACTGCTTTTTGTGTTTAATTTAGGACATTTAGCAGTTTTTGGACACAATTTCATTAACACAAGTAACACAATTTTGTCATTAAGAAGCTAATGTAAAATTGTTGACACATCATAACACACATACCTTTCACAAACATGGCTCAATCTCAGTAATCTTATGTCCACAGGTCTAAAAATACTTATATCACAACTATAAAGTTACAATTTCATGTGAGTTCCTCGTTATTTTTGCTCTTGAATTTACAGCAACATATAAAAAGCTACTCATTTTTAAAGTATGAAGTGAAAATAAGGACTGTGAAGTAGAGAGAAAGTTTTTTATCGTCAGCTTTGTTTTGTTCCGGTTCATTGAAATTTTTTCCCTCTTCCTCTCTGTGCCCTTTCCGTCTCCGTCACATCTTTAATTAGCCACCATGCGGGAAGTTCTTTAATTAGTCATTAATTCAATTACCATCTCCTTTAAGGTGTGTCTACCAAACAAAGGCACAAACAGACAAACAAAGCAAAGGGAGGAGGGGTGAAGGTGACTTTCGGGGCTACCAGCTGTGTGCGGCTCTGCGGGGCATCTCCTGCTCAGCGTTACATAACTCTGCAAGAGCTGTTCTCAAAAAATCACTCAGTCTGCGTTCATTCAAGTTTACTCCATCCACCTGTTTGTTTCTGTTTTCTGCATAAAGCCGCTGAATGAATCTCACAGTTTTCTGCTGTTAAGTCCTTAAATTCAAACAGTTATTTAAATTTGAGCTGCAGTTTTACAGGTTATGATAATTGTATGCATGATTGATTTCTATATTTTTGAAATGTTAGCACTAATCTGTGTCACGTAGTGCTCCCATACCACCTATGGATGCACATGCTGTTCAAAAACTACTTTAGTCTTTAAATAGAGACTACACTGTAATGGCATAAAAGCAGCAAAAGCAGAACTCAGTTACAGCCAGATGTGTCTTTATTTGCATGTGTGTAAGACGTACTCATCTCCATGGCGAGGATGGTGATGTTGTGCCAGCCGACTTCCTCTCGGTCTAGCGAGCGCACCGTCATCAGTGACCCGGAGGTGATTTCGATGTAGAAGTACTTGTCGGGGTCACTGGATCTGTCGATGGAGTACCTGGTGACACAAGATGATGACATAATGACAACAGTGATAAATAAAATGCACCATTGTGTAATTTTAAGTGGTTCATAGGGTAATGCATGCACGCACACATAATCCAGCGCGTGACCCACGCGTGGATGCGTGTGATAAGATGTCAGGCTGGAAACTCCTGAGGGAACTATGAGAAGAGGCTCCAGATAAGACTTAATCAGAGTATCTGCCTCCCCTGCCAAACTTCCAACATGTTGGGACATGCAGACCTGCAGAGTGCCGCCCTGGCTCGTTTCCTGCCACCGTGGGCCATTTTCCAGAAACGCTCTTTTGAGAGAGACACGCGGCAACAACAACAACAACCGGCCACACTCACACACACAGGAGGAGAGGGATGAAGAGCGCATCCTCTTCCAGGCTGTGGAGCATAAACCAGTTTATTCACACAGAGATGGAGCTCACCTGTCACTGCCATGCTCTCCTCTCACCTGGAAGAGCCGCCAATGTGTGTTTCAACCGGGAAACAAGCATATGTGTGTAAATCTGTGATCTGATCTGATGATAACTTGCATGTTGTTGCACTTTCATTTTTTCCAAACATAAGGAAAAAAAGGAAAGTAAACTGTATTCTGTTAAATTCCTTAAAGGAACGTTAAAATGATGGTATAACAGAGCGTCAGTGACGTAAGCTTTTCTTCTGCGGTTATATTGGAGCAGTGAATACTAGACAGCACTTATTGAGCAGAAAATCTCTCATATGCTGAGGCAAGACTAGCATGCACAGATGATCAATAATAGCTTATGAAAAACCCACTTTTGTGCTATTTTGAACTTTTATAATTTGATTTGAGAGCAATGCATTCACGCAGATATAACACATCTTCTCCTTCACTGCATCCACGAACCTCCTCCGAGGCCTTCTTCTTTTCCTCCTGTCTGGCAGCTCCATCTTCAACATCCTCCAAATAAAAGTTTTAGCATCTTCAGCTCTGCCACCTCCAGCTCGACCTTCTATCTGCTTGTTTCACTCTTGCTGCTAACCTTTAGTCAGAAATCACTCCTGACACTCATTTCCACCCACACCACCCTGCCAGCACCCTCTCCTTCATCACTTTTGTGCATCGTCCATTGTTTTGGATTGTTTACCAGAGGTTTTTAAACTCGGGTACCTTCACTAACTGTAGATCACACACATGCATTGTGTCTTGCTTCCATTGACATTCATTCCTCTTTTCTCCAGACCATACCTCCACCTCTGCAGCTCTCTTCTACCTACTCCTTACTTTCACTACAGATCACAGTGTCATCTACAAACACCAGAGTCTTCACCGTAGACTTGTATCTGACCTTATCTGTCAACCTGTCAAACAATAAGGGGCTCAGACCAGATATCTATATATGTAATCCTACCCCCACCTTGAACCCATCTGTCACTCGTACTGCACATCTTATCACTCTCTCGTTGTCCATGTTCATGTCTAGCACCACTTTCTCTCCCACTCATAACTTCATCATGTAGTACCACAGTTCCTCCTCATGTAACCTGTCATATGCTTTGTTTTTCACTGCTGCAAATCCTGATATTTTAGTCTGAACTTGCCCTGGTTAAGTCTTCTCTTTTAATAAATATGACCAGTTTTATTTGTCTCGTAGAAACGCATTAAATGCATCACATCATACTGACACAGGCAACATACTGAAGGAAGAAATATTTTTGCCTTTAAATGACTAATTAACACACATGCTGTTGTGATCATCACCAGATGCAGATATCAAATGTTTAATAAAAGTCTGTTGCTGGCACACTGAGGCATTAGCAGCAGACTGTGCTTGCAGACTTGCTCGCTGTGCGCGTTTTTGACTGACTGCCGACAGGAAACGGTCGTGATTGGCATGTCTGCCGCTGGCGAGG
The DNA here is from genome assembly GCF_900408965.1 of Simochromis diagramma. NCBI lineage: Eukaryota > Metazoa > Chordata > Actinopteri > Cichliformes > Cichlidae > Simochromis > Simochromis diagramma. Next base: position 14,622,632 of record NW_024387040.1, on the reverse strand, counting down.
ATCTCCCTGAAGGATCTCTATTAATATCACTGGTCCACAGTCCTGAGGAGGGGGGGAGGGGGCAGTGTGTGTGAAAAAGCAGGTGAAAAAGTGTGAGGTGAGTGCATACAGATGTATCTGCCAGTCACGCTGCAGCGCAGAAAGGACGGAGAGATGACAGATGAGGCAGACGGAGACACTGAAGGTCACCTGCTGCTTGTTGTTATCTGCCATCTGATGTTGCTGTTGCTGCAACAGCCGATTCCTCAGTTATCTGCAGCTCCCATTGCCAAAACTCGCTTTTTGAAAATCTCTCACTGATGCTCGTCCAGCCCTGAAGATTTTAGTGACACGACATTTTCAGACTGCAACTTCAGCTGCTCTGAATCCTGTTGCTTCCAGATATTAGAAATCAGTTTTCTGCTGATGGTCGTGATTGGGTCTTTTATTAAGTCACTTGTGTCAGCCCATATAAAATAAAACATTGAGCTCATTTTCAAATTCTTACTCTAAAAGTCATTAAGGAGGATTATCCAGTGTTAGAGTTGAACACAAATCATTAACCAATGATTGTGAAGTTTCACAAATTGATCCGCCTCTTCTCATCGCAACAAACAAACAAAGGTGAGAGCAATGGCTCACACTATGGTTGCTGTGAACAGAATGCATCCATCGTTAATGCCTTTACTAACACCTGTGCTTTCCTGTTTTGAAGTGTTAAAAAGAAGCTGATTAAAAAGAAGATGGACTGTTTGTTCTGTTCTTTTCTTTGGAGACAAGCTTCTTCAACAGCTTCAGAACTTCAAGTGAACAAGCTCAGCTTTTACTGATCATAGACAGACATGTGAGAGAAGTCTCCTGGTCCTCATTACTAGGCCATAATAAGAAAAACAGCTTTTACTGTCAATAAATAGCAGGCTTTTATAACAGTGAGTCAGTAAAGAATGATGCATTTGAACTTGTTCTAAGAACTTCCAGAATACCGCAGCCACTTCAGTCGCAGCAGTACATGGTAACCTCATTGATGAATGTGTACACGGAGTGCCGGCTGCATCTTGTGATTTTAAGAAGCCTCAGTCTTCAAACAGCAAACAAAAGGGCTGTTTTTAGGGGAAATGGAGGGAGAAAAATCAGTTTTCTGCTATGAGGTTCATTTAAAAAAAACAAAAATAAAACACATTCTCTAGGCCAAGAGATTATTTTTTAATGTGTCCTGAACAATAGTTCTCCAGGCTTTTCTTTGGACATTGGCTGCTTTTTCACTTATTTTCTGTCCAGTCCTTGTAAGAATATTTTAAAACCACATATACCATATATGATCCTGACCTATGAGTCATTCAAGGATAAAAAGGCATCTAACTGAAGGGATACAGTGTTGCATCTACACATAACAGAGCACTTAGCAAAGAACCACCACCTCCTTAGTCACTTTTTCACTACCAGCCTGTTGCAAAAACGCATAAACATATTTCCCCATTTCTTTAGTTGAATGTATGAAAGATGTCAAACCGTCAAATAGAATTTTTCTACCAACAAGATGATTCTTGAAGAGCTTTTAGCTGAAAACCTGATATATCTAAGCATGGCAGTGTCCTTAAAAGATTGTGAAAATGAAGGACAAAGGAAGAAATGGCTCATTGCCACATTCACCTATTCATACAGACACTTTTTTCTGTCCTTAAGTGCTTTCTATCTAACATTCATACACATTCACAGCCATCTGTAAAACACGGTGGTTTGGGCCCACTTTACAGACAGGAGAAATGGTCAAAATTGATCAAATTATGAACACAAAGAAGTACAGTCAGATTTGTATCCAACATGTAACACCATCTGGGATGTATCTCATTAGTAATGGCTAAATCTTTCAGCATGACAATGATTTCAAACACACTGCCAGTGCAGTAAAATCATACCTGGGTAGAAAAACACAATCAGTCGTAGATTGTCCTCCTCAGAGCTCGGACCTCCACATTACAGAAGAAGTGTGGGGTCATCTGAAGGTAGCTAACATCCAAAGATGAGCTTTTCCTTCAAGAAGGTTGGAGAATTGTTCCTAAAGACTACTTAAATAAATGATAAGGATGCTTTCCTAAGAGAGTTCAGGCTGTGTTGAAAAATAAAGGTGCTCCTACCAGAAATCGACTCTCAAGCTCATTAGGATCCTCAAAACTGTTTCTGTAAATATTTTCTGTGTTTTGTTTTGCATGTGTTGCAGGTATGCACATGTATGTCCATGTACATTTGGACATGTTTAAATAAATCACCTATTTCCTCATCTCACTAGCAAAATATGAAGAAATTGGGGATGACTTAAGACTTCTGCAGTACTGTTATACAGTTGAGTTGCATGACGTGTTACCTGTCAGTGAAGGGGGAAACAATAGAAGTCAATATCTATGAGTGAAAGAGGACGAAAACCCTGACACAGCACTCGGGTTAAACTGCTGAGTGTCCGTGCAGACGGATGAAGTGAGCAGCAAACACACACAGGAGTCATCTACATCGTCTTCCTTTACTTTTCACCCTGATCGAGGTGGAAAAAAGGGAAAGCTGGGACGAGGTGCAGCTTGTGTGAAGCACTCAGTCACCCCCGCAGCCGCTCATTCCTTCAGATGATTAATAGCCTAATTAAAAGGCTTTATGTCTAATTAGTTTATGAAAGGTGCAGTCTGGACGATCAACGCACCACGCAACATCTGTTCTACCTGAGCACAAACCAGACTGAAATAAATGACATACGTCGTCATCGTCTCTACTTCTGCGTGGTCTTTGGTTGTTACACAGATTAGTCCTCTATCTCGTGTCAGCTGTCCTGCTCTGAACATACATGTGGATAAATGGGAGCTCAGTCATATCAGCCTGCAGCTGCAGCCAGCTGTGAGTTGTGTTGTGATGCTGCCCCCTGCTGGTAAACAGGTTACTTTACTCTTATTTTACTTTAAACTAATGAAAATGCAGATTTAACTAAATATGATGCTCCAGATAGACTTACATTATTAAATTACTGAATTGACAACGCTGGTAAAATTGTGATGAAATCAATGAAAATTACCGACATATTTTAAATACATTTTGGTTTCTAAGTTTCCAAGCTTATAGAAGAGTTGCTTAAAAAATATCCATATTTAAAGGTGAAGAGTGGGAATTTTTTTTTAACCTCTGTTTTAAATTCACCTCTCAGTGCATAAGTTTAATCTCTGAGAGAACCCAAACACATTCTGTGAGTCTGTCTTGGTTCCAGTTGACTGGTTTTAGTCAATGGTGGGATGGGTAATTTGTTTGCCGAACACAAATTAACTCATTGATGCATCTCAGAATTGGTTCAGTTTACTGCTTCTGAAGCCAGTGGTCTCAGAAGCTGATCAAGGCTGGGCTGTTGGCATGCAGGACGTTGGCGTGCATATCCATGAGAGCACCATACCTGATCTGATTGTTTCTGGTGGAATCTGAGCTACCGAGATGAGGCATTCCAACCTAAGCTTGTGCCATATACAGACTTCTCTAGCCACCATTTAGTCCCTGTGTCTCTGAACATGTTGGGTTGATGCCTTCATCAGGCTCAATCAGTGACCTTTGCACCCACTGAAGGCTACACTTATCCAAGAATGGAGAAAAAATCCTCAGATACAGATTGTGCAGTCCATGTTTAGACAGTGACTGCTAGCATCACATCCAGATAAGGCCACACCTTATATCAAGCATCTTGTATCTACATATATTACAGTGTTGGTGCATAAAATCTGAAGCCAGTAACAGGCTTCAGATTTTAAGAGGACTTTCAGCAGACTGCCACACATCTGCACAGAAATTCTGCTAAATCAAACCATACGAAGCACATAACTGGAGCATTATCACAAAAAATAAAAACTTTGCCTTTGAAGTGGTTTTTTTTGTCGTATCAAGGGTATTTATTGACCTATTTAAATGCTTAAAATGTAGACTAAACTCTTGCACAGTAAGCATGTTTGCAGTAAAACTGCAAAACTACTGAAGCACACAAAATCTGGAGTGGTTTATTTGTCATCCTCACCTCACAGTGTTGTTGGCAGCATCCGGATCCCTCGCTGACACGGTCTTCACCATAGTCCCGATCTCTGCGTCCTCTGGCAGCTCGACGTAGTACGCCGGCGAGTCGAACAGCGGGGGCTCGTCCACGTCCTCTATGCTCACGTGCACGATGGTGACGTCCTTGAATGGCCCGCGGTGGCGAAAGGCCGGATCCAAGTGGGTGTTGGCTCCCTCCACCTTTAGAGTGTAGCTTGGCTTGATCTCAAAGTTTAGCGGCTGATGGGGTAACACACAAAAAGATTTTAAACTTTTAAAAATGAACTCTGGGGTTAAGACGTGGATTGAGATTAAAAGGTTAAACTGCTGGTATTTCATGGTAAAATCAGCAAACGCTGGGCCTATCTGCTAGGAACTGTCCAGCTCAAAATAAAAAATAAATATTAAGTATTTATTTCAGTGCTGAATTTACTGAAGAGATGCTGCAAAAAGAATGTGATCTTTCCCTCACTCAAGGTGAAATTAAATTGATAGATTCCTGAAGGGACTTTTGAGTGTAGGACAAAGAAGGCTTTCAACCTTTTGTAAATGATAAAAAATGGACTGTTTCTTTTTTAATAAAAAGAAAAAGAAATTGGATAGTTAATATCTATATCATAATATCATCTTTAGTCTGTACCTTTTTCACTGTGATGATGCCAAAGAGGTTTGTAGGGTCGGTGCTGATGTCAAAGGTGTCCCTTCCATCCCCATCGATGATGCTGTACTTCATCTCAGCATTGACCCCAATGTCCCTGTCCTTCGCCCAGATGCGTCCCACCACCGACCCCACAGGAGCCGACTCAGGAATGCTCATCTGGTACAGCCCTGAAGACACAGATTAACACGAGTGTAATCAAACGGGTTCACTTTTCAGTCCTCTAGAGGGAGCCAAACCTCTTCGGCTCCTCTTGTCTCCAAACCACATCTCAAGCCGGATGAAATAAATGGCTCCATAAACGCCTCACAATTGGGTTATCTACTGTCTCATGGGTCGGCTTGAATTTCATCTACCGTTTAACCTCAAAGAAGAGGTGACAGCTGCCCAATTTGTGGAGCTCCCCGCAGCCTTAAAGCGAAACGCTTGCACATTGTGTTTGTCGGAGGGGAATCCCTGAAGCTCTTCACAACCGATCAAAGTTCCATCAGAGTGATGGCGTTAATTGGTTTGGGGACTGGTGATGGAGGAGGAAGTGGGCGCTGGGTGTTTTCTTTGTCTAAGAGCGAAGCCACCGGTCGGCCAAGCCGAGATGACCGCAGACAGCTAGACAAACCCCTGACCTAATGAGAGAAGTAGAAATTGGTATATTGAAAGAGACAGCATGGGGCGTCTGGTGGCTGGGAAGAAGGAGAAGAGGGAGGGAGGGAGGAGGCCAGAGGGTAAATGACTGGGGATTGGTGGCTAGAAGTGGACAGAGGGGCTAATGGCTTGGGTTCTCCAGAGAAATGAAGTGGATAGATGTAGAGATGGATAGTTTTGCACAGTTCTTATTGGGGGCAGTTTTAAAAATACACAAAGCACACCACGAGTGAGGTGTCAACCCTGAAACTAAACAGTGATCTCAGGGCCATTTCAGGGCTCTGAGTTTGGGTTCCTGGCCTGTCTCAGCTGCAGCACGCTCAGGCTGTACTACGATGCACAACACAGAGTTCAGTGTAAAGTCAGCATCATTTTAAGGCCAAGCTTCCAGAAAGCAAAAACACCAACTGGCTCAAAATCGAGACTTAATCCTACTTCTTACCAAAAATAATAAAACAGTATCAGTATTATGCTGAACCATAAATATATAAAACTGCATGATAAGGTCTTCCTAAAGAACGACATCTGAGCTTTCTCCAGAGACTCCAAAACTTAACTTTGAAAAGAGGACTTCTTATGAAGATTAAAAAAAGTGTTTACTGCAGTAGAAGTTAAATGGTTGTTTGTTTTTCCTTTTAGTTCAGTCATTTGTCTGATAAAAATTAAGAGCTAATTTGTGGACTGCTGGTTGGACAAATCAGCTCACTGGAAGAATATCTTCTGACATTTAAAGTAATGCTTTGTTTCAGCCCTCATTACCTCAGGGAGTCATAGCTCAAAGCTGCACAGTTTGTATATACTCAGAGGCTTTTTCTTTTTCTTTTCGAAGTTTTCCTGCAGTATATCACACGCTGCTGTTTCATAGCTGCTGAGACAAAGTACATGTTGCTCCTCCTCGAGGCTGATATGGGTTCAGGTAGAAAATCAATAAAACTAAGAAAAACATCTGCAGAGGGTTGCTTACTTTGGTCAAACATGGGCGGGTTGTCGTTGATGTCGCTGAGCGTGATGTTGACAGTAGTGGTGCCGGCTAGCCCCCCCAGCTGCCCGCCCATGTCCTTCGCCTGGATGACCACAGTGTAGTTTTCTCTGGTCTCGCGGTCCATGTCTGCCAGGGACACACGGACCACGCCTAAAAACAGAGAGGCAAATTAAAGGTCAGTTGACACAGACTGAGGTGAAACAGCCAAAGGATGGTGTCCTGAAATGAACGTAAAACCTTGATGATCAACTGATTTTATATTGATCTCTGTCTGTTCATGAGGGATTTTTCCAGCATCTCGTTGAATCTGTGCATGAAGAATTACGCAAGTCATGAAGGCAAAAAGAGTTCAAACCCATCGCTAGCAAGGTGTACCAAATAAAGTCGCCAGTAAATGTGCATTCTGCTACATCCAAAAGGTGATCTGCTGGTGCCTCGGGGGCTTGAGAGGAGTCCAGTGTCATCCTAATACACATGCATGCATAAATCATCCTCGCACCACGCACCACAACTAATTAGTTTCTCTAATTTAGAGTCTCCCACCCGAACACACATTACTGTTATTTCTCATTTGGATATCCAATATGTTAGTATGATATGATGTTATGGCAACTGTACACTGTTTTTAAATTATAAATTGTGCAAGTTGGCAGAATGGCAGTCTAGTTTATGCCTGATGAAAAATGAAAAAGGTTTTTTTTAGAAATCATAATTAATATTTTCCTCATTAATGATGCATCTCACAAACCATCCTCTGTTTTTCAGGATGCTAATTTTTATGCAGATTAACCACTGTGCCTGCGGACATATGTGCAATCTGTGCATCATTACAGCGGATGCCACTTAAGCCCAATAATCTCATTGTCATGTTAATGAAACCAGGTTCAAATTACTTTTTTGGCTTTGTGACATGGTGCATTATCATGCTGAGAGCAGTCATTAGGAGATTGTAAACCATGCGAATGACCAGGAACGTTTAAGGGGAGACATGGTATTCAGATAATAATGAATCAAAATCTACGGGCAAATGTCCCAGACCACAAAGAGTCAATCAACGCCCAAGCTGAGAAATATGAAAGCCAATCATCTTGTTGCACTGAGACATGCACAGAGCAGAGGTTTGGGACAATTTTAATTGTGCAGCAGCAGACATATCTACTTGTTAATGTGGTAGAAATGTTGATAAGCATTCTTTTTGCTTTGCTGTTGTAGCCATAGCATGACTTTAGGTTGCATTTGTCCAGAGTTTTTGTGGGACAAGCAGAGACACTGACCAAGTTAGCACAGATGTGCAAAAAGCTGCAGCTTTCAAAAACATCTTTATAGCCTGATATGAAAACATGTTTCTGGCCTTTACGGATAGTTTCTCTACAAAGGGCACTATGTTTTGAATCATCAACCTGGATGAGTTAGGGGTCTGGCACCAGCAGATGAATGCACAGGTATTTGCCATAGACAGTACATACGATGTAGCCAAATTAAAAATTGGTCAGAAAGTGATGGGTGATGCTCACTCGTTCACTTGCTAATTGATTTTGATTTATTTATAGCGTGACTTCACCAACCAGTGAGACGCATCATGTTCCTATGTTCCTGTTTATTCTGTCTTTGGTAGTTGGTAGACTTCACCTCTGCTAATGGGAGTCAACGAACTGGACCTCTGAACCGCCTAATTGAATTACCTGACAAATAATATGGGCTGCTACTAAAAACAGCCTGCCCAAGAAGCTTTTGTTTCAGTTTGAGTGAGAAAATCTAGTTAATTAGCACTAATTAGCAGGTATAGGTGTTGCACTCATGCAATTTGCCAATTTCTCATCCAAGAGGTTTCTTCGGTTTTAACAGCTGATGGGATTCTCAGCCAGTTAAACCCTGGTGGAGTTGTCACCTTGGAAGTAGACCTGAGGTTTGACTTACGCTGTTATCATGAGAGTTATTAGGGTCAGATGCATCTAGATGTGAGTGGGAGTTGAAACAGATGGGATCTCAAAATATATCTGTAGGCGACTGATCGATGATATCATTTTCAAGGACCTAAAAAAAAGAGTTGCCTTCAAGCACCTAAGACTACCATGACTTTGAAAAAAAAAAACAACAACAATGTGGTGGTGGTCATGAAGATGTAATAATGTCCTTTTTAGATTCTATTTTGAGTCAAAAGAATCAAACTTTGTGGCTTCATATTTAGTGGACTTCGAAATAATTTTGCAGTACCTGACTTAACGTGACTTGCTTCTAGAAAAGGTCAACTGTGGTACTGAAAACATCATCTCTGACCATAGATTTGAGCCTGCTATCTGCAGCTTTAGGACAAAAAGGAGACTAATCAGACCAAGATACATTTTTGTCCAGTTTTAGTGAGTCTGTGACCTCTGCTGCCTCAGTCAGACTCAATGTGGTCCTTTGCTGTTGTAGCCTGTCCACCTCTGACTCAAATGCTTTCTTTCTCAGCACGGACGTGAAGATTGGTTATCTATGCTACTGTCTGCCAGCTCCAACCGGTCTGCCAGCTGACCTCTCACCTAACTGAACTCCAGAAGCAGCTGTGGTGGAAATCTCACAATATCAGCAGTTGGAGAAAAACCACATTTCTCCTGATTCTGATGTTTTATGTTTAGATTAAGTAAGCATTCGGTTATATCTGCAGACTTTAATGTTTTGCTCTGCAAACACATGATTGCGTGATCAGATGAGCACATAATTACACAGATGCACAGGTGTTCCTAATGAAGTTATCACTCAGTGTCCTAATCAAGAAGTGGAAATAATCACATTTACTTTAGTTCGAACTGAAAATGAGAGCAAAGAAAAGTAAGAAATTGTTGCTTCTAGAGGATTAAATAAGGTATTTTTTTGCATAGCTGCACAGTTAAAGTGCACGTAACCAACCTCAACCCTGCAACCTCACTATTGGCTTACAGCCTAATTTCTCTGAATCGCATTTGCGTGCTTTTTTAAATTGCTTTTGTTTTAAATCTGCAGCACAATTCATGCAAGGTAAACGTTTTGTGCTACAGAATCAGAAAAGGAGTTCAAGTTGCGGGCAGCTCCAAGGCTGTCTGTGTTTAAGTTGTACATTGTGGCAGCACCAATAAAAGCTGTGCCTATAGCCGAGGCAGTGAGGCTGATTGATGGCTGCAGAGCCGACCTACAGCAGCAGCGGTAGCAGTAGTCTGACTGGCTGTTGATGGGCAGTGCACCCTCAGCGGTTTGGCAACAGATTCTGTGCTGACAAAGAAACGGGACAGCTGTGTTAAACACTGGCCAGAGGTACTAATGGATTTTTGGACATGGTAGTAAATCCTGGTAAATCCACCACATCCTAGAAAGCTACAGGTTTAAAGAAATCTTCCTCTTTTACAAGTTACGTTTACCTTATTTTTATATGCTGTTATTTTGTAAAACACGCTGGCCAACCAATAATCTTTATTCTTCTTCTTTGAAAAGATACCTGGCTGCAGTAATTTGATCTAATTCAGACCCAAGAGTATGGGAGAGGTCTCTCACTCTTGTGGGTTGATAATTTAGTTCATCCCAAAGCTGTTAGATGGTCAAAGTCAGAGCTTTGTCTGAACAAGTCCAGTTTTTTTCCACACCATGCTGTACGCTGGCTTCACGCACTGAAGCACTGTCATGTTGAAACAGAAAAAATGATAAATACACAAAGGTGGAAGTGCACTACCAAAAATGTCTCCACTTTTTTAAACACCCTCAGTGTGTAAATATTCCTGTCTCCCTTTTTGGGATCGTCTGTTGTCATCCTGAGGTCCCTGGTTAGTCTCCATGTTGCTGTACTCTGTTTCTTATCTGCAGTTAGTATTCATGCATTATTCTTCCTGTCTTTTGGGGGGCAGCTGTGGCTGGTTGGGTGGTTGGATACTTGGCTCCTCCCATCAATGGTCTGAAGCACCATTGAGTAAGATGCTGAACCAGCTAGTTACCCCAGTGCTTCATGTGTGCAATGTTATGTCTAGATAAAAACACTGTATGAATGTATGTGTGACACAAGGAGTGTTAAAATGGTGTAGTTGCATACTTGACAACATTTAATTAGTTAACTGGATGCAACATAATGGAATATTAGTTGGTAAAAGGCACTAACATCACTAAAAAAAAGACACAAAATCTAGTTCAGTGACTCAAATTAGAGAAAGTGAAGCTGTGGCTTCCAGCTGCAAGTCAAGGTCGCCACAGCAATAATAGAAAACTTAAAGCCTGAAAAAACCCAGGTGGTTAGGTTGCAGTTTTAAATCAAGGCAACAGCACAATTATCCTAAATATACAGACAGGTTGTAGCAAGCTGTAAACGTATTTATTTCTGCTATAAAGCCAGACATTTTAATGTGAGAGTCTCAGGGAAGTGACTCAGTTTTTGCCCTGTAAACCAAAAACTGCTTCTTTTTTTTAATCTTCGCTGCAACCAAAGGGAGAACGCCACACATAAGTTTGGGGCCCTGACTTTTGTCAAATGTAGTAGCCTATATCATTTAGCTTTAAGTACAGGGTGCAACACTCCCTTTTATTATCTAATGTATACTAATAATTATTTTTAATTACTTCTGGTACTGATTGAAATGAAGAAGGTCAAGCTGTGTGCTCAAAAGCATTTGCAAGAAATACTTAGAAATACTTAATACAAAGCCAAGTATGCTGTTTGTTTCTTGATCCAGTCTTTATGCTAAGCTAGGCTAACAGGATGTGGGTTAAAGCAGGTTTCTTTACTAATAAAATGACTTAAAATATAAATAATTGTATATTTTCTGTCACCATTGATGGATTCATGATCTCAGAAGAAAATACTCAAAATATAAGCCGGTAACTGGGACTCAACTGCTGCTTGGAAAGAGATAAAAAAGAGAAAGCAGGTGAGAAGAAACCAGCAAGATGGTTAAAAGTACTGCAAAATACATAGTATTTAATTTTATATTTCTCCAAGCGTTTGCTCTCCATGCTATGAGGCGCCGTCTGTCTTATTCTGTCCTCATTTTCAACAGAAAAGTCACACTTTGAGCTCTTTTTTTGTCGGGTGCCAGGATTTAGAGACGTGGCAAGTTGCGTCGCGTTTCAGACAAGTGTTCGGTAGTCTCATAGCAACAACAGGAACCATGCTGAGCTTCCTACATTCAAAGTCGGTTGGGTATACACAGGGGTATAAAGTGTGGACTGCTAAAATCAGACAAAATCAGTGTGATATAGTGTTAAAAAAGAGGTGGTAGGTGCCTGTTAATAAATCTTAAGGAAATTTGTGGACTTTATCGGGTCATCTGACATCATTCCGAGTAATTACAAATTCATATGGAGCTCATAAAATAGTTAGTAGCTGGTGAAGCTTGAAATTTCCAGCTTCTGCATGCAATGAGTGGTTTTGCAGCTTCGTACCAGTCTTGGCATCTACAGAGAAATAAGGCTGGCCCTCCAGGATGCTGTAGACCACACGTGCGCTGTTGCCATATGTGGGGTCGTCAGCATCTGTAGCGGTCAGCTGGATCACAGATGTTCCTGGAAGCAGAGGTTAGCGGGAGATGATGCAGTTATAAATAGGAAGCATCCTCTTAGGTGGAGATTTCTCCATCTGTAGACACAAACTAACTGTGCTTATTTACTTTCAAAGTATCTTTATGAATTGTGAATGAAGCAGATGGAAACGAGGCTGTAAGAACAAGCAACAGCGTCAACTCTGAAGGGCTTTTATGCACTTTGTTATTGTTCGCCATGGCTGCAAACATGGACAAACATGCACAGAGAACATTTTTGTTTCTGTCTCCTACCATGCGCCCGCCTTTCCTTTTCCTTCTGCTTACCTATTTTGGACATCTCAGGCACAGTCGCCTGGTATGGGCCATCTAGAAATCTCGGCTCGTTGTCGTTGATGTCCTGGATCTTGACGATAAACTCGGACTCGGGCTCTAGGGGCCTGTCCGTGAGGCGGTTGCGGGCCTGTGCACGGAGTATGTACTGGGCCTTGACCTCTCGGTCCAGCCTCTGGATTGCGTGGATGTCCCCCGTGCTGTCATCGATGGTGAACGTGGTGCCCGCCCCTTCCCCCGTGAGGATGTACTTAATGGAGCCATCACCTTTGTCCATGTCTGAGTGGAGCTGTGAGGTTCAGAGTTGTTAGTTAAAAGTGAAATTCTCATGACCAGCATGAAAGACCAGTCATAAGTTGACAGTACAACAGACAAATGGTGCAGTCCAAAAGTATTAGGGCATTGACATGTTTTGGGAATGATAATTAGGTCGTATCTTCCAATTTTAGAAAAATGCAACAGCACAGCGATCCTAAGCATACAGAAATGACAAACAAACAGCTTTACTGGGACAAATGAAGCAACGTCCAAGTCAACCTCATGATCTCAGTCCAACTAAACATGTGTTATAGTTGCTGCAGAAAAAACACACACACCCAGAAATGAGGATACACAAGAAAAGAGGCTGTAGTACATGCCTGGAACAACGTGGCTCCCTATTTAGGGAATTAGTCAAGTTATCAAAGAACAGTAAAGTATGTGATGAAAATTTGCTATTTCACATTTTTGCAACCTGACTGTTAGGAGTGTAAGAGTAGCCATGATTCAGTGTGCACAACACAGCTACAGGGTAACGTTCTTAAAGTGGACTTGTTGTGCTCCTTTCCAGCTCCATATTTTTATTTTGGGCTTTTATTAGAAGGGCTCTGTCAGGGGCTTCGGATTCTCTGTCTGAAACAAGCCATTTAAGCCCCTCCCCCTGTAAACAGCTTTAGTCTTATTGACTGGCCCTAACAAAGAGACGGTTTGAATAGCAAGTAGGTTGAGTAGGTAAAAAAAAAATCAATGCATACGCTGGCATTGTTGACAATGGTTAAGGTGATGCTTCATGGATATTGCCAAATTTGGGTAAGTAATTTGTTATCTAAAATCTGCTGCAGCGCACTCAAACCTTTGATTCAAGAGAACAAGATGAATTAAAGTATCTTTGCCTTTGTCAGGGATTCATTTTGATCTTCTGATGATTTGCTTGTTGAAGATGATTCTTCATTAACAGCTTTCATTTGACCACCTGCTCCGTTTTACTCCCTCTTCTCTCGTCAGTAATGGAATATAAGATACGCTCTGAATCAAAAGTAGGTAAAATAAAATCAGAAGAACATATTTCAAGTGATGTCGCTTTATCAGGGGGGGTTTTTTTTCATCTTTTTTCAGCCCCAGAGGTTACTCCACGGTTTCAGCCAGGGGTGTCAAACCTAAGACCCGGGTGGGGCCAGAATGTCTCACTGGCAAAGACCTCACGTTGCTCGTCGTACTGCATCAAAGTACTTTGGTTGTAGTTAAATTGCTTATTATTGTTCGTATTACATTAAATAACAGAAAATTTCCAGTTTTTGTTGTTTGTTTGTTTGTTTTTTTACAGTAAAGTCACAGTAAAAGAAAAACAAAAAAGAAAACAAATAAACAAATAGATATATAAATTCAGCACTTTTTTGCAAATTAACATTGTCCTGTAATTTGTTGTGTCGACAAGCATGTCGAGCTGTGCTGGTGGGTTTGCGCTGCACTACAATTTGTAGTTAAACTTCTTTTCACTGAATGTTTTCTGCGATATGTAGGATATGTACCAATAGAGTTCCCAGTTCTGGCCCACTTCAGATCAGTGGGTATGTGATGATTTTGGCACCTGGATCTAAGCTTTTCCTGATGTAATTTGATGTAATGTGATTAGCAATTAACTAATTTTGACCTCACCAGGGCTCATTGTTAATGGTTTTTACTTTGTAGTCTAAACAATCTGGAAAAATATGAAATGTCCTTATGATAAATTAATGCATTACTGTCAAACTGATTTGAGTCCCCCAAAATTGTAAAATTCTTGACCTCCAGGGATGGTGTGTGCTTATGTGTTGTTCTTAATATTGTTGCTGGAAGTAGACATGTAATCACAGCTTACAGCCTGTTGCCCGAGACCCTGCAGTGCAATCAGAAGCCTTTTGTAGCCTCTAAGAGCAAATGTCATCCTGTTGATCTGCAATCAGACTTTACTTTGTACTTAAAGGGCCTCTGCGTATGATGAGTGCTTGCTGCCATCACACTAGCGGAGTGAAATTAAATGCCCCCCCGGTCTGTCTCATATATAATCAACAGGTGTGCAGCCAGGCCACAACACAGCACTAAATCTGCAAACACTCCTTTCAAGACACACTTCCTTTGGCTGTTTTTCTCATCTGGGGCCGAGCCGAGGTGGTTGAACGGCTAAAAGTTTTGCTACTTGTTATGCCAGTGATAATGCACCAGTAGTTTTTATAATATCTTTCATTGCCGAGAAGCAGACAATACAGCTTTTCCTATCACTGCCGACAACATGCCCACCTGCACGCTCTCCTGCAAAGCCCAGCTCAGCCCAGAATAGATTTTCTAATCAGCACCTCATTGTGGACTTCTAGCCCTGTGTCTGGTAGTGATATATCACAGTCTCAGCTTTCCTCTGCTTATCCACCTTCTCCGGCTCCAGTGCCTCCTTTCCTTCAAAGCCTTTGAAATGTAGCAAGTTTGACACTCGGGCTATCAATTACCTGCTCCTTCTCAGCTTTAGCCCAAACCCCCAAACCTCCAACAACCCAGCGGCTCTGAATACAAAGTTCCTCAGCAGAGGTAGGGAGAACTGAGGGGAAGCAAACTAAGGACGGAGGCTGCAATACATCTTCTGCTTTGCCCCGGACTTGAGTGGCCCTTTGGGTTGTAGCTCGGCCTGTTAGAATCACTTTATCCATTCAGTGTGAAAAAATTAGAGATGAGGAGAAACACGGTATGGAAATTTTTCACGCCATATTTAAGTGGAAGTAATATTTTTCCTGCAGATCTCTCTGTCTGCATAAGCACATGGCTTTTAGGAATCTGACATTTTCCTCAGTATTCCCAAGCGGTGGTAGTGAAATTATTCCAGAAGACTAATTAAAGCAGGTTTGCATCACTCCCAAAGGGTGATTTCTGAGGATGAGCAGTTAATACTGCAGTGCTTTAAAAGCTGATGAGGGATATTGAGGGAGTGGTAGTTCTGAAATCGGGGCTTTATCCTTTTAGCTATTCAGGAATAGCTAAAAGTATAAAAATGTGGTTTTCTTTTTATTACAGGTAATAAACAGGTTCATGCACGGAAGTATGTAAATTTAAACAGTTTGAGAAGGATTTTAAGTGGGACCACTATTACTTTTCTGTGTATAACTATTCAAAAAAATCAGTCAAAGTCAGGCATTATGTGGTGTTATGTACCTGTTGGGCATTACAGCAGTCTAAACTAGTGTTGGGTATGGGGTGGAAAAACATTTACTCAAATTTTCAAGATTAAAGTAAAGAAATTTAGGGGGAAAAGTAGCAAATATACAGGAAACAAGCTCAAATTTATGTATTAAAACTGGAAGGGAAAACTGGGAAAAACCTTGTAAATTTACAGGGAAAAAAAGTGTGTGAACATTTTTTTGCAAGAATTTACAAGAAAAAACAAACAGGTTCAATTAAGGAGTAATATACTTCACCTTAGAAAGGTTATCTTGGAGAGAAATTCAAATATTTGGACTTCGTGGATCAATAAATCATCATTACTTTAATCAAAAAAAAACAGATCATTTTTGTCCCAGTTCAGCTAGTCCTGCATATACAGGTGTGTTGTGCAGGAAACTGAAAATGTAGGATCATCCTAAAGAAAACAAGGTGTCAAAAAACTGTATTTATTGTTCAAAGTCAAACTGGCTTATCATTTAAAGCATCTTAACAGCTTTGTGTTAGCGACTTAGCATGGCTGCCCATTCAGTTATAATAAAATCTTAAAGTTAGCGTGCAACAGGAGGAGATTAATTTGTTACTTTGGTTGTCATTTAACCATCGATGGTATAAAAGATGGAGATGACCCTTTGCCTCTTGATAAGCATTTTCTTGGTGTTTTGAAACCAGCTGTGATAAGTGAGTGATTCATCAATCACAAGTCATTAGCCAATCAGCGTTCTCAGAAAGACCTAAACTTCCACAATTGAGTTAATATTTTACTCAGAATGACCCAAACCTGGTGGTTGAGTTCAGAAAAAAGAAAGACTTCAACAAGTGCTGGCTTCACATCCATCTTTCATAGTGTCTGTGGTGTTAGCTGCACTGATAATACTTATCTGTTGCTCGTAAATTGGTTAAAATTTGGCTTCACAGTAAGAAAAAATAGCAGGCATGAACATTTTGTTTAAATTTAGATACATTATTATTTCTGTATTTGTTGAAACTAAAAGAAAACATGTGCTCCTGCAGCCAATTTCTATACTGTGAGAGTAATACTCAGTGAAATGGCTCCTAAATCGACTCAGATTTGTGCAGGCACTTGACACTAAATTATTTTTTTGCTTTCTCTCTTTCCAGAGAAATCTTTTTTAGTGATATAATGGCATTTTTTTTTAAAGTTTGAGCTTGCAGAAATGATGCTTCTCTCTGCCGATGATGACTAGAATTACAACTATTGATCAAATGCTCAATTCACTTTAGCAAGCGAGCAATCAAAGTGCTCCATTGTGAGCACCTCTCCTCTGCTCTTGTGAGAGCATGTCAGCGGTGCTGCAGATGTGCCGTCCACTTCTGAGAAACGGAGACCGACTGAAGCTTCGGTTCGAGTCAATTAACTCAATCACTGCTGTCTGGCTCTGGTTCAAAGTGGACAGAAGAGAGGCTGTCTCTCAGAAGAACTCAGTGCATCCAGGGATTAAATTTGGAATTTCTTTTTCTTTTTTCTTCTTCTTGTGTTTATTGAAGCTTGCCTTTGCCCACCCATGATCTTCTCTTTTTGTATTCATGTGCTCAGCTCTAGCCAAGCTGCCGATGACCTCCAGCAGTAGAGCTCCCCTATAGATCTTTTAGTTTGCTCTGTTTGAAGGAGTTTGAGTTAAATTCACTTTGCAGCACCTATCAGTTCAAAGGTTACTTAGAAACCATGCTCTCTGCAAGGCTAGAAGCCCGCACTCTTTGCATCTTATACCTCCACATGTACGTGCATGTTCATGTCCATAAAGTGCAACTTATAGTGAAGACTGACCTTTCCAATATAAAGTGGTTCCAGTCCAGTATACTCCTCCAGGACAAAGAACTGATTCCACACCCAGCTTCGCTTTGCCCGTTGCAGCAGTGCTGAGCTCCCTACATGTTCCTCCTCTGCCGGCGTACCCAGAAGGCTATGAGGCAGAAGGGTCAAAATGCCAAGAGCCACGGGGAGCAAGGTCCACGCAACTGCTGGAAGATGCACTCGGTCTCCCATCGTGAAACACGGAGTAGTATTTGAAAAGACTTTTCCCTTTTTCCTGACAAGTGGAGCTATTTCCTGGGTCCCGTCTTTGTGGCTGCTGGAAGAGAAAAAAGGAAGAGCACAGATGAGTCTCAGATTCTGGTCACATTCATTTCTGTTAATATGTGTCATCCACAGGTCTCCAACAGTGCCACGGGATACAACAAGGACATTTCCACTGACTCCAGATTATTTCTCTACCACTGAGCTTTTGTAGAGTTATAATGAGCTGTGTATCTGTGTGAGCCTTATAACGGCTGAATGAGAGGGTTCCTCTTGTACTGGCGATGTGGAGTTGGAAAGAAATGAGGAGAATGGGTACATGTTCTTCAGATTTTTTTTTTGTTGCTTTTAGGTAAACCAAAAAAAGTTGTGCTGTATTTTTTCTCTTTAAAAGTTATAAAATGAAAACAAAAAGACTGTTGATGTCACAGGTATGTGTAACTATAACATCTCTAGTGAGGATTGCCTTAGAATGAAGATGACCTTTTGTGGTTTTTATGGGTCATTTAAGTACATCAAATCAGTCCGTAGGTGTACAAAATTCAGGAACTGAACAGACTAATGTAACTTCCAAACCACTGTTTGTCATTTCTATTTGAATGTATTATATAAAGTAGCGAGCATCAGAAGCACTGGCAGGTGCATTTTTAAATTTTAATAGTAAGGCAACCAGTACCAAGCTAGGCCAACAGCCAACCAGCTTTAATAGTCATGACAACAAGATGAACTCACTAAAACTGTAGTTCCTCTTATGGCCACTTGAGGCTGGCAGCAAAAATTAGTCAGTCTAATTTATCAGCTTCCTCCACAAAGCAACCTCCATAAACTTGTGAGAAAGGACTAATAAAATAAAACACTAGAATTTCATTCATTTCAGTTAATGCACAGACCTCTTGGATGGTCTGCACGACACAGCAAGCCGCAATATTAGTCACATAAAATGGTCGAAAAGGCACCAACAGCACAAACACACAGTGGAGAGGTCCAGTACAATATTAATGGATGAGCCCAAGCAGATGCCAGGATTCCTGTCAGTAACAGCAGCTACACTCATGCAGATGGATGAGTGAGAAAAAGTTTCACCCTACTCATGCTATTCAGAAGTTTAGTTTACTTTGCAGTTGGGCAAACACTAGAACTGCAGTTTCTGTCGCTGGCTTCATTTTCCACTTCATTGTTATTGTAATTATTGAACAAAGAATACTGCTTTCTATCGGTTAACTTAATCTGTGCTTCAATTAATACTGATTAGCACTCTTAGCTACACAGCATCTAACTAAGGAAAAGGACTCAAGAACTGCACGGTTAATCCATTTATCTGTCCATCAATCGTACTTCTTTATTTTTGTTTCTTAGCAGCAATTAGCAGGTATCTGTGTTTGTGTGATACAGTAGCTGTAGCACTCCACCCTCTCTTACAAACAAGGTTATTTTTGGCTACAAAAACCCAAGATGGAGTCACCTAAAAAGCTAATTTGTTGCTAATGGTGGCTAATTCCATCTTTTATATGCAGGCATTTCATCTTTTATCTCATATTATATAGTCATACAAAAGCCTGCACATTTCATATTACATTGCCCAAACTTCCACTAAAAATGTTAAAGCAATGTAAAGTTTTGGAGCCTGGAGGAGATAACAGAAATAATGAAGCACCAGCTCCAGCTTCTTTCCCTCCAGCTCGGGACACAAAACATCAGCAAGTGTAAGCACACTCTTTCTCTTCCTTCCTCCTCTTCCTGTCATGAGGAGAGGTGAGCTCCTTCACACCTCCTGTAAAAGACCCGGGGGTGTGATGTTCTGAGATTGTAGTGTTTCTGTTAACACCCCTGCTCAGCTCTACTCACACCGTGTTCAACAAGCTCCCTTCAGCGCTGCACACCGTTCATTACAAGTGTGCTGTGTACGCTTTTTTTTTTCTTCTTCCTTCCATATCGCAGGTTTTGAATGCCCCTATGGTGCTGCCTGGTTGCAGGATTTCATGCCTCTAAATACCATCTTCCTCCATGTTGCTCTTTTTGATACGAGCATCACGGGAATCCTTAAGATCAGCGAGGTCACGTCTGTGAATTTTTGCAGGAGATGCTTTTTAAGGTATTGATCTGAGTTAATCAATACCTTTTCACATGCAGCGCATGGCACCTACGCTGCCTCTTCCCATCTGCATCCTGGTTTTATGTATTAGG
Organism: Simochromis diagramma; assembly: GCF_900408965.1. Lineage (NCBI taxonomy): Eukaryota > Metazoa > Chordata > Actinopteri > Cichliformes > Cichlidae > Simochromis > Simochromis diagramma. Next base: position 14,602,854 of record NW_024387040.1, on the reverse strand, counting down.
AGGACGGCTGCATCTGCCCGCATCTTCCTGCATTAATGAGCTCAGGGGAAAATAGGCAGATTTAAGGTCTGAAAGTAGAAAAAGGGAGCGAGGAGGGGAGGGGATAAAAGGAAAAGAAAAGCAAGAAGAAAGGAGGATGTTAGCAGAAAGTTTGCAGCAACGGAAGAAAGAGAGACTGTTTGACTCATTGGTTGACTCCATTATGTTTTGTAAGAGAGAGTGCATTGTGCTGCCGTGGAGTCCCTGAATCGCCAAACTCAGTTAATCATTGTTGAAGAGGCACAAAAGGCAGGGAAGGGTGGGAGGCGTGGCTGCATTGTCAGCGGGAGGCTGAGCTGTGTGTGTGTGTGTGTGTGTTAAGACAATCCCCGCGAGGGCCGCTTGGCAGGACGACTGACACTTGACCTCGCTGCTCCTCTCTTTTCTGCCTATTCAAGCCGACTGGTTGCCATTATGAAGTCAAATTAGCTCCCAGACCTTCCTCCCCTTTCGGCTCCTCCCCTCAAAGGTCGCAGCTTGCACCCGGGCATTTTGCTCCATTTTGTCGTGCCTAATGAGGTGACATGCTACGTAATTGTGCTGGCAAAACATTCTTCACATCTCTGTTCTGTTAATCTTATGGCATTTCGCCTGTTTAAGCAAAACGGCAGCTGGTGTGAACAGCGGATAGAAGGGGATGGGAAGATGAAGGGTTGAGGGGATGAGGAGCTAGGCGGAGGGCGGCAGAGCAATCATATGAAAAAGCTTTGCAAGACTTAAGGCAAAGAGGTATTTTCCCACCGGGCTGAAGCATTCCTCCAAGTGGAAAAATCTGCCTTTGTATTCAAAAGAAAAATAACAAATCAAAATAGAAAAGAAGCTACAGAAACATCCAATTTGTCCAGTGTTTGTCTTAAAATGAAAGAAAGCATTGGAAGGAAGGGTTGGAGGAAGAAAATGAGTGACAGTGATTGTCAGAAGGAGCAGCTGGCGTGAGAAAATGATAGACCATATTGTCGTATCATCGTACTCCGAGTCCACCTGCTGCTCCATTAGCTGCGATCTGACAACAACAGACTATATCAAACTGTTCCTGCGTGAGGGAGTGAGGTGAGTGATTTCTTCCAATGGAGGAAAACAAACTGCTGCGGTACGACTGACGGACAGAATCTGTACCTCCACCTGTTCATACTGAGTCACTGCTGCTTGAATACACTCAGAAAGCACCTCCATCCAGGTGAACTAACTGGTGGAACTTGTGCTCATAGGAGTGGGTGTTAAACCCGACTGAGCCATCATAAAGTTAAGAAGTCCCGAAAGTTAGTTACGAGAGGCTTTTGGAGACACTTTTAGGGTCATTTTGGGTACTTGTGCAAAGGTTTCAGTGTCAACAGGCAGAAAACACCTGAAATACAGTGCATGTAAATTTGTACCAGATAAATCTGAGAGGTAAGAAGAGATATGGAGGAACTGCACTAGCTGTAATCGAAAACTAGTCTAATCACAGACTTACTGTGAAGGAATGCTTCTGAGGCCTGACCATTGAACTGCTAGCTTCCATCAATGCTGTTTCAATCCGGTTTGAATCAACACACTTTTCAGAGGGACAGCTTAGGTTGAGCTGTTTGAAGGCAGAGTTAGAGAGGCAAGGCTGAGATGGTTTGGTTATGTCCAGAGAAGGGATAGTGGATAGTGGAGCAGGAAAAGAGGAAGACCCCAGAGAAAATTAACAGAAGCAGGTGAAGAGGACATAGCTTTATTTCCCAAGTTAAGTTCTTTCTAGTCAAAAGTCTTTTAGGATTCCACAAGAAATCTTTAATAGAAGAATTTATTTGATTCCTGAGAGTTTTACCTTACAGGCCGTGTCCATATGTATTTGGTATTTTGCTAAACCATAGTCTTTTCCATGTTTTGTCCTTTCGTCCGCATGTAAGCCGCCTTTTAGGTCACTGAGAACTCTGTAAAGTTTCAGTAACGAAGCTGAAACTGAAGGTTGTCTCGCTGCCTCAAACGCGTGCGTCTTTAACTCCTTTCATGATGTCAGACTTCATAGGGTTATTATTTGCAGGTTTCTGATTGTTCAACATTTCTATACACCTGTTGCTTTGGCATCCTCTTGACATTCGTTTTTATTTTCCTGTGCACAGAGGTTTCTCAAAATGAATGAATAGGATTAAATAAGTTACATTTGTACTTCATGCTACTCTTTTACGAGCATATAAACTGAATGGTACACTGCTGTTGGAGGTAACTCAGTGTCCTTTTTCTTTCTTTCTTTTTTTACCAGTTAACAATCAGTTAAATGATCTAGGTGGAAAAAACTTTGTCTAAAAACTACCTCTGCACTTCTGCATATAGACTAAAAGCTTCTTTTTTTTTCAGTGAACAGACTTTAAACAATACAGCGGGGAAAATAAGTATTTGACACATCAGCATTTTCATCAGTAAGGGGATTTCTAAGTGGACTATTGACACAACATTTCCACCAGATGTTGCCATCAAGCCAAATATTGAATACATACAAACAAAGCAGAACATTGAAGTATACAAGTTGGATCATATTAAATAAAGTGCAATGACACAGGGAATAAGTATTGAACACACTTTATTTAATACTTTGTAGAAAAGCCTTTGTTGGTGATTACAGCTTCTAGACGCCTCTTGTATGGATAGACCAGTCGTCTGCATTGCTCAGGAGTGATTCTGGCCCATCTTCCACACAACGGTCTTTAATCTTGAAGGTTCCTTGGGCCTCTTTTATGAACTTTAATCTTCAGTTCTCTCCATAGATTTTCTATGGGATTTAGGTCAGGTGATTGACTGGGCCATTCAAGCAACTTGATTTTCTTTCTTTGAAACCACTTCATTGTTACCTTGGCCTTGTGTTTGGGATCATTGTCTTGCTGAAATGTCCACCCTCTTTTCATTTTTAGCTTCCTGGTAGATGGCAGCAGATTTTTATCCAGAATGTCCCGGTACATCTCTCCATTCATCCTGCCTTCAATAATATGAAGTCTGCCAGTACCCCTTGCTGAAAAGCAGCCCCAAACCATGATGCTACCACCCCCAAACTTAACTGTTGGTATGGTGTTCTTGGGGTGGTGAGCAGTGCCATTCCTTCTCCAAACATGGTGTGTAGAATGGCTGCCAAAAAGTTCAATTTTGCTTTCATCTGACCATACTATAGTCTCCCAATAATCCACAGGCTTCTCCAAATGCTGTTGCGCAAATTTTAACCGAGCCTTGACATGCTTTTTGTTCAGCAATGGAGTCTTGCGTGGTGAGCGTGCATGGATGCCATGGCGGTTCAGTGCATTGCTTATAGTTTTCTTTGAAACAACAGTACCTGCTGATGCAAGGTCTTCCTGAAGTTCTGTCCGAGTGGTTCTTGGCTCTTGGAGGACTCTCCTGATTATTCTTTGGACTCCTCGGACAGGGATCTTGCGTGGAGCACCTGATCGTGGCAGGTTTATGGTGAACTGATGCTCCTTCCATTTCCGGATAATGGCCCCCACAGTGCTCACAGGAACATTCAGCATTCTGGAAATGCACCTATAACCATTCCCATCACAATGCTTTTCAACGATAAGATTACGAAGATCTTGAGAGAGTTCTTTGCTTTTACCCATCATGAAGTCTTTCCTGTGTGCCTTCTGGGTAATGAGGAGCCTTTATAGGCCATCAATTTGGACTAAAGCAGCTGATATCAATTAGTACTGATAGGGGACAGGATTTCTCTATCAATACTGACAGATTTCAGGTGATCTCCTGGCTTTCTATGTCATTTTGCCCCTTGTTATCTTCATGTATTCAATACTTATTCCCTGTGTCATTTCACTTTATTTATTATGGTTTAACTTGTATACTTCAATGTTCTGATTTGTTTGTATGGATTCAATATTTGGCTTGATGGCAACATCTGGTGGAAATGTTGTGTCAATGGTCCACTTAGAAATCCCCTTACTGATGAAAATGCTGATGTGTCAAATACTTATTTTCCCCGCTGTACATATTTATTGTAAATGGCCACTCTTTGCCCATCTGCAGTACCTTCACAGTACTCCAGGGGGCCGTGGCCCACCCTCTGGAAATCACAGCAGTGAACAAGCATCTGCATAGCTTTTCTGACACGGATACTGTGCATGACAAAATTTGCGCTAGAGGCTTGCAGATGCTGAGCCCATAGCAACCATACCAAATTGCATGCTTCATTACCTACAAGTAGTTTCAGGAATTACAGACTGCACATTACATGTGTTGTTTCACGTTGTTTTGTATTAAATGTTTATCTATATTGATATATAGAATAATATAGTGTTCAGAGAGACACAACAAGCTGCAAAAGCTTATAAAATGTAGTACCGAGCGTGACGGTCACAGTCAAATGTTTGCAAAAGTTTCTTCTGGCAAGTACACAACACACTGTGTTCACTTTGACTCAACCCTGTCAAAATAGAAAATGCTACACAACTAAGTACAACAAAGCTACTATTTAGTCACTAAGTTAGCACATAGTTGGTTATGCCTGTAGCAAAGCCCGGACAGCATGACATTCCAAGTTTGGAACCTCATTATTTTTGAGGGAAAGTTCCAGAAAGTTAACTTGTTTTTGGGATCTAAACTTTACATTATGTAAAAAACAAGCAATATTAAAAACATTTCGAAAGTCATCTTTTTCATTTTTCATATATTTGTTTATTTTATAGGCCAGTTATTCGTCGATAATAAAAAAGATGTGGCTAATTTGATTTTAAATGCTATTAAATACTTTCCAGAAACGTTTCAATTCTTCAAACCCTTTACTTTGTGAGGTTACCAGGGGCCAGCTCAGTGTGTGGCACATTAGTATGGGTTCACCCTGTTCAAGTGTTATGTGGAGCATTATTAAGTGTTAATTTCACAGTGGCCATGTCTTTGCTCCACTCACCTCAGATTTAAAAAGAGGCCTCCCAGACTGTGGAAAAAGGTTCTTAAAAACTGGGTGGACCCATGAAAAAGGGATCCACCCACCCCGGCAGGGCAAAACGTCACGGCCAATTTGTTAACCACAATTGATTTTGCATGGTGAAGAGCGATGGTCATGTGGAAGGTCTGAATATCGCCGACCCAGGCGAGGTTGCTGCCTCGATGCACTTTTTTGAGATGCAGAACCGGCATGAGAAAGTGTCTTTCACTAAGCCGAACACAATAAGCCGAGCGGCTGCTGTTACAAAATGCAGAAGGGCTTTCTGAATCTAATTTCACTTCCAGGGCCGAGCGTGACGGGCTGTATTCCCTATAGAAGTGTCGTTTTTTGTATATTTCTGAATGTTTATTTACTGATTTACGTGTAATTAAACGGAGACTCGGCTGCTGCGTGCGCTAACTTTTAATAAACAGGCCTTTACTTCAGCGTGGCCTCTGGTGTGGTTTGTATGTGTGTGGATAAAGCTGACCACTTCTTGTGGTTTCTATACCGTCACTGCCTGGAGCAAAGACCCAGTTTCCTGAGCTGGCTCACAGGGCGAGCCTTCAAAGGCAGCATCGAGCTAAGAGAGGGGGGGTGTGTGCAATCTGGCCGAACTCTCTCAAGATCACACAGTTGTTTGTGTGCTGGTATGAATATAAGTTCACAGCATGCCTGTGTGTGTGTGTGCCCATCAGGCTGCTACCCTGTATTCGCCTTCCTTCCTCCAACCTTGGACCCCCTCAGGACACAGATGCTGGCGTGGGCCCGGCTTTGAACCCGCTTCTTTAATTGTGGGATGCTCGGCCCGTGCAGCTGTGCACGCCGCCACCGCTGCGCCGCAACGAGCGTCTCCCTCCCCGCGGCTCGTTTACTGTAAGGTGTTTTTAATTACTCCTCCCTCCCTCCACACTCTGCTTCTCTTTGTGTTCTGGCTGAGCTTCAGAAGTTTGGTAACAAAAATAATCCATTCACCCTTTCATCATTCTTCCCTCTTTTTGAACATCTGTGCTACTGTACAGCTCCAGATTATTTTTAACTTTCCATAAGGCTCTTTCATTCCATCTCTACTGTAGTTTTGGCCTCTATCTCCTCCTTCGATGCACATTCAGTTCATTCATCGCTCAGTAGAGGCCATAAAAGGAGCCTTGTCATTTATTGAGAAATTAAATCACACAAACTGGCATTCATCCCGGGCACTGGTGCATGGAAATGATGTCACAGTTCATAAGCGTCATCTGGAAAAGTTTGCAATCAGTGTCACAAATTAAACTGCGGCGTCTTGGGGACGGATCCTTTCAAATTAGCAGCTGGAGAAGCCCCCGCTCCTCGTTAGGCCCATTTCCTGTGCTGGAAATGTAATTTGAGAAACCTGAACGGTGTTGTGAATATGGATTCCAGCGCTCGATGCTCATCTTTCAGAGAATCCTGCTTCTGATAATGGCAAGAAAAGCCGGTCAGCTCCTGCGAGGACGCACCTGCCAATCTAGTATCTTATTTGTGGGCCTTACAAGAGAGGCGATAGCTTAATGGGTTTGATAGTGGGGAGGAAAAAAAAGCCCTCATCTTGAGAAACTAGAACCTTGACTCAGGCTGTCGAATGAGGTCTGAATGCCAAACAGTGGTCCTTTAAAAGCAGATAGGCATTCCTCTCCTTCGGCATGACTTGTTTGAAGCAGCGACAGCGCAGACGTGCTGAGAATTGGAGCTATGGAAAGTTTGTTGTGCCCCCTCCTCTGCTAAAAAAATACTCACCACGACCTACTTTTGACAGCCACATGCGTGTTTCTCTAAGCACTCCCTATTAATTAATGCATACCAAAAGAAATTCCAACTATTGATCGGAGGGTGCAGTTACTGCTGAGGAATCCCCAGTGGCACCTACACCATCCCTAACTGTACCCTGTTTACAGCTTGAAAGTGTTACTGGCACAGTTCAAAACGTGACCGGTGAAAGTCACACACACATACACACACACACACACACACACGCACACTAAAATCTATGCCTTACCTTTTTAACTTTATTCCTCCTTCTGCTCGTTTTTCTCCTCCTTTTATCTCTTTGTTCTTCTTTTCCCTGCGCGCTTGCTAAATTTGCCTTGTAAAAGTTGTGAGAGCTTTTGCCTGCAGTGAATCAGCTTCCCTAAAGTCACCCTGAGTCCACACTCCGTCTCTCACTGGCCTCTTTGTAAAGTTTCCCTTCTCTCCATCCGTATATATAAATAAATATAGATCTTCTGGTGCTGCCTGTGTACTCCGTCTCCACTGCTTTCTGCCTCTCATGCCTGTCTGCACACTCTCATCCCGGGTGTTGCTTATCTGGGAACCCAATCAGACTAAAGGACCAATTGTCCCTCTCTTTACAATCAGTGGGACGACCTCCCCCCGGCTCCAGCGTAATCCAGCAATCTACAACCTTGGTCAGTGGGTAGAGAAGAGGTGGAGAAAGAGGACGGGAGCGGTGGGGGCTCTGAGAGCAGGACAGGGGTGAAATTACAGCGGGAGGGGGTGCAAAATCAAGCAAGCAAAGGATGAAGGAATGAGACGAGAGAGGCATGAGGTAGGTGGTAGATAGTATGCTGTGGAGGGGCGTGCAACCCATTTCATTTCGGGGTATTTGCAAGTGAATAAAGTGGCCAGTGTGGAGTGGAACAACATGGGCTGAGTGTGGCAACTGCCAGGGGTGCAAGATCACCGACTAGAAGCAGAAAAAGGATGGAGGACAAAGAGGAAAATGCCGGCAAACCTGCCCTAATGCATTTTAATGAGCCGGTGTTGTACACCGCTGGATCTGTAGAGGGATTTATGGGCATGAAAGATGAAGCTTTACACTGCATTATATTCCGCTGCTCGCGCGGTCAGAATCAAAGCAATTAGTTTTCCAAATTGGCAAAAAGAGCCAGAAAAAAATCGGGCGCACACCAATACACACAATAAGCGCAGCGGAAGATTAGTCATGGTCACGGAGATCTGATCCCTGTTTAGCGCCGACAGAGAGAAAATAGCAGCGTTTCATTTAAGCAATCATGGAATTAATGCAGAGGTTCTCGGAGTCGAGTCTCTTGCATATTTCTCCTCAGGAGGAGGACAGCGAAAGTGAAATCATATTGGAGATGTACTCAACCATGTTTAAACAGAAATGAGAATATATTGCACAGAAAGTGTTCTAGGCAGCTGCTTGGCTTCCTATTTTCCTCTTTCATTACACAGTATGAACTGTTTACATATTGTATTTACAGACAAAGTAAAGTGATGGAGCAAAGTTTATCCACTGTTCCCTCTGGGACAACTTTGCTCTTTTTTTTCCACTCGACAGCCCTTTGACTCTCCTTAATCTTCCTGACAGAGTAATTTGGTGTGTTGTACAGCTCTAAAAATACAGATGAAGGCTGTTGTCACCCACCGAGCCAGATGGTCAAAAGGTTGCACTTCTCCATCGGCTCAATATGTTTTTTCTCTCTCCCACTCTGTCCCTTTCAATATGTCTTCTTTCTCATTTGGCAGGTCATTCTTCTTCACCACCGACCCCTCTCCCCTCCTTTGCTGCCCTCCCCGTCGTCTTTGTCTCTTTGAAGACCTGACTGGTTAGCGCCCCGGCCAATCTGTTAGCGAATGCTTGACTGGACCCCCGGAAAAAAGGCAGGGGCTCCCTCTTTGTTGGAGAGGGTGGCATTCAGGCACACTGAACAACACCTTCCATCACTGTGGCAGAGCAGAGGATAATAATTGGCAGAACAAATTGAACCTATAGGACTTATGGAAGGGCCTCTGACTGTGTTGGTGGACGTCTGGAGAACAAGTCCCTTTGGGCACCCGTCACAATGGCCCAGACCTGCTGTTTAAATAGATTGGATACAGCTATGTTCTGCATGTTGCCAGACTTTGGTTCTGTTGTGATATGCGGGATGTTATAAGGATACGCTGCTTTTCATGCATCGGATAAAGTACGCCTTCTCTAAACGTTTTTAAAAGCCGTGACTTGTTTTGTCACCTCAGTGCACCTTTTGCCACAACTTACAACAAACGGAGGCGTCCGTGAGGAAAGCGGATGTCATGGTTGTTAGACTTGCAGAGAAGTTAAAGGTTTTGGTACCACACCACTAATCGCTTTATTGATTGTTTTTCAGTCTTTCGCCAATCTTTAGAGAAGCAACTCAAAACAAAGCTGCATTATTGATTCCTCCTTTTGTTGCTTGCCTTTTGTTTGTCTTACACACAATGACATGAAACAGTCATGCTAGCTTTGTTCTTGATTACAACATTTTACAATCAACTGACTGATGTTGCAATGAGTGACAACCCCCAAAATTATAAAATGCAGTTCATCAATTGGCCACCAGGAGCTGCTTTCAAAAGCGAGTCAACCCCTGACACCTATGCTAGCTAATATTCCACTGTAAAAAAAACCTTCTGGGGTGATTTTCTTATTCATCCAGTTTAAATTTGATCAAGTATTAAAGGTATGCAACGTAAAGCCCCGTCCACACTGGAAGCTGTTTGCTTGCTGCACATCACTTTGTATCTAATGGCTGGTCTGCAGGCTCCATCTCATGTATTTACCACGCGGTCACATGTCGCACTTCGTGTTTCTGTAATTATTGTGCAAACAAGAAAATAACTAAATATATTAGATATTACAAGAAGATATTATGAGCACTCACGGGATAGTGATTAGGTTGACTGCAATTGAATTTACAACCTGCCAGTTTGTTGTGTTGGGCGCACTGGCCTGCACAGCCCACAAACACCACATTGTGATGACACAAAACAACCAAAATAAATAAATAAATACAACTAAATTTCTCTAAGTTAAAAATTACTGTTTGATTTTAATAGTGATCTATTAGTGAAAGGGTTGGAGCCATAGGGGGTTCTTTTTGTTGCTTTAGTAAAAGTGCTCTCCAGGAGAAATTGACTGCATCCATCTCTCCGACTGCATCCACATAGCACTATCTTTTGTGTAAGCTGAAGAGCTCTGAAAACAACTTTTCAGATAGACCAAATATTGTTTCTCAGAAAAAGCCTTGGGTTGGCTGGGAGACAGACATTCACAAGGCCACCCTTCTAGAAGGGAAAGTAGAGAAACCTACACTTAATAAACCCCAGTCTTCCACATTCAAACGGCTCTCAATACTGCCATGCTTCAGAGAGCCGATTAAAAATAATGACAAAGCTAAGGTCCAAAAGAAGTGATGGAAAAAAAAACCATCCCGGGAAGGTAAAACCCGGCTTCTTTACTCTCACTTATCATGTAACAGCTTTCAGACGGAATAACCTAAACAAAATTCAGCCAGTCTCACTCAGCGTATCGCTTTGCCACCACAACCACCACAAGGAGAAAGCATGAAAGAGGGTTAGGTTTCAGAAGAACAAGATGAGAGAGCTCCAGAGAGAGGGAGCAAAGCCTCCATGTCATCTAAGATAAGAGGAGCAGCTCTCTTCCCTTCTGCCCGAGATTAGAAATGGCATGGAGCAGAACAAGCCTGAGTACAAAGAGCTCTTCTGTGTCTTTGGGGTGCACAGTCAAGCCTTTTCATGTCTGATTTTGGCTACGGGTCGAAACAAAGGGAAATTAGACGGGGAAGTCATTGTGTCTTTGTAGAGAGAGAGAGAGACACACATGTGAAGGAGGATTTGTGTACGCAAGCCAAGTTGCGGTAACCTTTACAGTAATTGGTAGAAAAGACAAAAATAAGATGTTTGGCCTTAATTGTGAGGCATCAGAACTGGCACGGGGTTGAAAGAGTGAACCGTGACATTAAGTGCCTGCCTGCCTGGCTTCATCTGGCTTCCTGCTTCTCGTGCTATTGTCTCAGATAAGCTGCCTCTTTCCAGATCCCATTTTCCCGGTGACCTTTTCACCATTTCCCCCTCTCGTGTCTGAGCTACGCCACCTCAGCAGGGTATTGACTTTCACTCCACCGTGTTAAACTTCGCCATCCGTGTACGCCTTGTTGCAGAGACTCCGCTGTGACAAGAGGCGGCATTCTGTTTGGGATAAAAGGCTCCCCGGGCTGTTTGATGCGGTATTCCAGCGAGAATAGGCAGCGACTTGGCCTTGATGAGCTGACAGGAGCTGAGGAGACGTGGGGGCCTCGAAGCAGCAGGACCACAAACCTCAGGAACAGTGTGTCTTGCTCTGATATTTACCCCTCCTAGTTCTGTCATTCCCCATAACCCCTACTCTGCGCTCTGTCCCTGTGACCCTGTCTGCGAGGCTGAATTTGAAAGACTGGAGCAACTTTTTGAAGTAGGAATTAAGGATGAGCACATGCGTTGTGACTGATGCAAGCAACAAACGCGAATGCGTGCAGAACATGAAATGCCTGAATTATGAATGTATCCAGTCTGCAATGCTACTCCTGCTTAATTATTTACACGAAGCCAACAAAATGAATATAGAAAGAAGAAAGGAATACATGCTTCTCCAAATGAAAAATAGCATCCTGTTCAACAGTATTTTAAATCACACGCTGGCAGCATCTGGTAACTTTTGCATAAGCATAAAAAATATTTTCTTCAGGACTTAGTGGAAGTAATAGACACACATCTCTGGTTAAGAAATTCTCACGACGCTGATATAAGCATGTTTGACTGAGTCTGAGTCCTGATCTCCCCTTCCTAGAGTAAACAAAATAACAATTAGGTGTGCGCGCTCCATTACATGTTAGGTATGCCAGAGGCAGCGACACACATGACAAATGCCTTCTTTTGTAGGTTTCTGTGTGTTTGTAGTTCCACACTGATCCACTGATCAGAGAAAAAGAAATAGTTCAGCGGGGGTTTAAACAACACCATCCGCCACTTTCTTCCACCTTGAAACAAACTCTGCTTATCATAGTGATTCCTTTCAAAGCTTTGTGCATGAAAAGTTTTTCGGCAAAATAAATGTGATGAATCCAAAAAGAAGAACAGAGAATCATCTTCTAAAACTCGTGCTGCCCAGTCTTGGCTGACTCCTCGTTAGTCGGAAAAAATGAAAACAATTAGGTTGGTTATGAAGTCCTCGCTGAAGTCTAACTCGTGAGGTCTGTCACAGCATAACATTTTTTACCCCTGTCACCTGGCAACTAAAAGCTTCAAAGGACCCGTTCATCTCAGAAGGTCTACGACCCAAAAAATCCGAGCTGTGCCTGCTGCTTTATTCTAGCAAACAGACTGTCTGGAGGTCAGAGATTCTTGGGCTGCAGCAGTGAACCCTTTTACCAAAGAACATGACTTTTTCATCAGTGCACTTAACAATTAAGTTGAACAATCCCATTTTGGTGACTTTTCAAGTTGCTACGGAATAAAAAGGTACTCGCATATTTTATATGTGTGTCTGGTTTCGTGTAGCTTCATAAGCAACAACCAGCCTCTGTGCAGCCTTGCAGTGTACGCCAAACGGCATTAGTGTCAAACTTCCTGCACGAAAAGGGGGGAATAACAAGACACAGAAAGAGGTAAAGCACAGATAACAGTAAATAGTGATGCATCAGGAAGCTGAATATAATAATCAGCTATAAATTAAGGGATAATCATTTCAGCTTGCATATAGTGAAGTCAAAAACCCTCATACAGATATGTTTTCAAAATTGTAAATGAGCTACCAGTCTACAACAGTCACACTTGGAGCTTAAAGGTAACACTAATGTGAGTATGCTGACATGCTCAGGCTAAAAATACCAGAAATGTCTGACTCACAGTCCAACTCAAGTCACAGGTTAATGTAATCTGTGATGTATAGAAAGAAAGTGATGGATTTTGTTGTCATGGGTTGGCAGTATTGCACAAACGAATAGGAATTAAAATCCACTGAGAAGTCAAGGAAGCACCCACACAGTCAAATCTGGTACAAATTCATCTTGTTTCACTAAAGTCTGACCAATAATGTATAAGAAGTAGCAATTACCTGGAACATGAGAAAGTGCCCATGAAAGTAACAAATGCGACTTTGAAGACCCATTAGATGATCATTGTGTATAAGTGTGAAATTCTTACCAATCCTGTGGGAGAAGTAATGTTTTGTGAATTGTGGATGGAGGAATGATGCCTCAACATCATAAGAGCTCATCAGCCATTTGGCTGGATGAGCTAAAAATTTCGTTAATTAGGTAGCCTACTAAGAGACCCTAAAATTTAGCTGAATAGCACAAAGTGGGCAAGCCCTAAGCTGAACTCAACTATGAAGTGAGTGATTGAAGCGACTACCAATGGAATCAGAGAATATCACTGCTTGCCATAAAGGGGTAGCGACGCAATTGTAGATTGGCATACATGCTATAGTGAAACTATATTTGAATGGGTGCACAATGTGACGATAAAAGGGGTGAATCTGACTGAAAAATCAAGGATTCTACCCTCACCTTTGCTAATGACTTCCTGTTTTTTACGCTACATCCACTATTTTTACTGTCTGTAGTAAAAATGTTTTTATACATGTAATCATAACTAAATCATCCTAAAATTTGGATGTTTATTCTCAAATTAACAAAACAACCCTAATCCGGAAAGGGACATGAATAGATATAACATTTTATGGTTATCAAGTAAAACAAAATCAGACAAAACAATAGTCACTCAAATTTATCCTCTGGGGAACATGAATGTCTGAAGCAGATATCATAGCAAGTCACTTAACAGTTGCTGAGGCATTTCTCTTCAAACCTGAAATCTATAATGGTGCGATTGGGAAATCACTAATAACCAAAATCATTAGGGTTCACCCTCAGGGAACATGAATGCCTGCACCAGATGTCATGGTTATCCATTAGAAAGTTGACCTTTCTATTCATGGCAAATGTCAACCTCACGGTGGCTTTAGGGAAAATGTTTTAAGATTACAGCACTCGTTAGGGTTCACCCTCTGGGAAACATGTATGTCTGAAGGTTGTGGGCTAAATGTCTGAAAGGATAACATTTTCATTGCTTGAGAAGCTACTTTGGCTAAAAAAGAAAAAAGTTATACAAGGACAAATTTAATCAGGACTATTTCATTTTTCAGTGTAGTTTTATGTATTTTGATCTAGGTGCTTCTTATAGCAGATTATTGGATTGCTGGGTTTCTATCTATAACATAGGGCTTAAGCTTACCCTTTAAAAAGCCCTGACTTGACTATTGTTGTGAATTGGTGCCATATAAATAACTAATGAACTGAACTGGCAAGAAAGCTGCCAGTTTCTTTCTATTTCAGTGTTTTCAAGACAAATTAATACGTTTTTGGCAGTCTGTTTCAAGTTGTAGTAAAAGGTTTTCGTCTAGTGCATACTGAATAATGAATTTACTGTATAGTTACACTGATTCTTACAAAGAGAAAATGGAAATGGAGTGAACAGGCAAAAGTGAAGGAGCACAGGAAAACAAAGGTTTGAAATGCTGCTTGATTTGTGGAAAAATCTGGCACCTGTTTTTCTAGCTGATTTAATAATGTTCCCATTAACTCCATGCCCGGTTGACAGCCCAGAGGTTGGTGACAGACTGATCTGAAATCATCTCTCTCTGACTCTTCTAATGACTCTACTGCTGTGCTCAGCTCTACACCGAAGTAGGAATCTGGGCTGCTGAATCTGGAGGCGTAGCTGAGACGTCACCATCAGTTATTTCTAAAGAACAGTCTTTTTTGTGCTGGATAGACAGCCACGGAAAGCAAAGAAGAATTTTAATACCTCATTTACAGAGCTGACAAAAACTATCCTGAGATGTGGAAACATTTGGTATTGACGAACGTGGAAGAAAGCAGGCCTACGCTCCTAAAGTCGGAATTAATTGCCATCACTTTGGCTGCTGCCATGAATGAGTTTTTTTAAACGTGACACTTCTGGGACTGATCTGGGCATTATCTGTAGGAAAATTAATCCAGAATTCATCCCCCGTGCACAAAATGGGATAATATGATACCTCCACATTCACCAAATTGACATCTTCGAATTTAGTAGAGATGCTGAAGTCAGGGAGTCAGTGTGACATGGCCTATTAGGAGCAGAATCGTGTCAGGGGAAAAGTGACCCAGTGCATGAACCATCTCCTAAACCTATTTCAGTAATGGTAAATTTCATTACCTATAAACAGATCAAGAAAATGCATCACAGAAAGCACATCAAAGTTTTGCACTTTATTCTGCAGTGGAGCATCAATCGAATCTAATCTCAAAGAGCTCCAAAACTCATCTGTGTTTATAATCGAGCAGTCAGGAAGCCCATCAGCTAGTCTGCCTACTCATGGCAGCAGCGGCGTTTTTCAGGGCATCTAGGTTCAAGACGTCCTGTTTGCTTAGTAATGGAGATAAATATGAAAGAGCTAATAAAAACCTAAACTACTACCAGATGACACAAGTGGTTTTGACATTTGCTTCTGGTGAAAACATTCACACTCATAATACACTTTTCTTTTTGCAAGAATGCAAATTGAAAGACTACAAGTGGAATCAGAAAACTTAGGGAACTAAAATTCTTGGCCATTTCCCTTCGATTCCACCATATATGCAGATATTCATTCATAGAGATGCTTTTTTTTTGAGAATTATTTGGGGATTTTAGGATAGTAAAGAGGATAGACAGTGGGCAGAAGGTAAGGGTGATGACAAACCTAAACTCTGGCAGTGAGAACTTTGACTCTTTAGTGAGCTGTAGGTCTGCTATAATGACATGCTCTAGTCTAGACTGTTTTTTCTGTAGTATAAAGATTACAAAGATTACTTTTTTCTCTCTTGGCTCTTGACGGAGGCGGTCGCACTTTTCTCCGTCTCCCTCTCCCTTATCTTTATCTTGCTTGGCTTCTCATGTCTTTTGTATAGTCTCGCTTATTCTCTAACCCTCAAAGAGTTTCTCAGTCTTGTTCTCTAAAACCTAAAGAAGAATTATGGATTTGATCAACTGGTCTCATAACAGACTTGACACCCTCCTGGGCTTGGGAGAGCCCGATTGTCCTGCGGAGACGTTTGCTGCCGGGTACTCGATGCTCGGTTGCGTCGCGTGTCTGGCGACACTCTCGATGGAAGACATTGAACGACATCTACCAATTCGGAACCACGATAACAGAGTTCTGGCTGACTGGAGCTGGCTCGGACCTGGCTTAGAACAAGAAGCAGCTACAGCTGTTCAAAATCTCATAAGGCTGGCTGACATGATAGACGATTGGCAGGGCTGTGAGTACTCAGACTGTGTTTTGAAAGCAATATGGATAAGATCTTGGAGAAGAACAACGGGAATTGAGAGACTTGGTGACCAGTGATGGACATTAGTCCAACTGGAAAAATTGGATGGAGTTGTTCGCACTAAACCCAAACATTCACCATCTTCACTCATGCGGCTATCCCACTGGCACCAGCTGAAGGCCTGCCAAGGTCGAAGCTGGCTGGAACAACAAAATTCTCCATGATATCAGGATTGTTGTCAGAACTCTTTGTTCCTCCTTCAAGGCCATCCGCGTTGATCGAAGATTGTTGACTTGTGCTTAACCGGGTGAAGGGACGCTTTCTCTCGGTTGAACACAAAACACACACGCACACACACACATATGCATGTACACTGACACAGACCTAAATTCACTCCCCCATCCCCTCCAAATGCCTTCGAAGCTTATGTCTTCTATGTTGTGAGATGTGATGATTCATGTGCTGAGGTGTTTTTTTCTGTTCTCAAACTGATCCCCCTGTTGGAGCTCAGTCTGGGGGGAGTTCTTTTTTCTCCTCGTCTTTCCTCGTGTTGTGCATTTTCCATTGTTATACCTCTCTGACCTGTCTTCCCCATGTGATGTTTGTGTAATGCATGTATGGTCGGAAGGGTAAGATGGCGCTGGCAAGGCTGGCAGCCTTAACCCAATTTCCCTCAGGATGAATAAAGTATTATCAATCAATCAATCAATCAAAGACCCTGTCCTAAGAGTTTATCTTGGGTTTCTTTCACTCCTTTGTTTTCTAGGGTAGTTACCACACTTGTTATATCCTACTTTAAAGGATTGCTTCCTAGCTGACTTCACCACAAGGTTTTGTCTTGTTCTGTGTGTAATCCCCTGTTCATCGTCAGTGTTTATGTAGTGCTGTCTTTGTCACAACGTCTGCTCTTGGTCAAATTCCTTTGTGGCGTTTGAATTCCCTTATTGGACTCTGATGCACTGGACTTATTAAACGTAATTTTCTGTTGCACATTCTGCAAATAAAAGTCGAGTCTTTGCTGAATTCCAGTGTTTTCACCTTGCTGCAGTGACAATGAAATTACATGCAGGTGTAGTTCCAGGAGTAAAAGGACAGAAGTAGTTAGGTTTTTAATTTATTTGGTGTTCAGAATTGTCTAATATGTTGTAAGAGATGTGAGCTGGCAATAGATAGTGCATTGAATTTTATCCTAATTTAATAAGTGCTTTGTGAAGATGATTTATAGGAGTTCAGTAACACTGTCCTTCCAAATCCAATTGCAAATGAACACCTTTGACAGACAGTGACAGTAAGAGATGATGCACCTTCCATCAAAGCCAAGTGGTCTCCTACGAAGCAGAAAAACATGCAAGTTATTGTGTCTTTGTTGTCCCCTTTGTATCTTTTGTTACTTCAACAACCACTGCAGATCTTCGACTCTGTCCAGTAATCAATTAGATTATCTCTGCTTTCAGAGCAGCTCTGTCGTCAAGAAATATTTTAAGCAGAAAAACAAACTCAAGTTTGCTCATAGGTTCAATTCCCTCTACAGCCAGCATACGTCCATCAACAACCATGCGTGCTTTCAAAGTGTCCTTGAGCGAGACAACAAATCCCAAACTGCTCAGTCATGCAATATAAATCACTGTGAGCTCCGAAGGATTTCATTATCTCCATCCCTGATATTATGAAGCTTAAAACAAAAGAAGAACACAAATGAATGTGTGTTTCTTGTTTCAAAGGGGCACTGGGCTATTTTTTTTTAAGTCAAGTGGATATGAGGACAGCTGAACCTTGCGTAGCAGCCTTCAGTCCCGGAGCACGCCAGACTAAGCTTTGTGCCGTAATGCAAGGCGACACGCCAGCGGAGATGAGAGGAAAAACAATTGACAGAGCTTTTGTTACATCTTTAATTACAGGCTTTGTGTTTGTCTTGTTCAAATGAGGGGCCGTGGGGAGAGGGAGCTCTCTCAGTCTGATCTGCTCTAGTGTCTGTGAAATAAATGGCCAGACCTCCCATCTCCTCGGGACTTATGGACCTCTAACAAAACACGTGGCTGGAGAGAAGGTGCTGCATATCAGAGCAAGCACATTCTGCAACTCATCTGCTTCGGTGCATTTTGCATGTATCTGCCAACCTTCGCAAGAAGAGAGTGTGGATGTCTTCGAAGATGAGGCCCGCACGGAGAATCCACGAGGCGTGAAGTGTACCTGGGAAGCTGCGGAGGAAAAGGCATGCAACTGAGTCCCCTGTATATGCAGCGAGTTCTGGGATATGCCTGCTGGGACAGGTATGGGATCTGGGTTGCTGCCGCCAGTTAGATCCAAGGCTGTGTCAAAGCAGATGATCCGCGGCTAATATGCAGCTGTCTGACCCCATTACCTTTAGTGGCAGGGCCAGGCTGCTGCCGCCCAGAACTCCTCCAGTCCTTCAGAAGAAATGTAGTCTGGCTTTTAAACATGCCTCCATGCATTCTGTACAAGTATTTGTATCTGCATTGAGGGTTTAAAGTGGACTGCAGCGATCCAGAACATCACCTTCAGTTAATGAGTAATTAAATCTGATAGACAGTTTAATACAAAACATTGTCAAGCGAGCCATGGAGGAAATAATGTCACCCCAGGCCTTACCTGCGCACTCTGCGCATCATTTTTTAACTTCTCATCCCTGTCATGTGTCAGCAGACGCAAATATAACGAAAGTTGTGGTCACAGAACCTCAGAATCTAGCTAGCTCAGCACACAACAAAGACACAGTTGCTGTATTTTCCAAGGAGAACTAAAGGTTAATAGGGGTCGGGGTTACTTTAACTCGCAGCAAACTTTTAAGCGTTATATATCAGATTTGACTAGATAGACCTGCACATGCAGATTTTATGTCCCGCTGAAAGCAAGTTAATTTAGTGCTTTAAATGCATTTTAGTATGGGTGCTGAGTAACAAGAGTAGCTTCTGGAAGGGCTCTGTTAGGGGACATTAATTTGAATTTAAGTTGGCGATGTTCTTTAGTAACGCTTGCCAAGATCCACCTTTATACTAGTTTTTACTGGGAACTGCAGGGGCTGGAAACTAGATGTGATTGCTCATGTAACACCTGCATACATCATGCAGTATATATTGTAGAATCCACAAGGATTAGTAAACCCCAGAGCAGCAGCAGCAGAAACAGCACAGGTCAGCCTGCCAACAAAGAAAATCGGCTGGAGCTAACAGTGGAAATTATCTTGCTTATTTGTAATTCAATTTTCAATTAAATTTTATTGATATAGCACCAAATCACAACAACATGTGCCTTAAGGGACTTTATATTGTCAGGTAAAGACCCGACAAAATACAGAGGAAACCTCAACAATCATATGAGCCCCTACGAGCACGGGGGTACAAACAGTGGGAAAGGCAACAGTGGGGAAAGAAGAAAAAACTCCCTCCAGTTTTAAGTTCCCAATTCTCTCTCAACTTTAACTTCTACTTGCTCCAAAAAATCTCTTTTGTTTAATTTGTTTGGGTTACATACATAAGAAAATGTGGTCTCGATCTGCATCTACACTCAAAGCTTTGAAGCTGATCGTTCATTCCAGACTAACTTGGGTTGGTAACCCTCTAATATAATTACTACCAGGTCATATGTCAATCAATGGTATCCTGTGTGCCAAGACTTTGCAGAACATATTCCAAAAGCCAAATAAGTCTCCTTTTAGATATCATACAGTTGTGATTATGGCTGGATACTGAACTCAAAAATCCATGATAACTTCACTAACTCTTCCTAAGCAAAACCGAGCATTCAACTACACCCAAAGAAAATAAGTCAAGTCACAGGAGATGGACAAAAAGTTGAAAAAGTAAAAAAAACAAAAAAAAAACAAAAACAAAAAAACCCCAGAAGTGCAAAAAAAGAAGACAAAGAAAGTAACAAAGATATGGAATAACACAAACATTAAAGAAGAAACCAGGAGCATGAGACTTTCCCAGTTCATATTTGTAAATGAAAAACTACTAATAAGGTCATATCAGTGAGATTCAACAACTATGCCTATTGCTAAAGTGACTGCTAGCAAACTTGCATCCAAACAGATTGAAGATATTTGAGCATTTATCAGCTAAAGAGAGAGATATCCCCCTTAGGAGTTCTATAATCTGATAGTGATAAAAGAAGAGTGAATGTTGGACTCAAACACGACTCCTTACGAATGAACGATAATGGGGCCCATTCTGCGCTTGATATGTAATCAACCCACTATTAGCCGGCGTGTTCACCTGTGCTGTAAGATCAACTTTCAGGTTTAAAGTGCAGTATCAGCTGACATATTTAAGCAGATCTCCGTGTCAAAAATCAAGTTTAGAGACCATCAACCTTGGGTCAGGGGGTATTCCATTACTGAAAAACATTGCGCACGGAGTGGGAGTAATGGGCAGTTAATGAGAGAACCAGCACCTCGTCTTTGCCCCTGGGGCCTTGTAGCAGATTAATGCAGCCATGCTAGATGCTATAACTAACTAATGAGCACCTTTTAAAAATACATTTATCTGCTTTGTATTGTGGCTGATGCAAAACCTTGCAAACTTTAAACCTTTAAAACTCCATACAACTCAAAATGAACTGAGATTAGACTTCTCCCTAATAATCTAGAGGAAACCAAGAACTTTAGCTACATATTTAATCCCCTTTTTCCAAGTGCAATTTCAGTCATGTTTTTTGTAGTAAATTAAAGAAACCCATCACACACATTTCTTCAGAGAAATGTATATTCCTTGACCAGTTGGAGAGTAGTCTCTGAATCATGTTGGCAGTTCCAATACTAAAGTAGCTGGTTTGTTTCCATGGGAGCAATCCCATAAAAGGTTCCTTCAGTTCTGGAGAAGAAAGAAAGACTTCCAAGTCCAGTTGTCTTCAACTGAAGTACTCTGTGGTTTGCCCTATGTCTCATCAGCTCTGTCTCTAAATAGTCTTACGTCTTCCCTCATCAGTTGTCAGATAATCTGTTTGCCTTCTATGTTTCCATCTATTACTGCTTGTGCTTATTGTTTTTTTGGTCACTGTGTAATTGTATGCATATGGATCGACCATAAACAGTTCGCCTTCTAGTTACTAACTTACGACTTACTTTTTTCACAAAGGTGATGGAGAGTACAAAATTAGATTAGATTTTTCGGGAGGTGGAGTTGACATCTCAGTCCTTGTGGAACCTGCGTGAAGCATGATGACCTGACTGTTTTGGTGCCTTCTGTTTTGTCTCCACAAAAGACCTCAAGGACAGTCCAGCTGCTTACTGATAAAAGCTAACTGTGGCTCCTTGTCAGGTGTTGGGTAGACAGACAACTTACAGAACCGCCGTGTTTGTCCTCAGCTGTCCACTCCTTGATTTTGAGTATTTAAATAATAAATAGCATCTGTATTTTATCCCACTATAAACTTATAGATGATAGACAGAGTACACCTGGTCTCGCTGCAATTCCCAGTTATTATAAATCCTTTTTCTCTAAAAGACAGAACGTGGGAGAAAATATCTCAATAAAAAGAGAATTAAGAAAGAAAAGGCTGTTCATGAAGGTTTATAAGCTGCTGGTAAACCATCTTGAATTGGTCTTATATGTCTGCAGGTGTTCACAGTCAACTCAATAATGGGAAATAAACAGGGTGAAGTAAACTGGACTTTACCCTAAGTCACCATCTATGATTATCCTAAACCTAGACCTATGCTATCAGAATATCCTTTTAGGGTTGTGACTAGAACTGTGGTCATCAGCACATCATCATAAGACAACATCAGATTAACAAGCACACACCACAGGACACCCTCTATCATTAAAATCTTGCTCTAGTCCCCTGAAGAACCCTTGAGCAGGGAAAAAAAAATCTCTGGCGAGTAGCTCCTAAGTGAACAAACAAAGCACGACGATGCAGAAATGAGGACCTCGAGAGCAGGCGCGTGAATATTCTTTGAAGCACCATTTTTTTCTGTTGCCACAGTGATTCATCTTTCCTCTCTTTTCCATTGGGTGTCTGTCTCACCTACCCCTCCTAACTACTAGATCTCGTTATGTTGGCTTTTCACTGAGTCACACTGAAAACTGGCTTCATCAAAAGAAGCACTGTCAGAAGTCCTGTCCTCAGTCCCCGTCAAACTCTCACCCTGCCTGATGGAACACAAGGTTTCTCTGCAGAGATCTTGTTACAGGAGTTATGACCCATTCATAACAGCCTGTGCTCTGATGTGCTTCTCAGGTAGATTTTCTTCTGTTCGTGACAGATAAGCACATTTCTGTAACCACATATTGAGCCCTGAGTCAGAGATATATCCAAGTGTTGCCACACTAGTGACTGAAAAGTTATATTTTAGGATACTTTTTGAAATTTAGAAAAGAGTTGCTTTGGATTGCTACTAGCTTTCGTTCCTATGGATAAATTTTAACTTTGGATCCCTACACCTGTATTTAACTCCAGCGGTTTTAGTTGCTTCACATCACTTTTATCCTTCCATTTCTGTGTTTAACCGTGTTTGCATCACCGATATAATTACTCATGCTTCATTTGTGTATTTTATTCCACATCCACTTTTTGTACTATGTATTAGAGCTATAAAGCTTTCTGCAGAACACGTAGCTTTAAACAAAGTTTGTTATTGACTGGCAACATCCCTCCATTTTTGTCATGTCATGAGGCCGGCAATTCAAGCAAAGATACCCAGACTTCCTTCTCCCTAGCCAGCTCCAGCAGCTCTTGTGGGAGGACACTTAGGTGTTCCAGCTGTAGAGGCATAATCTTGAGGTCTCTTTGAGACCTCCTCAAAACACCTCACTTAGGAGGCAATAAGTAAGTCACGTCAACTTGGTGTTTTTAATGTTTAAAAGTTGTGACTTTATCTTACTGAACAACCAAACTCGTCACCTTGTCTCTAAGGGGGAGCTCAGGCACCCTCCAGTTGCTTCTATTGTGATCTGATTCTTTCGAAACTACCAACAGCTTGTCATTGGCTGAGGTTGAACCACAGCAAACCTTCCCTGGAAAATATCCGCCAGCCTGGGTTCATCTCAAACCCAAGGGCCTGTGCTGTCTTCCCTCTTTCTCCCCGCTTTCTGATCTAGTCACTGCTGCGCTATCAAAAAAAAAGGCAAAAAGCCCCCAAAAATATACTTTAAAAAAAAATATAGTACTTAAAGCTTTAGAGTGTCTAAAACCTAATTTAAACAATTATGCAAAAAGTACTTTCTTCAAAAGTCGTATATAAATAGAAAAACAAAAATAAAATTATGAAATATTCCCCACTACGCACCAAGAGGGAGGGAAGTGCCAGGAATATCAGCTAGGGCTCTTAGGAGAGTGAAAAGGAGAGTGAGCAGTAGTGACGGTAAAAATGATCGGAACTAAGTCTTTTTGTTTTTTATAAGAAGAACTATGTGCTTTTGGATTACACAGTAGTTTAGAATTAAAGTGGCATAATGTTAATGATGTAGCTGCCTGATCTTTGTTCATGTGTGGGCGTAATCTCAAGAAAACTAAAGATGAAGACTGGATTTTTATGTAGAACCCAATCCTGTTTGTCATTCACTAGTCGTAAGATCATTGTACAAGCCACGATTTAGTCTGCGCTTGATTATGGTGATATTGTTTATATCCGTGCTTCTATATCCACCTTGAAGCCGTTTGATTCTGTGCATCACAGTGCGTTACGATTCATCACTGGCGATTCTTTTCTTAGTCACCTTTGCATCTTATATGAATAAGAAAGATGGTTCCGCCTGGTAACTATTTTCAAGCCTTCGCTGCAAAGATTCCCTGCTTACCTCCACTCCTTGCTTGAATTTAAACACAGTACTTACTATGTCAGTTTGTAGGACATTTTAACATTAGCTGTACCTCTTGTTCATACTGAAATGGGAAAAACTGGATTTAAATAATGTGCTGCCTATAAATGAAACAGCTGTGATGCTGTATTCTTTGACTTCACTGGAACATTTTAAAGGTTGCATTAGTTCATCTGCAGCTATTCAAACATTTGTGTATATATGTGTCCCTTTGTTATGTAGCTGTTTGTCTTAATTTTTGTATATGTGTATTTGTATAGGTGTCTTTTAAGTTCTCGATCACAATGAGACTACTTGTTTAAATAAAGGAGTTAATGATAATAATATTAATAATAATATATGGCTTGCTGGGCCACATGTTTTTAATTGTTAATACATATTGTTATAGCATTGTGTAAAGTTGCACGTGATAGCCCAGGTGGGATTTTCAGGTGGCATGTCCAGGCTCTGAATGTCCAAAGGAATGGCACCAACATGGGTTTCAACCTGGCTCCGGTGGATACCAGTGGAGGATCTGGAGGATCTCCATCACCTCTTGCTTTTCATTAACAAATAACAGCTCCTCTATCAACTCCGATGGCCCTGTCAGTCCCACCAGTTTTGCTCTGAAGTGTAAGAAAACTCACAGGAATGCTGAAGTTGTGAGATCTAATCAGGGAAGAGCAACATAAGTGAAAACAACATAAGTGAAAACAGATGTGTGGGTGTAATGTGGTTAATCATAAATTCATTTTTAACTTAACGAGAACTTTGGTGAGAATTAATTAGTCGGATGATTAAAAAAAAGCTTCCCTGGCTCTCACACTATTAATACCTCCTAAAGTTTTCTCTGAAGAATTAGTGACAAACACAGAGTAACTTATTTTACAAGCCCGGTGAATATTAAACAAATGCCAGGGAGCCACTATTAAAAGCAGTAGGCACTCAATTCGAGTCCAGCTGGTAAAATCTCAGTTGGGAGCTGCTGATAAGCAACAACCACGGAGGTCCACTTTGAGTAAGGCTTTTCATCTTTGCTATCACTGCTGCTCTATAGGAGAGAACAGTGTTTCAAAAAAAACATCAAAACCTGTATTTCTACTATATTCTTGCTCATATAGACCTATGCAGAAAGTCTCTAAGTGAGTAATCTTGCAGTAAATTTGGGAAAGGCCAGGAAAAGATGACATTAAAAGAACAAATACAGAAGTAATTCAGAGTATCTGGGCCTGGAGCATCGTTACAGGTTGATCCACACACAGTGAAGGATGTATTGGACAAATGAAAACAAGCGCCAGCAATAACAGAAGCGGGTTTTGAATTTTAGCTAAAGGTGATTGGATATTTTCTAATTCATTGGCTTTAGTATAATCTAATGTGGGCTCTGAGAGTAATAAGCAATTACTGTGTGTTTATCCCCACAACTCAGAGAGAACTAATCTGCACTCAACAGCCAGGGCCAAAAATAATGAAATTAATTACGAGCATTAAGGCTATGCAACTGCCAGAGAAAGGTAGAAATGTAATTATCCACATTGAGACAGAAGCCGCTCTGTGTTTCCCTTCTGCTCTCTGTCTCATTGTTTGTGTCTCTTTTTAACTATAATGCTTCCTCGCTTTTCTTACAGGTCTTTTTCTTGATGAGCAACATCATCCACTGGCGCACAAAAGGAAACAAAAGCTGTGTGTCGTCTTTGGAAACCATCCATATCATTATTTAAATTGTCCCTAAAACAAATTTATGGTGATTTTTGTCATGTGGCCCGCCTTATCTCCATTTATTACGGCTTCAAAATTCTCATAACAGACAAAGCAGCTTTAGAAAGTGATACAGTTTGATAGGAGCTATTTATTATGATGGCAGGACCGGCAGATATTAAGATTATAAGGGGTTTATACAAACAACAACAAACCAGCTTGTAACGGGATTATAGCGTGCCGTCCTGTATGCCAGCTACGTTACATTGGACTGCGATGCTGTAATCTGCCATCAGGTCGAAAGTAAATCTAGTGGATATCAGTTTACATGTTATTTCAGTCGCACCAAAAAAAAGAAAAATCAAACAAGCCTCACCATCAATCTGCGTCAAGTGAGTTTAAAATGATCTACGAGTCCGCTAGATATTAAGATTTAATCATTAGTGACATAAAATCAATCCACACAAGACCCAATTCAATTTTTATTAAATTTTTCTTTTTCATCTAATTGCTCTCATATCAAAGACAACATCTACAATCCCAGAGGAAAATTTGCTTTCACAAAAAAAACCCCAAAATACAGATAACCACACTGTAACAAGTGAACTCAGTTCTCTTATGCTAACACGTGTGCGCGAATACAAATGAACTATTGATTTAGTAAGTTCACAGCTGTTACGATTTACAATGCCAACGTGAGCACTTCTATGTTCTTTTTAGTCCCACATCTGCAAATTGAAGGTGGCAAGGTGGATTCAGGTGGTTATCTGTGCCATTTGCTAGTACTTTAACAAGACAGAATAGCAGATTTCGTGTAAGCTTGTAGGTTTTGGACATGGCTAACAAGGTTGACTTATGCTTTTATAAAGCTGCAGCAGACAGTTAGGGGCATTGGACAGAGACAAATATTTTCAAAGTCCTTAGAACTGAGCCAACAGACTGAGTCATCAGCTCTAAAGAGCAGCAGATTATAAATACATTGTTTCTGAAACTCGAGTATTTTTGTGTCTGGATTATGCGGCTTGTATTTTTCCCAATCTTCTTGTAGATCTTGTTTCTCTGTAGGATGTAACACATAATACTACCGGTAGTTTTCTAGACAAAACATTACCCATATAAAACTTTGTATTGTATTGTAGCGCATGCTTTTTGTGTCTATGTGACAATACATGTGCGATATTTTGCCTCCTTGAATTCGTTTTGTGCTAGTTTCTCTTACAGAGGCTTTTTTGTTAGTCCCTGGGCCTTGTATTAAGGTTTTCTTTTTTTGTGGGTTTTTCAAACATAAAGAACTACATGAGTGTCCTAATTAGTCAGTATTTAGTTTTCTATTAATAGAGTTGTTTTTACTCACTCGTGGTTGTACATCTTCTGTATTTCATGGGTTCTTTATGGTTTATTTTCTAGTCTTGTTAAGTCTTCTGTTACTGTGACTTTCAGGTAGTACTTAGTTTGCTCCCTTTTTTGTTCCATTCTGTTCCAGTCTCTGTGATTTTTGTCTTTGGGTGTCTCCTGTCTCAAGTTAATCTTGTTTCAGTTGTGTCTTACTTTCTGTTTTATTTTGGTAGCTATTGTTCTCTGTGTCTTGTGTTAAGTTTACCTTCCACCCGTCTCATTACGTTGTCTTCAGCTGTGCTTCGTATACCTTTTTTAAACACTGTCTCAGTCATTGTCAGATCACCTTGGTAAGCTGTGTCTTCCTTCTCTGTGCTCCTTGGTAATTATTCCTGATGTTCTCTGATTTTGAAATCCGCTTTTCCAAACAGTTCATGTTTCGATTGTTGCAGGTGAACTTGCAAAATTAAAGCACTTTGAGATTTCTCTTTTCTTTCCATGTTTACTGACTCTGTGTTAAAGCAACTTCTGTAACAGCATAACAAATTCATCTTAGGGCACAATAAAGTACATGATATGGTATTACTTACTGAACGAGAACAGATTGTTTCATGATTTGCTGTTAGACTGGGCTAACGGGTAACAGCAGTTTTCCTTTGCATCTTTAATGTTTTTATTTAGGAATCAAATTAATTTGTTCTCAATGTTAAATTCAGAGACTGTCTGATAGCCTAATTTTCTCTGGGTTCATCAACTGCACACTAGCCCTTTCTTAACATTTGTTATTTGATTCACTGTGAGTATGAAATATTTATTTAATTAATATTGATTTGTGGAGACCTACAAAGGATCAAAACATGCTGATAAGAAACTGCTGCCACTGGCAGCTAAATTATGGAAGTATGAGGACTTTAAATGTCAAACTAATAAAAAAGCTAAATGTTTTGTTAATAGGAGCTTGTTTGTGTCATCAGCTCATCTCTAGTAGCGACTACCCGCTGTGGTCAGGTAAGACCGGCGAGGCCAATCCCCGGAGCTTGGGGCTTGGTTGTCATGGGAGACAGGATGTAACGGCCTTGTATAACTGCGGGCAGCAATTGTGCTGAAACCTGACTCTGCCTTTGAGGAGCTATTGTTCTCCTTCCTCACACCTTCCTCTTGTGGGAGACCGGTGTGCCTTGGGGAAGTGGAGTCGACTTTCACCAGTACGCCATTTCTCAGGAATATACTTCATGAAATGAACATCTACTTCCCCTCACGGATTCACTCTCACTTCTCTGATCTCCGTCTCTCGCTGTCATCTACCTTCACACACAAACTACTAATTTTCCTGGTGTATATTTCACACCAGGCTGACAAGAAGGAATCTGATGCTCTTGCTTTTATTGAAACCTGTTTTTCAGGCTCTTTTCGAGGAGGTGCGGTGCATGTTGCGGTGGACTAATCGCAGCCTACTTGACCCTGATACAGAAAGCTGGACTGGTCGAGGTGTTAATGGTCTCTCGGGCAGCTTTAGGACGACGCAGGCAGGCACACATATGCACTCGTCCCCTCTGTTAGTCATTTATCATGATCCGGGTTACTGTTAATGAATAAAGGTGACTAAGTATGAGTTATATTAACATGGATCCCTTCTCTTTTTTATCTGCATGCACAAGCGCTGCTGACCGACTGTGTGTTTAATGGCTGTATTGTGAAACCACACAGAATCAGATGCAAGCTCCTTATTGAGTAGTGGATAAAGGGCTTTGAAAGAAAGTAAGTGCAGTTTCCCATTAACGTGCCCGTGCGAATGCATCCCTCCAGGTTTTTGCTTTCCTTTCAGCCTTTCTCTCTCCTCTACCCTCCCTGTCCTCTGAGTGGGTGATTGAATTAATTATGTTTTATCACCTTTTAGCTGATTGAAGTCTACCTTACTCTCTTTAGACAGCTTGTGTTTGTGTCTTCGCGCGCTGCGCCAAATGGATCGGGCCTGTCACCCAGTGCAGACGCTGCCATCAGTGTTGTCAGAGACTTGGACTCTGAGATCTGAGCGCCGAGTCTGGGTTGTCAGTCGGTGTTTCTGCTGCTTCTGTAGTGTTTTTTCCCCTTCGTTGTCTTCTTTCTTTCATTCTCGGTAATTCATCTCCATCAAAAAACGAGTCTCAGGCCTTATCCTGTTCATTACTCACACAATGATTTTTGGAACAGTTTCAGGTTTTCTGTAGCACAGTGTGTCTGTCAAGAGAGGTGAGCTCAGGTTTCTTTCATTAGCAAGATACAATAGGACTGCTGGATTAGTTTTGCAACTAATATTCATCTTTCTTATCGAGTAATCAAAGTTTATTAGTTCTGTTAATTGCTGTTTTGTGCTCTTTCTATGAGATGTCAGAAAATAATTGGGTTGTCACAACTGGAAGAGTTTCGAGGGTGAAACTTTGATATGATATGGTTAATTAGAAAGAATTCATGATTTAACCGGAGGGGGAAGCTGGCCATTTTATAACCAGGTTTGGATAACCCCTTTCTCAATAATAAATGAAATCATCATTGAGAAATGAACAAAAAAAACTAGAAATATATATTTATTTATTTGCATTATCTATGTCTGATATAAAGCTTGTTTTATTCGCTGTAACGTGCGACAAGTGTGACAAAAAAGGTAAAAAAAAAAATAAAAGAAATAAAGAAAAATACTAAATAAATACTTTATTACAGTACTGCAAATGCAGGGAAATCTATTCAATTCCTTTTTTATGCATGCATGGCATCACCTTGCTCACACCGTGAGCTGTTGCTGTGGGCTTGTGTGTATCACTGGCACAACAGATGCTGTCACATGTCAGAGTGTGAGCATTTTAAAGTTAAGAATTGTGAAACCCATTCACTGAACAGACTCTGTATTTGAGGTGCTTAGAATTCATTATAAATGCTTTGTGACACCACTTGTAAAAACTGGCCTTTGGTTGTCCTTGATCATCCAATTCAAATATGTCTCGATACCCGTTCCGCATGAAAGAAAACCAGGTGCTGTTACAGTTGTGAATTTTAAAATCAACTTGCTGCTAAAGTATCAATTGTAAACTTGTATAGCTTGTCCTCGCTTTCCCAAAACCTAAAGTGATGCATTCAAATTTCTTGTTCAACGTTATTAAAAACAGTGTTGGGCAAGTTACTTTGAAAAAGTAATTAATTATAGTTACTTTTTTGAAGAACTAACTAGTAACTGAGCTAGTAACTGAGTTACAAGATTCTAAAAGTAATTACTTGATAAGTAACTATTGCGTTACTTTAAAAAAACGTTTAACCCTCTGGGGTCCAGGGTATAATTGGCCATTTTTAACTACTTTTGATTTTCCCTCCACATTTCACCTTTAAAAACTATTTCCTTTGCCTTGTTTGGTATCATTCTTTTCAGCACAGCCTCACGTGTCTGAATTTACAGTCATGTTTTCATTTTGACATACTGTATTAACACAGTTGATCTAAAATCAGACAAAAAACATAAAATTAGAGTAGAAAAAGTTATATTTTTTACTGTGACAACCACAAACATGTTTACGTTGATTTTTTAAATAACCATTTCAGACTATTTACAGAACAATCAGCTGTTCTGCATTCAATAAGATGCCACACAAATTATTTGTGCCACTCTAAAATAATAATTTCTGTCCGCTATGAAGGAGAACATCACAGCCTGATACCTGCAGGTCTGACAGCAGCAGGTGTATCACTCCTGTTTCTACCTGGAGACAGCAGTCGCCTCATTGTTCTGACACACAAAACTATCCACAACACTACACACTAACTACACACTCCAAACACACCAAAAACGTCACAAATCTCTCACATCTCAAAACTCGCTCTCTCTCTTTTTCTGCTCTCTCTCTGTCACTCCTAAAACTCCCCCTGTTTTTGTTTGGTCATAAGCAGAGAGGTCTCGCTGCGCTGTCCTTAGACAGTAAACGTGACGAAACTATTGAGGAAAAAACGCCGGGTATATATTGTTTATCATGACTCTGGTTTTACGTGGCCTATCGACACAATTTAAAAACTGGTATATATCACCTTGTTGCTTTGTCTTTAAGTGGTCATGTGATTGGCTTACCACGACTACTTTACTCTTCCTCAGTCAAACAGCAGCACTCATGCGATTGTTTTGCCTCCTTAGCTCCAGGTGTTGTGCTAGACAGTGATCGTGATTACCGTCCGCGGGAGCGCGCAGCTGCTTAAAGCTGTAGCGTCCAGATTACTTACAGCTACTTCCGTGCAACTGATATAAGATGCGGTAAACTGAACACAGCTTCAACCGTCTGTTTGTTGAAAAACAGTAACGGACCGCATTTTCTTGTTAGTAACTGTAACGGCGTTGTAACGATAGGAATAGTAATTAGTTAGATTACTCGTTACTGAAAAAAGTAACGCCGTTACTTGTAACGCCGTTATTCCCATCACTGATTACAAACAATATTTTTATTTAAAAAGCCCCTTAATTGGTATCTACAGATGTTCCACAAAATAAAAGTATCCCTTCCCAAGTTCTTATCTTAGGTCAACAAATAATGCTGGTCTGGTTACTATTGCACACGAACCACTCTTTTTCATCAGTTTTAGCAATTTTAACTAAGGATGTGCGCAAATATTTGACTATATGTTTAAACATTGCTGCTCTTAGTAGCTGGCATTGGAAATACTCGTCATTAAAAGTATTCTGTTTTATTACTGTACCGTGGCAGTTATCATTCGTTCACACTTAAACAAATACATTTATGGTCTCAATCATGAATTCCAGTCCTTATCTAACACATCACAGTGTGCATTTTGGAAATTATTTTTCAATTTAGAGTAACACAGACAATAAAGAAGGCTGTTTTAAGGAGTGGCGACCTTACCTTATGAGTCTGCCGTGTCCCTGGTTTCAAGATGTCAAGCTCAAGATGACGCCGTCCGAAATGTGAACCTGAACCGATAGGTGACTTCAGGGTGTCTAAAAAAAAAGGAAAACAGCAAAGAATCACAATCAGGCATTCAGAATGAGTGAATATGAATATTTTTCATATATGAAATAATGAAAGCATATACTTTTTCAATTATTTGTTTGTCCATTGCTTTTCTAACATGGATTTTGATTGAAGATTTTGAGTCAGCAGATAAA
Organism: Simochromis diagramma; assembly: GCF_900408965.1. NCBI lineage: Eukaryota > Metazoa > Chordata > Actinopteri > Cichliformes > Cichlidae > Simochromis > Simochromis diagramma. The sequence goes on along the minus strand of NW_024387040.1, from coordinate 14,570,865 downwards.
AAAAAATATCTATATTTTATATAAGCCTCAGTGTGATTAAGTGTCCTAGAAAAAACAATTAAACTAAACTTAATTGATAATATTACAGTGAGCATAAGTCACAGTCATGTTAACGTATGCCTTGCTTCAGTGCTTTGTTTCATATTCATCAACATGACAAACATCCATCAGCCTCTCTCCACACGTGTTCTCCACACCGCTGTGATAAACACACGTCGAAACAGGAAGACTCCTGTGCGTCAATACGATCGATCAGCTGATGGATTACGTCGAGGGATGAATTACACACAGTTCACAATTGCCGACAATTAACTAAACAGGCAGGGGATTGATCTACGAGCAGCTAACCTGGCAGGCAGGCAAGATCCTTAATTTTAGGAAGGCAAGTAAAGAAAATGTGACTGCAAAGCTTTGGGAGTGGAAAATGCGATAAGATAGGTGTAATGGGTTTGGGGGGGGAGGATGATAGGGGAGCAGGAAACTACACTGGTAGCTGACACATAACGCAGTTGATGCATCCCAGATCCCAAACAACAGAACTCCTTTTGTTAGTTCTGTGCTTGGTAATGTTTGACATCAGGGTCCTGGAAGATACTGTTTACAAAAGACTGTTGGGAGCTGGTTTCAAACTTAGATATCTCTCTCTCTTTCTTTGCATGCAGCTCATAAGATTTGCCTGTTTGACGCGGCACATTGGACTTAAGCAAATAGCAGCTTTTATGTGTCCCAGTTCTGTCGTACATGCTAATTCTAAGCAATTTAACAGGCAAGTGCAGGTCAGAGGCACTGACCAGAGAGGAAACAAAAAAAAAAATCACATATGAACCAATGCACGGGTTAGAGTCTCCCATCCAGGCATTAATGACAGCTGGTTATCTCCATGAAAGGAGCACACTTTATCTCCTGCAGAAGGTCATTCAATGCAGTTAAAGCACTAGAAAAAGCAGCAACAAGGCCTTAAGGACAATTTTGCTTTGCCATGCAGTTTAACTGATCTTCTCTTAGATTTCTGGTAAACTAATTGCCAAAATATAAAAAAATGCAACATAACTATCCAATACTTCCATACTGGGAAACAGATGCTAAGTTTATTTAAAACATTCAAATCTGTAATTGCAGTCTTCACATTCTATCCTCTGCTTACATAAAAGTATAAATATTTTTTTCCTATGCTATTTTATAAGAATCAACACACAACGTGTTAATTATAATCACACTTGAAAAATACTCGCAATTAAAACTATTGGTTCACTATGTTCTGTGTGTGGTTTGTCCGAGTTATGCTGCTGTACATTAGCAGAAGGGACTCTGGTGAGTAGGTGCAATCAAAGAATGTATACAAAAGATGGATTTGGATTAGTTTGAAGCCCTACGGTGAGTTCACACTAAACATGAAGGTGTGATTATATACAGTCTTTCCAGTGAGGTAAAGCAAACTGTTCATGCAAGTTAAACATTTCCTGTTCTGTTGAAAAAACTTGTCAGCCTTCGCCTGGTCAGACCAACAGTCGAAAATAGAGGACAAGCTTTGCTATTGCTGTCTGTTTCAGGTTCGCACTTTGACAGATCAGGGAAACAGAGGAGGGCTTGACTAAAAGCCAGTAAAGTTGTACGACTTCTTCTGAAAATATGTTTCTGTAGTTTGATTTCAGCTTTTGACTGAAATCCTCATCCCACCGGCAGTCCGTGCCACGGTAACTGGCCGATTTTGGTTGGGGTTCTTTGTTCTTCTTAAATTCTTGGTTTTCGGTTAGTGTTGGGATTAGTGCTGTCAGCGTTAATCTCGTCAAAATGACGTTAACGCCATAACCGCATTAATGCGGAAAATCTCCGTCAGCGAGTAAACGCGGATCGCCCCGTGCGAGGGCTGCACAGCGTCAACGCGTTAGCATGGTTAGCTCGTTAATGCGCCCCTCGCACGGCGCTAACGTGTTAACAGCAGTATTTAGGATTTGTTTTCATTTTGGTTTGTTTCCACTATTATGTCAGTGTCTTGCGGTATTTCAATTATGTGTATTATGTAAGCTTGTTCTCGCCACTGAAAACTTAAAAGACTGAACAATCCATATAATCTGCTTGACAGTTTCAGGTGGTGGTGCCATGCGATTTTTAATGGGATTGAATTCCTTTGTTTCATGTTTGGTGTGAACACATTATTGTGTTAGGGTTATGTTTGGCCATTGTTTGTTATTTGGAGCCAGAATTATTATTATTATTATTATTCATAAACTGTGCAAATGCAATGCACACTAACAGATGCCTGCTAATTAAACCTAAAAAAGTGCTTTGACAGTTCAACCATCCAGCAGTCTATGCTTTTTGTTGATTAAAAATGCTGTCAGGACCTGGGGGGATAGCTACAGCTCTGTATGTCGAGACATCGGACAAAAGTGGCACCAAAAATTAATAAATACAAGAAAATATAATTTGTTGTGTTTTAAGAAAGATAAAAGTAGTCACAATAGGCTAAATTTAGAGGCAGCCTCATGTGGACATTAATGGAACTGCAGCTTTTCTTTTTCATCTCCTGTGGCTTCATTTTACACGCTTAAAGGTTAACTTTTGGGTTCAATCAGTCCCTACTCACACCTTACCACAGCCATAATAAAATTTTATCTGAATACAATTTATATAAAATTTAATGTGTTTTATTTCATAACCTCTAAAAAAACCCAAAGCTTTTCTTATCACTAAGTGGCTGATTTACTGTAACAGAGCCATAAAAGCAAAATGATGTTCTCAACGTGACAAAACTTAATCCCAGTGACTGAGTAAAAGCAGATGATTGAGGATTACCTTCTGTTTGTACTCGACAGAACTTTTCATACCGAACACATGAGCGTGTCACTGCTGTATAAAAGTCATCCGCCCCCTGAGGATGTTCTTCACTTATTTGGTGTCGCACCTACCCGCATCAGCATGGTGCTCATAATCACAGTAAAGCCAACCCTCCCAGGTATTATTATGATGATGACATTTGCCAATAGAAGGGCAGGCAATCACAATAGATGTTTCCATTGCACTAAAAGTGATTTATAGTGGCGCTCGTAGAAATGATTATCCAGAGAGGGCATGTCGACGAAGGAGGATAATAGTACCCTTGTGCCCACAGCCCCTTTCCGTGTGGTGTGGAGAGCCTTGACTGCCTCACAAACCCTGTCCCCTTGGATGACTGAGCCTCGCGGCCTTCACTGAGTCTATTCCTCCCTCAGATAAACGCTGCTATAAATAAAAGAACACAAAGCCAATCACCTCTCTGTTTAAAGAGACAGTGCCACCTTCCCACACACGGGAGCGTTTGTTTGATCTAATCTCCCTCGTTTGGTCTGAGGCCGCCGGCCTGACTGACTGATTGTTGGAGCTGCTACTGCTGCTGCTGTGTTTGTTGGGGAGACAGAGCCCAAGCTGTGGGTGGTATTTGCCATTTGAGGATTTGCAGCGCTGTAGACCAGATGGCCGTCAACCTTGTGTTGATCTTGGAGCGCAGTCATGCCAAGACGGCTTTCCCCATAGTGGAATAAGAGAACTCAAGATGTTAAACATGCTCCCAGCCCCAAGCTCCTGGCTTCAGTGTGCCACAGAGGGATTATGGTTGGATCTGGCCTGACAGAAGGAGTTGGTCAAGGCTGTAATAGAGCCTGAAGCGAGTGAGAGCTGGCACAGAGCAGGCTCATAGGGTGCCAAAGACTTCCTGTTTCTGCTTCCCTTCAAATCTTAATTCTTACTTTTAAACTTTATTATGATGTCCCACCCTTCAGATATGAAACTGTGCATGTCCCCTAAGCCCAACAGCGTGTTTTACTACCCCCTTATCATTTTGACTCCCTTCTGCACCAATAGCAGAAACAGGTTTCAAGAAAGGAAATCTCTGCTGTGACTCATGAGGACGTGGGTTATCTGCTAATCAGAAAGTCAATTATTTGATCCCCAGCTCCTCTAGTCTCCCTGTCAAAGTGTCCTCAGCTGAGATGCTGAACCCCAAGTTGCCCAAATGCACCCATCAGTGTGTGATTGTGTGCTTTAAAGCTCTTACACAAAGGGCTTTTGGTGCTCAATCAGAGTAGAAAAGCACTAAATACCTACCAGGCCATTTACCATTTAAAGGTGCTAATTTTCATCAAATTTTAGATTCGTTTCAGAGGTGTAAAAGCAAAGCATATCAAAGGTTTCAACAAGCAACACAGCAAAAATATGGAAAAGTTAAGTTCAGTGAAACCAAAATAAACAAGGCATAAAAATCAAAGTGCTCACTTGAACAAATTGAAGAGTCTTCCTTCAAAATTCACCACACAGTTGGCTCCAACAAATTAAGGAACTCATTTTAATAAATTAATTATTCTAAAAGTTTCACGCTGTCTACCTGCAGCCAGTCTCTCTTTTTTGACTTTCCACTGGGCTCTACCCCAGTCTGGAGCCCTTCACCTCCTCAGCTGTGCTCTTCAGGCCTGAAATCCACTGCATATTTCTCTTTTCGCCTGTTTGGTTGAGTTGTCCACCCTCTGAACTTTATGTTTAGTTCATCTAAGGTTACCTGGCTGCTCTGCACAAGCAGCAACCTTCCCAGTTCTCTATGTATCAAGTCTACTCTGCCTTATACTCAGTATCCAATCACCACCCCATCCAGCCCTGCTGTTATTATTCATTCCCTGTGTATTTGTCTATCAATCAAATCTCACTAGCTCTGACTGATGATATAACAGCCTCGACTGCTGAGTGCTTCATTTTACATTGATTTTTATGGGGGTCAAAATGACAGAAAAATAAAGTCCTTGAGAGCGAAATCAACACAGGGAACACACTGGGCACAATGCCATAAACATTAGAATTAATGGCTAAGACGATGACAGTAAAAGCAAATGTTTTCTAAAAAGACCCGTGAAGTGATAATGGAGGAATTTACTCATTTACATGCACCTAAAGATAAATCTACAAGTGCATGGATACGTTTTAAAATGTACCACTTTTCCTTTTCAAAAATATCTCTGTCTACATTAAATCCCAGCCATATAGCCTGTACCTGTTTAACACACCATGGGAGGTGCTTTTTGCTATGTAACTCCAACCATATAGCTGTTGGCCAATCAGAAGCCATCAAACAATACAAGGGCACAGTTTGTCTCAAATGTAGATAAAGACTCGCACATCTGACTTTCTAAGGTAAAATGTTGTTCTTCCTCGTACATATCTAAAAGCAGAAACTGAGTTGGCTGAGACTGAGTTTCTTCACCTTGGAAGACATTTTTAAAAGCTCAGTTTTCGGTGACCTAAAACACCACTTCCATGTGACCTGAAGGGCAAATTACATTTAGGTTTACCACAGCACATGTTTAGGAGTGGACCGGGCGTTACACTCCTAAAATAAAACAAATATAACACAAATACCTGAACGTTAATATTGTCGTTCACTATATGATGAATAAAAATAATATTTTTTTAAATCAAATGAAATGAGGTATTACTGGCAAAACGCCACCTTAATGGTGTTTTTTCCCCATAGGGTGGGGTCAAAGCACAGCTGTGAAAATCTACAACTTTACTGTCTGCCTCATTTTCATTATTTGTATTTGCCGATCTGCCCGAGTAAGCTTATGCAAACTTTACGACTGTGTCTAAAAGTTCAAACAGATTAAAGCTTAAACGTCCAGCCTGCAGGCATGCTAGCACCAGTAGATTCTGGTTATATTCATACTACTGGTTATATTAATCATCACAGAGCTTACTAACATAAGGAATGTGAGTACATGGCTATTATTTCTTTCTATAGTTGCAAACTCTACATTTACACCAAAAACAAAAAACAAAAACCTTTTGGAGCATTTGGAAAAAAAATAGTTAAACAGATTACAAGTTAAAATGTTTCCTGCACTTATCCACAGTAAGTGAAGAAACCACTCACTCAACAACATTTTGCTGCATCATTCTCAGATAATCCTGCTCATGCGTCTCTGTCATGAGATACTCTGACTAGTTTGTCTATGTTTATATTCAGGAATGAGTTGGAGCACTTTTCAAACATCTCTACATCACATTAAGTTTTATCAGTAACGTAATTAGAGCTCACTGGTACTGGTGCAGGCTGCTGGCAGGGAAGACAACATGGAAGACTGAAAGACAATACTGCAATTTGAACATCTCTACTCGTGAATAACACTGCTATCTCGGCGCGAACTTGATAAATTGGTATATAGTGTAAAATTGAGTGATCAGTGAAGCCATTAGGATCAGGAAAAATCAAAACATGTTCATAAAATTTGAGACAGCACCTTTCATCCAGTCATACAGGAGCTCCCATCTTGTCTTTGTGGTTTTAACTAAACTTTGCAAAGAACCACTTTTCTCTGCCTCTGAGAGAAGGTTGTTGACAGTCTCTGGCTACACACCTCAAAAAAATGAAGCTGAAGTACTGTAACAGCACAGCTGTAGAGTCATCTGCCTCTTCAGATCCTCCACAGCTGTCCAACCATGATTACATCTTCACTCCTCATTTAGTCCTCTGTCCACCTCCCGCTCTACTCATCCGTATAACGACTACAGTCACCATGTTAAAAAACAGCAGGATACTCCATCTCTCATCCGAAACTTGGTGTTTTGATGAGCTCTGAGAGACGCGTTTGCTTCTCTGGTTGCTATCCTTCACTCTGACCCCCCCGAGCCCATCAGCCAGTCTGCACTGAGTTGTTCTCATCCCTCATTACGTCCAATTCCACATCTGCCACAGGTCACGAGGCTCATATGCAGTTGTAGTTCTCGGACACACTCGAATGTTGAGGTGCAGCTCTTCACGCCAGGTATTTCCGATCCCTGAGAGGCCTGTTGTGTACCTCAGATGCTGTTTCTAATCTATTTGGGAATGTGAGTCCTAATGCTACACAGCAGCTGAATCTTCCAATCCTCAACCTCCTGCCATGTCTCTTGTCCTTCTGTAAGTACTGTAGAGGGAGGGTGGGGTGAGCCAATATTGGGTCTCAATCCCCTTCCCAGCACATCCGAAATGAAGCAAGGCTGAAGGGATAGCCGATGAATAAAAGAACGCTCTGTGCTTAAATGCTGCAATATGTTCTCTGATCCTTGTCGGCAATGACTTCTAAAAGCAGCAGACGTGACTTGTCTGGGATGTAAGGTGAACATGATTGATTCTTAATGCGCTGCTACTAAATAATAGTAACAGGAACACATGGAAATAGCAATAGAAATAAATCAGTGCAGCTATGCTGTATTCAAATGAGCAAAAATTACAGAAAAATAAAGTATTTAATTTAAAAACTGAAATATGCTCAGCAATATAAAATGAAGTCAGTGTTCCTGGATGAGGGCGTGAAGATAAGTAAGAAGTGAGACCCATCTCACTTTGGCACTGTGAGGTTTTTTTTCTTCTTTTCCTAGTGAAGTCAACCGCGGATGGGATGGGACGAAGGAGTGCCATCTGAAAGTAGACTACTCTGTGAATACTATGAACACCACTGCCCTGAGATAAGGCTCAGCTAAGCTAATGTTAAATCAGCTCAACCAAAAATCTAACTAACACTGGACACATCTCCTAATTCAGTACCAGCAAAGAAGATAGCACAATATCACGTACACCTCACATCCTTCGTGTGCAAAGACATGGTGGGTTTTCTTGTTTTTTTTAAAAAACACAGAAGCCCAGGTATGTCAGACAGTTACAGTGTTTTTTCACAGTACCGAGGCTCACAGAGAAGTGAAGCTTAAAGTCGAGGAATGTTTGCGAGCAGAAGAAAGGGTTGCATTAACTTGCAACACCTGGACGACGTCACGGGCTGCGGGGTTCATGTGCAACAGCTCATTATCTCAGAGCACTGGCGACTTGCTTTCTCACGTTCAGAATGCCTGTTACAGTCCAATATTCCCACATGCTCGCATTCAGTTAACTTGGGCTAGACTGAAATACAAACAGTTCAGTTTGCCAGGTGCATGTAACATTTATGACAGGTTTTACTGACATTATTGGCCAGCCTGTGTGCTTTATGATCCTATTTTGGAGCAATAAAAATGGCCGAGGTGAGACGAACACACTTTGTCTAATTAACATTACAAATATTGACAGCGTTTACCTTTCGGAACATGATTTTCAGAATTCTCAATTTTTCGCAATATTTCACAATATATCTTCCACAGGTTAAGTGCCTTCTCTGAGTTAAGAATCTGTGTAATATGGTATCATTGGCTCTAGTAGGTGGGAGGATAGAATGTGCTTCAGATCAAATAAGGAAGTCCTTTCTCTTTGATCATACGGATTCATGAGTTTAAAAAAAGCTGTTTGGAGCAGTCTGAAGTCAGGGATCTCTCACACATTCAGCGAGCTCATTGTTGGAAATTTACTTTGTGTTTAATACGAATGTCCACCGTCTTAACAGGGTATCTATGAGAGAAAATAAAGCATAACAGACCCTCCCTTTTTAACATTTAAATTCCTTTAAAAACATGCTTTTAACTTGAATTTCCATCTTCCAGTGACCAAATGCATGTCGACTCTTTGACAGATTAATATAGTCTATAATTAAAGGAGAGATGCAGCAGAATTACAGCAATAATCTGTGATCATGGAGGCAGCTGTAAAACAGCATTTGTCTCATTTGTTTTTTTGGCTTGCAAATAAAATGTCGTTGACATCTGTTGCAGCACAAAAGCACCTGCCTCTTTTGTTGAACACTTCAAAATACAAGGAGGCTGGTGGGGAGTCGCTGATCTCAACACCTGGCAAAGCACTTGTTGGTTCATTTGAGGGTCATTTAGTGAAATCAGACAGCAGAGCCTGCATCCTTTTTTAAAAAAGGAGTAAAACAATCAGTCAGGGGGTTGAGACTGCTTTTAAATGCAGCACCAGTTGTTTTCAGGAAACAAGTGACATTATATCGCTGTGGTGTCAAGATTGCATCATTTGATTCTCCTCGAACCATGAAGCAGTGATATTATCTCATTCGAGCGTCTGATTATTTCACTTGTTTTTGGAAAAGTTTGCTGCTAGATTGAACTGTTTGTCCAGATGGGTATTTTCTTCGACAGGTCTCATCCTGTTATCCTATTCGTATGCCCCCTTTGCACCTCTCTCCATTCAGGCTGTCTAACACGCTGCCTCTGAGGGCTTTCATGCTTCAGTAGGTGCACATATACCTAGATAGAGCTTTTCAAATGGGCAGATAGGTCAAACACTTACAGAAGCAGGAGTGTAGTCAACACAGGGTCTAGAGCTGGACACACGACCAGTGTGGCCAATTATTTGTTTCCTCTGGCCTATGCCTGCTTCTTTCCTTTTCTTCTTCACGTGTACAAACACTCCAGAGAGTCCTGCATCAAAGTACCTCTCTCTCGTTAAAGGCTTTTGGACTGAACGGAAATATGTGTTAGCAAGCTGGAAAGGTGTGGGCGGACAGCTTTTTGCGCCTTCATATCATTTTTAATCATCCTGACAGGTTTCCTGGTTGTTCTGTCAAATACCTCGGCATCGGATCGGGAAACCAACCTGTGCCAGCTCCAGCAAGAACCCATGGAAATCAATGATGTTTGGATAAGTTTCTGACATCTGCCCTGCCTCCTCTTCATCTTTTTTTCCTCCGTGGAGCTCAAGAACAAGAAAAACAAGCCTCCGAAACATTGTGCTTTGTATACACGTCGGATCAGAGCAAGCCGGGGAGAGAGGGGGCTCGCTGGAGCACGTTGGGAAGAAGTTTGTGGGGAAGGCACAATCGCTCTAAATTATGCTAATTTTACTCAAAGCCTGAGCCTCACATCAGCAGAGGAGTCGAGGCTGGAAAGTTTGGAGATCTCACTGTGTGAGGGATGGACCGAGGAGGAAAATATTTACTCAGAAACTTGTCTTGAGGCAATATGAGGAGATATTTGAGGGAATTGTGGATTCAGATTAAAGACAATGGAATGAATAAAATCCAGTTTTTATTGTGTATTTGTCATCGATTGAATTTTTTTTAAATCTGAATTACTATTTTTAACAGAGTCCAAGTGTGTTTCTATGCCAGCTTTATATAGGTTTGAGCCAATAGCATTACAGAAACTCGGTGCATTGAAGCATGTAGACATGGTCAAGACGACCTGCTGAAGTTCAAACTGAGCATCAGAATGAGGAAGAAAGGTCATTTAAGTTGGGTTGGTCTGAGTATTTCAGAAACAGCTGATCTACTGGGATTTTCCCACAGAACCATATCATTGGTTTACAGAGAAAATATCCCATGAGCATCAGTTCTCCTAGTAAAAGTGCCTTGTTGATGCCAGAGGTCAGAGAAGAACATCAAATAACCACTTGTAGCAACAAGTATGAAGAAGAGCATATCAGAATGCAGAACACACTGTACATTGAAGCAAATGGGCAACAACAAAAGAAGACCACGCCTACTTCCATCAACTACTATCTATCTATCTATCTATCATTTGGATTATGGGGTCAGAACAACATGAAAACATGAATCCATCCTGCCTTGTACCAACAGTTTAGGCTGACGGCGGTGGTGTAATTGTGTGAAGGATATTTTCTTGGCACACTTTAGGCCCCTGGGAGATTTGCATCACAGATGTGCAGCCAACAAATCTGCAGCAACTGTGTGATGCTATCATGTCAATATGGACCAAATCTCTGAGGAATGTTTCCAGCACCTTGTTGAATTTATGTCACAAAGAAGTGAGGCAATTCTGAAAGCAAAAGGGGTGTAACCCAATACTAGCGCGGTTCAGGTAATGAAGTATGATGACATATTGTAACAGACAAAAAGTAATGCCCACCTCCAAATTTTCTCATGTAATGGAAAAGGATTATCAGGATTCAGCATCCAGGATTGCGGTGAATTTCAAGGCAACAACACCTAACAGCTCCTTATGTCAGTGATGCCAGCGTTATCTGAGAGAACGGCAGTGTAAAGCAGTTTTTCAATATTGGATTGGGCTGGATCAGGTGACCCTGACCCGTCCCTCAGTTATACTGCTATAGCATCTGGCTGCTGGAGGACTTCCCGTCATGCACTGAGGACTTCTTTGCCACTACTGTGTGTCATTAATTTCTGCCTTCTCTCTCATGTTGTTTGTCTTTTGTCCTTGTCTCACTGCCCTCCTTTTTTCTATCGTTTTTCCCCTCATTCACAACCCGTCACAGCAATGAGATATTGGAACCTGAGCCTTGTTCGGTTGCAGGTCTTTTCCTATAGAAAGGGAGTTCTTCCCTCCCACTTTCACCAACCAATTGCTCATAGGGGATTGTCTGATTGTTGGGGTTTTCTTTCTATTCTTGTGGGCCTTGACCTTACAGTATGAAGTACTTGAGATGACAATGGTTGTCAGTAAAATATACTTGATAGATTGATAGATGTGGTCATGAATAGATAGGGAGGGAAAAATTACCACTGAATTCAAAGAAACAATGACAGCACAGACTCATGCAAATAACACTAATAACATGATAATATATTTCCTGCTTTTCCACGGTCTCAGTTTGCTGTATAATCCCAACCATAAACTTCAATCTTTTCCAAAAAATTATAGAAGGCACAGACAAAAATCTGCTTTATTTTTGGTTTATTTACTGTAGTTTAAAATAACTAGAATTTGGAGTCAAGCTGCTTTCTCTAGTTTTGAGGAGTTTTACATTTTGTTCTGAATAGTTTTCTTTAATTTTCAGATATTTCTTAATTAATTTATGGTTTTTTGCCTTACATAAACCAAAGATATTACAAGTTTAATACCAATTAATCACCTTAACATGGCATTTGCTGGTTTTGTCCTGTTTAGACCTATGTAAAATGACCTACTTCCTCCATGACCCCAAACCCAAAGTTCTCCCTCGCCACCTTTCAGGATCTTTATCGTTCCTCAGCTGTTTAGATGATTTATTCTGCAGAAACTAAGACATGTGCTCATAGCGAAATGTCAAGGATTGTTGCTGCCGCCTGTTGTGTTTACTTCCTCCTCCCTTTCCTTCTGTTCCAGACCGCTCGTCTCTGTTACCTCCAGGCGAGCGGGCTTCTCACATGCCCCTTGTGACATGTCCCATCTTTAAAGTGCATCTTTGACGGCACATTTGTTAAACATGACAATGAGGGTTCCCCAACCCCAGGGCAAGCTGAAATACGCCTGCACACAGATAGTACTGTGCAAGCATGCCAGTGTTTGTACACATTTGTTGTCTTTGGCGTGTGCATATGCAGATTTATGGCTGTATATCTTCATGTTTTCCCTCGCTTAACTATTGTTTATCCTGAAGATTCAAGGGATTTGTACAGAAGATATAAATGACAAATAAAAGTGATCCTCAGATGCAAAACCATAAGACCTTTTTAAAATCTTGCTTTGATCATATTGACCTTACAGCACTGAATTAACATTTTTACCAGTGCTTCCTTCTTATTAAAGTTAAAACAAGATTCACCAACACTTCTCCTCTTTAATGTGCCCGGGGCTCCAAATCCATTAGTGGTTATCGCCCCAATCACACCGGGAAAAACTCAGGCAATCTTCTTAGCAGCAAGGAGGTTGGAGCAAGGAAGGAGGAGGGCTTGGGTTTATTTGGGAGGGTGAGTATCCCCCTCGCAGGGTTAAAAGAAGCAACAAATGTGCCTCAGAGAAAATCACTCCTCCACATTGTGCAGACTAAATCAGAAAGCACTGCCGCCCCACCTTTCCCTCTCAGTTGGCGCTGTGGATGGTGGTGCTCCTGAGTGGGATTGTGCGTAATGCGTGCGTGTTGTTTGTGCCTCATGCAGAAGTGGAAGGAGTGAGCAGTAACATAAAAAATATCCTAAATTTTGACAGTTAGCATCTTGTTTGGTTAAGTCTGACAGTATTTGCTGGTGGATCTGCAGGCTTTGAGCAAAGTGAACAGTCATTTTTAATAATTCTGCCTGCAATGCAGGAATCATACATTGTTTTCATAAGAGATGCTTTTCACACTGAAGAATGAAAAACAGCTTTTCCCCTGAGTAAATGTCTTCAACAGCAAAACATAAACATAGAGCTTGCATTATCGTTTAAATGTTCTTAATATTTGCATTAGTTTTTTGCTATGATAATAAATTATATTATTTCATTTATGCGGGGAATAGGTAACAATTTCTATATATTGCACACTTTAAACACATTTTCATTGAAAAAATCAAAAGTTATTATTGTGGAGTTTCTTTGTTTTTAAGTTCCTGTGCTGACATTAATAAAATCCCCTAAAAAGAGTCAGTCACTACATTGGTTGTTACACCCACCAAGATCCATTGGTGGGGGCACTCCATTCTTCTCCTGAATAACGGGTGTTCAGAAAAAAAAACCCAAAACAAAACACAAAATAGCTTTTTAATCAGCTGTAGTATAAAAGTAAGCATGGGGGTGTTTTTAACACATTTCTCAAGAATGTCTCGTGAATGTTGTCTTTTTGCTTGTGTACTTATTTTAGACCCCGACTGATATAGTACTTTTGAAACATATATACGGTTATTTAAAAAAAAAAAAAAACTGATATACTGGCTGATATATTTTTCTTTCAGACACACAAAACAATTTCCTAATATTTGTTAAATGTTATATACGAGTCATAGATCCATACTGCCTGATTTTGATTGGATCAGTTGGTTACTTTTCCAAACACTTCATGTGTAAACTTTTTGAAAAGTGAAGCCAATGCAGAATAGCCTGAACCCTGCATTCTTTTAAATTGTGATTGCAAAAATACTTAAGCATGTCTTCAGACTTGACCTCTGTAAACATTTCCTGTTGAGTTTATTGCCCCAGTGTCTCATTTTGGAAGAAATAAGTGCAATTTACTAATTTTGGTAATTTCAAGTTTCAGAAAATAGGACTATTCCTGGTATCCTCATTGGCTCAAGATTCGTGACTGACAAGGCTTTAGCCAGTCAGAAGTGACAGATCATCATATCTGATTTCAAAACAGCAAAGACTTCACAAACCAGTGGATAATCTGTGGATTCACCATTGAAAACGATATAGAAGAATACGTCGACTGCTCTAGTTTCACAACTGGTAAAATGGAAGTCTATGGAAACTTTAGCTACTTGTTAAACATAACAAGATGTCTATTTTATAAGCTATGGTCAAATTTAGATTCAAAAAGGACAATAAACAAGATGTGTTTTAGGGTCGGCCTAGGCTTAGAGCGGTATTCATCTGTTTCAAGATACCTCAAAGGTAACCAAAGGGGCTTTACTAACAGGTGATGTCACCGTGATCACATGAATATTTACATACAGTACAGTGCCACCATGAAACTACAAACTTAGAGAAAAATGTTGGATGAATACAGTTATGATCCCCTTAAGCCACACAAATGCCACGTGGTTATGTAGCTACACTATTGAGAACATACCCTTACACTACTAAACTACTGAGTAGCATGTTGTTTACTTGGGTCTGGATTAAAACATCTTAGCAATATTAAAACCTTACTTTTGGGGACTCTCATTGGCTGTAGATGCAGGGGTCAAACCTGCTGGCTTTTCAGCTCTCTCCAACCTTTCAGCCACCTTGCCACTGGCTGTTAATTTCCCTTAATCTGCAGGCAGGTCAGGGCAGAGCAGGGCAACAAAGGTTCAGGATAAAGATACGGCTGATTGCTCACTGGACTCTCATTTCCTTTTTAGTGGTCGTGGAGAGGAGTCAATTATAAACTTAAATAGCCAAACTTTTTAAAAAGTTACCGTCACTTAGTTGATTGCATGAGCTTTCCATTGTTTTTAGTAGACTTTCCCAGGTATTATAATTGCCTGGGTAATATGCAGAGCCTTTTATCCTGCTCATAAAAGCCAGTCGCATTAATCAGGCAGTACTGGTGTTGGTGAGCCATATGAGATGATTGGGACAATAAGTGGTGCGTGTCTTTGAGATGCGTGTCATCCTAGCCACGTTCCTTCCCATTAAACGTTATGACACTATACCTCCATTAAAAGTGCGGATATTACTCATGTTAGACTCCTAAACTGCTCTGGAAAGTTTATACGCTGGTGTCAATCTCATATCTCTGGTAATTGTGGAGCAGGTCATATATGGAAAACGGGAGGAGGGAGGGGAAAATAGCTTCCTCAAAAACATGGCAGATTTAATTTGTCAGCTTGGATGAAAATTGGCCAGTGAGGAAAACAAACGGCAGTTGCATGGGCCAATGGTACCAATTCGTCAGGGGGAAGATTGAGGAGCCAGTCTAGAGATAGCTCACATCTCCATAAATCATGTTGACAATTGACTTGAACTGCAAGAGGAGGAGGTCTCCCATAAAGCCAGCCTGAACAGGCGCTGATATAGGACATCTCTCTCTACCCACTGCCCAGAAATAGAATGACAGCCTAATGCATTGAGGATGGCCCTGATGGCTGACTGAAACACAGCCTGCTCGCTCACTTAAAGTGCGAATTTGTGGATTGTTTTGATTTCACTTTGGCTCCAGATTTATTGGCCACCCTTTTATCAAACAAAAAAGTAATTATTAACTGAAGAGTGCAATTCCTAGATAAATTATAATGTGATGGTTGAAAGCTGTTAAAGCCTGCTGAAGCTTCCTGCTTGCAAGCTGAAAGGGCTTGGTTGCCAAAAACTTACAGTTATACAGACGTCTGTAAGGAAATGGGCCTGCCATCTCTTCTTCCGTGATCTCTGTGAACACTACTTTCAGGTCACAATAACTGTGGTGTGGATTGTAATTGCTCAAAGGCTTATGACTCTTGACTGTTAGGTTGTTAGCCAAAGGGTCTGCAGTGTTCCCCTGCAGTGTTTCTCAATCTGATTCACTCCTTGCTTATTGCATTGGATTTCACAATGCCAAGATGGCATAAAACATTTGTTTGGCGTTCTGCTTTGTAGGGACAATCCAATGGGTGGCTATATCCCATATAGCACGATGGGTGGGGCCTTAAACCTGAATGCATTAATTAAAGAGAATGCAGGTTAAGTGAATTTGATTTCTTATATTTTGTGAAAGAACTTCACAAACCTAAAAAAGTCCAGCTGCCTTCTTTGTCAAGCTCACTAGACAATTTGGAATTGGTTTCCTTGCTTGTCTGTTATGGGTTAAAACATTCAAGATTCTTTATTTGTCACATGCATAGTTATACGAGTACAACACGCAGTGAAATCTGTCCTGAAATGCTCCTCGACTCTGCAAAAAAGAGAACATTATATACAGTAAGTGAATTATGTACAAATGTTTTGAGCCCTAAAACATGTTTTAGTTTAGGGCTCGGATGGCCTGAGGGTAGAAGCTCCTCTTGAGCCTCTTTGTTTTAGCTTGGATGGTGCGGAACCTTCTGGCTGTTGCAGAAGTTGGGACAGTTTGTTGCTGGGACGGGACGGGTCCTTTAATATCTGAGCTGCTCTGGACTAGCATCTCCTGGTGTAATTGTCCTGTAGGGAGGGGATAGTAGTCCTGCAGCAGGGTTCTGCCTTATGGATCACTCTCTTTGAAGAACTTTTTTGTCCTTAACACAGATGTTCCAATAGCAGGCAGTATGGGAAGGACTGGGTTGAAAACACATCCAATGTCCCAAGAAAGACTTTGAAAGACCTTCAGAAAACCTCAAAAACTGTAGCTTAAGACCACTTTTAAAAATCACAAGAAAGTCCTTCGAAACAAAATTTAAAGAAATGAGGTGTGACTCAAGACTTCTGCACAGTGCTGTGGAAGTCTGTGGGAAAACTGTCCTGTTTCAATTCTCATTCATATTCTGTTGATATGTGACCTTGGAAAACAGTTTACAGTAATACTTGCTAGTCTCACATCTAATTGGATATGACATGATTTTCTTTTCTTCAAAATTTTGTCCCCATTAGTGTCAAAAAAGATGACAAACAAGAAGACGTTCAGTCAGAACTGCCCTCACTGGTGAAACTGCTATGCCAGATCTTGCTACGGTATCTTTGTCCATCGTTTCTAAGCATCCATGGTTTAAACTCAACAAATAAACCCAGGATTAAAACAGACTTGGATCTCAGATGAACCAGGAGCCGGAAAAAGTCATTAAGCTCCACTCACTCATTTAGCGTCCTTAAGTCCTGCAAAATGCACATTGAGCCAATAAAACAAAGTTAAATCTGTTTCTCTGGCTATTAGCCTCTCATTTTTCCTGCATGTATCCTCTACTTCTATGCTCCTTGTTGTAATGCAGGGGCGAGAACAAAGACTCCCATAAATGAATAAGGCTTAAACAGGTATGATATTTCACAATTATTTACAATGCTGTGGGTGTAATTTGAGTCACGACCTGTCGATAGGATCAGTAAATGTAATGTGATAACTAAAATTAGAGCTTTAATATCCTGCATTACTGTGTTACAGAAAGGAGTAATGCGATTACAGCTTTATAATGCATTACTTCCACCAGAATTGACTATGATGCACTGAAAATACTCCATCATTGGCTTCTGCTGTTCTGTGTAGGTGCTTTACAACACCCAGTCGAGTGTATAAGCTTTTAAATATCCTTCGCTGCCTCTCTGTCGGTGGCTCAGAGAGCTGTATTTATGCAGGATTCACCAGATGTTGAGTCAACTATTGAACAGATGACAGACTTAGCCAGCAGCTGAGGAGACAATTCCACAGTCCAACACTCAGCAGGCGTCCACCTCGCTTTTTCTCTGCTTGCTTTGTTTACATATGTCTGTCTCTGTCTTGCTGTCTCTTCCTGACTCACACCATCTTAACGTTCCTCACTTTTTCTTGGCACATTTTGCAGTCTCTCTCTTTCACACACACTCTATTCCTTGTGTTTTTGAATACAGATCATCATGTACAGTTGCAGATTATAGTTTCAGAGCTGCAGTGCAACCAAAGAAAGTGTTGCATACGAAGCTGGGTAATTGTTGGAGAAGGAAATAAACCTTGAGAAGTAATTTACTTCAGGGGCTCAAATAAACATTAAATCCATCCAGCGACGCCAAATGTGTAAAGCTGTCGTCGGTGAAATGACAGATTAGGGCGTCCACCGGGCCAATAAAACACATCTCTGAAGGCTGCGAGCTGCTTTTCAAAATAGCAGCTCTCTCATGATTATAGACATGTTCAATTCCCATCACAAAACAAACACAAAAAGGGGGAAATTATTATTATTATTGTTTTAGCTTTTGGTTGGTTTGACCACCGGAGATTGAAAAATGTAACCAGCATGCCAGGCAGATAATTCCATGTCTAATCTCTGAAAAGACATGTTGTTATCCACAGGAAAAGTCCATCCTAAAATCTGTGATGCTGTATTCTTTTTTTTTTAATATATATTCTCCAAATAAATGGGTTGTGATCTGTAAAATACCCCAACCCCCAGAGTTATTGACAGCCATTTGAAGCATCATACGGAGAAAAATCTATTGTAAGACACAGACCAATTTCTCAAACAACAGTGGGTTCAGCAGACCATGGTGCCATACAGCTACAAGACATGGACGCACTACACGACTCCCATTTTTTTCCTGACTGTAACCCCCGACTGCATGCAGCATGCTGTCTGGCACTTTTCAAAAACATATTCTGGGAAATGTCAGAAATGACAAACTCAAGTTGACATACTCTGCAGGAAGAGGGGGAAAGTGGCTAAGAGTTCAAAAATACTATAGTAGACTGCACACCTGGAATCTACTGAACTCTTCACTGACAAATGAAATGTTTAATTCTTCTTTTTTAAATAACCATCACTCCTTGCATTTCCAGATCAGGAAAAATAATTGCTATTCACATTGCATGTTAAACGTGTGAAACAAGTTTATTCACTTGCCGTGCTCGTTCGCCTTGAAATAAATCAAGAGCGGGAGCCGAAGCACATTCATTATGAATGCTGTCCTATTCTTGCATGTGCACCGCAAAGCCTCTCATCTCCTTGTTCTTAATTTGCGTCTGGCTCTTCAAATATTTAAAGGTAGGACTTAAGAACTGAAGAGACTGCAAACATGGATCCTGGTTCCACTTGATGAAGCGGTTGTAGGTTGTTGTACAAGACAGACGCTTACTCAAACATACGGCCATGAGAGTTTTTCACTGAACAATGGATGCCAAACCACTGTGCTTCTGTCCTTGAAAGTGTACAAAGTAATTACATCCAATATTATTATTATTTTTTATTAATATTATTATAAAAATCAGCATTGGCTCAGTTGGTACTAAGGGGCCCAAAGTGATGCCAAAAAAATATCTCCCACACGACTGCATCAGCACATCACCACCACTAGTTTGAAACACTGACTGATATCAGGCAGGAGGGATCCATGCTTTTTATGTTGTTTACACCAAATTCTGACCCTTCCATGTAAATGTTGCAGCAGGAATCAAGACTCATCCGACTAGGCAACAGTTTTACAATCTTCTGTTGTCTAATTTTCGTGTGAATTGTAGCCTCTGTGTCCTGTTCTTAGCAGACAGCAGTCGCACTTATTGTCGTCTTCTGTTGCTTTGGTCCATCTGCTTCAAAGTTCGATGTATTTTGCATTCAGATATGCTCTTCTGCATACGTTGGTTGTAACGAGCGTTATTTGAGTTTGCTTCCTATCAGCTTAATGCAATCTGGGTGCTCTGTCACGACTGCTTGCATCAACAGGGCATTTTCACCTGCAGAACTGTTGCTCAGTGCATGTTTTCTCATAAACCCTGGAGATGGTTCTTTGGGTAAAACCCAGTAGATCAGCAGTTTATGAAACAGACCAGCCATGGCACCAATGACCATGCCACATTAAACTCACCTAAATCGCCATTCATCTCCATTTCAGTGTTCAGGTGGGAATTCAGGAGGTGATCTCGACCATGTGTACATGCCTTAATGTACTAAATTCCTGCCATGTGATTGGCTGGTTAGATAGGTGTATGTAACAAAGCCCAGGTATGTTGTAAGGTTTGTATCTGGCATAAAAGTTTCTTAATCTTCTATGTCAGGTGTACAGTGTTGTGTATACCAGCTTTTTCACTGACTAAAAATTAAACCAGTAAATGTCCAAAATTACCACTAAAATGGCAGAAAATCAGTGAGCTTAATGATAATGTTGCTAATGTTGTGTCTGATTGAATAGGCAGCTGTTCACTGGCATGATAGCAATGTCGACTACATAAGGTGATTTCATGTAATGAAAACAAAGTGATGTTTCCCTTAAATATTGATATATTCAATATATACTGTATTAAAAACAACCCCCAAACATCCACTTTTGAACTGAATTCGGGCCAGATGTAATCTAGATGTCTAGACATTTTTGACCCGTGAGACATCAAAACCATGCTTCCTGGGAAATGTTAAAGAGTTCTCCTTTACTTTTGATTTCATGGCAACCACACGAGACATAAGTCTCCTCAGGAGACATATGAGACCCTGAATAAAAGAAGACGAGAAACTGATCCACCCACTTGACTGGGAATTCCTGTAGACGGGTGATATAAAACTCAAGCTGTGGTTATTTCCTCACTTCACTCCTCCTCTACATTTTCCATTCTGTCTCATCTACTAGCATACACTCCTCAGCTCACAAAGAGAACACAGGTAATGTGATTTCAAAGGGAAGAATAATGATACCAGGAGGAGGGAAGGAGGGAGGGGGAGGGGATGGGTGTTGAAGTGATTTCAGGGGAGCGGTGTGCCTGCGGTTCAGGGGTAGGGATTTTTTTTTTTTAACTTGAGTGGAGTGAGATCAAACGGCTCATCCGTGTTGGTGCGTAGACTGAGACTGAAAGTAAATAAAGAAATTAACAGCCTGGAACAGCCATTTTGCTGGCTGAATTAGGGATGTCCATAAGGGACAACTTGCCAGCGGACCTAATCACCCTGGTTTGTTTACATATGTGAAGCACAGTTTCTGGAAACTCGACAGCTAAATGCAATGGCAGATTATCCCATAGATCATTCTGGCATGTTCCCCAGGCTGCATTAAAAAGATGAGGAGCTAAATTAAATGGAAGATGGGATATGGAGGACAGGACAGAGGCAGAACGACAATCACCTCTTGAACCTGGTGGGACCTATTGATGCCAAAAAATCTCCATGTAGCTGCCGAACTGAGGTGCATAAATGAGCTATAACTAATTCATTTGAAGCTCGGCAGCCAGCCTCAAACATAACATTTACATTGCACCAGCTTATAAAGTACATTTGAAAAAGAAAGTACACTCTCTTTTGGTTCTAAGGTTTTACGTATCAGAATATAATAAAAAAAATAATCTCCACAGCAGATCTTAAAATGAGATGAGCAACAACTTGACATATTACACCATGTCACTGTTTGTTTAACATAAACTAAGGCAAAATGTGGATGCAGTGTGAAAAACCTGTAAAGTACACACTTAATGCTTACACAGGATTTAAGACGGTAAGTAGCAGCCAGGTGCTGCTAATCAAATATACCCGATTAACTGATCATCAACAAACGTGAAGGCCTATGTGAGATCAGAAGCTTTCACAGTTTACAGGTCTGAAGCATTCAGGTGTGTGCTAACACCACAGGGTTACTAGCAGTGGATGTTCCAGCAAATTCAACCCAAGGTCAGAGGTTGCAATGCACTGAGAAACTGTAAAAAACCAAAAGCAACATCTCAGATTTTACAGGCCTCAGTTAGCTTGTGAAAAGCTAAAGTTCATGACAGCACAATTAGAAGTTGTTTGGGTTGCCAGGAGAACGCGTCCTCTCTGCCATATTCTTTCTGGGAGAACGAACATGGCAGCACATCTTAGGTTTGCAAAGTTGATTCTGAACAAACCACAAGACTTATCTAGCAATGCGCTTTGGACAGACAAGACCAGAGTGGAGATGTTTGGCTATAGTGCACAGCAACATGGTTGGAGAAAACCAAACAGAGTAAATCAGCACAAACACCACATACGAACTGTTGGGTAAATTGGTGGATGGGTGATTTCTTGGGCTTGTTTTGCAGCCATAGGACATTGCACTCACTAAGTTGACCATGAAGTCATACAGGATCAAATGTAAGGACATCTGGCTAACAGTTTAAACTTTGCCATGCAACCAGACAGTGATCCCAAGCCCATTGGAAAGCTTCAACATAATGGCAGAAATAGTAAAGAATAAGGGTGGCGCAGTGGTTCAGTCAAGGTTCTTAATAAACTGAAAACTTAACTGAAATACTGTGGTGGGACCTAAAGGAGCTGTGCATAAATTAATACCGAAAAACCTCGATGAGCTGAAGCAACCTTTTATAGATGAAAGAGACTGCAACCTATACACTCTGTAAAATAAAATCTAATGTAATTTTTCAATGCCAGCAAAAACACATGAAGATGTAACTGACCCCTGTTTTGTCTACGCTATAAATCATTATTAGAATGACCCTTGATGTACAGTCAGAACACCTGTTACATAAAATGAATCAACATTTATTTAGCCGTGTGCAAATGAGTTCAGCAATATTTGACTCTTTCTTTCAAAAAGACTAGACAACCTCCCCTATATCCTTAACGATGATCAATAATTGTCTGACAACCATAAGAACAGGTTCCAGGTTTTTTAAAGGCAGCTCTAGTGAGGCAGAGATTAGAAGACAAGAGAAATTGTTTCTCTTAAATTACAAGGAAAGGGTTAAAATACTATTTTATTACTTCTAGTTGGAACTTTTTCCTCAGATTCATGGCTTTTTTAAATAAGACCTCCAACAAACATTGAAGGTTGGAGGTCTCACCTTCAAATGATGCCTAACAGTGACTCCCAGACCTCTTACGGACTGTTCTTTAAATCTTTTCTTACCATTTTAGCTGGACCTGGATGTAAAGAAGTCTTCTGCTGTGCATTTAGAGGCTTAAAATAAAAAAATAATCTGTCTCTTTGTCTGCTAAATGCTTGACTACATTCACCAGCTAGATGCCTGCATTTAATACACTGTGTTTTAAAAAATGTATTAAAGCTTCAAAGCCCAAAAGCTATTGCTTTAACGAGACACAGCCAGGAGAATTTCAGATTACATATCTGAGGGCTGCTTACAGATCAACACTGTGATCAGATATTATTTGCTATAGCAGAGTTTGGGAAGAGTGCATGAACTACAACTATTTCACTTCCAGTGATTTATTGTTCTACCTCAAACAAGTAGCTCGTCTTTGCAAACAGCAGGAAAGAAACACATGTGAGCGTCTAGTTTTCTGACTTTGTCTGCATGGTCCTTGCTGTATCGATCGGAAGCTTCGGGATATGAAGGAAAAACAATGTTCGAGGAAAGTTCAGATAAAAGCTTTCCAGCCAATCAGAGAGCAAACTATCATACAACACAATATATATCTTTAAGCCTTGAGTACATATTCTGCAGAAAAAAGAAAACACGCTTGTCTCACAACTACAGATGATGCGGGTGATAAATGCAATATAGGGGCCCTGTGAAATGTGTACGGTATGCTTGTGTATATGTGTGTTTGTGAGCATCCAACACCGGACACCCGATCCTCTCTTTCATCCTTGCATCTGTGGCAAGCTGCCACAAGCCCGTATCATTTACCACACTACACCTGTTGGGATGAATTTGATACCTGGAGATAATGGATTGGAGTTCAAAGAGGAGAATGCGGACAGGAAACTTTTCCAGAGGTCGTATTTCATGAGCAATCGGCGCTGATTCAAATACACACACACACACACACACACACACACACACACACACACACACACACACACACACACACGTGTGAAGTTGAGAACAGATGACGGGCAAAAAGAAATGTTCTCATGCTTAGGACTGTAGTAACAAGTTTCACATCAAGCTTGGACATGAAAAGAAGGTGAAAACAGCTTCAGTTGCAGCACAATGTATCTCAGAAAATAAATCTTCTTTTTATTGCCTCTCGTGTTTAATGAAAAGTTCACCCATGAGCCAAAAAAGACTTCAG
Organism: Simochromis diagramma; assembly: GCF_900408965.1. NCBI lineage: Eukaryota > Metazoa > Chordata > Actinopteri > Cichliformes > Cichlidae > Simochromis > Simochromis diagramma. The sequence continues at coordinate 14,547,061 of NW_024387040.1, read as the reverse complement.
TAGTTTTGGGCGTCTATATCAACTCAAAGCACACTAATAACTTGTGAACTTTTACAGAATTTTTGCTAAAAATACAATGTGAATGCAATTTGGTATCTCCAGTTATACAACAAACATTTATGTATTCACTAAATTAGATATGTCATTTAATATCACGTTTCTGTAGAATCACAGCTCTCTAACCCTTTAGGTTAAGGAATTCACTCTGGAAGCTACATAATTTTTTATGTTTGTGGTTGAAATCTTTATTGTGTTTTGTTCTCTATATAGAAAAATAACTTTTAAATAAATAATATATCTTGTGGGTGATCAGTTTAACCCCAAGGTTGCCCAGCATTCAGTAGTTGGTAAACCCAAGCCATTATTTTATGGTTATTACTCCAAGTCATCTAGAAATTTTTAGCTCCTGTTTTTAAAAGTCCATTGGAAATTATACACACGGCATCTAAATGTATTTTTGATAAAATCCAAATCATATTGAGTGAAGGTTTGAAAGTTAGAATGTATTGCATGTATTGCAGTACATTTTAGTACATTTTAAATTATTTTGGAGAAATGAAGCATTATGACAGGAGCAGGAATTTGCTCTTGCTGCTTTTTGGTGAAACATGCCTCTGCTTTTTTTTTTTTTTTTTTTAATAGACTAGATCAGTTTTGATCATGCTGTGTGTCAAATCACAGTAAATAATTACTATTTTCAAATGCTGGCTAATTGGTGGTGCATCGTGCTGTTTGTAGTGTTAGAGATCTCGCTCTAACTCTGGTTAGCATTTAGTCTTCTACGGGTCTGTGTTTGAAAATTATCCAAGTGTCCTTGGATTCCTTTTACTTTAGTCTCTCTCTCTCTGTAAAAACGAGTCTATGGATTGAATCCAAAAAGTGGTCAACGAACAATTCAAGTAATTCATTAGCAAAATGAGCACAGCCATATGAGCACACTACGTACTGCATGTATGGGAAAAATGCACCAGAAATTCACAGAGAGTAGCACCATGCTGAGAACTGCAGAGTACAGAAACCTAATGGATGTCTGGGTCAGATTTATGGTAGCTCATCCCCTCCACTGCTATGAGAAAAATTTGACTGGAGCACACCAACTCCAGAGACTATAATTCATTCGCCATCTCACTCCATTTTATTCAGCCAGAGTACATTGGTGAGTATTGGGCTCCTTTTTTCGGGGCCAATAAAATGTAATCACTGTCTGCCAGGACCAAGGTCGAACTATATTCCTAAAGCAATGCGATGATCATTCTGGCCCTCTCTGAAGGTCGACTGGCTGTTTATTTTTTCCCTATGCCTGTAAGATGGATTGTTAAAAAATTAAATAGGGGATGTTTGCTTTTGATGAAATTGTAGATTATAGTTTAGGTGTTTTATTTGTTTCCTGATGATCTAATCCAGAGTGTGATAACTGAGCAGATAGGATGTTTGAACAGGTTTACAGTGAACACATTTCCTGTTGCATGAATTACACTTGTGAAATTTCATTGTGGTGATGGTCTCCTCAAATCCTCTATTGGCATTAGTAAGCCAGTCTGACATCATCCTGTTGACTCTCATCCCTTGTGAGAGCTCTTCATAAACCAGCCTGTGTTGTAAACTCCATGATCTAAGCCTGAAACCCCCACTAGTGTTTTTCTAACTAGACTTAGAAATATTATGATTATCTTCCCAATTCTGCCACTCACCTTGAAATTAAAGGTAAAAGGAAGCTGCATAGGGATTTTCATAGGGATTTGTAGTACCCTGAATACCACTCAAAATGTTGTTTTCCAGAAGACATCATTAGAATGAACTGATAAAAATATAGACATAGAAGCTGAGAAGTTGAGATTCTTTTTACTCACATTTTGTTTTATTTCGAAAATCACCATTTAAATTACAATTCTGTCAGGTGTACTTTGAGTGATTGCATTTCTTCGTTATGTTAATTTTGCCAGAAACATTTTAACTATCATTAGCAAAACTTAGCTAATGTTAGAAACATGCATATTTAATATTAACAGAGATGGGCAGTAATCCAATTTAATTTTTGCTTGATGCATAAAGTTAAACGATTAAAACTAATAAAACAAGTTTTAAAATGACACTTTTCCATTTGATTACATTTTATATGATGGATTAGGCAGAAAAAGTAGAACTGGGCTGAAAGATCTATCGCTTTATTACCTATTCAGGTTGTAAATCATGTTTTAAAAAAGTAACTAAGTAACTAAGTAATTAATTACTTTTGAAAATAAGTAACCAGTAAAGTAACGGGATTACTTTTTGGGGCAAGTAATCAGTAATTAGTTACTGATTACCTTTTTCAAGTAACTTGACCAACACTGTTAACTAATATCAACTAATATTAGCTAAAGCCAGAAACACATACTGAACATCACATATTACTGTAGGGTCTCTAACTTAATATAAAGCACCTTGAGGCACTGCTGTTATGATTTGGTGCTATATAATTAAAACTGAATTGAATTGAATTAAATATGTGGGCTTTGGATGTGGTTCACAAATGCTCAAATGTTTGATTAATATCTATCAAGCACTCTGTGAAAACAGCTCTACAGGCTCTACAATGTAACAGTTAAGGAAAGTTTATGTGCTCAGTTTTCCCTCCTGGCTCCAGTGAGGACCACTGAGAGAGAAAGCTCATATCTCCGATCAGTTTCATTTAGACATTGATTTTTACATGTGGCCTTGAATATTGAAAATTTCCTTCTCAAAACCCTGTCAGACCAGTGGGGGGAAAGACTACGGGGAATCAATTCAAATTAATTTTTCAAGATGAGGTGTTTCTGTCTATTACTATAAGCAACTCTCATTTTAAATAGATCCACTGCCTGAGAGTCAGTCCCAGAAAAAAAAGAAAGAAAAAAAAACAAAACATGATTGCTTTCTTTAACTCAGGAGGGCATGGAATAATTCACCATCTGAGTTTGGAGGGAGCTGCAGGACCAGCTCAGTGAAATGAAAACCTGCATCTTTTGGTGCATGATCAGGTATTGAAGAATTTGTTCCAATGAACAACCAAACTATCAGCTGTGTGCACACATGTGGCACAAAGCGATGGATAATATAGCAGTGTATATACACTGAGGTGGAAAGTGAGAATATTTTCTGTATTTAAAAACTGTGAATACCATGGGAATGGACTTATTACTTGCTGTAGGTGTTCTTTAAGGATGCAGAGCTATATTAGCTGTGTTGGCACTGACAGTTTAAATTGTAGTTGTACTTTCTAGCTGCCTGAGTCCATTTGTTCACTATGTGCCTCTTCTTTAACCGCTAAACAGATGCTTCTGGCAATGTGCAGGTTCTGACTGCTAATGTGGTGCAGGAACAGAGGTCCTAAAGTTTTTTTGCCTATTTGTTTGAAATCATAAGCAGGTGTAGATGCACAACTGCTTCCAGCAATCATGGCTAAAACAGTAACAGCATCTCCCCGGGCAGAACTGGTTGTAGCAGAAACTCTAACAAAAACGTCTTTGTGAAACTGTAGCAGTACATGTAGCCAACAACAAAGTTACATTTCCAACGTCAGCACAACCTTGTCAACTGTCAACCTGTCAGCTGACAGTTACTGAACTTGGAAATGTTAACTTGAATAAGAGCACCAAGTTTAACTTGTCCAAAGTCTCTGGGGATGTGAAGTGATCATAGAGTGTGGAGTGATCAAAGAGAACCACATATCCACATCTTATTTCAGAGAAACCAATGAATAAAACCACTTTCATGTAGTTTGTCAAGTGATATTGGTAATTCTAGATTGCCAATGGTGTGAATGTGAGTGTAAATAGTTGTTTCTCTCTCTGTGTTAGCCTTGCGACAGACCAGGTGTACCCCCGCCTCTCACCCTGTGATCGCTGGGATAGGCTCCAGCCTGGGTTCAACCCTGATAAAGATAAGTGGAAAAGAATGGATGGATAGATGGATGTTTAACAGTGCAAATTGTATTTTGGGTTTAGTTAGGTGCAACTGTAAATATCTATCCGAACGCCAATTTGGGATTTCTCAATGAAGTGAAAAAAGGGCCATTTTTAGTCCACATTATTACAGCCAAAGTACCTTTGTTAGGTTTTAAAGAAGACCTTCGTAAAGAAATAGCAAAGTTTTTCCAATTGCAAAATCTACTACGTCCTTGTAATGCATAAACAGAGGAATTTCTTGTACAAAAGTAGTTTTCATTGCAAAATCTGACCAAGTAGTTTCAGTGCCTAAACATAACCATGTCATTTTTATTGCCAAAGCAATTAATTTTTTGTGCCAAAACCAACCCTAGTGACTTTCAATGCGTAAACCAAACAATGTTCTTGTAATGCCTAAACTCAAAATAATATCAAGATGTTTTTAATGCCAAAACCCAGGTGTCTCCAATTCCAGGCCTCGAGGGCCAGTGTCCTGCAGGTTTTAGATGTGTCCTTGGTCCAACACAGCTGATTCAAACGGCTAAATGACCTCCTTAAGTTCTCCAGAGGCCTGGTAACGAACTAATCATGTGACTCAGGTGTGAGCCCTCCAGGCCTGGAGTTGGAGGCCGCTGCCTAAACCTAACCAACTACTGTATTGTTCAGACAATAAGGCGCATTAAGCGAAACAAGCATTAGCATTCATCCTCCAGCTTCACTGGTTATATTATGCTAACAAAGCTGTGTTAGCTAGCGATCAGGTAGCACATCATTATATACCAGCTAGCCCAACTTCCGTAACCCTACAAACGTCACTGCTGTTTAGTTTTCTGTCTTCATTTATGTTGGAAGTGATAGCAGAGCTGTACGTTTTAATTATTTCAGAAATCTCTCAGTCAGAACATGCTATATCATGTTTGGGTGGAAACTAGCGAGCTAACTTCCTGCTAACTTCTAACTCCGTCAAATTTATTAAATCCTGTTTTCATGGATGGCTGAATGTTAAACTTAATTGTTACAACTGGTAAAGCAGCAACACTAATTATTTTGTTAAAGATGAAAGAATTTAGACAGTTTTTACCTCTCAGTGATCCTGCAGTGTTTGTTTGACTTTGGGACCTGAAGCAGACGGAGTTTTGGACCCAGATTACTCCGCGAGGCTCCTGACTACGGTAGGCGTAATGTTCCGACAATCCATCAAGCAGTGCGGCTTCGTAGCTTACCAAAGTCGTACTAAAACATTTTTGACAGATTTTTGAGAGCCGTGTACCACCTGAAATTGGTTCGAGGTCAATAAGCACAACCAGAATTCATTCATAAGGTGCACTGTCGATTTTTGTGAAAATTAAAGGCTTTTAAGTGCTCCTTATAGTGCGGAAAATACGGTAGTTTTTCTATATTAAACCTAACTCTGTAGGTTTTAATGCCTAAAGTTAACCAAGTGACATATTTTTATTTTGTAATATATTTTAAAAAACAAACAAACAAAAAAAAAAACAATACGAATGGAGTGTGAACGTCCGTGAAATCTGAAGACTTAAACTTGAGTCTCTGGTGTAAATAGATCCACCACCAAGGCCTCAACCTTTGAAGGTGGCCATTTTCACCCTATAAATAAGGGGAAAAGGATAATGAGCACATATGAGACATCATATTCGGGAGACAAATCAGTAGAGCTCGAGACTATTTCATGGATGGCTATTTATTAAATCGGGCTTTCATAACAGCCAGTGCATAGCTGCTGTTGTCTCGTGTTTGTTTACTTTGTGGTATGCTTGTTATTGGATCATTGTTGATTTTCCAGATAACTGTGCTGTTGAGTGGTATGCTTTAAAAAAAGAGTATGTGTGGTGTAAATTACAGTATTGATAGTGGTTGTTTTATTATAAATGTTTGCCACATAAGTCAGGCTTTCCTGTGTGCCATTGAGTAGTCACGCTATGTGTGTATACTTTATATATACAGCATTAACATTTTACACATATATTCATGTAGCTGTTTGTCGTATGGATGCTGCGGGTGCTACCAAGCTCCTATTGCATTCCTGTCATGATATCCCTTACATAAAAGATGCTACACCTGCTATGGATTGACCTCCAATTGAGCTGTGCCCCCTCATGCAGTGGTTTCCCAATGGTGCGTCAAGGCACACCAGTGTGGCTTAAGAGATACATAATTTCTTTGCTTACATGGTGCCAATCGAGCTAATGAGGACACAAAATATCGAGAAACTTTGCCTACTTTAGAGTTCAGGGTCTAAACTGTAAATTGGGACTGTTTTTGTAAAGAAAATGCAAATTCCAAAGCATAAGTAGTCCTGCTCTTTGCTAAAGTTTGTTATAAAATGTTCTCTTTTAATCGCAGCCAGTGTGAGGTTGTTGAATGAAACTGGTTTTCATCAGCCTATTTTCTATGGATATTTCCAGTTTTTGCATATTATTGCACTTGGCTGGTATGGATAAGGCTATGTACTGGTAAGTGCAATGAACACAAAGTTAGCAAATATAAAGCATCAAATCTGAATGTACCGGTGTGAGCTCTATTGTTTCTACCGTTAAAGAATGAAGTAAAGAGCCTTGTTTTAACACCATTTACCAAATCGGTTTTCATCATTTTATGGTTTCTGGATATTTAGTTCAAAACATAAAACACATTTAAATGAATACTTTTCCCTTTTTTAGGTTCAGATCAGTAAACAGCCCACAAAAACGGGCAATATTCACTTTCAAAGATAACACCCAGCAACTTAGTGCACATCGCTGGAGTGTGTTAAATATGTGAAGGAGAGGTGTCGTGACAGACTCTGCTGCCTAGAGTTTCTCTGAAGTTTGCAGCTGTTGTTCATGACCTGATATTCAGCACGACTAACAATGAGCAATAAACACCAGAAGCAAATGGAGCTCTGCCCGTTTTCATACCTGTTCTAGCTGGCCGATTGCAGCTGAGAGTGAGAGAGCTGAGAACTAATGCTGGATACTAGCTGCAGAAACTGGCTCACGCAGGACCCGCATGAAATAAGCTTTTCAGCACTCTATGACTACCAGAGCAGCTCTTCTGCCAAAAGAGCTCTTCGCCATTGAGCAAGAATGGCTTAGAGAATACCAGTTTTCATGCTATTACTTAATGCATCAACTATACAATACTATATTTATCCCAGATTTGAGGAATTATTTTGTTACAATATGATGATGATGATGATGTTGTTGAGGATAATAAAAAAAACAATTAGCAAACAGCTTTTTTATTCCGAATAAAGAAAATATTTGAAGATTTGGACTTGATTAAAAATTGCATATAACTGTCTCATCCCAACTAGTTAACAAACTGATGGGTGAAAAACTGCAGTGTTAAAAGAGTGTGACATTTAACAAATTGGCCAAAAGTGTGCATCGTAGTCTTTTGTTTCTGCTGAAGTGGCAGCGAGCGCCCCGAGGTCAAGACAATCCATCCGTAGCTCAGACAGATGACAAAAGGATCCGCACCACCACACAATACCACACGGGTGTTTCCTGTGCACGAAACATATCTGGTCGTGTTCCAAATTTTAAACCCAAAGGCGGTTTTCTGTCTTCGATCACAGCAGCGGTACCTGTGACAGGGCTCCCCGGTGTCAAATAGCACTGAGAAAATGTACTGCGTGATGATCAAATGAGCCATAAAAAGTATTTCAAAGGAAGAAAAGCTAATTAGAGGTAAAGTGACACCCGCTTCAACTCAAGCATAACATGGCAGGTGTACAAGCACTAACGCCGTCCCACAGCCGCTGTTGCCTGCCAGGCCTGGCTGACTGACATGACGTTGCTTCCCAGACCACAACAATGCCAGCAGGGTCCTTGTTATTTTGTCTGTTCTCAAAGGCGCCTTCTGGTAGCCCATAAAGCACCATCAGGCTCCAAGCCCTGCAGTCATTCAATTAAGAATTTACTGGGCTATTGATTTCACCACAAGCGAAGCGCCTCACATCTTGGAAACAATAAGGAGCCCATAAAGGCTATACTAGCCTTTTACCTAAAGGGTGATGACATGGTCTTCAGTGTGGAGAGAAAGGCAGGGAAAGGCTAATGCACAAAAAGTGAACAACATCTGAATCGCGTTTACTCTTACTTCAATCGTTCTCCTTTTTAATGAAGCAGTACCTTCATTTTCAGCGTGACCTTTTGAATAAATTGTGACTTTTTTTTAAGAAAAACAATTTTTAATTAATGTTGTCAAGAATCACTAGTGTCACTGCTTCTAGAAACTAATTAAAGATTCCCTAAAGTCAGAGATGGGGTCGAATAAAAGTTTGAGAAATTAACATAAACTCCGGGGGACTAGCCTAAGTGCGTAGAAGAAAATAAATGGCATGCTTGGCAGAAAAAGAGCCCACAATGTATGTGCTGCCATAAACAATTCTGGGATGATAAAACAGCTCTGAGCTCAGTTATTGACTATTTTTTATTAGATAAATTTTAATTCAGTGCATTGTTTTGCCTTTTCTCTAAATTTAATGAATTTCTTCTTGTTAGCCTTAGCGTGAGCTTGCTGGCAGGCAAACTCATCTTTTTCTTTCGGACCAATTACTTGACAACCAATAACAATCTTTAGGTCAGTTATCAAATAATGTTTTTGTTTTTTTCTGCGTGTGAGTTGACCACACAAATGAGCAAAACGAAACAAAAAACGTAAAACACCAACCGAAACCTACGGCAACAAGCTTTTTGTCCACTTGGGGGCAGCACAAACGAGCTGCAAGCAACACACTGATTTGTTTGTTAGCAAATGCAAACATCCAGAAAAAAACAGAACAGCATTAGCTTTCATTTACATCTATTTATAAGCTCTTGTAAATCTGCTATTTTCATCATGTGGCGTTTTGGTGCTTTTGCCCTGAGACATAAGCTAAAAACTGATGACAGCAAACAAAAGCAGTTTTGTGGACATGAGCTAAATAAGACGAAGGAACACAAAAACACACTTATGTGATCCACTGTAGTATAAAAGTGTTACTGATATAATTGGTAGCCACTGTAATGTTGCATTCTTTCATGTTTTAGCAGGATTCCACAGCCCTTCTTGTTATTAATGCCAGCCAGCCCCCCCCCTACATTGAGTGAACCCATGTGGCATCCTGAAGCCAGGCTTAATAAACTTTGGGGTCATTCTTGGCAAAATTGTGTTCACAGTATCATCCACTGCAGAGCTTTGGGGGAAAAAATACAACTGTTGATGCAACACAAGTTGAGCTGGGCCAATTGAGACTACAATGAAAGCGAGAGAGGAGGAGCGGTCGCGTAGAGTGAGTATAAGCTGGAGAGAGGAAGGAGCGTACGAGAGTAGTGCGGCCAGAGGAGAGTACATGTAGATGCTTAATGAATTCAGTCACAGCAGCACACAATGAAATCTTTATCCATGGGGGATGAGGCAGGGGACTTGGCAGAGCCCCGGCGTATCTCAGCAAGGGTGAAAAATAGAAATCCCACTGTCCCCCTGTTGGCTCTCCCTCATGTCAGCTGCCTTGGTTACTGAATTGGCTGCCAGCGAGCCCCCGCCACTCCACTCTGTCTCTCCTCCTCCTATTCCCCTCTCTCTTTCTCAGTCGTTCAGTTCAACTCTCCTTCACACTCATGTATTTTTCCCCTGTTTCTGTCACTGTACCTCGAGCTGTCCCTCTGCTTTTTCTTGGATTATTAACCCATCCTCCTGAGTCAACTTCCTGCCGCCGCAAGTGCACATTGCTGCTTCTCCTCGAAGTCTGTAAATGATGGCTGTAATACACACCCACTGCACAAAGACACACTCTGCACAAGCTCTTAAAATGCAAGGATTTGACTTACCTTGTTACAGGTTGTTCTGATAATTATGTTTTTATTAGACGATTTGGAAAAGAGAGGAATAAATTAAAATCCTTACCTTTTGGAGCTTCTCTGAACTTCTTTTCCTTCGCAGACACTGGGATTTACTGCAATTTTCTCACTTTCCCTCCCGACGTGTTGGTTTCTCTATCTCAGTCTTTCCACTGTGGGTTTTTTCTTGCAGAGAAAAGTCCAGCTGACCCCCTGCGCAGGGAAAACCAGGCAAGAGGGGATTTAAAAAAAAGAAAAGAAAAAGACCAGAGAGCAAGCGCTGGCAACTCCTGATGAACTCAGCTTCTACCTCGCTGCTCCTTCCAGCACTCGGGGTGAATGAAGTGTGAGACAAAGTAATCTTCAGGTGAGGAGACAGACTCCCTTTCGCTCTCCTTCTTTCACTTTCCTCCTCCTGCACGCTCTCTCTCTCTGTGTCCTGTGCTCGCTCTACCTGCTCAGAGCGCTGTGGATGAGCTCACACACAGCTCTCCCTCTTGTGTCTGAGCGCTGTGCTGTTGCTCCATCTATTCCCCTCATTTCTCCCTCCCTCTCTCCCTTCATCCATCCCTGTACGGCTCATGAATGTTTAGACACGGCAATTGTAGCTGAAAGGCACTGAATTAACCCGCAGGACTCAAAATACACTCTTTCGCTCCACTCACTTTTCCCCACTTTATTCTTTTGTTCTCGCATTGGCTGCAACCCCTCTCACTGTGTATGTGACCCCCCTGAGCAGCACAATCAGTTCTTTTTAGGGGGAGTGATAGTCTATTAACTTTGTGGTCTTTTCTCTTTACTGGGTTTTATCAACAGACCGTCTGAAGCTTGGTTAAAGGATTGCGGCTCGAACATCCCCAGCAGACTTCAGCCTGTTACATTAGAATGCAGCACACATGACTCCACATTATAAGAAAATTGGTTCATTAAATAATCATGAACAAAACAAGAAATATGTATGATGAATAAGTAAATATTTGCTTCTCCCTTGGCTGATTAATAATTAACTGTCCTTAAACAAGTCTAATTGGGCTTAATTGAAGGTATTGAGTCATTGGAAAACAGATAAAAATCAAACCGCTCATGTCCCCGCGGGCTCAGAAGCGTTTCCGATGAGTCAAATGAAAGCCGAGCTCGTCATATGCCTCCGAATCAAAGTCTGAAGAAGTCCCGGATTTAAAGTCTTACATCAATTTATGTCAAGTCACCGGAGATAAGTGCAGCTTCAATTCCTTAACCCCGCTGACAATTCTGCTGCTGTACTTTGAATGGCATTGGCCCGTTCTGCATCATATTATACATCGCTTGAAAACACACCTCCTTTTAGATTCAGACACCAATGCCACAGCAATAACAGCAGCAGCTGCAGCAATTGTTGCCCTTTTTGTCATCTATGGGGACTCTTTAAATCTTTGTGTTGCACTTAGCTTTCCAGCAAATACACTTCCTAGCTTTCATTCCCACTAACAAACGAAGGTATTGTTAAAGGTGTTCTTACGCATCATGTGTACACGTGATCCTATACTTTAGATTTTTGCTGTTTGATTATTCTTTCTCTCTGCAACAGCAAAAACAGTATTACCATACTAGCTACGTATAACAAAAAAGGAGACCTGCTTATTTTTAGGTCTATATTTTTGTCTCTACTAGGGTGGCTTTGCATGAGTCCCATCTTAAAACAATAATTTATTATCATATTTATTGTCTACTAAGCCTTGGTGAAGTTCATCGGCTGATTAACTGCCTGAAGCCAGACCTTTTAGCTCCTTTCTATTTAAGCTGACCTTCCTCTCCACTTCTCCTTGGGAGCTTGGGAATGACCATATTAAGGATTTTCTCTTTGAGATTATATAGACACAAGTGTAAAAAAACAAACTCTAAAACTAGTCTAAGAAATTTATTCAGCTCGTATATGTAGAAGGTTGGCAAAAGTTAAGCTTCCTTAGCCTACAAGCCACTTTGCAACCCACCTGAGCTTCACCTTCTTCTTTTCATACTCCACCTGACTTAATCAGCATCACTGTTGTTGGTTTCTGATACATCATCTGGTCTTTGATACTCTTCCTGCCTCATGCAATGTAATGCTGGTTGTATTGCAATGGGTTGCAATTTAAGAAGCACAGGTGATGCAATGGTGCTGGTTTTGATTGTAACCATAAGCTAGATGACTAAAGAGGTCACTTGGACAAGTGATAAAATGTTTCTCCTACTGAAACCATTGCATCCAGATTAATAGAATTAACATTGTTTAATTGGATTATTGGTGTCAACATACTCCCTGCATCATGTGCTCCATGCTAGACCGCAGAATAGAACCACACTGCCAAATCTACTATATATTCCTGCAGATGTATTGGCAAAATACATCTGAGACCTTATTCTTTGAAACTTGTAGTACGAGTATCCAACATGACAATGAACAATACCTATTGATTGCCTGTGGTAACTGGCAGTCCAGCCCACCCTCCTCCCTAAAGTGTTAAATGTTGTTTTTGGTAATACCGGGATAGATTTCTCACGCCCAACTCATCACAAATCAATGTTTACAAAAAAAGAGCTCTTAGCATCACATTTAATCACTATGGGTGGATGTTTGAGAACAAAAAGACAAAACAAAACAAAACAAAATGCTTTTCAAAACTTACAGCAATTTTTTGGTGCCTAATGCCCCTTACTGTGACAGTAAAAGGGAAGTGAAAACAGCAAGAAAAGTGTAAAACCCAAAACATGCAAATTACTTCAATGCCACCCCTCCAGCCTTTAAATGGACCAGTTTCTTGACATTTCTTTGGTTGTTGTGTCGAGGGACAGATGCCAGAGAACACCTTATGAGTTGTATCTATGAGATGTCAGCACCATCTGACAAAACATTTGCAGTGTTCCATGTCATGTTGGTCAACCAGATGGTAGCAGCAAATCCTCTAGGTCCTGTCATCAGTTTTTCTCTCATTGGGCTACTGTCACCATGAGTCTCGCCTGTTTCACAGATGCTTCCCTCAGTAGTCTGGTCATCAAAATCTCACTTTCAGGCCTTTAAACCTGACTTTTTCTCCCACAACAAGATTAATACAAGGAAGTTGACTTTGGTATTCTCTAGAGATAATCAACATTACTCACATTGTCTGTGAATTTTCACAATGTTTAAGCTTACTGGTGTTCTGACACATAATTCTAGCAGGAGCAAATGAATTACATGCACACTGCAGGGTTCTGCTGCAGCTCACGTGTTATATGCATTGTTTTCCACGTTTTATGGATAACTTCCTGGAACCATTATCTGAAGATTATACCGCACATTGAAGTCATGGTAGTTTCAGCAGGTTTTGACTTGTAAATGTTGTTTCCTTAAGTTAAAAAGCAAATTTTTCCTTCAAAGTGTCCAATGTGGCATGTAATGCAATGCAAATACCTGAAACCAAACAATGCGAGTGCCTCACATCAGATTTGTTGTTGTTGGTATATCCAAACTGATGTATTGTCTGTGCACAACACATAGTATATAATGTTTAGACAAACAACATGGAAATCCTTTCCGTCTCTACCATCCATCCCACTTGATCTGAATAGGACATAAATCCTAGTTCGACTGATCAATTGCATGGCATCAAAAGCTATTATAACAAGCCATTACCACCAACGTGCAGATGTAACAAACAAAGTGAAAGTGCATGTTGGAGAATCAATGATGCCTCAAAAGAGAGAAACGACAAGCTGGAGACGGCTTGAAAACCAAAGTTAATTGTGAAAGCATTTTGAAAAAGCAGATATACCCCATGACAAAAAGTGTTTGATTTATTGAAGAAGAATTTATTTTTGTTCACTTCAGGGCAGCAGAATCTTATAAACTTATAATATCTAATTTTCTGTTCACACAGAAACCCACAGAAACTTTAGTTTTAGCTCTATTTTGGTCTCCACGACCTTTGAATATCTTAAAAGATCATAAAGCAAAGCACGACGAGTACAGAAAGCAGCTGCAGTGACACTTTTCATTGTTTTTATCTCTCGGTTTCGCTCTCTTTGTGCGTTATAATTTCGATATTCTCCGCGACCAACTACACCTCGAGCAAAGTGACCCAAAGACCGGTCGTACTTCTACACTGGCTCCATCTGACAACAGACCTCACTCCAGGCAGGTGGACAGGCCCTGGAGTGGAGTGGACGGCGAGCCCACTGGCTTTACTGGACCATAAATTCCACTTAACTGTGTCTCCTGTTTGATGCTGTGTGGTTGTTAGATTTCACTCTTTTAAACCTGGAAAAGCTCAAATAAAGCAGCATTACTGAAACAAGTACTTGTTGCTTATGGAAGGACTAAAGTCTCGGCTCTGCTTAGTTCCCAAAATTATTATTATTATTATTATTATTATTATTATTATTATTAAAACCTGGCTTATATATAGACACATGAGCCATAGGCTATGTTCTGACAAGCTTGAATGTCAATAGTTGGTATTTTTCAAATTTACAAATGGTCACAAAAGTAAAATGTGAAAAGAATATTATAGATTTTCTCCTCATTTGAGGCATAATCAGCCTGGATAAAAAATTTAAGCAGGCCACAAAGCCAAAGTTATTCTACACTTCCAATTGGCAAATGTCAAGTATTTAAGCACTCACAGCCTGCAAGCAAATTTGGAGGCAAATTTTATGCTATGCCCGACTTAATCATGGCTGTTGGTCTATGATGCCCGCTCTGTTATGTGCTGGTGTCTGCACCTCTCCTCCTTCTAAGCAAAGCCATACTGAGACATTTACTGTGTTTTACTGCAGATGCATTGGCAAAAATAAAATATACAGCAGACTGAAATCAGACTGACATATATTCATCCTTCTGTCTCCTATTTCCTAATATTCTTTAAAGTGTTTGCTGAGTTTGATGGGGATGTTTAATTTTTTTTAGTACGTGCATCAAACATTACAACTCTTCTGAGCCCAAAGGCTGATTCTGAATGCTTAACTGTTTGGTATTGATCCAGTGGCTTATCTGACATACCTTTCTGACAGGTACTCAGTGTGATGCATTATCGAGGACAAGAGAGACTTAAGAAAAAAAAATCCCACCATCTTTAATCCAATACAGTATGTGATAGTGCTGTTGTATCCTGAAGCCTTTATCAGCCTGAGTCATGTGTAAGATCGATAAAAAAAAAAAACAAGCTGCAAATCTACAGTCGATGTGTGCCTGACTCCGTTGCGATGCTCCTTTTTTTTTCCTCTAATGAAGCCGAGCTCCTTAAAGAAAAAAAATGTTTGTTAAAAAAATGACAGCAGTTATCGTCCAACCTTGGTGGATTTATTTCTCCACAGCTACAGTATTTTACATTCTGCTGTCCTCATGAGGGCCAGAGCGATAATGTTAGGAAGGCCAACTGCGTCATAGCAAATTAGCACAAAGTACAGTTGCATAAGGATATTAATCAGCAGAACTGTAGAGACAATCACAAAATGGTACGTTTGGAAAGAAATGTGCTTCAGTCATAAGCGAATAAAGGTATATTTTTAGCAGATGTGGATAAAAAAGGAAAAAAAAAAACAGCTCAGAGTACAATTATTAAATTGAGTATTTGGGATAAGAAAAGAGCTTGATTTGAAAAGCTTCCCTGATAGTTTTTGGAGAAAGTCGTTTTCAGGTCTGAATTGGCCCACACAAAGTGAAAGCATGTGATTGATTTCCCCGGTTTATCCCCGGGAGATGAGAAAGTTTGCATGTCTCGCTCCCTAAACCTATAAATCACATCGATCAGCCGGGATAACAAGGCCATGCCTACACATCCCCGGAGAGTGAGGTGGGAAAACAATTAGAGCAGCGTGGAAGACACAGAGACAGCGATGGAACAGAAGTAAGACCTAGATAGATAGATAATAGATATATAGATGGATAAAGAATAAAGGCAATAGAAAAAAGGCAAAATGAAGATGATGCTGGTGCAAGCTGTCAAGAGTTTCAGAAACAGAACGTGTCAAAGAGAGGAGCCATTAAATATAGGGCAGAGCGGGTTATTTTCTATATCTTTCTAACACTGTTGCTGACATTTTTTCCTAACCCTGACCTGTGGAGTCTGTCTAACTTGTCTCAAAATACTGTAGTCTAGATATGAAATGGTAGGCAGAGACTTTCTGCAAAATAAGAAAGTGTGAAATAAGCATATTTTATATATATACATACATACATACATAAGTGTGTGTTTTACTTGATATTTATATAGAGTCATGTAAAAAGACAGTACACCTTTTGTGTGCATATGATTAAATAGGATTTATAATAATTTAATCTCAGATGAACAGTAACACGTGACATTTAACAGTGTTGTTTCATGCAAAATAATCCAAAAGTGGAAGCAAAGGGTGTAAAACTTAATACACCCCTACAGCTTCCATAGGACTGAAAAGTAGCAGCCAGGTGCTGCTAATCAAATGCACCTGATCATCAGCGAGAGTGCGCACCTCTTTAAAATCAGACGTTTTTGCAGTTTGTAGGTCTGGAGTATTCAGGTATGTGTCAACAAAATGCAAAACAACAACAACAATAACAACAACAACACAGGACAGACAACAATGATTGTTGCTGCTCATCAAGATTATTCTTAAGTGAAAAATAATCAAGACAGTCGGCAACCTTCTTGGCAAATTTATCCCAAGGTCAGACTCTGCAATACTCAGGGAACCTGCAAAAACCCCACAACTCTACAAACCTCACTTGGCTTCTTAAAGTCCATGACAGTACAATAATACGAAAAAATAAAGATGGCTTGGTTGGAAGGCTTCCTAGGAGAAATGCTCTTCTCTTGAAAAGAAGATAGCAACACAACTTAGGTTTGCAAAGCTGTACTTGAATAAACCACAAGACTTCAACGATGATCTTTGTAACGATGAGACCAAGCTGGAGGTTCTGGCCACAGTTCGTATCAGCATATAAGCACAAACACCTAATACCAGCTGTCAAGCACAGTGGTCAACGGGTGATGATTTGGGCTTGTTTTGGAGCTGAAAAAAAAGACTCAAGGTGCTGCAGTGGCCCCATCAAAGTTCAAACATCAACCTGACTGAAAGAACCTTAGGAGAGCTGTGCATAAACAAGCGCCTTAATGAACTCAATAAACAAACCTCACTTAACTGAAGAAACATTGTGACAAGTAGTCGACTAGAATTCCTCCATAACGTGAGAGACTGAAAAAGTCATACAGAAAGTGATCACTGTAATTTATTGCTGCTAAAGGTGTTTCTACAAGCTAGTTTTTCACACTTCTGCATTTTAGCTACTGCGTTTTTGTTAAGAAATAATGGCATGGTGCAATATGTCATGTGTTGTTGTTCATCTGAGGTTGCATTTAAGTAATTTTAGAACCCGAAGGACCAGATGACAGTTTTTATTATGTCCTGACACATAAAACCTGAGACTTGAAACAGAGCATACTTTATTTTTCATACGAGTGTTGAATGTTTCTTGAAACAAAATGTTATTTTTTTTAGTTTTATCATTTCAGTGCCTTAGTAAATGAGATCTGAAGATGCCTAATAGCCTCTGGTTTTCTGACGTCAAAGGCCCTCTCAGCTGAAGCATATGGCTGTCAACAAACTCCTATGAAAAGACACAAATCAATAACTCGCGTATTCTTCTAGCAAATAAATGGACTGCATTTATCCAGTGCTTCTTTTACTCTTAGTGATAATGAGGCACTCATGACGCTTTACATGTCACATTCACAAAGCTTCTGTATCACACACCAATACCTGGTAACAAACCTCCTGCCACTTTATGTTAGTCCAATGTGTATGCAGTAGAGCTGTAGTGTCCAAAAAGAAATAAAAATCACCTCATTGAGCTGCCAAATATCAAATGCATCATCTTCTCCTCTTGGAATTGCTCCCAACAGTGTTCTGAATATTATGGAAACTTTTCAGGACATTGTATTTGTGACTTGGAAAGTCCCAAATCTACATGACACTCTTGTTATAATATGACAGTTACTGACAATAAGAAAAATATGTAAGATAACACCAACCATGTGCTACAGTTTCTCTGTGAGCTTGACTTTCAGCTCATGTAGCACTCCACCACGTGTTTGCACGTTCATTGTAGTCATCTGCCACACCCACTTCACCTGCTGCCTTATACAGCACACAGTTCTCACCAACCTGGTTTTTGCCTTTGCATTGTTTGTTCCAGCAGTTTCAGTTTTACTTTATCATTTCATTTTTCCTGCTTGCAAGCTTATGTTTTGGCGTTCTACAGTAAAAGGTCCTGCAACTGTTTCTGTGTGCTTGGTACACCCTGTGCCTGTCCTCACTATTTTTCTCATATAACCTCATTTAACCCTCTAACCTTGCAAAAGGTTGTATCACTGTTTGAAACTCAATATTAAACTATTTGGAAAAAGTTGCCGATCATGGTGAACTTACTGGTGAGGCTTTCTATTACTAACTACTATAAATTGTTCTTCACTTTAGTAGAGCTGCAGGGGACGAGTTCAATATCGATGGCACTGATTCTTTGTTAAAAGGTTCATTTTTACTCACTAATTTAAAAAGATGTATTTGAAAAAAAAATCTCTCAAGTGTCTTATTCACAGAGCCCAAGGTTATTTATTCGGTTGTTACAGTTGTACAGAAGCTACTCGCTGAATTAGAATTTTTACGTTTTATCTTACGTTTTCTAGAGTTATTTCCCTTCAGCTTGTGTATGAAACCACAGTTTGAGATTGTTATTTCCTGTGGATTTAATGCCCTTAGTGTTTCCCTAAATGTATCTTCCATAGGATTTGTGCCTTGTTCCTTGAGTGTTTCCTTGTCTCCATTCTTAGTATGTGTCTTTTTGATTGTTTGCAGTTTTACTTTGAAGGTTCGTTTTCTTTCGTGTCCTGTGTGAGAGGGTTCCCTCTTCAGGCTTCACAAACTTTCTCTGAATAAAACAATGCAAGAAGTTCTCAGCTCAGCTCATACATTTTCATAACATTGCATGCTCTATTTATTTTAAGATCTTACAATGCAACAAGGTCAGAAGCAACCGAAAGCCTTTATTAGAGCAGAGATTTTGTAGTGGTCAAAGAGTATCAATTAGAATCTGAAGATTCACTGTAGTGTGTGTCTTGTATTCATGCCGGACTACTGCAGTCAAAAGAAAATTGTTGTTTTCCTCTCCAGTAATTTAAAATTGTATGTTTATAAAAAAAACTTAAATGTCATCCAATCAGTCTTCATTCAACCTGGAATGATTTTCACCACATCATCAGTCAAAGCTCACTTGCCTGACTTCAGCTAATTCAGATGTTTAGATTTCAACTGGCACCAAGAAACATCACCACATAACTCCTGCCGTGACAACCGTACACTAAGATTTTAAACTGTCACAAATTAATTTTAAAGCTTTCAATGAGCTTATCCCATAAATAAATAACTTATAAATCCTTTGTGCCTGGGTGTTTAATTAGATTGGTGAAGGGGGCCCTGCTGGTTATTCCAAGGTCTCGGCTCGCAAACAAAAGTGATCTGGCTTTTGTCGTCAGAGCTATTGTTGAAGTTCTGTATACATAAAGCTATTTTGATTTATTGCATTTTATATTATGGCTCAGAGAGCATAGGCAAAACTCACATACTGAAAAGGGAAGGTATTGCTGTCAACAGATATGATACTAATTAAGTCTGGCACAGTGTGAGCAGAAGGATCTGGGGTGGAGGTATATTCCAAAGCAGCTTGCAGATGAGCAACAACTGAAAACTAAAAACTCTAAATCAACATTTCTTTGATTGGCTTGTTTGCTGCTCCTACCACAACTTGTGTGCTGTGGCACCCGTCACCAGTAGCTGCAGATGCACTCCACTGTAGAGATTTATGTTGACTGTCGCCATAAAATCCAGTATTTTGACACAACACTGCATCGGGCATCATCAATCCAGACAGAAAACATGCTGAGCAACATAAAGCTGTTCGTTCAAATTCTCACATCTTCTGTGAGTTAATGCAGATGTGCAGAGATCAGGCTGGTATTAAATGACATCATACATCTCCCTGCTGGTTTGCCCGCTGTGCAGGGACATTGCAGTTTCCCTGAAAGTCACATGGAGGAAGCACTGAGGATGTGCCAGATGCCCCTAGGGTGTCGTGGTTGATGACCAAATCTCCGGGATTGACAGGTGGTTAAAGTTTCTGTGAAGCATCAGTGAGCGATAATGATTGAACATGATTGGTTAAAATCCATCCTCTGTTTCTGGACCGCTGGCTAATCTCATATAAGAATGATTTGGGAATGACGATAGCTTCCTAATTGTCAGCTGTAGTTCTTTCCTCGTGACAGTTGCATGTTTGGGGACTGGCTGGCATTTTGACGGCGGCTTTTTGGGCCAGCTGCCATTTTCTCTGTGATAGACATGTGCAGTGGCTGCCGGTCCTGGCTGTCTGATTCTTGATTCAGCTCCTTGTTACTGTTAGAAGCCTCTGTGCAGAACCTGTCAAATCAAGCTCTTCTTCACTGAGTGTTGAAGCTTTGAAAAATACACAACAAAAAGTTTCAAGGTACATATTAATGAAAACAGAAAAACATCCAGTGTTTTCACAGTTTAAGGAAAATTTGAAATTTGTGGTGTGAAATGTGAGTCGTGGCTGTGTAGCCAGAAAATAAATCAAAATCGTCAGTTAGCACAAGAAACAAGTGAGCCACCGGGGTAACATATACAGCAAATTAGGTTTGGAAGCCTCACACTTTTCTATATTGGATCAGTGTTGCACTGCAAACACAACTGTCACATGAAGTTTGTCATAGTTTGAAGAGAGAAGAGAAAAGAGACCCGCAGAGGCGCTGTAAATTGTTGATAAGGTCCGGCTGTAAAACAACAATGGCACAAATTCAAATGACAAACAAAATCTCCCTGAAAAGGTGTCCAAAATCCGTCAGCAACACATGCAAGATTGATGTGTTGGTTTGTTTTTCAGCTGGAGGAGAGAGAAAAAAGGGTTGCACAAATTTCTTTCTTGACAGTTAGTTACCATTCTCTTGGTTCCCATTTTCCAGTGGATCGTCTGGTGTTGGTGCGATGAATAATGCTCAGAGAGGAGTTCTGCGTTGGTCCTGCAGGTGACGAATCAGAAGAGATCAGACTTGATATGGCACAAGCTGAGATTTTTAGGCTTTGATCATAACCCGTTTCTACCGTTAGTCTGCTGGTGTTTAGCTGTCAGCACCACAGAACCGATATGCAACAACCTGTCAATCAACAAGCAAATAATCTGAATGGCCTTTTTTCTTCCTTAGCTAAACACCGTCAGTCTGCTCCACGTATCTCAGCGTGACTGAGCGATTGTGTGTTTGTGCTCGGGTGTGTTTGTGTATTTATGATACGGGTGTGTGGACCCCTGGCAGAAGCTGCTGCGTCTCACCGCGGGGACCGTCTCTCTCCTCCACAAAGATGAGATGTGTGAAATGCGAGATGCCACGCAGACTGATCCATACATGCTGCGCACATGAGGATGCAAATCAAATCCAATATCTAAAATTGTACTGGAATAAATGTTACATGGTGGATCAGACATACTGAATACAACTGCCAACCCAGGCAGATGGGGGAAACAAAGGAAAAGATTTGCCTGTAAAAATAAACCTCGATCTTATGAGTGTATCTTAGACACCGCTTTCATTTGTTACAAGGCCTCACACACTGGCCATATGAGTGACATCTGATAATGAGCTGAGGCTGAAACAGTGCTGTTACTCATAATATCTCTTTAGACGTGCATACTGTTAAAAATATGTAGACTGAGTTTCATAGTACCGCTAACCTTGTACACAAATATTTGTACATTTCATTATTTTTTTTACAGTTCTTCTTTAAAGTAGCATTTTTGTTCATTGCAATGAAATTAGTTTCAAAGACATTCTTTACCAATATGGAGTTGATTTGAAGAGGAAGATGTAATTTTCTATTAAACTGGTGATATATATTAGACATTCTTAACCAGAAAGGGAAGAGATTTTATTTATTTTTTGTTAAGAATAAAGCAAGTTTTACATTTCATTACTGGAAAGAGAAAAATGGAGAAAAATGAGCAAAATAATGTGACTTAATGTTACTTGAAAATGTGTGACCAGTGTTTTGGATTAAAAGAATGTGGGTTTCACTCACCATTTTTAGGATAATGTGATGTGATTTACTCATTTCAGTAAACAAATATTGATGAAATTTATAGCAAATGTTTTATTTCCGTAGATCTAATGTCAGTTTATTAAGATTTAGATAATATGATCCTGCAGGATTGTTGATAAGCACGCTATACATTAAGTATCCATCTGCATATTGTTCATGTATCCCTGCAACACTATCCCCACCACTGACATCGATCCATTTGCCACAGCGCTCAAATGAAGCGATTACAATTCTGATTCTGGTTTCCAGTTAATGACAGCATTCCCTCCTCCCAGTCATCCTGTGCATCCCAGTGTTTTCCAAACTGGTGAGAGCAGATGTTGACCTTTGGCTGCTTTGCACAGGGGGATCGGGGAATGAGGTGTTATTAGGCCACTCCATCAGTTCACAGCTTGTATGTGGATATTGGATGTAAATATTTCATGACTGCAAACCATATTGACTCGGTCTTTAGGAGCTACTCCCGAAAGCAGACTCAGTCATGCATATTTCCATTTTGGGAGCCTAATTTTTCTTTGGTGTATGAAGGCTTTTACTTTTAATATCCCTGTAAATTTTAAACATTATTGCTGCATTGTTGGTCAGAATGATCCTGTCCAGGAACCGATCAAAATATGGGATGAGGTACAAGGAATAAAATTGCTTTACTCTTTTTATATTCAACCAAAAATTATTTCTGTGTTATGCACCGCGAAACACAAATTTAACATGTCTACATGTGTTGACTTCTGAGCTATTTTTTTCTGATTCCTTCTACAGTGCCTTTACAGTGGTTTTCTTGATAAGGAAAATATTCTCCTGTTACTTCAGGATATTTTGGTAAACAAAAACTGATTTTATGCAGGGTTGCCCTTTTTCATTAATTCTATTCATAATATTCATGGACAGAATGTCTAAAGTCGAGGGTTTGTTGGTCTTAGGATCTAACTCTTGTTGCTGTTCTGTTGGCTTCATCAAGGTTTGCAGCCAAGTGTGAAGCTGCTGAGATAAGAATTAGCACTTCCGAGTCTGAGGCCGTGGTTCTGACTTGGAAAGGCGTGGGGTGCCCACATTGAGTTGAGAATGAGTTTCTGCCCAAGTGGAGGTGTTTAAGTATCTGGGGGAAGAAGGGACCTGGAGACAAACAGATTGCTGCACTATCTGCAGTGCTCTGAATATTTGCACCAAACTTCAACAGTGATCTGTCAATTTATCAGTCAAACTATATCCCCACCTACACCTATGGTCACGAGCGCTGGGTAGTGACCAAAATAATTGAAGGGGACATGAAATGCTACACAAATAAAGGCTAATATACAGCTATTCACAGTCCTCATTTATTAAGTGCTTTACAAACCCAAACATTATGACTAACAGCTACATTTTCCTGTTTGAGTGCATCTAGCCAAACGAACAGCGACTCACTGCTAAAGACACAGAGAGTGAAAGTGGACAGTATATGCTTGCGTGTTGACATAAAACTCATTGTTGCAGCCAGGGACAGCCCAAAAGTGACCTCCTTAAACAGATTTTTAGTTTTAGTGTCTTTGTTTTCCTCCTTGCTCCTGAGTTATCAATTATTTTATCGGATCAAAGCTGTAAAATAGTCTTTATATGTGTCGCGTCTCATGCCCCCTTTGAAGTAGAGCCATTCACCTCCACATTGAAATGAGCCAGTTGAGGTGGTTCAGGGACCTGACTTCCTCCTAGTGTTCTCTGTGTCCCACCAGAAGAGCTGGATGAGATGGCCGCACTGACCTGGGCATATCTGCTCAAGGCTGCTGCTGCAACATCCTGGATATGCACCAGAAAATGGATGGAAGGATGGATGATAGTCAATGCATGAATAAATACTTTTTTAAAAAGTCCAAAATATCTTTACCATAATCCTGATGATTTTGCTTTGAAGGACGGTTTGGGGGTGGGGACCAGCTTGGCTGATTGCAATTGTAACTCTGACTTCTTCCATTTTAGTTTCTTTGACAGCTGTTTAACATTATGGCTCATTGATGTGGCATCCAGCACAATGCTGCCATGTTTAAAAGCGAACCTCGAAGCCTTGTTTCTGATCAGAAGACTGGAGCGATTTATGGGATTAGTGTGTAATTGATTGTTGTACTTCCAGGATGCTGTGAGTGTTGATTTTCCTTCCAGTTCACTTGTGTGGCATAATCATGACTGATGGATCTCTAATGGTAAACATCTGTGATGTGCTGCTGAACCCCAGGAGAGAGGCCACAGAGGCCTGTATATTCAATATGTGTGCTTTTTCAAAGGGTGCACATAGCTGGCCAGGCTCCCTCTGCTATCCTTACTTTCTCCTCAGGAGTAGCAGTGCTACATAGGAGGGTGAACAAAGCAAAAGCCCCCCCCCCCCGCCCTCGCCCCCTTTCTCCAGAGGTTCAGCGGTTGCTCTTTGGATTTTCTGACCCACACGGATTTGAAGGGAGAGCCGCTGGTGGAGTTGAGCTCCCTTGGGATTACCCTAGCTTGGGTATTTGGCTCGGCTTGAGACAGAACCCTGGAGAGCTTTTGGGTTAGAAGTGTGTGAGTGTGTATGTGTGCTTCATTTGTGCTGGGGAGGGCAAGTAGGGTTCTGTACATCTGCCACTTCCTCCCAGGGGATAGTGCCAGGAAGGTTAGCCTAGTTTTCACCTCCATCAGGACACTGCAGGAGACAGAAGGGTGAATTTATTCTCACCAACTGGGACTATAGAGGATGTACAGTAAACTACTCTTAGTTAGATTTCATTATGGCACGTGTAGCTCAGTGCTTTTCCCACTGGGGTTCTATATGTGTTTGCT
Organism: Simochromis diagramma; assembly: GCF_900408965.1. Classification (NCBI taxonomy): domain Eukaryota; kingdom Metazoa; phylum Chordata; class Actinopteri; order Cichliformes; family Cichlidae; genus Simochromis; species Simochromis diagramma. The sequence continues at coordinate 14,522,409 of NW_024387040.1, read as the reverse complement.
TTATTAATTACAGTCACAAATACAGTTTTTACTTCAGGGCCTGTTGGTTTGCCTAAAATTAGACTGCTATAACTGATGTTTTTACTACTACTACTACTAACTACGGTTTCCTTCATCTTTATTAAGCTTTACAGTTAGTGTTAGTATTCTGTCAGGAAATGTTACAGTTTATTAAAGTGTTTAACTACTGTCTTCAATAATAAAAGAAGGAAAGCAGCAATACTATATTATGAATAAGCTAATGAATTTTAATTGGTTAAAAAACGTATTTACATTTTCCTCTCAAATATAATAAAGCAGACATATAAAAAAAATACCTTTCATTTTATTTTAGTAGCTTTCTTAGTTGCATTGCAGCACTGATGCCACAGAGTCAGCAGGAGCAGACTGGTGTGGTAAACTTGAAGTCAAAGAGATTTATAATGTTCTAACTGCTTCTTTCTTATTATGAATGTTTCAGTCAGCAGTTGTCATCCCTGCTCAGCCTGCTTGACTTAAGAATAGAAAAAGATGAGCGGGAGAAGAAAGATGCCCAGTGAAGAGTAGCACAGGATGCAATTAAACAAAGGCCAGGGGAAGTTCAGTGCATCCGGAAAGCATTCACAGTGCTTCATTTGATCCACATTTTGTCATGTTAAGGCCTTGTTCCAAAATGGATCATATTCGTTTTTTACTTCAAACTTTTACTCAATATCCCATAATGACAAAGTAGAAATCATTTAAAAATTCTTCTAAGTTTTTAAAAAATGAAAAATAAAAATATAACATGGGACATACGTATCCAGCCTCGTTACTTTTCTGAAGCACCTTTGACAGCAAATATAGCCTGAAGTCTTTTTGAGCATGATGCTACAAGCTTAGCACACCTGTTTGTGTGCAGTCTCTCTGATTCTTCTTTGCAGAAGCTCCATATGCTTGGATGGGGAGCATCGGTGCACAGCCATTTTCAGAGCTCTCCAGGGATGTTCAATTGGGTTCAGATCTGGGCTCTGGCTGGGCCACTCAAGGACATTTACAGAGTGGTCATGAAGCCATTCCTTTGTTATCTTGGCTGTGTGCTTTCAGTTGCTGTCCTGGGTTCAGAGTGCTCTGGAGCAGGTTATCATTAAGAATGTTGCTGCATTCATCTTTAACTTGAGCCTGACTAATCTTCCAGGATGAAAATCATCCCCACAACATGGATGGATGAAGGAATGGAAGTGGTCAGGTGATGATACGGTACCTGGTTTCCAGACGTGATGTTTGGCATTCGTGCCAAAGAGTTCAGTCTTTGTTTCATCAAACTAGATATTTGGTTTCTCGTGGTTTAAGAATCCTTCAGGTGCCTTTTGGCAAATTCCAAGTGGACTGTCTTCCATCTGGCAAAGGTTAGGTTTCCCTCTCTGAAGAGCAATCCGAGACCTTTGTCAGAGTGACCATCAGGTTCTTGGTCACCTCCCTGACCAAGGCTCTCTAATCCCAGTCATTCAGATTGGCCGGGCAGCCAGTTCTATGAAGAGTCCAAGTGGTTTCCAAATGTTTTCATTTACAGATGATGGAGGCTACTGTACTCATTGAGCTCTTCAATGCTGCAAAAGTTTTTCTGTACCTTTCACCAGATCTGTGCCTCCATACAATCCTGTCTTGGAGGTCTACAGACAATTAGACTTCAACTATGTGACCTTTTATAGGCAGCTGTGAGCCTTTCCCAAGCATGTCTAGTGAACTGGATTTACCACAGATGGATTCTAATCAAGCTATCTGACAGACGATGCACCTGAGCTCAATTTTGAGTGTCAAGGCAAAGGCTTATGTACATGATATATATTTGTTTTTTATTTTTAATTAATTAATTTGCAGGTATTTCAAGCAAACCTTTTTTCATTTTGTCATTAAGGAGTATTGTGTGTCGAATTTTCAGGCGTAAAAAGAATTTAATTTATTTTGCATTAAGCCTGTAACATGACAAAATGTGGACAAGTGAAGGGCTGCGAATACTTTCTGTACGCACTGTAAGAATGAGGTAACGCTAGTTTTTCATGCTCTTCCAGCATACTGTAACGCTCCTTTGCTTTCCTTGTGAACATAACTGGATTGGTTGTTGGATGCTGTTATCATCGACATATTTTGCAAACATTTGATAACAACTAGTGCACAGCTTCAGTGGGATACTGGTTCTGTAATTTATTATTTACAGGCAAATTATCTGCTAAGCAAACACACACGCAAACAGCAACCAGTGGTTGGTGTTTTATTATTGTTTCTTGTGTAAATCTGACTTTCTTGTGCCCCGTGTGTAGCCTTTATTTTATCTATATATTTTTGTCAGATTATTATCCTTTTATTTTAAATAAATACTGTGTTTTTATCCAAAGCAATGGACTGTGCACAGAGGAGGTGAAGAGAGAGAGGGTGCAGGCAGGGTGGAGAGGCTGGAGATGAGTGTCAGTGGTGACTTGTGACAGCAGGATACCAACAAGAGCAAGTGGGAAGGTTCACAGGGTGGTAGTGAGACCTACTATGATGTATGGTTTGGAGATGGTGGCACTAACAAAAAGACAGCAGGCTGACCCAGAGGTGGCAGAGCTGATTTTCATTATGAGTGATCAGGATGGACAGGATTAGGAATGAGCTCATCAGAGGGACGGCTCAGGTTGAGAAGTTTGGAGACAAACTTAGAGAGGCATGTGCAGAGGAGGGATAGTGAATATACTGGACAAAGGATGTTGAATATAGAGCTGTCAGGCGGAAGGAAAAGAGGAAACCCTTAGAGGAAGTTGATGGATGTGGTGAAGGAGGACATGCAAAGAGATGGTGTGATAGAGCAGCATGCTGGCAATAGGGTGAGATGGAGGCAGATAATCAACTACAGCAGGCACTAAAGAGAAAAGCTGGAAGAAAAACACCATTAGAGTAGTCACAGATTTTAAAGGCAATAATCATATAGATGCATATACTGGATATACTAATGGAACAAAACATTGATTAGGTTACTCCACAACTGCTGAATGAGTCCACAATCAATTTAATGTGTTAATCTGTCTGTGTAGTGTTACAAGTTGTTTCTTCTTTCCACAAGGGTTCAAACAAATTGTTGCAGTCGCAGAGTGCAGATTTAAAGCCTCCAACCGTGGAAGAAATCACAGATCAACCCCAGTGCAGTGAGCAACCCCGTAAAAAGGTTTTATTAGAGTTGTCTTACTTTTCTATAAAGACACAATATTATGGAGCCCGTACAGAGGGTCTACAAAGGCTATTTTACAGTGACACGAGCCCACTGTCCATCCAGAGTGGTTAATTTCGTTATCAGCACTGGGGCAGCAGCAGGAACATTTAAATTATCCAATAAGTCTTCATCTGAAGGAGGATTGGGGGGAAACAAATAATTGAATGAATGAATGGCAGTCTGCATGGTGTCTTGGAAATGCTAAACAGCTTTTTACAAGTTATAATTTGCAAGTTTGTTAATATACAAAACATTTTTTGATAGAATTTATAGTCGACACTTCTGCAAATGCCATTCAGGGTATTTGGGTTTGAGTTTTAATTGTCACTGGCAGAACTAACCATGCTTTCACATGAGGGAGATTAGATTTGTGTGAAGAGGGATTCACAGAAAACAGGCTCGGTGCATGTGCATATCTAATGTGTAATATAATTTCTGACAGATTTAGTTTTCATTAAGATAAAGTTAGAATGGCCCTCGATTGGGAGATCATAGAGGTATGAACGATGGCCTCTGAGTCTGAAAAGTTAAGCCAACATAGAAGCTTCTTTTCAGCGTCCACCAGAGGGTGATACCTGTGGTTTAGGGCCTTACAGGAGTCTATGGGGGAAAAGCCCTTGCCCCTGACCTCCATCAACGGTTTCCTGACAAATGTTGGGACTTTGTTTGTTTCATTATTTCTATTTCATTATTTTTAAGTGTCATAAATGAGGATTATCTGAGCTATGCTGTTTAAGAATGAGTACATAAAATTTGCTCTGCAAGCAAATTTGTTTTCAAAACACAAAGATGCTAACGACAAAAACATTCATCTCAAGACTTTATAACAAGACTTCACAAACTCATGGGTGATGTCATAGTAGCTGCTTCCATCTTTGATTTGGTGAATGGTGGGGAAACCTGTCAGTCAAATTCAGTATCCAGGTAGAGGAGATGAATCTATCTCACTCAGCTGTTATGATAGATGGGAAATACTCCTCAGAGGCCAAACAAGCAACGTCTAAGTTATGGAAAATCTGCCCTACTCTCTACTGCATTATGGCTAAGCTGCATATGAGGGAGATGATACTGTATTAGAGACAAACAGAGGCAGGGGAGGGCTGGATCTTCCAAGAATGCAAGTTGGGGAAAAAATGAGGTCCTTAGAGAAGTTAAACGCAAGTTTTAATTAGAAGAGGGCGAATTCAGGCAAATTGTGCATAACTGAGACATGCCAGTTATACACAAGGAAGCCTGTTGTGCTGGCCCCTGATGTATGAGGGAAACACCACTGTCAATGCCCCAAACCAAAATCTTTTGATAACCCAAACTAAGTAGCTTTTAGTGCCTTAACCTAATCAGTGAGTGAGGAAAACATCTGATGCCATCTTCATTCCACCAATCTATGGAACATGGACTTTTTAGGTCTATAAAACGGTGCCATTATCTCTCAGCCAGAGCACCAAGGCATCAGTGCCAAAAGAAACAAAAAAAACAAAAACAAACCCCAAACCGCCTTGTGGCTGTCTGTCACATGATGAGATACAGACAGCATTGATCTAAACAGCATTATGTAACTCCCCAGAATAAGTCTATTGCTAGGTATCAAACTTTAACTTATGAAAAGCTAACATGAGGGATTATTTTAGGAGGCTCTCGGCAGGATTCCCAGTGATATATGAAAACAACAAAAATATAACTGTGTCAACATTCAGTGTAATTACTCCCTGAGAGGAATATGTATGCACTATTTTTGATGCAGAAAGGGGAAAAAATTAAAGCTTTTATTCTTCAAGTAATTATTTGTAAACTCCTTCTCACTCCTCCTTTCCATTGTAGAAGATTGACGGGGAAAATAAAGCGACTGCTATTGTGATGCCCCGCAACATTTCCAAGAAAAGCCTGAATCTTTGGCAATTAGAAGGAATGTCAACTGGCGAGGAAGAACGGGGAGAGAGGAGGGTGAAGCAGCTAATTGAAAACATAAAAAGATTCCTCAATTATTTCTGGAAGGAAACGCAATGAAACAGGTTGTGGAGAGAAAGCATTTTAATAATTTGCATCATTAGGCAAGAGCAAAGACGTGCTGTGCCAAGTTCCAGTGGAAATTTGTGAAGATCCTCAACAGGGAGTGACACGAGACACTCTCATCTACCTGCTCTGGTCCTAGATTGTTTTCTGTTATTACCCAGAGTAGAGAACACTGTTAAAAAATACGCATGATAATATAAGGTGGTTGCATATGCCACTTGAAATTGCCTTTGGCCATCAGAGGAGAACCTTTTTAAAAGCTCCTCAAGTGATGCACAGCTCAAAACATTTTCCATCACCCACTGTGTTTTTGTGTTTTTGCAAAGAGCATCCAAAAAAAGGAAAGAGGAAAAACCCCACTGCCAACTGTTAAGAATGCAATCCATAAAAAGCAAGCTTCTTACATCTTCCACTGCCTGTGTGAGCGAGCGAAGCGGTCACCTGTGGAAGAAAACAAAATGACTGCATGCGAACTATCAGCCTGATGGAGACGTCAGATTGTGTCAGCTGCTATAAACTGTGTCCGCTCACTGTGAAGGCAAAACAGAAGTCCCGAGATGAGCTGCAGATGTTGTCGAGCTGCGTGGAGTTTATCAGAAACCCATAGATTTCATAAACAAATGAAAAAAAGGGGGTGAGGACAGACACATATAACCAGCTCAGGTTTGGCTCGGTACACCTAATGTTGTACAAATTTATCTTACATTTCTGAGATCCCATGTCGCCGCTGACCTTTCACGGGAAAGAATAATCAGGTTGTTTTTTTCTTTTTTTTTTAACTTTTGGATTCGGCTGACATTTCCTTGTATCAGTCAGATAGCTTTTGCCATGAAAGCCGAGGGAACATCTGCAGGGACCTTTTTCACTGTTATACAGGAGGAAAAAAAAAAAGAATAATAATGAGAAGAAACCGCAAGCCTTTTTAATGTGCAAACACAAGGAGAGCTGTGACCTGTCTGCGATATGCTTTCCCAATTCACCGTAGAGACATCACAATAACAATGTTTCCCTAAAACAAACAAAAGAAGAAAAACAGGCGGAATTTTACCCGCCGCTTGTCTTACTTATTAACAGATACTTTAACTCTCCTCAGAAAGTGTGAAATGAGGTAAAACAACAAACATGTATTTGTTTTAGCTGCTGAAAGAGCCAGATAAAAAAAGAAAACACTTCTTTTTGGAGCCCATGTTATGTGAAGTACTGTAAGTGGAAAATGAAAAGTTTTTTCCACTGATTAAAAGATGAATAGAGATTTAAAAAAAAGAAATAAGCAGCATGTAAAAGTGTTGTCATTCAGGTGTGGATGGAAGGTTTTTACCTTCATTTTTCCCATTTTTTCACCTTTTGGCAATAAAACTTAACTAAAGTGTTTTGACCTAGTTTAAAAAGTCAAACTATTAAGAACTGTTTATCAAGCTCCTCAGACTCAAGCCTTTTAATTGCATTAGCTTCACTATCTGTACTGGTGGCTTTATATCTATTCGGACTATTTGGACAGCTTGGTGGTGCCAGTTATTTGCTGATGGTATCCAGGTTTATTCTCTTTCACACCAGTCGAGGTTTAGAAGTTCTCTAGGCTAATTCACCTTAATGTCAGGGACTGGACAGTGACAAATTCCCCACTTTAGAACTTATAAGACTGAGATTCTCATATAGATCATATAGAAAAATATAGTTCCTCTGTCCTCTGCTTGTCATCTAATCTAGGGGTTATCTTTAAGCTATCACTTTCATATCCATCTTACAAATAGCTCTTCACATTCATCCATCCATTTTCTTCTGGTTATCCAATTCAGTCTGGAGCCTCTCCTAGCTATCATTAGGTGAGAGGCTCGGGTACACAATGGATTTCGAGTGTGAGAGGAAGTCAGAGTATCCAGAGAGAACCCACACAGGCACGGTGAGAACATACAAACTCCACACAGGAAGCTGCTCCAACACATATGAAGAGTAGCTGGAAATTTGCATCACTGTGCTTACTTCTATTCTCGTATAAACTTCTGTAATTCATAGTTTTCTTCACACTGAGTAAATCTGACCTGCACCAACTGCAGGTAACTCAAAATGTTGCTGCTCGCTAGATCAAACAGTCTCATATCATCCCACACCGGCTGTCTGCAACATTTAGGATCCAGTTTTAAATCCTCATCTTTACCTACAGTGGGGGAAATAATTATTTGATCCCCTGCAGAATATATACATTTTCTCACTTACTATAATCCCCACACAAAAACCCCCAAAACAAAACAAGGCAACAAGACAAATATCTGGGCCTTTCTTAAGTTTGCCAGTGAAGATCTAAATGATTCAGTCTTGGGAGAAAGTGCTGTGGTCAGATGAAACCAAAGTATAGCTTTCCAGCAAACTACTCAGCATGTCGCGTTTGAAACAAGAGGAATGCTGAGCCGAAGAACACCATCCCCTCAGTCAAGCACAGAGGTGGAAACATTGTGGTTTGTGGGTGTTTTTCTGCTAAGGGACAGGATGTCTCCACTGCATTGAGGGGCCAATGGATGGGCAATTTTCTTCCCTCAGCCAGAACACTGAGGGAAGAAAGACTGGTCACTGATGGGTCTTCCATCATGGCAGCGACTCAAAATAGCAGCTAAGGCACTGAAGGAGTGGCTAAAGAAGATGCACATTAAGGTCATTGAGTGGCCTAGTAAGTCTCCACATCTTAGTCCTAGAGAAAATCCAGTGTGGGAGCGGAAGCTTCAAGTTGCCAAGTACCAGTTTCTTTACAGTGGACTGAGCCAAAATCCCATTGGAGACGTTGGCAAACCTGGTGGCGACCTGCAAGAAACACCTTACAGCTGTGATTACCAACAAGGGTTTTCCATCAAGTTCAAAGTCATGTTTTGCTCAGGGATCAAATACTTATTTCATTCAAGGACATGCAAATTAATTTATGGGATGTGTTTTTGTTTTGTTTTGTTTTTTGCTTCTTCGGGTTCACTTGCAAACTGTTTGTTCAGCTCACTTGTCTAAGGACCTTTGGTAAAAGAACCTTTGAGGCAATGGTGCCTGAGCTGAGGAACACTCTAATCGTTCACCTAAGATTTGCTGATCCTGTGAAATCTTTTAAAAGCCAGCTAAAGACGTATCTGTTTACTCAGGCATCTCAGAAAAAACACTCTATGCCAGTTCTGCCTTTGCACAGTTTACATGCTGACTTTGATTCTCGTACTGCTTTTAATCATTTTTAATAATTACGTTCATACATTTTCTACATTTGTGTTTAGCTTTTATCTGTTTTAACTTTTATCTTATATTTTTTGTGCAACCACTTTGTGACTCCTGTTTGTCAAAAGTGGTTTACAGGTAATGCTTGCTTCATTTTAATGTGTTTTCTTACATTTCTGAGGTGTTGGTTGTTTTTCATGTTCTGTGATAAATACAGTATTTATTTTATCTCATGTGTTGTGCTGTCAGTGAGCCGGTGTATTCTTAATGTCATGACCAACACGTTCAGCAAAAAATTAGCCAAATCGAATTCAAATTTAAACCAGGTGATAGTCAAGGTGATATTGTGGCTTGTTGGGTTATTTAAGAGGGAACAGCATAAAAAAACCAAAACGAACATCAAGACTGTAAGTAACTTGGCCTCGTTGGATAAATATGGAGGATGATAAGGTCGGACAGCAAGTATCCCTGAATTGATCTCCTTAATGCAGTTAGCAAAATGTCGATTCCCGACAGCAACTAATTTATGTGTTCACTTCCAGTCAGACTCAAAAAGAGATCTTTAAATAATTAATGCAATGATTTCATTAAATGAATATGAACTTGAATATCAAATGCTTTTATTTTTGTGTCACATTAGTGGGCTTCAACCTTGTAAACCTTTAAAAGCAACTGGATGTATGGTGCTGCCGTGGATGCTGCGAGCTACACTGAGGGCTGCAGGATGAGTCAGGTTTCTTTTAGCATACAATCGCTGACATTTTGGAAAATTCAGAATCCACTCTCAAGACTTCTTTTTTTGCAATTTACCATTAGATGTACTAACAGCTATCAATGAATCACTGTTTTCTTTTCTAAGTAAATCATGAGAAAAAGTTGAATTTCCTTGAGCATCTTGCATGGAAAGGCTTTCTGTTCCCTGAAGAATATTTTCAACTATAGCAGTTTAAAGCAGCCATAAAGAGCTGCAAAGCTTCCCTGGTTTTCTTATAAAACTGAACAAAAAAAAAGTGCAAACAAACATTTTTGATTTTCAAATTTGTGGGTTGCAAACATAACGTCAAGTTAGGTATTTGAATTCAGTTTTTTCCAAACAACAAATCATGATGACATGAAAGACTTGCTGGATGATCTCAGGAGTGACATTACCTGTTCTGAGGCAGTATGAACATCTGACAAAGTAATTCAGAGGAGGTACAGTATTCGCCTCCGGGGCTGAAGAGGTGCGGCGTGTTGATTTGGCTCATGAAAGCTCTCAGATAGAGCTTGATGCCAGATGACTCCGGGTTGGGGGTGCGTGCGTGCACGTCTTTGCTCCTTGCAGGGGGCTAATATGAGATGACGAGGTGCCTGCTTCAAAATAGGGAGGGGGAAGTTTCCGGCGGTATGCGTGGTCTTTTGGCGATGATTGGCTCTGTCAGCTTTCCGGGCTACCTTGTAGTGAACATCCTGCAAGGAACCGAGTAACACTGATTGGCTTAGACTTTTCAGCCTGCTATCTTTCTCCCTCTCCAAACATGATAAGAAGATAGACTTAGGGCGCAACTGTGAGGAGAAGAGAAATTCAAATGGATGATGTTTATTATACAGCGAATGGGGAGAACAAGTACTGTGAAATGGTGTGGTAATTAATAAAAGCAGACCAAAATACAATAATCTAAATACTGAGGGACCCTCAGAAGCTGTTCTTTATATAGTCTGTTGTATGTAGCAATTGCCAAGTTTTCTACAGAGATATTCCAGATGAGTTTATTTGGCCCTTAGGGGGAATTTTGCACACTAGTGGGAATGACTTCAGAAGGTAATTCCACTTCTTACAAATATGTGATGCCAGTTCTGAATGCTACTGTTCAATAAGGAACTATTAAAGGTCGATTAATTGATGTTTTGGGGGCTGTAGAAATAGCTATAAACACACCACAGGATACATTATGATTTTACCACACTTCTGTATTTTTATACATAAAGCTAATAAACGGTATGTAAATGTTTGGATTCATTCCTGTGGGCTCCCAAGTATCTTGGGAAGTTTTTCATAACTGATAGGAAATTGTATCGTGAGTACTGTCAGACTGGGACGGTGTTAGCAGTAATGTGGGTGTTGTGCCAGACTGCCATGGTGAAGAGAGAGCTGAGCCGAAGGTGAGGTAAAGCTCTTGATTTACCAGTCCATCTAGATCCCAGATACATGACCAATGGTCATGAAATAAGGGTAACGGGTAAGGTTTGGGAGAGTTTCCTCTTGGATCAGACTTAGAGAGAGGAGCTCAGGCATTCAAAGATATCTCGGTGTAGATCTGCTGCTCTTGTTTTTTTTATTTATTGAGTAAAATAGGATGCTGAGACACTGAAGATGCTGACATTATGGCTTCAGCTGCTGGGAAAAGTATGAATCACCAAAAAAACAAAGGTTTAAAAAATGAATAAACATCCTCCATGTGTGGTGATTACATAATTGTTGGGAGTGGTTGCATTATCTCCAGAATTATGCAACTCACACCAAATTCATCTAGACGAATGAATGGATGGATGGATGAAAGGATGACTAATACAAAGGTACATTTATAGATTTGATTTAGGGACTTACTTACCCTTTAGTTGTATGTTTTGTTTATTTTTTGTTTGTGAAGCTCCAATAAGTTCGGTGAGGAAACCAAAATAATAAGCCTTAATGTTGCTCCACACTGTGAGGTCTATTGATAATCCCCTGTGGGTTTCACACTACGAGCAACTCTTTAACATTACTCATACCTATCAGTCAGTTTGTTAATATTATATATTGATCAGTGCAGCTTTAAGGCTTAAAGAGAGTTTCCACTTTATTATGTTCAGCTAACTGAAACAAATGCTGTCTAATATGGCGAGCATGCAATAAATCTTGCAGAGATGAAGGTTATTAACCATCAGTTTTGGTTGTTAAGTTTGTAATTATTATGCTGGGGTTTTTTTTGGTTTTTTTTGGGGGGGGGGGGGGGGGGGGGGGGGGGGGTATTATATTGTGTTGTACTGAAATATTATCCCCAAAATTTAGCAATGTGGACAAACTCTTGGTGAGTTTTTAGCAGAATTTCCTTTCTTTGAAGATAAAGAAGTCACCTTTGTTTAAGAATCTGTTAAACTGGTGTGTTTATGATCAAGTTAACTGTATTATAGCTGTCATAAAGGTCAGCTGAGAACAGCTGGACTGTGTTTGGGACCAAGTAAATCATAGTAATTTGAAAGGAAGCTTAAATGTGAAGTGTACCAGTGATGAGGATATTACTGTACTTTGACATTGCAACAATGTTTTATAGCCACTGTAAATGCTTCCCTCTCTGCAGTGTCCTGTCCTGTGCATACTGTAGTATGAGAAAAAGTAACTAAACATGAAAACATGTGCAGCTATTAACAACTGTATGTAAGATAAACAGAGAAAAAAAATAAACATTTATTCCTTCTGCACTCTATGAGAACGAAATGCTTGTTTGTAATTGTGCAAATAATACTTTTCACACTGAGGCTAGACATAGATACTTCGAAGAAACTGAAGGGCAACAGTCAAAAAATAAATTATAAAGTTTATTTTACTTTATTTTATTTATGCAGCATTTTTCATAGGTGAAAAAAAAACCACACACAAAATGCTCTACAGTAAAAACCAGCGTGAAAGAAAACACAGAAGACAAAAGCATGAAACAGAATACATATATCATGCACCGTCAAACTGGTTAAAAGTGAGTCTGTAAGTGAATCTTCAGCTGCTTCCAAGGCCAATGTGAGTCTTCTTCAAAGGGCCACAATTTTTCCCTCACAGGACAAACACACAAGTGTCTGCTGCAAATAACATGAATTTTAGGACTATATAAGAAGACCTTTACTGATAGGGAAATAGTAAAGCAGCGCTTGGAGACTGTTATGAAAAACAGAAAAGATATGAACTGTGAAAACATTAACAAAATCCCCATTTCAGCCACAAAAAGAACAAAAATATCAGCACAGGATGTGCAGCCATTGCTTGATGATGCATTTTAGAGTGCACCTTACATAGCTCTGGAGGCCGATGAATCAACTAATGACAATGCTCAGCTTTTGTTGTATATTAGATGAAATGCTTCACTGAGGACACAGCACTTCCAACACACATGAGTGGGAGTGGAACGCTCAAGAGTATACGGGATCCTGAAAGACCTTCCGATAACAGGAAAAGAAAAGAGGTGCATCTTATAAGACAGGATAACCCAGATGTATTATCCATCAGTGTAATCTACCCTTATTCTCCAACATGGAGAGGTAATAAATTCAGTGATGAAACATATCCACTTCCTTATCCCATCAGCATTGCCTGCTTTAAGAATTCCCGACAGAAGTTGATGCAGTTTTAAAGACTTACGTTTGCACTGCAACATTAAACGAAAAATAAAAAAATATTCTTGGCACAGCAGACGAACCATGAGGCCAGTTACATCTGTTTCTGAAAGATGGAAAAAAAAGGATATTATGGTACAGTAGGTTGCCATGCTATCACTGCTAATTAAAGGCTGTTTATAAAATAACGTTTTGGTCAACACCTTGAACCGGAGATTGCCGTTTGCTTAAAATGAGTGGACTCTGTGTGGGATTATTTGGTAACAACTGTTCAAGTCTCTCCAGCGGGAGTTGGAGACTTTTATAACGTGGAAGATCAAGCGGACTGTACTCATTTTCCCGCAATAAAACAATTTCAGAGCTTCTTCTCATGCTGGCTTCAGAGAAAACCAGCTGAACAATTACTTTGGCAACTTCAACCTCGAAGGACAGCGCCTCATTTTCTGGTTTGTCATTGCATTTTCACAGAAGACTGAACACATCTACAAGTGGGCAGATTTATATCAGGTTTATACAGACCTGTATTCAGCAAGCCAATCACTCTCCTGAGCAAGTACCTGTTTTGTTTCTACTTTTCCACTTTTCTGCTGCCCTCTGTTCTCATGTCTTTCTGTTTGGCACTTCTACTGTGAATGTTATTTTTATTTTATTTTTTCTTTTCTTTTTTACTTCCTGCCTTTGTTCCTTATCCACCTTTTTCTGATCATCTGGTTTACCTTAATTGTTCCCACCTGTGTCTCCCCCTCTGTTTAACATCCGGTTAAATTCATGTACTCCCGGTGTTTCTTTTAGTTTTTGTGAATTATTTCAGTTTGGAACTGTCTTGCCAGTTTCATGCTGTACTTTCTGTTACCATTAAGTTCTGTTTAGTCTTTCTTTTGTTGGGTCTACTCTTTGCACTGAATCATAACAAGCCAATTTCTCTCCTTCAATTAGAGAAGTCAAGAAAGTGCATGCAAAGTTTGTGCTTCCATCTCTAAATAATTGTTAAGCTTAACTGAGCCAAAAAGAGCACTTTAATTTCATCTTCCTTTGAAGATTTCGTGTTTTTAAGGACTAAAAGGAACATATTTACAATGCAAATTTATAAAAGACGGGATTGTTGCACTTTGTTTTTTTTTACTCAGCATATGTTTGTCCAGCGTGCTCCTGTATTTTCACTATAAGAAGTCATGATTGAATTTTTATCCTCATTAAAATAACCTGCAAATACATCCTGGATTGTAAACCCTGCTAAAACCATATTGCAGCTGCAAATTAATATGTTGCGTTGTATTCAATAAAAAATAATAACAACACTCACACACATTCATCACGGTGGAACGGCTGATAACATTTCCATCTTACCAGTTTTCAACATCTAAGTCAATATAAGTCTTTCATAATTCAAAGTGCCTGAAAAAACCACACAAATGATGCAGGCCAGCTGAAACCTGTTGCTTTGCAGCAATCAAATCCAAACCTCAAAAATATAGCACTTTTCTATAAATGCATTTAACCTCTCTGTGTAGTTACACAAGTGTGTCTTCTATTGTTTTAAAGTTGGATTTGATCCAGGCTCCTGGGGAAATTATTATCTGGCTCAAATTCCTGTATTTAAAAGCATTAGAAAAAAATAACTGAGTTCTTTAATGTAATTTGTTCAGTGTAGAAATCCCCAGGCTTCCTGTGGGGGAAAAGCAACCCCCCGCTACACAGTAGACCGATAAATCACAACAAATAGTAATGCTGTGAAATAATACCAACACAGAGCTCCTCACTGCAGGTGTCAGCGCTAGTCATTTTAGAGCTGGGATGGGTTATAGTCACGTACAAATGCAAGAAAAGGTTTGATATTGCCCGGATTTCAGTGCCTCATTAACAGCGGCAACTTTTATATCTTTATTTCACAAACTGAGTAATCATTCAGAGTCCAGGATGAAAAATGTACAACCTGTTAAGCTAATGACTTTTTCGAAATTTACTTGGGGGCAGATGTTCAAGTTAAGAAAATGAGAGTGGAAGTGTGTGTTACTGAGGTGGCCTCCCTATAAATAACACGCATACAAAGTGTGCACAAAAGGAGTGCAGTCTTTGTATGAAATATGAAAGAGAGGCTACAGAAGCGTCTACAAAGACCTTAGTATTAAATTTCAAATAGGGTAAAATTTCTACAAATGGAGGGAATTCAGGATTATTGCTGCTCTTCCTGTGAGTAAGTATCCTTGAAAGATCACACAGAGAGTGCAATCTTACCAATCAAGGTGAAATCAAAGGACAGATGAGGGAACATTTAGAACACTGTTGGCAAGTTTGGGCCTCTTTCCTGTCTCAATCTGGACTTTCTGAAGGAACAATGAATTCAAAATTCTATCAGCCATTTCTTTTATTTTTTTAAACACAGGAAAAGACAAGTGTAGAACTTCCCTCTTACCAGAGGTCAGTGGATGAAACAATTTTCATTGTGACATTTTTCTTTTCTTTGTGGCCTTTAAGTTTGGATTATTTCTGTTTTGATTTAATTTTAATGAGGGTCACGATGAGCTTCAGTTCTTTTTATCCAGAGTCCAGAACACAGCAGCTGTTGTTGGTCCCGCCCAGGCACATCTGGCCAATGAGCCACTGGTTTGCATTTTGTTTCGCTAGGAGTTTACTTGGGTTTAGAAACTAATCACAGGGAAAGCTACAAGTTTCCAAACTCATCAACTCATTCGGACCAGAGTAAACGATCAACTGGGTGTCATGGTACTGGGTTTGCGACCCAGTGTTGTGTGTTTTTTAGTTTTATTTCATTGATTATTGTATTTTTCTGCATGTTTCCTGTTTTATTGTGAAGCAGTCTTGTGTTATTTGTTCATTGTATTTAGTTTCACTTCCCCTGTCCTGTCATTAGGTTCATGTCAATCAGCTGTTTCCCCACTTATTGTGTTCCCACTTCCCCTGATGGCCTCCTGTGTGAATTTAAGTCCTGTGTTCTCCGTATGTCATCGTCAGGTTGTCTGTTCTCTCCGCCATAGTCAGAGTCAGTCATAGAGTTTCATAGTGTTTGTTTCACAGTGTTTCATGTTTAACTCCTGCCATCATCCAACTAAAGGATCACTTTTTGTTCAAACTGCATTCCTCTGTCAGCGTCTGCATCCTCACGTAAACACAATCGGTGCGCCCCGCTGTGACAGAAGGTTAACTCAGCCAAGCAGTGCTGAACATAAAATAAGAATAAATATAAATACAACAACAGTAAACAGAAGATGTAGTGTCTTTGTGTTATTTGTCCTTTGCTTACTAGTTCTAGTTTCTGCCTTTCCCTCCTCTGTGATGTCCTGTTCTTCCCAGATATTGTAGTTTTCACCTGCTGTTAGGTTTCCTGCTGTGTTTTTGTCCTCACGTCCATCTTGTTCCCCTTAATTAGTATTCCATGAATTCCTGCTTCCCCTCCTGTGTTTGTCTTGTCTGTTGTACTTTCTCATTGTGTTCCTGTAGCCCACCTCTCGTTTATTGTGTCTCTTCTTTTGAATTGTTTCTTTTTTCTTTTTTTCTTTTTTTAATTTCTTTGGGGCTTCATTCAGCCTTTTAGGATTTTTGCCACTGGCCTAATAAATGTTTGCCTTTAGTTGTTTTGTCTGGTGAGTATCCTGAGAGCGGACCAGCTGGTTTTTACAAAGGAAGATAAAAACTCTAAAAAGAAAAAAAAAATAAGAAGAGCTTAAGAGTGCCAGTTTGTGTGTTAGGGAAAAGACTGAACAGTAGTGTATACATGCTAAAGTGTTGTATCAATATGTGCATGTGATTTAAAACATTTAGTCAGTAAGATGGGAAAAGACCTAATATATTAATAAAGTTTAGTGTGACTAAACTAGGCAAAAATACCCAATGTGAAAGGAAAGAGTCAGTATCACAGCTCTGTTTGAGACTCAGGAGAAGCTGAAGGACTATAATGGTGAAAATATTCATTTAATGTCCAAGACAGTTTCAGTTTTTTTCTTACAGCTGCAGCCTTGGTAGCATTTAACAGTCTGAGAGCAAGTAATGAATAAATATAATCAGAGAATTCAAAGGTAGGTTGTGCAAATGTGATTTAAGTACAAATCAACTCATCAGACACGTTATTATATGTGTTTAACTTTTCAAATGCTTTACTAGCCAATCACATTGCAGAACAATTCAATTTAAGTACCATCATAAAATCGGGAAAAAGGCAATTTAAGTGTCTTTGAACATGGTGCCAGACGGGCTGATGTGAGTATTTCAGAAACTGCTGATTCAGTTTAATTCAATTTTATTTATACAGCACCAAATCACAACATCAGTCACCTAAAGGTGCTTTATAGAGGTAGACCTTACAATAATACATACAGAGAAAAACCCAACAATCATATGACCCTCTATGAGCAAGCACTTTGGCGACAGTTGGAAGGAAAAACCTTTTAACAGGAAGAAACCTCCAGCAGAACCAGGCTCAGGGAGGCGCGCCCATCTGCCACTGATCTGCTGGGATTTTCCACATACACCTAGAACCATCTGCATGGTTAACAGCAGTATTAATTTTGTCGAACAATAATTTTTGTCATAGTTTTTGTCAACAATCTTCGTTTTTCTGATGAAAAGAAAATGATACCCAAATAAAAACTGACGAACACGGACAAAAACTATGATGAAATGTATTGACACTTGAGTGAGAACATTCAGGTGAAAGGAGATCCAATCAGAACTAATTAAATTTTGTGGAAAATGGCACAAGTTAGGAAGTGATCCAAGCAATCTCATTGTGCAGTAGGGTTAGATGTGCACATTTAATCTGCACCCTGCAAGCGATGCAGCTAGCTTCCATGCTCCCTCTTTCTCATGAAAATACGAAAACATGTTAAAGGTTTGAAGGGAGAGAAGATTAGACACTGTTGTGTCCACACATTTTCGCATTTGATGTCAAGCAAAATATATTTGGAAACTGTGGAACAACTCTCACAGGTAAAAACACACCAAACACTTTACTTTTAGTGAACTTAATCAACTTCAGATTTAGTCAACTAAAACTAAAAAATATAAACGTATAGTGTCAAGAGACTATGACTAAATATAAATCAAAATTTATTGTAAAAAATGAACACTTGTAGTCGGCGGTAGTTCCGTGGATGAAAATGCCTTGTTGATGTCAGAGGGGTGAGGCAGCTGAAGACCAGACTTCTGTCAGGTAAGAACAGAAGACTGATGCTCGAGATGGCGTAGGCTCACCAAAAACATTATCTGATCTGATGAATCTCGATTTTTCTTTTTTCTGCAACTTTATGATGGTAGAGTCAAAATTTGGCACGAATTTCATGAAAGCATGGAGCTCAAATCATCTCAAACTGGTTTCTTAAACTATTAAAGAAATTCCCTGTACTCAAACGACCTCCATAGAATGTTATGGAATACTCATCACAAATGTGCAACCAACAAATCGACAGCAACTGTATGATGGCTTCATGTCAATATGAACTAAAGTCTCAAAGGAATGTTTCCAGCACCTTTTTGAATCTATACTATGAATAATTAAGGCAGTTCTCAAGGTAAAACTCAACAAACTAGGTAGTAACAAGGTGTCACTTGTATCCAGTGAGTGTAGCTGCTCTGTTGTACAATTGATATGAATACATATAGTGCTTTAAAATTGCTATAAAATAGTTTGCATCTATAAGAATCTATATTTATTGCTTATGTTCATCAGGGAAATAGAAAGGCATTTTAATCATTAAAAAAAATAACCTGAAACATACATTATCCATGCACAGAGGTCTGAGGGATCATCCAACAATACTGACACTTTTTTCTGGAAAACTGACCGGTCAGTAGATGGTGATTTTGTGGCTAATCTTGAAGCTTACCTGTTTGGGAGCAGGTTGAACTTGTAATACTGAGACAGCAGGGTTAACCCTAATGTTACCTGAATAAGCCTAAATCCTGCTTCATCATAATACAGGCTTCTGACGAGGGCTTTACAATCAAATCACTAAAACAAAATGCTGAAGAGCTGAAACAGTTTTTGGAGGAATGATAAAAAAAAAAAAACGAAATCTTTTTGTGCAAGTCTCCAGTTTCTGATGGAAGTTGTTACTTTTTCCATCTGGCACTTTGATTACTCAGTGGGTTTCACAGTTTGTGTCATTATTTAGTCAGATCGTTTGTCTGCTGTTGTTAATATCACACCACATTATACGAGGAATCAACGCAGAAATCCTGGTTTCTTCTAAAGGCTTCACAAACGTATTCAGCTGCAGCTGTACATAATCTGATGTTATCCTCTTCTTTTTTATACAGAGTCTTTTGTTTGATTGAAAATGAATTATGAGAGGAGAAAGGAAAACTAATTGGACTTCCTTTCTCTTGCTGCTTTTAGCATAAGCTCGGGCATCAGGGACCTTGAAGCTCTGATCAAAATGCCAAAGGCGGTATTGTTGGGAAGACAAAAGAAATCAGTCAGTGTGGCAACCACGGTGGTGGAGGTGGTGTGCTGGGGTTCTGACAAACCTGTGTTTACTACAAAAAATGGCACTGATGAAATAACACCTTTTTGTAAGCCTTGGAGGAAGAAAATAAAGGAAGCAACAACAGTAGTTGTATTTCTTTCGCAGGCAGCTGGATTACAACTTGATTTCCAGCAAGAGTGCTCATGAAATATGAAAAGATTCCCCCGATAGTTTCTGCGGCTGTTATTGAGTATGCAGTCTAAAAATGAAAACTGCAAAATGTTCTCAATGGAGAGAGCATCGAGAGGATCCTCACAGCCAAGGTAAAGGCTCTGTACTATGGACTTGTTATCTATGGACTTCTTTCTCTTCATCAAAGGAGTTGTAAAATGTTTCATGGTTTGGGTTTACATCTGGTGTTGGTTCAGTTAGATAGGGCTGGAGAGGAAAATGTCTAAATGGCAGATGCAGCCTTTATTGCTACAAGGAAATGAGCCTCTGCCAGGGCTAGATAGGTGTATTTTGTAACCTTAGACACATCAAGGTTATCTGTGAAATGCTGCTGACTTCGCAGTGATCTGAGCAAGTTGTCTTTTAGCAAGATGAACATAACACAATGCTTTCTTAAATTCTGTTTTGAAGCCTCAAGATGCAACCAGTGGACATGAGCATCAGATATGTCATTCATAAGCATTTCAATGGCTAAAACTTTCTTTTGCCGTTGATGTCTTGATGCACCAGCTGCAGCAATATTGTATGTTGAAAGACTGAGTTCCTCTTAAAATGAGGGATACAGGTATTGTTTATATTGGATGCTGTGAGTTATATCTCTACAGGTCTCAGGTGGTATGTTAAAAGTCAAAGTTCATGACAGTACAATTAGGAAAAAACTGAACAAATATGACTTGTTTGATAGAGTTGCTGGGAGAAAGCCTTTTCTGTCTAGAAAGAACAGTTTAGAATCGCAAACCTGGACTTGAACAGACAATACGACATTTGGAGTGATGTCCTTTGCGCAGACAACACCAAGCCATTATCCACAGCCACAGAAAGGCGGAAAGAGTCAACATCTTACAATGACCCAGTCGAAAACCAGGCCTCAACCTAACTGAAATGTTGTAGAAGGAAAAAAAATATTAGAAAGAAGTGGGCTGAAATTTCATTACAGCAGTCTGAGAAGCTGATAAAATCATACAAAAAAATATTCTAGTTAATGGTGGCTAAAGTAGTTCAACAAGTGACTAAATCATGTGGTATACTTTTGTTTTTTCACAGGACAACATGGAGTCGCCTGAAAAATCTTTTTCATGACTGCATTTTAAAAAAAAAAAAACTTTTATTTTAGCCACAGTAGGAATAAGCATTTGTTCAATGTTCTCTCTGCAAAAGCAAAGGTGTTGTTAGCATCCAGGCATTGTTGGCACCATGGAAAAAGCTGTTAATGAAGTTGTAATACTGTGAAAGCATGAATTGTTTGTGGAAACAAAAACTTTAGAAGCAAAAGAGTTGACTGCCGATCCTCTTCATGCTGTTTTTATGTCCACGTGACACTAATTAAACTAATTACACTTACAGTTCTCTTTGTATTCATTTCGACAGGTGTCTGAGAATACCCACGAACCATCACTTCCAAGATGGCTGCTGAGATTGCAAGACTTCCATGACAGTAGCCCTTTTTTTTAGTCAGTGTCCTTAATGTCATTGGTCGTGTCCAAATTCATGGGCTGCATCCTCCTGAGGACCCGGCCTTCGCGGTCTATGTGGGCCGGGTCCTCAGATGGTTGGGTAGGCCGGAAGTAAACGGCTGTGGACGGTCTAGCCTTCTGATTAGCGTCACCGCTGTCTCGGTGGAGTTTATTAAACTCAGCCGTCTGCTCCTTGCTATCTAAAATATAACAGGACACTGGCGTAAATTCTCGACCATCTTACAGTTCTGTTTAACCAGTTTTCTGTTTGACGTTTATTCAGCTGTGTGAAAACCACCCGGGGGATTAATAAAGTTTCATTTTATCTAATCTAATCTAATACCTTTAATCTCAGCCAAACCGATTTACTCACAAACAAATAAAACACTGAAAAAAGCCAAACAATAAAATAAGTGACTTATATATTACGTTTAACCTGAGTAGCGAAAGTCCGCGGTGATCTGAAAATGATGTGCCGGGAGTTGTGCCGTTCTCGGCGGCTTCAGTGACCCTCGAACTCCCGGCTAGCTATCGAGCTGGTTGGTAACAGACGTCTCCGAAAACGTCGTAGCACTTTTGCAAATATGCGATATCTTGATAAACCGAGCAGATATTTGAAGTTTACACACTCACATTCTCGCCTGAAAATATGTTAAACGTTTATTTTGTGACCCAGAAAGATTAATAAGAGTAATTTTAAAACTTAGTAGCGGCCGCCATGTAAACTGGAGTTTGGCTGGGCCGTGCTATGAATTCTGGGATATGGTGGGCCACGAAGGACACACCCGACCCATCCTTCAAATTCGGGGAAAAGGAGGACGCATTTGTCGGCTGCATTCGGAGGAGTCTACAAATTTGGACAGCCTTCGGCGCGTTTCTGTTATGTAATCGGCCTACAAATCCGTCCTCAGGAGGATGCAGACCATGAATTTGGATACGACCTTTATCTCAGCTGGAAGAGGGCGGTGTTCCTACTTAAGGCTAGGAAGTGGAGGAAGAAGAGTGTGCCTGGAGTTTACATTGATTCAGACACTGTACTAGTCTGTTGTGTTAAAGATATCTGATCATGGAAGCAAAACTGTTGATCGACATTTGTCTACTGTGGCTACAAGCTGTGGGCAGTGACTGAAACTATAAGGTTACAAGCGACTCCTGCCACTCCTGACTTCCTCATGAAGTATGGCAGCTCCTCCTTTGGCACCATATCAAATACTTTCTCTAGATCCACAAAGACACAGTGCAGCTCTTTCTGGCCTTCTCTATACTTTCCTATCAACACTCTCAAAACAAACATTGCATCTGTAGCTTTGAGACATGAAGCCATGCTTCTGCTCACTGAACACCTTCTCTCTTCTCAACCTAGCTTAAACAACTCTTTCTCAAAGCTTCACAGCATGGCTCATCAAATGTATCTTTGCAGTTACAGTTCTTTGCATCACTTTTGTTGTTAAAAATCAATGCATTTGTGTTAAACTGTATGTTCAAAAGGTCCACTGCTTTCTCTCCTAGGCATTTCCATACTTTAATACAGTGGGTATGGATATATCTACTCTCCATTATATCGGCCAGAACTCTCCTTTAATCAGTCACAATTTCTACAAGTCTCTGCTCTCACCTCCACTCTCCTTCCTTGCTCTGTCAAAAAAATGCCTTTCCCCTCTCGCCTTTACCCAACAGTAGCGAAGTTAGCACGCTGTTGGCAAACTGCACTGAAGTCGGTGATGGTTAGATTGCAACTTGAGCATTTAGGTATGAAAATACCTGATGATCAGCCTGTTGATTTGGCAAAAACTCTATGCCCACTGAGCAACTCTCTACATTTATCTGGCCTTGGGACTGGCACTTGTGGGCCCGAGCACCAGGGTTACAAGATGGACCAAGATGGATAGATGGATGGATTGGGGAATGGAGTTCATGGAAGTCATTTATTCTGGAGAAAAGACGTGAGAGCTGGTGTAACTGTGTCTTTTTTAGGTTTTCAATGTATAAGCATAGAAGGACAAAGAGCCAGACCAGAAAATATAAATCACTGCAGTATGAGTATCAATCAAACTGTATTTTAGCTAACGTTGTCCTCACAGAACTCAAGGTTTTAACCTCAAAAGATGCACACTGTCACATACTGTGTGTAATCCCACCTACTTAGAGGTAGGCAGATGCTGCACAGCTGTTTATACGCACCAATACAGCTCTGATCTCATTCCTTCAGCGTGAAAATGTCCAGGCTGACTGGTAAACATGCTGTGTGCAGTCAGACAACACACAACTGTGTCAGTATTTTAATATCAAGTAGCATTTCTCACATCTGCTAGTGCGCACTGCTGCCTATACTGAAGCTTTGGATTTATTTACTTACCATTAAACTGCACAGATGGTTACTACACTGTGGGAAACACCCAGCTCAACAATTCATTAAATTTGGCTTATGTCTTCAAATAACATTTTATTAATGCGTTCTTTTGCCAAAGCCAACAAGCTGTTTCCTGTAGGTCCCCGTCAAATATTTACCTTCAGATGAAGAAACATTTATAAAAGTGTACAACCTCTTTTTGTAAAAAGTTTTGGAGTAAAAAGTGTTGAATAAGACAAACTCCATTTGTGCTACGTGATTCAATGTCACTGTAATGTCACCTCAACCAAAAGGAAAAGCTCAATTTAAAACATTAGGTGGTCTGAGAAGTCATTCTGACACATCTTTCAGCAGCGGTGCTATTTAGTATCCACTTTGCAGTCAGTTTGACCGCAGGAGAGGCAAATTTTCATCAGCCCGTTGCCCTGCCAAAATGGTGAAGGATAATTTCCCTTAATTACACACAAAGGAAGCTTTGAATCTGACCGTTCATTTCTCCCGTCAGTCTAATGGCACCCTTTGGTGAGACTTTTCCATTCCCACTGGGGTGTTCAGAGGCCTGTCATAGGTTCAGAGGAGCTGCCTGATAAAATATCGATTTGACAAAAGCACATGCAGTTCTTCCTGCTTTGGATATTTTGGACTTGGAGTCTGTTTTGATTTTTGTCCTGCTGTCAGTATGTGAGGCCTGCAACTCTTCAGTCGACAGCAAATGCAAGACTGGAAGGAAGGAAAACTGGGTTATAGTGAAATTTAGCAGAGACTTAATCAATTTATGATGTGACAACTTTTATTTCCTGAAATCCCTATTAGTGTTCATCTGTGCCAGAAAAAAATGCATCCTCTTCCTCAGCCTGGATACTGTACACTCAAGTGAGCAGAAAAAATAATTCAGAAAATAAACACATTTCTATTCTACACAAAAATAGACCGCGCTGAGGAAAACAAAGAGCAACGACTGAGCGTACCTGCAACTGCTTCAAAAACGTGGAAAACATTAGCATATTGAGTGGTATTCTATTATAAAATCCAGTATGTTTTTAATGCTTTGTACTCTCAGCAATTACCTAACATATGCATAATTCAAACATACATTTTACCTTTTCACCCCTGTTTTGACAAAAGGGGCATATTGTTGTTTTTGAAAGGCAATATTAAACACAAATCTTGACAATAAAAACAACAGAGAGGATAAACTGTATACGTACAGTGTTTAAACTTAAATCCACATCAAACTGTCTGAACATTGCTTTGCTGCTATGGCAAACATTGAGGTCAGAATTTTAATTTGAATGCAATTAAGGAGAAACAAGGTGGGGATAAATAAATGATGAAAGGGCCACATTTAGGAATGTGCCTCCTGCAGTGGGAAGGAGGAGGTTGGGGTTCACGATGGGCGCACAAAACACCTACGACATAATGGTAACTTGTGTTTTTTATCTATTAAGACAGACCGTAAACTTTTCTAATTTTATCCAAGGGCTGCCAATTCATATAATATAATGTAACAATGCTCAGTAATACTCACTATAGCTGGTTATTGTCCTACAAACCAATGTAAAAACAGTAGTGTACCACTTTATTTATAAAGTACTTTAAAAACAACAACATGGCTGTATAATAAAACCAAATGTAAAAGACAAACACAGGTCAGCGGATAAAAGATACAGAAACACAAAAGAGCTGTAGAAGTCAAATCATTATGAAGAGAATGCATTACTCATGTGATCTGTCTCCTGACATGTTAACTACTACCTGCTTAAAAATTAATACTTCCTGTTGCAAATAAATTGTACCGAACTGGACTTTCTTGCGTAGAAATTGTAAACAATAAAATATTTTATGCTTTTATTATATTTGTGCCCATATAAAATGTTCCATACCTGGTTTTAATAAAAAAATAACTCATAATAGATTACACGTCATTGTATTGGGTCTTCGACTCAGTGTTTCGTTTATTTTAGTTTTATTCTTTTATTATTGTATGTTCTCAGTTTTTCACGTTTTATTTTGTAAGAGTGTCTTTAGCATTGTGTTTAGGTAACGTCGTTACGTTCATTTGTGTCAGCTGTTTCCTCATGTGTTTCCACTCCCCCTGATTATCCCTAGTGTCTATTTAGTCTGTGTGTTTCCATTCACTCATTGTCATATCGTTTGTAATGCCACACCATAGTTGTCATAGGTTTCACAGTTTCATAGTTGTTCATAGTCTGTACTCAGTTTTGTTGTCATTTTCTGTTTTCTCCTTAGCGTTCTTGTCATTTGCCTTCATTCAGCCCAAATAAACGCTCGCTTTTGTTTCACGATCCAGCTCCGTCTCCTGCAGTATCTGTGGGTCCGTTTAAAACCCTGCCTTGACATTACACGTTAACATTATGCTTATTTTTCCAAGTTAAATAACTTCTGCATGTACAAATTGAATTCTTTTCAACATGCACATATAAAAAGAAAAAATAATAATACAATTATTAATTCCTAAGGACATGAAATGGAGGTGATGTCTGGAGATGATGCAATAGTACAAGGCAAATTGTTAGTATGGCCCAATAGGCCCCTTGGGCATAGATATGTAAAAGACTCCCTTTTATATAGAAGAAAGAGAAAGTCTTTTAAAGTCTCTCATTGTGTGTGTGTGTGTGTGTGTGTGTGTGTGTGTGTGTGTGTGTGTGTGTGTGTCATCATGATTCTATTCAACAATAAATGAACCTGAGGACTGTAACTGTGTTCTGTCTGCTTTTATC
Organism: Simochromis diagramma; assembly: GCF_900408965.1. NCBI lineage: Eukaryota > Metazoa > Chordata > Actinopteri > Cichliformes > Cichlidae > Simochromis > Simochromis diagramma. The sequence goes on along the minus strand of NW_024387040.1, from coordinate 14,496,469 downwards.
GAGTCGCGTAGGAGAAGAGAAGTCTCCTTATTTATAGTAATAATCCACATTAAGACCTATATATCTATATTTCACATGGCATCTCTGTTTAGGAAGCGATTGAACACAAGTTTTGTTTATTTAAAGGCTTCCGCATTTGCATAAACGTTGGATCTTGCTGCTTGGTCTGTTGCCTGTTTGCTGGCAATTTAAGAAATGTGGGATTTGTATTGTTTTCCTTAAACTCTGTGTAGAGGTCAGGCATCAGCAAAAACACAGTCTGGATGTTGGTTTAAATGCATGAAATATGGTACTGGCCTCCACCACTTATGTGTTGTTACGATGCCTTTCAGTGTGGGGTGGGCTTCCCTGGAGGTGCAACACTGACAACCAGGTGAAAAATATGAAGTGAAGCTAAAGTGAATTATTGTAATTAATATTTCAATAAGGGGAGATCATTTGGAAGAATTGGACATGATGCTTTGAGATACAGAATTCAATTATGCTCTTTGGCAATTAGACTCTGATGACCAGTTATAACAGAACAGGATCCCAGCAGTGGTAGGAATTAGAACAGGCCACCCCGGAGTCTAGATGCTTAATGGTGTTGAGGATGAAGATGGAGGCTTGGATGAGGCAGAGATGGTGAAGACGCCTAAACGAAACAGAATTTAAGCTTAAATGCTAAAAGAAAGCAGGCAAGAAAGTGATTGGATCAAAGTAATGATGTCAGCATTGAGTTTGTAAGTATGGGAAAGTGGAAGTAATGTAAGGAATAGACCAAAAGTCGGACAACCAGGAAAGCAGGCTAATGAGTAACCACAGATTGCTCCTATAATAAAACTGATGCACAAGCTTTAATTTTTTAATGTAATAAATGCAACACCAATGCACAAACCATTTTATTCAAACCAGAAAGAAATGTGAGAGCCACTGAGTTACAATATATTTATAGTGGGGCTGTTTTTAAACCCATTAGCCTTTGAAAACTCAAGAAGGTCAGTGGTTCAATCCCCGGCTCCTTCAGTGTCCAATTTAAAATGACCCTGGACTGTAATGTATTATGATCACATAAATGTTGCACAAAAGCTTGCCATCAAACAGGATGTTTTTTTGTAATTATAAATAAATGGACCTCTAACCCCACTTGGGTAAATATTAAAGAAAAAAACTTTTGTTATTTTTACGTTTCTATGTATGAAAATCCACTGATTGAAAAGTGGTTACTTTTTTTGGTTAAAATTTGAAAGTGTAAATTCTTGTATCCATGAAAGATTACATGATTATGAGGAATAAATGTGAGATGTTTTTTTTTTTTTTGTTTTTTTTACTGATGTGACAAAAACTGTGGGGATTATTTTTAACCCCCAAATGTTATTCACAACCAACTGTAACAAAGTGGATGAGCACTTAAAACGCACTCATACTCAGCACTTGTCTCATGCATGTTAATCTGACACACCACAACATGCTGTTTTTCTACATGTGCTTATTTGCTGTGATTAACACCAAAGCTACTGAGCAGGTAAAATGCAAATACACCTTCACACGTTTCAGCAGTCTGTTTGTTTTGTTATGTTGTACTCGTAACTCTTTGATAAGAGTTTCCAAATAGATCAAGGGTTTAAAAAAGGGACTGCCCAACATTTCTTGACTTTCATGCTGTTGTTGATGTCACATTTGACATTTGTTTTTTTTATTTGTGGGAATGTTTGCTTTTGTTTATTTTATGGATTATGGAAGAAACTATTAAATAAAGAGCATATTTATGCCTTATAGAGATCCATTTAGCTGTATAACTGAACTCCTGGTTTGATAGTGAGTGCTATGTGATTCTCAGATGTTCCTTTTGGTTTCTGGATATACTGTGTCATACAGGAAATTTTGTTATGGATCTGATACTGGACCAGTATTGCCAATACCAACACCGATACTTTGAACTTATAAAAGCAGCTTATGTAGGGGGGGAGCAGTGTGTCGTGACTTATGAGATGAATTGTCGTAATTTATTTGCCAAATTCTGAACACATTTTATTGTCCACTAAATCCCTTTGATTTTTACTTTCTACAACAAGTAGCTAACACACACAAAAAGACACCTTTTAGCTTTTGTGTATTTTGAAACTGGGCTTTTTGTTTTATGTTTCTGTCTTTGAAGCACTTTGGGTCAATGTCTGTTATTAAATGTGTAAATGGCCTTCATCGTTGACGTAATGTTTTATTATATTCAGACATTTTTTTTTTTTTTTTATATATTAGGTATATTTTTTCAGTTAAAACGCAATAATTTATTTAACAATCAATGGGCTGAATATATTATTTGATCACCTGAATCTAATCTATGAGTTACCTGGTTATTCTTCACCTCTCTGGGAAAACTGTGACAGTGGGCTCTGTCTCTGTGCTGGAGGTCTGGTCTGTCTGAGGGATTTCCTTCATCCTCTCTCTTCTTTTTATTTATTTCTTTTTTATTTTTGCTGCTTTTTCCAGAGTAAAACTCTTTTTTTTGGCCTTTCACGTCTTTATACAAGTTGATGGTTTTGCCACAATAGAAAATTTCCTTCCAATATGCATCACTGTTTGGAGTGTTCTTCTTTACGTCTGTAAAGTGCTTCTGTACAATGGCGCACTCTCTCACTCACTGCAGCCTACATGTTGCTGCTCAGTGCCGTTGAGTCACGTAGTGAGGAGGAGCATTGGAGCAAAGAGTGCTATTATGAGAGGAGCTGTGTTTGCACAGACGTGTACTTTGTCATGAACAAGAGCAACATACACATGAATCCTGTTGCTGTAGTATTGATCCAATAACAATACCAGCGATAGTATGAATAATATTGATATTTGGATTGATCCGGTTTGAGTTATTTGTACTGGCTAGACTAATTAGGTGTGTTTAGAGGTTGTTTTAGATGATGAAAGGTGACGTGTGTTGCCTGATTATGTGCATTTTGTTTTGTTATTATGAGTTAATCTGGGGATTTTTTTTCTTAGTTAGGTCTAAATGCCACATATCGTGGACAACACTGTAATCAAACTGTACTTACCTCTTGTAAACCCCATGTTTGAGATTTTCTACCTACCACCTTTCTTGAGATTTAAGTCAGATAATCATACAGGAACCAATTACACAAGCCCAGTCCTACAAACACGCTGTTGACTACTGTAATAGGCTTTCTCGTCTAATAGCGCACCTGTTTCTTGTGGTAGAGCAAGTTATCTACCAAGCTGAAGATCGATTGAGCCTTAGCCTCCAGTCCATGTGCTGAAGTATCCTTGTAGAAGATACTGAACCTTGCCCCTGATCAGAGTGTGTGTGAATGTTAGATAAAGTACTTAGGCATTGAAAAAGTCCTGTATGAATATGTGTGTGATTGGGTGAATGCAACTTGCATTTTAACCACGTCGACAGCTGTGAGCTCTGAGAAGCTGAGGAAAGTCGGATATTTAATGTGGCTGTGGTGAGCTGTGTTACTTTTAAATGAAGAGATTTTGGATCCAGGGTGGGCTTTCCAAGGACAAGTGGAATCTGAGGTTTGAGAGTGAGGTATGACTGAAGGAATGGTTGCCTGTCTTTGTGTAAGCCCTATGAAGGACTGGCGACTGGTACCCCGCCTTTCGCCCTATGGTAGCAGGGATAGCCTCCAGCCCCAACGTGACCCTGAATTAGTGTGGGAAGGACTGACTGAACCAATACTCCGCCCAAAAACGAAGCCCGTCACTGCAACTCAGAGGCATGTTGAAAGAAAAGAAAAAGAACAGGAAACGACCTGGTCACGACATTTATTGAAATAATAATAATGTTTTAAAAACGGCCTCTTTAATATATTTAACTTGATTTCTTTTGTGGTAATGTAGTTTGACGATGTGAAAATCTTCTCACTTTTTATCTTTTTTGTTGGTTTATGAATTTGATCGCACTTCATGCCCAACCCAAATATCGTCTCTGCGAGTAAACTTTTCATGAAAGTATTCCTCTTGCATATGAACAATGAACTGCTCCTTATGCATATTCAGTCATATCAAGAGACTCAAATTCTCCCTCGCTCTCATATCTTTTTCATCCCCTTTGAGTTGTTGAAACTTGTGTGTAATTCGGTGAAAAGCCTCAGATTAATTAACTGATTAATTCACCTTTTAGCAGCTGCATTCAGGGCGTTCTGCTTCATATTTCACACCACATAATGCAGACTACATGTAGCCTAATTGTCTGGAGACTAATGGGTTTCATAGCTATGAACTACTCTGGAAATTATTCTTTTTTTTTTTCCGTACTGCTTGTTTTATCCTGATGGCTGGGTGTATTTATTGAGCATGGATGAACATTTTTAAATAATGAAGTGCAGATCTGCATGTATCCCACTCATTTGAATATGTGAAGGGCTGCAGGGCTTCTTATTATCCCTTTTGTCTGTTTGTTGGCGTTCACCTCACTGAGAGTGTCGTTTTTAATGAGGCAAACATGATATTCTCCAGGTCTTTGCTCCATGGTAGCTACATCTCCTCTTGTACATCTGTGGGGCATGCAGGGCACGCAGTAAAGAAGCTTAACAAAAATATGCCACCACCACCGCTGCCACCTCTAGAGCCTCTTTCTGTCTTTCTCCACCTCCCCCTTTAATGTGTTTTTAAATCTGTTTTTGTGCATCTGAGGCCATTATGCTCACAATAGCAGTGCTCAAAATTGGAACAGCAAGAAAGAGCGATGAAGGGGAAGAGAAGATGATGTGAAGATGAAGAAGGGGCAGCAGCACAAGTCTGGAAAAGGGGAGTGAAAGACTTTGGGCTTCGAGCCTTGCAGAGGACACGCAGCTGTGCTTTAAAACCAAGTGTAATAAGGTTTTTTTTTCTCTTCTCACAAGCATCACAACATTTCATCTGTTTATTTATGTTTGTTGCTGTGGCTCTCTGTGAGAGATCCTCACCCTGAAAAAACCCAAAGCTGGGCGCACAGTACACATCTTCATGCTTCTGAGAGAGAGACATGATGCAATGGCATCTTATCGCACAAGAGTAATCTTTCTTTGTGTACATATATATTTTTGGCGCTGGATAAGCAGCTGCATCATTTCATGCTCAACCAGGAAACGCAGGCGTCTTTGCTGCTGCTTCAAATTAATGAGAGCCTCTTATTTTTATTTTTTTCATTAAATTTCTTTTAATCAGCGCCTTCCCTCGCTTGTTTTCTTGTTCGCAGCGGGCTCGACGATACGCGGCAGATGGCTGAGGCACAACTGCAAAAGAAGATGTTGACACAGTAATATTGCAATTAATGGCACCAGTTATCTAAGGAAAACACTGATGTTTAAAATCTCTATTTTGAATTCCTTTCTCCAGTTAATAATAAAGGAACGGTGCAACGCTGCAAATGAACCGAAGGGCCAAAGTAAGAAAAACTCAAAGGACAGGATGGTAATGAACAAGTGAAAACAGACATTCAGAGAGGCTCCTGAGCCAATCCTCACACTTTTATTTATTTATTCTCTCAACAGGGACGGAGAACAATAGCTTAATGATCTGCAGCAGATTGCAAATTTCCATATGCAGTCCCTGCGCAGCAGCTACTGTAGGCTTCATCATTACAAAGATAAAAAAGACAATTATAACAACATTGTTATTGACCTCAGACCAAACATAATTGCTTTCAGTCATAAAGTGAGGAAATGTCCATTTGCGAAGCTAGGCCCATTTTTTGCCGAAAGGCTTTAAAAGTTTTTTCTCACGCAGCAGATATTGACATAAATAAAACTAATAAAAAAGGGCCCCGACTTCACTTAGAAAGACACAAATATTTATCATATTTGGTTGTTTCTGGCTGAATTTTCAATGTTTCTCGGTGTGAGATTATATATCAGCAACAGTAAAAAGTATTAACTTATAATAATAAAAGATATAAATCTGTAATTAAATGATGCCTAGGTAAAAAATTTGCTTCTTCAACAAAAATATGAGATGTTTAAGACATAAATAAATGACACATAATCTATGATAACACCCTTTATCCTGTTGGCATGGAGACTCGTGTTGTCTTGCCTCAATGATCTCCAAAATCCAAACTCTGCAGTTCTAACCAAGACAGACAGATCAAGAGGAAAAGACCAAATGAAAATCAGCATCTGGTGCTCTAGGTTTGGGATTAGGTGAGAGGCCAACAAACTTACCCTGTTAAAACATCAAGTTATGGAAACAACAAGGATTACTGCCACCACAGAGCGTGCAGAGACTTAAGCCAACCGAGTGGCAACTTGAATTCTTCTGATAAAGCTCTAAAACAGGATGTCAAATATATGAAAGATAGTGCGGTGGGGCTGAAAGCTTTAATTTGAAATGTGGAATATATGAAACATCAAATACAACGCAGGTCAACTGGAGCAAAGAGTGAAAAAAGAATAAATCGCCCCTTAAGGGACACAGATGACTAACTAATTGCACAATCAGACAATTGTAATTTGGTTTCCTCACTTTCATCTTTGTGATCCATACATCTTCTGCAACTTATCCAAGCCTGGGTTTCAGGGCCAGCGGTCTAAACAAAGATTTCCAACCTCCTGAGAGAGATAATCTCTCTGGATCTGGCCTCCTCCCACGAGGACTGTCTGTCCAGAACGACAGAACTCCTGACCCAAAGTTTATTTTATAACTCACTGTTTTTTATTTATTAAGGATTTAAAAGTTAGGGACATATTCACTTTGACTGACAGGTCTGCTGATTTGTTGGCCATAGCTGTTAGGTCTCTGCTTGGTTTGACCAACAAAACAAAAAAATCTGACTTCCTGTGTGCTTTTCAAGCAAAGTTCTTTTTATTGTGTCATGGTTGCTATGGTATCCATTCATTTTTAGTTTTTAGCCTCATTTTCTTTTCTTCTCTTTTCTGTTCTTTTTCTTACTGTTGTTGGACTGTCTATCCAGCCCTTATTACTCATTTTTGTGCCTGTTTTTCCTATTTTGGTTTACTCATTAGACTTTGAATTTTTTGGCTGAGCTAGAAAATCCAAAAAATAAAAAATACAGTTTTATTTTTACTGGTTATTTTTCTCGACTCTGTTTATAGCGTTTTCTCATGTTGCCCATGACAACCACTTGCAGAGTTGTGTTGCAATGTTGGTACCTAATTTGCTCAAAATTTGAAACACTTTATTTTTATGTTACAAAAAAAATGGTGTTTGGACTGTTTTTCATATGCTAGCAGCATATTTACTGAGGGTTTATGGACTCACCTTAAATGTGTTAAGTTGGGAAAATAATAGTCATATCTCTGACAATATTTTTAATTTTATTTTATAATCTTTCTCTATCAACAAATATGCCAACTTCTAAAATCTTTAAAAAAAAATTACTGCAGCTACATTTCATCTGATTTGGTTCAGAATTGCAGGAGTTCCCATCCTTAGGGCCGATTCAGAATCTATGAAGAAGTACAGGCAGCAGCTTTCTCTGAGTAAACCCTTATGTGAACAAGAGGACTGGATGGACATGAAAGCACTGGCTGCATCCTTTCTTGCCATTCCCCCTCTTTTTCTTTCTTTTCTATCTGCTCCCTCCTACCCATTCGCACTCAAGTGTTTGCCCAACATCCTTTAATTTCAGATGTTTTGTGACCATCTAAGATGCCGAGAGAGACAGCATCTCAGAAAGCTCTCCAGAATCCCTCAAATACCCATTTTTATGTTGTTCAGAAAGATCCACAAGCAGCAGCAGCACCTTCAGCATCAACGTCTACTGAGAAAACCCTTCTACTGTTGGTGGCCGCAACACATCAAACAAAACATCCCAGCGTGTTGACTAACAGTTCCATTTTTTGGCTTATGCCTGCTGACACATTCATCATTCATGATTGGTAATTGGATCTCAAATTATTTTTATTGTTAGATTTGGAGACAAAAAAAAATCAGTGTTTGATTTTACAACTACCCATTTAAACCTGATTTGCATTCCCCGAATGATGACACTTGATAATATAATGCAAAAGAATAGAGGTTGATTATAAAAAGGTGGAAAACACAGATACAAAATCATCCAATGTGTCCTTGTTAACCTTTATTTATTAAAGATGGAGAAGCTGCTGATTCTCTAAATATTTCCCCCACTGTTACTTGATTTATTTAGTTTAATGAGCTCAAGTCCTGAATATGTTAAACTTGATCCATGAAAAAAACATGTTTTCTCCTGCTAGTTTTGCATGGCAGATACTGCAAATATTGCAAAATACATGAGCCTCACATAGTTAAAAATCATTAAACTGGAACACCTAAACAGTGCACCAGAAGTGCACATTTAAAATTGAATAATACCAATTACCAAAGTCAATAATGCTTGCTTAAATTTATGATAAGCCCAAGACTTATTTTGATTACTAGCTATGGAAATCAACAGTGCTAAAGTAATATTTAATATCTTTTAGTTTGCTGGAATTTAATTAACTATTTAAGAATACGCTTCATCCATCAGTCAACTCGGGTTGCAGAGAGCTGGAACCCATCTCAGCCCACTGGTTAAGTGGGAGCATAACAACTGTCAACCTCGGTGGGGAAAAGTAGCGTTCCTCTTGGGGCCACAGGCTGTGCCCAGAAGGAAATCAGTCCCCATAAATCACCGTGTTAAAATGCCCAACTTCAGCCATAAATATATAACGCCTTTATTGTAACCTACAGTAAACAAACTATTTTATTATTTTTAGCTAAATTTCTCAACATAATATTAGTTTTTGTTTTTGTGCAGGCTCAAAGTTATGCTGGCATTAAGAGGTGTGCTGATACAGGAAGCTAACGCAGCTAGTTGTCTGCTAGGCTAATTAGAGGCACAAAACTGGACTTTGACAGCACATGTGCTGCTGGTATTTTTGACCATTTTTATGTAATATCTGGCAAATAATGTGTGGCTTCATGTGATACAGCATACAGCATTTTTTGGTAAGTGAAATTGTACTATTTTATTTTTATGTTTTTCAGTACTAATTAGCACTTATTTGTGTCTACATGCAATGCTAATATAATGTATGGATATAGTCTCTCCTCTTAACAGTCCAGCCTCTCCTCCCAGTTTGGTAAACTAGGATGCTAAATGCTAAAAAAAAAAAGGTACCCGTTCACTTATTATCTCCACAGAATCTGTAAGAAATCAGTACATTTTCTGGAAAATCATATATATATATGCAAACTTTTGTTTATTTTTTGAAATGGAACAATGTAATGAAGTGTTTTATGGACCCTACAGCCTAATATGACCCAAAGGATTTGACAATGTGGCCCTTTCCAGTCAAACCATAAGAACACAGATTAAGGGGAATCTGGAGCTTTAGCTGAAAAACAAAATGCACAATTTTGACTTTTTTTCTTGCCTCTGGATGAGAGCTGTGATGTCTGTGACACCGCCCGGTTACTTATCTTTGTTTGTGGATTAATAAAAGAGTTTACGATTACGGAGGAGCTGGCAGTGATGCAATCAGTGAAAGGGACCATGACAGAGTGTTGATTAAATAGTGAATAGCGATAGTTTTACGCTGCCTATTTTACATTTTCAATAATTGTAACATCTACTCTCACCAGCAGCAGTTTATAAAGAGATAAAATTAATATCGAGCAGAAATGAGTTCATCATCTTGGTGCAGCCCTCAACAACAGTTCCGGTTTCTCATGTGGCACATTGGACAAACGAAATGCCCACCCATGCCCGCACAAATGTATAAGTCAGAGTAGTTTGTTAGTTTGGTACAGCATAACTTTGCAACTGACCTGTTGCCCCTGAGCAGTTTCTCTTTGTTTGCTGGCTTGCAATATAGGCAAAATACGTCCCCCAAAAGGTTGAGAGGATTTTATATTAATTGCCCTGGCTGAACTAGCAATCTCACGCTGACCTCTCTCAGCAGACGTCTGTAATCTGCAGCCTCACCATGAGTGTCGTGTTGATTGTGGTCAACGCAGAAACGTAATTGCCGGGCACCGTCTTACACAATAGCTCGGTAGTGTGCTGAGACTGCATGCTTAGTCTCAAGGAGGTTTATTGTCTCTCTCAAAGTGCATGGACTTCTTAGGTGAAGCTGCAAAACAAAGTCCTCCTGATAATTACAGTCACTGCTATTTGTTTGTTGGGTCTCCTGTGATTTATCTCCTCTGAATGGTTTTGAATCATCATTGCTCCAAAACATTAGATTAATTCCCTGCTTTGGCAAGCAGCCTGCCAATTACTTTTAGGGTCAACCATAATCAGCACAACACTCTTGTGCTATTGTGCAGATTAGATGAGAAGCATATCATTAAAACAACAATACGGAGGTTGGCGGAATGACCAAATCAGGACAATTGTCCCGGCGGGTTGGTTTTAATAAACTAAAGTCCATGTAGAAAGTTTTTCTAAGCCCACTCCAACTCATCAGGTCTGGTGTCGAGGTTTTTCTGGAGATAGGTTTATTATAAATCCAGAGCAGCTGAAATTCTACAATAATATTGTTTGATTTTGACAATCCCAGTCTGTCCGGGCTCGTGCAGAGTGAAGCAGTCCAAGGCTCACCAAGTTCTGAGAGTTTGCTGGCAAATGTTAATGGAAGATGAGGAGAACAACAGTGAAAGAGAGCTGGAAGGGAAGTCAGGATAGTTTATTAACTCTGTTTTGGTTTACACTTTACTCCTTGTCGTGGGGATCAATAAACACTCAGAGTCTCCACTGGTGTCCTGGCGAAAAAGCAAATAAACATATTTCTTATTATGCGGGAAATTCTTTAAGCTAATTAGCCGATGGTGATTAGCTAAGAATTCTTTTTCTTGATTTGAGTCAGTTAAAACAGCAAACTGTTGCTGTTTTCCAACTTACTTTACATCACTGGAAATGACATCTTTTTAGGTTTCAGCATTTGGGCAGCAATTTATGGTCATTAGCTGCACCACTGGGAAATTTTCATTTGCATTTTAAATTCTTTTAAAAAGCATTTGAGTAACTCCACAAGGAAGCATCTGTTATTAAAATGGACTCATGGCATATTCAAGCAATATTTAAACTAAATGCCAAAATGTATTATTTTTGTTACTTGTTGAGGCAGCAGTTTAAAATGTTAAGAAAAGGTTCAGGAAGTTGTTATCTTTCAAATCTCACTTGGGCCTGGTGATGGAGACAAGATCACTTATACTCTATATGCAAAAGGTCACTTCCTAGCCATATGTACTATAAGCAGTGTTGGTCTTATTTTCAAAGAAAATAAGTCTTTGTTACCTTATTAGGCAGGATGTTTTGTTTTTTCTTGTTTTCGTCACACACAGCGTACTCTCCAAGCCGTAAAGCAAAGCGGAAACAGAGGTCGCTCGCCTTCAACATAAAAGCTGAGCCTTTTGAAAATGTTGGTTGCAGTGTTGAGGTAAACCATTTATGTTTAGGGTGAATTTTCTCCATTTCTACTTTGTGTCACGTCTTTTCAAGTTTCACTACAGCAAGGAAAGCAAATGGTGAGTGTTGCCAGACCTTTAAGGGTTTTTTTTTTTTTTTTTACACAAACTGTGGGCCACCATAGCAGTCTGCTAGTGAGAAAAGCAATTGCAAAGATGTTTTTGGTGCAGCACCCTCTTTGCAGCAGATTACCTCAAATGACTGCCAGCAACCTCCAGCAGCCACTCACCATTTTTCCCTAGTGACCGGAGATTGCCAGGACATCGCTGATAAGTTGTTAGGCCTGTGTGACAGAGACCTGTTGTTTATGCAGCTTTGTTGAAATCGCACTGCTGTAAGCTTGCACTGTATACATGTAATTCTCGTGTTGCTCTTAAGCCTGAATAAATGGGGAGAGTTGCATCAGGTGTAAAATCTTTGTCAAATTGAAAATGTGAATCAAAATAATTACGTAAGATGATCTGCTGTGGTGGCCCCTCAGGGAGGAGGAAGAGGACAAAGATGAATAAGATGAATAAAAATGAGAATCTTTGTCTTACATTTCAGGCCCATCAGGGAAAGGAGAGAGATTTACGGATTTAATGTAGAAACTTAAACTTTATCCTGCTGTGATTTCTAATCTTTGTTCAATATTATTTTTTCTCCATATGGACTTTTTTCAGATTTTTTTTTTTTAAATTAAAAAATAACTGACCATAAACAGATAAGAAGAAATTTAAGTTTATGACTGCAATTAAACAATGCACATAAGAGTAAACTGTAAAACATTAAATATCCTGCATGGCATCCCTTGAAATCAAACCATCATCCCTAACTGGTCACTGCAGATGGCTGCTCCTCACTGAGCCTGGCTCTGCGGGAGGTTTATTGTGTTAAAAAGTAGTTTTTTTCTTTCCACTGTCTCAAAGGGGGTTGTTTGATTGTTGAGGTTTTCTCTGTATTATTGTGGGGTCTCCACCTTACAACATGAAGCACCTTCAGGTTACTGCTGTTGTGATTTGGTGCTATATAAATAAAACTGATTTGAATTGAATTAAATGTCATATTTGGCTCCAGCACTTACTAACCAGTGCAAGAAATCAGGAAATAGTATTATGCTATTATGTTTATTTATGCTGATTAAAAAATTCTGCAAATGTGGATCACAAAGGTTGTTAATTGTGGCTTCAGTCATGGAGCTTTTACCAAATGAATTTGGGTTGAATTTACAGTTTTGTTTGTTTGTTTTTTATTCAAAAATGATACTATTAAGTAACTGAAATGGTAATGTAGGTCTGAATGACTAAGCCCTTTTGGTATGACAATCATCTCTGCCCTATCGCGTACTGTGAACAGTCTGCGCTGCCCTTTGCAAGAGAGATTTGAGAGCTCCTGTTGTTTGATCCCAGGTTTAGTCTGCAGCTCAGAGTTCTTCCTGCTGCTGAAGAGCAGGAGGAGGCACGCTGCTCATAAACCAGCCTGAAAGATTTTATCTTCTATTGCTTTCAATGGAAAGCTTGGATGTTACATGATGCAGAAGTTATTACTGGATTTTATGACTACCAAACCGAGCTGTAGACTCCAGTTTGTTGCTGACAGTCATATCATGTTTTAAGTCCACATAATGCACTACTAAATTCATTTATTCAGAGTTTGTAACATCAATTATATTATTAACTGTCAAATATAAAGTTAAGGTGAGCTTGTTATTAAGAAATATTGCACTACGCTTTTTTCCCTTTACAACAGCCAACACAGTACACACAACTGACATGAAAATATTTTAAACAAAGTAAAAAAAAAACTTTAGAAATTAAAGAAAAGAAAAGAAAGAGCTAGTTTAAATAGCCCAAAATCATAAATTAAAGCTCAATGAGTAAAACTCAAAATTTAACAAAATGCAATCTCAAATCTGAATATTGCAAATAAGTGCCTCTGTAGATAATATAATATAATATAATATAATAATGAAAAATCATGCAAAATAGAAAAACGAAACCAAACACCAGGTATAAAAATAGCAAAGCATGGAAGTACGTAATGAACACTGCTCGGTAACAGAGGATGTTGCATCGCTCGCTAAGATAAGACAAATTTGTCTGGACAGGACAGGTGTTGTCTGTTGAGAACAGAACCACAATGATGCTCCTAGAACCAGGGTTCTAGAGGGACCAATCAGCAGCTGACATCCGAACAGCCAGCCAGGTTTAGCCAATCAAGAAGAGAAATGTAGACAGCTTCTCAGAGATCATCAAGTTCACACTCATACAAAAACAATATGCAGACAAACACTGTAGAGGGATAGAGAGACAATACTTTATTGGGCTTATGGTACTATGAGATATGATGTTCTGTCTAGCTGTTGACAGAACAGCTAGCTAATAAACTGCAGAAATGATGGCAGTAAGCTCCACTTTTTATAGTGTTAGAACCATTCAGCTCTCCTCAAAACTCCTGAAAAACACCATGATGAAAGACACGACTACATAGTTCAATCTTTTCATGTCTTCATCAGTTGTTTTTCAAAACACATTGATTTCATCTTTTAAATAGCAAACCTCTGCATTTGCTTTTCAGAGACTTCAAAGATTCTGATCTTCCTCCTGCAGGTCTATTTGTTGCAGTAGCCCCCTTCAAGACAACTTGGAGCCTTTTTATAACTCGAGTCATAACAGTCAATATCACAAGTGTGCAAAGGAGAAATAATAATAAAGCCTGTCTGAAAACAGATGAGGGCAAACAGAAATATGGTGCACTGTGTTATGAGAAGCAGAGCACTACTCTCCAGTCCGGTTCAGCAAGGTTTTTGTGCTGAGTAGAAGTTCAAAGAGTCAAAGTTCACTCACCTCCAAAGTTTCTGCAGAGTTTACATTTCTTGTTACTGAAGTTTCTCCCTTCACCAGTTTGTCCAAAATTGCAATTTCCTCTCTATTTAATTGCCTTGTATTATTTAAGTTGCAGCTTTAATTAATAAAATCAATATGTTTCTGCTGCAGTGCAATCAATCTGCGCATGAAAGCCCATAATAAGTAAGGCTGAGGATACAGTTATGGAAAAAGTAGACTTCAGGTGTGATTAAGATAATGTCAGGGTTGGTTAGCTAACTAAAATTATTGGTTTTTTTCTTGTTATAAAGGAGTGGTTTACAAATCTATACAGGGTGTATCCTACTTCTCGCCCTGTGACAGCTGGGATAAGGTCCAGTTCCCCCTCCGACCCCGTGTTGAATAAGCAGTTGAGACAATGGGTGGCTTAGTTTACCTATGCCTGTATTTCATGACATATATTGGTGCTTCCTTCCAATGCTGGAGTGAGCTATGTGTATTCAAGCATTTAGGCAGATTCATTCACACCTCTGGCATCTGGCACATCTCTTTCATTGCTAGGGTTTCATTTCAGATAACTTCAAGTGCAAACTTCACAGCTGGGAAAAAGGTATTAACTGTCAGGAATCAGTGAGGTTTGACTGAATGCCTGTTTTTTCATCCAGTGTAAGCTAAGGAAGCTAAGGCCAAGGTAAATTTTATCTATATAGTACATTTAAACAAAAGCACTTTCAAGTAAAAATGAGAGGGAAAAACAGAAGGTTTCTAACCTTCCTCTACACATGTAAAGGCTACTTACACAATATTTTACTACAAAAAGTAGCTGTTTGACTCCCTGAGCCTCGTTTTGCTGAAATTGTTCTTCAGGGAGGGAGAAAGACTTTTTGGTTTTGTTTCGGTCATTTAGTATTGTAGGATTTGTAGTCTACAACATAAAGCACCTTGTACATTTTGAATAAATCGCACTGAATTGAACTGAAGTGTTTGCATACAACGACCGTGGTTCCAGAGATCAGCGGTTGCTGAATGCTTGAATAAAAAGCCATGTCACCAGCTTAGATTTATAAAGTGTTGAGCTTGCTTGGTAGATATTTCCAAAGTCTCATGCAATGACAGCAAAATCATGGCCCATTTTTGTATGAGCCGAGACCCTTGGAGAGTCTAAAGTAGTTGAGATGGAGACCTAAACAGTCCAGAGGGAGTGTTCAGTTAAAGCTTTAAAGGCCAACAGTATTGTTTGTAGGTACTGTTTGTAGGAAAATGAGAGACTTAGACTTGGTTAAAATAAAAGATGGGACTTTATTACAGTAAATAAAAAGACATCTGATGAGGAGCATTACGCACCCATCAACCACAACCTCAACGTCTGCTTCGCTGCATATACGGTGAGCACACACCTGTTTAGCATTACGTGGAGCTTTGCTATTTTCTAATCTAACATGGAAATATTTTTCGAGATTTTATATTCTGGCAGGATTTGAAGGATTGCATGTTACCTGCTGCCTTTGCGCAGTTTACTGGGTATGTTGTAATTTCTGAGTGCA
This sequence comes from Simochromis diagramma, assembly GCF_900408965.1. Lineage (NCBI taxonomy): Eukaryota > Metazoa > Chordata > Actinopteri > Cichliformes > Cichlidae > Simochromis > Simochromis diagramma. Next base: position 14,480,771 of record NW_024387040.1, on the reverse strand, counting down.
TGACTGTGTGTAACACTGGAAATCATTTGTGTGATATGTTGCTATGGTTGGGCTGTTTCCATTTTGGATCTAGCTTTGTTCTAGTTGGTAGAATGCCTCTATTTGAAAAGCTCCAAGTTTTTCAACAGTAATCTCTTATCCCCTGAGTTCTTTTATTTGTTTTTATATATTTATTTTCCAAAACATTCATGCACACTTTATTCAGTGCCAGTATTTTGGATTTGGCTCTCATAGTTCATATCAGTATAAAACACCATTAACATTTGGCCAAGGGTCTCAAAAGGTGATAGAACATGGATTCATACAATCACTCGTCAATTTTTCTATATTTTGGTAGCAGGTAGAGGGATAAAGGCTCAATAACAGTTTCTCAGAAGTAGTTTTCAAAGTATTATGTTCAATCACACTTATATTTTGGGTTTCTTTTGGCCTGTCCAATTGCTGCAGTGTCTGTGGAGCTTTGAAAAGAGAAACACACGAGTGAATTCAAACTGTTTCTGCAGTCTGAATAAAACTAAATGTAGAAAAATAGAACAATACATGTGCCAACATACACAGAAATACAGTATATAAAGCAAAGGTTTGTACAATTCTAAGATAGTCAATATTTGATATGAACCACTTTTATTCTTCAACACAGCCTGAACTCTCATAGTGAAGCTTTTTTGTAATTTCTGTAAGCAGTATTCAGGAACAGTTCCCCAAAGTTCTTGAAGGACAATCGAAGGTTTTTCATAGAATGTTGGAAGCCCTTTTCTCCATTTGCTCTCAAGATGATCCTTCGCTGCTTCCATAATTTTGATGTCCGAGTTCTGGGGATGCCAGTCCATGAGTGATAATGTTGCATTGTGTGTTTTTCTGTCCAGGTGTGCTTCTACTGCATGGTGAGTTAGGTTACTCTGCATGCAACAGAAAAACATTACACACACACGCAGATGTGTAAAAAAAAAAATTCAAATTTTATTTGTCACGTACACAGTCATACACAGTACGATATGTAGTGAAATGCTTGGACAACTGCTCGTGACCTAAAGAAAACAAAAAAGGAAAAGGCTATGAATAAGATAGGAAATAAATATGAAAAATTAAAAAGGGTAAATTTAACTAGGAAGGAATAAAATATAAATTAAGGTTAAAAATGAAATAACTGTACAACACAAATTAGAATGAAGGGTAAATTTAACTGGGAGAATAAGATAAAATATATAAATTAAAGTTGAAAATAAAATAACTGTACAACAAAATACACAATATAGAACTATATAAGAATGTATGAAGAAATATAAATAAATATATACACAATAACAGCAGCATATACACAATAACAGCAGCGTGATTTAAGTAATGAAGTGAAAACAATGTCCAGAATGTCCAGTGTGTGTAAGAACTATATGTGTGGGTCAGTACTATGTGGTGGTGTGATTGAGAGACCGTATCGCCTGCGGGAAGAAGCTCCTCCTCAGTCTCTCTGTGTTGGTCTTCGGGGAGCGGAATCGCTTTCCTGACCTCAACAGAGAGAACAGTCTGTTGTTGGGATGGCTGAGGTCCTTCACGATCTTCCTGGCCTTGGTCCAGCACCGCCTGCTGTAGATTGAGTGCAGGTCAGGGAGCTCGGAGCGGATGGTGCGCTCAGCTGACCGCACAACCCTCTGTAGAGCTCGTCTGTCCTGCATGGTGCTGTTCCCGAACCAGGTTAAGATGTTTCCCGTCAGGATGCTCTCTATGGTGCACGAGTAAAAGTTCCTGAGCACCTTGGAGGGCAGTTGGAAGTCTCTCAAGCGTCTGAGGTGGTAGAGACGCTGACGGGCCTTTTTCACCACGGTGTTGATGTGACAGGACCATGACAGGTCCTGCGTGATGTGAACTCCGAGGTATTTGAAGCTGTCCACTCTCTCCACTGGGCACTCGTTGATGACAGGGGTCTGGTAGTTCCTCTCCTGCTTAGTGCTGAAGTCCACTATCAGCTCCTTTGTCTTACTGACGTTTAGAAGGAGGTTGTTCCTCTGGCACCAGTTCTCCAGATTCCTAATCTCCTTCAGGTAGGCCGTCTCGTTGTTATCAGAGATCAGGCCCACCACGACGGTGTCGTCAGCAAACTTGATGATGGTGGTGGAGCTGGTAGTGGCCACACAGTCATATGTGTACAAAGAGTACAGCAGGGGGCTCAGAACACACCCCTGGGGGGCTCCAGTGCTGAGAGTGGTGGAGGCTGAGACATGTCCGCCCATCCTTACTGCCTGTGGTCTGCCAGTTAGGAAGTTGGAGATCCACAGACACATAGATGAGCTGAGTCCCAGATGCTCCAGCTTGGTGGTGAGTGTGGAGGGAATTATGGTGTTAAATGCAGAGCTGTAGTCTATGAAGAGCATTTTAACATAATTCCCCCTTCTAGTGTCCAAGTGAGTGAGTGATGTGTGGAGGAGATGAGAGATGGCATCATCTGTGGAACGATTTGGACGGTAAGCGAACTGTAGTGGGTCCAGTGTGTCTGGTAGTGAAGAACCGGAATAAATTAAAAACAAGTGCAAGGTCCTTCAAAATAAAAGCCCAGCTATAACTGATTTGGGCAGCTTTGTGATGCCCAGTGTCACCAGTGGGCTGGGTGCTTACTCTGGCTAGATAAATAGTGTTGCTTTAATCATGTTTTTTTTTTTAACTGTTTGCCCTCCTGAAGTTTTGAAACTGGATGTGACAAGTGAGGACCTCAAACCTCTGCGACAGTCAGAAAGCAGCCATGACCTACAAAATTTCTTTTTTAACTCTCATGGGAGTGTAAAGTACACAATGAATGGGGCTTTTTGTATTAAAAAAAGATATGAAACTAGCAACTGGGACCATGATTTTAGAGAAAGTGTTCACTGAGGACAGAAATAGGGTAATTTTCTCATAGATTTGTATATGTCAGACTTCCACCAGAGTCATCACCCCCTGCTTGTCACTATGTATAATGCATATTTTTAAAATCAAGAATCTGTCTTTTTTGATAAGAAAAACACCACCTTGTGTAACCAAATCCCTGCCAGGCTCTTCTCTGGATGCCAGTTTGTTGATATGTATGAGTCTGTGGATAGCTTTCTGTTTCGGGAGTTTGTGCTGGAGAGGCCTCAACAAACAAGATAAAAGGGTTTGTATTGGCAAGTTTCTGGATTGCAAGATTTGACAAGATGACAAGGAGCACAAGAGAGTTTGTCTGCAAATTGACCCTAACACAAGTATTCGGAAACTCCTGCTGGTAGACTATTGTGGATGTAGCGAGCACTTCAAGAGGGATCAGAAGAAACACCCTGTTGGATCGAACAGAATCGAAAACAAACTATTAAAAATGATTTGGGTTAAATGAACTGTAGGGATCTGTGTTGTTGGACACCTCGTTTCCTCAAACCTAAAAAGTAAAAAGTAGAAAGTTAGAATGACTGACCCTACAGTCACAGTTTTTGTAGTAAATGCCTCAGGCTGAAATAAGCTAGGATTATCCTTTAAATGTGTTTCTTTTTACGAGGTAGCTGTTATGAGGTTGTCCATGTGAAAACTGCCACCGATTTGTCAAAGTAACAAAAAAGAGGGAGTTTAGAAAGGGTACATTCACTGGCCACTCTTTCACTTCTACACAGCTGTTCAAAAATGCTGTGAAAGTTGGTTTTTGATGTCAGATCTGCCACTACGGCCAAAGCTATCTTACCATTTACATTGCAGTCCACAGACAGACCATTAATCCAGCTTGAGTATAAGCTACAGCTCTTCATCCTTCAGCTCTTTCCTGGTGTTCTTCTAAAGAGATAAGATATTAAATCCTTTATTATGTGTTTGTTCGGTTAGACATGTGATCCAGAGTTCTCTATGTTGTTGGAGCCTATAGCTTCAACACCAGAGCACAGGGTGTTTTAAGGCAAATCGATTGATACGCAATGAGACAAAATGGCTTTAAGTTGCTCAAAAAGTTACCCGTTTTGGGGAACTTTAAAAAAATCTGAATGTTTTATTATTTTAAATTACTTGGTTTAGTTTAGGCATTATAGAGAGAAACTGTGGCAGATGATTTCAAGGTGGAGGTAGGATTACATCAGGGATCTGATCTGAGCCCATTCTTGTTTTTAGTGATGATGTTAGGCATGAATCTATGAGTCGACTATGATGATTATGTTTAGGTATAGCTGTAGGCACTACAAACCTCTTGGTTGGGATTAGGCATTTCACACTATTTGGTTAACTTTTAAAAGTCTCAACTTAACTAAGTTATATTTCAGAAAAATGTCATGATTTGGTTGAAATGCAAGGATTGCCACATCTTTTAAAGTTTGCTTTGGTGGTGGTAACTGGTTTCTCTGGGTAATACTGCTAATATAAAGTGTATTTCATGGAGAAACATGAAAGTTTGTGTGTGCGAACACGAACATATGGATTGCTTTTTCGTCCCTATTTCACATTCTGCAACGAGGCTGGCCTGTGAGCTGGTTTTGTTCAGATTGTGCTCTTTATGCACTAGCTTAAACCTCTGAATGTCTCTCATCTTCCTTTTCCTCAGCAAAAACCACCTCAGCCCAGTACTTTATCTGTGTATATTTCCTCCTCCACCACCTCATCAGACTGAGCCAAATGTATTATTTTTTCTATCAGTCTGTCAGCTGGAGGAAAAGGGGAAAAAAGCCAGAAGAGAAACAAATCAATGCAGGACTTTGCAGTGAAACTCAGTTAGGATTGGCTGGGCATCACCTCTCATCAGTATTCCATAATCATTCGCGGAGTCTAGAGCAGAGCATGGTCTTCTTTAATTGTCCCTCTGCAGGCAAAAGAGTTTAAAAAGAAGTAGAAAAACACGCATTCACAGAGCTGTCAAGACGAGCTGAGAGTAAATACAGCTAGCCATCACCCCAGCTCCTTACACACCCCATTATTTATTGGCCTTGCAGATGCCCTTGCCTGAGATTGCTTCTTTTGCAGCCCTCTCTCGTCTACCCTCCATCACTGAGTAAAGTCATGATCCAGCTGGGATTTTTAGTGAAGCTGTTGGCCTCAAAACATGCTAACCCAGGGCGCAGTATTTCAAGCTGACATGTCACCCCCGGTGCTGTAATCAGGGGCTCGGTAGTGCCAAGCAGCTGGTGCCATAGCTGGTCCTTCATCTCAACACACAGCATTTGAATGCAAGCTTTAAGCAAACATCTATCCAAGCTCAGTTTTGAAATTCAAAATGCAGGAAAACACCTGGTCTTAGGCGCTTGTCAATTATAATTCAGCCAGAGGCTCATTAGTAAAATTACTTCTCTTAACAGAGATGAAAGGACATTTTCATAATAAAACCGTCATGTTTCAAACGCTGCAGTTCATTGAGCGTGTTTAGCAGAGCACATACAACCTATGATGAGCTCACTTGGGGTGAAAATATTCGTGTGCACAAAATACAAATTTGCACACATGCACGGAATCAGATTCAGTTCAAAGGCATAGTTAGGAAACACGAGACCCCTTTGAAAAACTCAAAGAACGTGCACACAAAAAACCTTTCAATCAACCAATCTTTTCACTGTGAAATCTGAATTTATTTATTCGCCAAAAGGGGGGAAAGAAATGAGAAGCTCAAGGTACAATTACAACTCTGATAATGGAAAATTCTCATTTTTTCAGATTTGCTGGACTATGTTAAAAAACAGTGCTTTCTGTTAAAAACAGAGAGCACCTAAGTACTCAGATACTAAATGGGGAGTCATTTTTCTAAAAAGGTCTTTTGTTCGTCACAGTAATAATTCTTTTCTGTGTTTTCAGCTGACATTTACCTTGTACAATCGCTTTTTAGTGTTCAAAGAGACCCAAATCTTTGCGTTTAAAGGCTTATTCATTGGTTAGATCTTTTTGGAGGACCCAATTAGATTTGTATAAAAGGCAGGTGCACCAGAAAGGTTGAGCTTGGCTTCAAGCTTTAGATGTGCTAAAAGCAACTTTTTTTTTGGTAATTATTTCTTTTGCTGGTGTCAAAAACTATAATTACACATTATTTATTGCAACTTTTACATATACAAAAATGCAGAAATAAGTCGTATCCTGTGTTTTGCTCATACTGTCAGAAACGATGGTCCTGTGGTTCCACTTTGTAACTCAGCGAGCCAAGGTTGACAGATGCCATGTCAGACTTAAAAAGTCTTTCATGTTGGCGTCGTGATGCTCAGCTTTCTTTAGGTTTACATGGGAGTTGTCCATACAATGCCAGCAGTGCAGAACTATTAGTCTTTTTTTTTAATTTTAGAATGTAGAATATTTATTCTGATGCAATCCCACAGGGATTTATTGCATCAAGAAGTGCGTTGCCAGAGTTTAGAAAGATACGTTTTAAGGGGCTTTTCAAGGAGATCGCAATACTGAATGGGTGAGAGTTCCAGAGTCTGGGGGCCAAGAGGCATTTTAATCAATCATATTATATTTAACATCTTTACAGTCTCACATCTTCAGTTAAAATACTTAACCAAAGTCAGTTGTAAGTTGGCTGCAGGTAAAACATGAACAATGTGGGGAATAATTGCTGGTTTCAAGCTTCAGATTTCCTCTTCATCCTGACTTGAAGAGATCGGTGAACTTCTTGAATGTTAAATTAAGACGAGGGGTAATTAACAAAGATGGTGGAAGCTCCCTAAGGACAACCACCTCTTGCATAAGCAATGAATATCAAGTATAACATCTTAGGTGAGTCTCAGAGAGGGGCTCTGCATGTAATTGGAGTTGAGAGGGTCACCAAGTGCCACTGCAGAAATGAGAAGTACTTATCAAGATATGGATGATTTTGCCCTCAAGATCCCTCCTGTGAAAAGAATGGATCCTTCATGTGTGTTAATAATTTTTCTTTTTGCACAATATCTGAAATGATTTATGTTTGTGCACATGATCTATTTTTATTAACATTTTCAAAGTGTTTTTACTAAGTACATTCTTGGAAAGGCACTTCTAAGATTAGCTCTTACCTTTTTAGAAAGGGTTAGCATAACACAGCTCTAGAGCAAACCTGTGGGGAAAAAAAATGTTTTGTCACAGCTGTGTATCTTGTGGATTAGGACACACATGTAGCAGACAGGGAGTAAACTTAAAGTGCAGCTTTACTGATGCTAAATTCACAGGAAATATTAAAATGTTTGCAATACGAAGGTCAGAAATCTCATGAAACAGAAGCAACACAGGGCTCACACAATATAAACGGTGTACCAAAATTGATTTTCTGATTTCAAAAGGCTATATTTTTTAAAGTAATGAACATTTAAATTGGTGCTAATTTTTTTTAAATAAATGGCTGAATATAAAGTTTTATCTATTAAATCTCAGAGTCACTGCTGTTGTTAGGCTACCTATGGGCAACCACATGAAACTCAAAAATCCCCTCTGTCTAACAGTATAGTGTGTACAGTGTGTTTCGACTGTTATTGAGCCGAAGCTAAGAACTGAAAACATGAATGACAACAACATAAGGAACTCATACAAAGCATTAATAGTTAAACACAAAGAAATAAGATTGTGAAGAAGTAAATTCCAATAAAACAGAACTCCAGTCTAAAGATGACTAAAGCCTTGGACAGAGATCAATATTAACTGCTCAGAACTGCAGACAGGGCTTGTGTTTTATCAAAATGGGTACTTTTATTCACCTTAAAATACTGATTTTTAAAATCCACAAAAAGCTGAAAAGTTTTGCATCACTTTTAAATATTTAATGTTAAATTCAGCTACTCGAGATTCTGGGGTATCGGCCTTTGGGGGTTCGATTATATTCTTAAAAGTGACCAAAAAAGCTCAGTGTGTTCCTGTTCTGAAAAAGAAGGCTATTCCATGTTGGAAATTGCCAAAAAAAATAAACATTTTATTTGACTGTGTACTTCATTCACACAGCTGTGCAAATTGGCTCTAACCAAAATAGAAGGAGAACTGGGGAGCACCGGTGCACATCTGAGCAAGAAGACGAGATGATACTGTGTGTGTGTGTTCTTGTGTTCCTTGTGCCCTTTGGATTCATGTTTGGATACCCCGTTGGGCTGCTTATTATGGATTCCTGAATTAGCCACATTCAAGGCTCACCTTTTGTTGAGCATTCTGCTTCCTCCTTCCTTCTGCAACTCTTCGACACTCTTTTGTTGCTGTAGAGACTAATTTTACCTACTTTGTATGGTAGGTTGTAATTTGCAAAAAGGTACCATGCCTTGCAAGTCGATGTTTTTTTGTGCAAACTTATTATATCTGAATATACTGGAGTGAAACCTGCATGTTTTCATAAAATGTGAAGTGAAGTATAAATTATAAAACTGAAGAAGTAGTTAAAAAAAAATACTCGCAGCAGTAACTAAACACTGGATGTTTTCAATGTGATAGTGTGTAACACTTCAAACAAGATCTATTATGATTCGCGCAAGAAAGACCAACCATCAACTAATGCATGAGGTCATACTGACACACAGCCTGGGGCTACTGCAACCGCTTTCTCAACTTCCCAACAGAAACCATTTAAGCATAGCTCTACCACTAACACAGTTAAAAAAATGAATGCTACTGATGGTTGTTTGATAAACAAAAGTCTTAAAGCAGTTTTTGTGATATCCTGTGCTGTGATGCAAAACCAAAATCAATACCAAACTAGTTAGAACGAGCGTCCATAAACAAGCTGTATCCTGCTGTCACCCCCAGCTCTGAGACTAGTCCAACTTTCCTGGAAGAGGAACTGCACTCGCTATGAGAAAGACTGACATTTCTGGAAGATTCAGGGAAGATTCATAGAAAAAAAAGTAGCTTGTCTTTTGACATGAATATATAAATGTAGTGCGCGAGGGCTGGGGGATTTACTTTAGGTGGAGAATGTGCTGCAAGGTGTTCATTTCCATACAGTTTTACACTTGCAGACATAAAGTCTATTTTCCTCCTCATAGTACCATTACCTACGGGAAATGTATTCATCCTGACATTAGTCAGAAAAGGACAACTGTCTGTCATTAGTTCTTTTTTATCTACTAATTTCCCCAGTGTTCCCTGGCTTCTTTCCAACCCTCGTGGAAGTAATTTTGCTGAGTGAGGGTCATTTTAGCTGACTTTAAAAATAATGTGTGGTCTTCATTTTGTCTGACGTTCATCTTGCCTTTGTAATTGATGTCTTTGGAGTTAACCTCTCTGTTTGGTGAGGCCTGAGAAAAGATTAGTGTTAGTGTAGCTTATACGATCGCACTGGGTGTTTTGGCTTTACGGCTACAAGGACAACCTGATTGCAGATAGTGCAGAGACACAATATACTGTCATATCTGGCTACTCACAAAACAGTGAGTTTATGAAGCAGGATGAGAGTAGATCATAACTCAATGACCATGCATGTAGTAGAGTAATATTTCATTATACTTCGTACTATTTATCTGTATTGTCATCTTCAAATAATTTCACATCATTAAAAGACAGACTGGCAAGTTGTATTTGTTTTACTTAATGTTAATGCATAACAGTGCAGTGATTGTCATTGATACCTCACAGCAAGAAGGCCCAGGGTCTGAACCCACTGGCTGACCGGGGTGTGGTGAGGTTTAAATTTTCTCTCTGGGTTCTTTGGTTTGTGGCCACACCTCAAAGACATCATGTTAGATTAACTAGTGATTCTACATTGGCTGAAGGTGCAGAAGACTGGTACCCTGTCCAAGGTGTAACCTGTATCTTAACCTAAAACATAGGTAAGGCTCCAGCTCCCATGAACCTGAACTGGATAAGTGGAAGATGTCTGGATGGTTTTGTTTTAGACTTTAGTTGTAAAGACAAGTGTGTCTATCTCATCCAGTAGGACTATCGAGGAACCCGCCAAAAACAAAAAAGCAAGGCCAGGGATGGCAGCTCTAAATAAATAAGACTGTTTTTTTTATTATGCACCTGTTAAACAACAGGTTGAAATGTAGTTGGAGGATACTCACGCAGAAAGTAAACACAAATGATCAAAATCTTCAACAATTTAACCCTTTAAAGCCGGTCGGAGCGGGCACGCTCCATTTTGCTTAACGATTTTTAAATCCCGGTAGCTCTGCAACCACGTAAGCTAGCGCAATAATTGTTTTTGCATATGAAACCGGAGGAGTTGTACTTACATCTTATGCCATCAGCTTGTCCTAAGTCACAGTTTCCTTCCACATATAGCTTTGCAAAAACTGCATAAAAAGCACTTGCAGCAACAAAAACATAATATTCCAGAAACACGCTTTGCCGATCCGATCAGCTGTTTGTAACACTTCCTACGTCCATCAGCATGAACTATCGCATGTCCTCCATGTCCTGCCCGAAACAGGAAGTGACGTCATTTTGCGGAAATGTAGTTTTTTACCATCAGGGCCTTATGAGCCTATACTGGTGTTTTTAAAAGTTATCTTTGACTTTATGACTTTCTGTATCATTTCTGGGATGCTTAGGACTCATATTGCACTGCTGGAAATAGTTTATTTCGATGCAATATGCTGCTTTTTTTGCAAATTTGCATTATAATATTTATTTTCATTTTTCCTGCAGTATATAAAAATTGGTGTATTTCAAAAATAAAACTATGAAGACACTTAAAATAAATTTCCTGTGGTGGGAAACTATTTTGTGCAACTTTTTTGTATTTACAGTTTTGAGGGATAAGCCTCTTAAATTTCTCTAACTAGAAATATATGTTAAAAAAACAAAAACGATTAAAAAATGTTTTGTAGTTTATTGCACTTTTTTGCAATGTATGTAATTACTATGCACTTAATGCATACATATTATTAAAATTTGGGCTATAAAAATGGGTACTTTTATTCACCTTAAAAGCCAAAAGCTCACTTACACTGGTTTGTTCAAGGAGAGACAGATATGCTTCTTCATCACAGATGAAGGCAAAACACAAGCGCTTTCAAAAGAAGGCTGCCCAATAACATTTCTTAAGATTGCTTAAAGCAAACAAGGCCAGAGGATTGGGATGGACAAAGAGATAGAGTAACAATAATAGATGAGTGCATGTAAGGAGACAGTGAATCAAACCCGGAGAAAAACATGGTGGTGAGAATATTTTACCCTGGAATTGGGTATCAAAACAGACCAACCTGCAATATGATAACGAGTCCAAAACACATGTTAAAGTTTCATGAGAACTCGTTGAAGACCAAAAAAGACCGAGGAGTTCTGTTTAACAGGCTTGAGGTCAAACATTTCTGGGAGAACTGAAAGGCTGAGAAAACCAAACATGTCTGGCATCACAATAACATTGTGGAAATAGATTATGCTGGGAAAAACAGCCTGTTCTCACCCCTGCAGCGTCAATTAGTTTAGATTTGTCACATGTTTTGTGAATAAATGGCATGGCTCATTTAGTCACAAGGTGTCCTTTGAAGTCTGTGCCTTCACAGACTATTGGTGAGAAGGATCAGGCCATCCCAACGTGTAATTTGTCACCAAGCAGGGTTACCGTTGTGAAGGGGCATGTTTTCATCCAAATCACAGCTTTTCTTAAAACACTTTCAGTTTTCAGTGCCTAAATCCAACAAAGTACTATCTGGCGCTTGGATTTCAGTGTGTAAATCTAACCAAGTAGAACAAAATAAATTGTATTAGTGCTTAAACACAAGCAAATAGTTTTCAAGGCTTAATTTTTAGACTTTCCATATGCTGAACTAAACCAATAATTTTCAGTTCCTAGTTTTCTCAACTCTGAACCAAACCAGGAAGTCTTTAGACCAAAAACCCAGCCAAGTTGTGTTCGTATATACCTATACTTACTAGGGGTGCAACGATATTCGTATCGATATTGAACCGTTCGATACAGTGCTTTCGGTTCGGTACGCATATGTATCGAACAATACAACATTTGTAATTTATTTTATCAACTTTCCTTCTGACGATGCTGTCTGTGTTGAGCGCTCAGTGAATCTGCGTTCGACTACTCCGCCTAGGCTGCACTGTCGAGCGCAGATCCACTGAGCGCTCAACACAGACAGCATAGTCAGAAGGAAGAGCGCAGGGCAAGCTAGCAAGACAGAAGTTAAGCTCTCCTTGCAACATGGACCTCCCCTAATCTCATTCAGATCTGGCGTTTGGAATTATTTTGGTTTTCATGTGACGTATGACCCTGAAGGTAAGCGAGTCATGGACTAAAGTAAAACAGTATGTTGGATGTGCCATGCAATGCTCAATTACATGGGTGGGAACTAGTGTGTTAGCGCAGTTAGCTCGTTAACGTGTTGGCCGTCTAGCCCCATGCACGGGGCGATCGGCGGTATCTCGTTAACGGAGATTTGCCGTGTTGTGGCGTTAAGGTCATTTCAACGAGATTAACCTGAAAGCACTAGTGGGAACACAACGAATATGACTGCACATTTACGCCGACATCATCCTAGTGCAAAGACAAAAACAACAAGCATGCTACTAACTTTAGCCGAGATAATTTCTGTGGCTGCAATATGACGAGCTAAATAACCAGGGCTGCACATAAGTGGTCTGCAGGTGCGCATTCGCTGTCAAAATAAAAAACACGCACAAGGGTTAGGGTTAAATTTAAAAACTGTACCTTTGAGTTAAAATATATATTTATAATTTTAATAAATGACAAATTAAAAAGGCATGAACATTTTTTTGTATCGAAAAAATATCGAACCGTGACACCAAAGTATCGAACCGAACCGAACCGTGAATTTTGTGTATCGTTGCACCCCTAATACTTACCCAAGTAGTTTTCAGAGTCCAGTTTTCATATTCTAAACCAGCAGTCCCCAACCTTTTTTGCACCACGGACCAGCTTATGTCCGACAATATTTTCAAGGACCGGCCTTTAAGGTTTTGCAGATAAATACGGCAAAATAAAACCAGTGCTGGGACCAAAAAAAACCCAGATTTATTCATAACACATGGGGAAACTGAGTTAAGGATAAAAACCATTAAAAAAAATAACGATAAAAACCCTGAAAACGATAAAATTTCACGCCCTGAGCCTCAACTCTCGCAGCCTGATACTAAACGACTCACGGACTGGTTCCGGTCCATGGCCTGGGGGTTGGGAACCGCTTTTTTAAGGCCCAAAGCTGCTGGCTTCAGCTGATGTTTAGTTGCTTTTAGCGTCCTTCTAAGTTCATGAAATCCTCAATTTTAAGGTCTGAAACATGGTGAGTGACCTAAGCCCAGTCTAAGAGGCTGGAGTTTTTCTCACTGATAAAAGCTTTAGTTCCACAGGCCGAATGTTTGGAGTCTTGTTGCAGGATAAAGGTCCAGCTCTTGAGATTGGCAGAATTGTTCTGTACAAAGTCAAACTGTGTGTTGTACACTCCTAAATTCACCCCGCTGCTGCCTGCCATGGTTTTGTGTTTCTTTTTGTCCAGTTTTATTTGTATAGCTTGTCACACACTTCAGTTATTTTTTACCTCAAGCCTTTGTTCTATTTCTACCCCCCTGTGTCACGCTTATGTTCAATCAATTAATCACTTACCTCAGTGTATATATAGCAACAACTGCTCACCTCACACTGGCCAAATTGCCTTGTTTTCTTTTACTTTTTCCTTTTTTTTCATGTTTCTCATCATTTTCTACATGTTCAACCACTTTCCTGTTTTATGAACTTTGCCTTATGCTTGTTCCATGTCTGAATTATTAACCTCTTTTGTATGACCTCTAGTTTGTGGATTTTGGATTTGTACTTTTCTTTATTCATCCAGCAATTGGGTCTTTCCCTCCTGTGACCTTTACAGCTGCCAGCATCTGTTTCATAATCAATAAATAGCGAGCCAGTTCCAGAAATGGCCATATCTGCTGGAGCCATGACATGACCTCTCCATGATGATGGTCATGCCACTTTGCTCTCATGTGTCCACACAACCTTTCTTGCTTTAGTTCAATCCCATTTTAGCCTTTCAAGTCTTGCTGCTCATAAGAGATTGCATTTTCCAGTACAGTCAGTGTAATTCTACAGAGATTATCTAACTTGTACAATCTTTCAAAAGTATAGTAAAACTTTTTAAAATAGTTTTATTAAAAACAAGTAAAACACCCAAGTCACATAATCAGAGACATCACGGACTGAATAGCCTTACTGGAAAAAATAATAAAATCACATAATACACATCTGCTTACACTGCTAGTTTGGTTTGATATGTAGACACTGACTTCAGAAGTGTGTGAGCCTGTGTGTGTCCTCTATAGACTCCTGGTTGCAGCCATTAAACACACTGAAGAGGCAAACATCAGTCTCTGTCATACCTGCTCTGAGTGTTTTTAAAGCCACTTCAAAAGGTATTTTTCACTTAATATTTATGCTTTAAGAGAACAGTAAAAAGTTGGCTGTCAGCCATTAAAATGCGTTTCTTTTAAGTGAACTTTTTTGGAGTCTGTTTTCTGATTTTGATCTTTCGGATCAAAGGGAAATAAAGAATCATCTTTCACTTATCTGTGATTTTGACCCGAGCAGAGAAAGTGTGAGTATTACAGACGCAGTCACTTTGGTATTTCAGTTTCATAAAGACTGCTATTTTAAGAGGAATCAAGCATCTTCTTGAGGGAGGTGCAAACAGTATCTTTGTGTAACACGCCTGTGTTTGTGCCTCTAGCTCATAACAAATGACTTTCTTTTTGTGTTGCATATAGATTTTATGCAGCATATACGGTCTTTACTTGTGTCTTTTATCTCCAAACAGTTCAGCTTGAAGAGGGATCAGCGGGGGCTCCTATCTGCTCAGCTCTACATTCACACTATAAATAGAAATGATGTGTTTCTATATGCACATCACACTATATGGAAGGCCGTGTCTGCATGTTTTGTGCAGTTTTGGTTGGGTCAGACCTTGACTGCAAATATTTTAAACATTCTTGTCACTGTCCCTGGAGTCCAGTGCTCCATCCTTCCCCTTTCCCCCCTCTTCTCACTCTTGTCTTGCTCTATCCAGCTCCCTCTCGCTCCTTATCTCTCCTGTGTGCAGTCATTCGTGGTTGGTGGAGATCCCTAGAGTCGTGCCTCCAAGCTGCAGCAGAAACTTCAAGCACCTGTTACTCATCTCCCAGTCTCCTCAGCAGTACTTAAGGACAGGTTTCTCTTCTCCACTGTTGCCAGATTGTTCAGCTAGTTCCAGTGGTAATATGAGGCTCGCTAGAAAGAAACTCCTTGTTCATTTTTGATTCCATGCGCTTACCCTTTTTCTTGTCTGCCTTCAAGAAACTCCTGGTGTATTTCTCTGTTGCTCTTCTTATCTTGGATTCTTCTGGGTTTTTTTTTTTTTACTGCAGCTCCATATGCACCATCAAAATTACCTGCCTGGAGTTGGCAGGCGGGTAATTGCTTGCCTGCCTACCTACTGCTCCATTATATTTGCTGCTCAAGAAACATTTTTTTTGTGTGAATTTTCCTCCATAAGTAAGCATACTATAAATTATCTAAAGTCTACATCTGTCTGAGTGAAACATTGGCAATTCTTGATTGATATGTATCTTCAAATAAAAATTTTGAAGATCTTCAATTCAAAGGAAACTTGTGGTCTCCTTTTGATTTATGAAACAATGCACATATTACAAAACCTTCCTTTACTGGAGACTACATTTTAGGGTTATCATGTGCCTTCAGGATGTTGATGTGACATATGTATGACTTTGTTTCTTTTTGTACGGAGTACCCACTCTGTATCACCGGGTTTGTGCTCCACAACATATGGACAAGAAAATAGTGCCTGTGTAGCAAAGTCAGTGGTCACATGACTGGAGGGTTCATCCTACAGACTTTTTGTTGAGGTTTATTTTCACGTTGGACTTGGCATTTGTAGATGCATCACAGACAAAATTGCAGGACCTTGTGTAGTCTCTCTCTAAATATTTCAAAATGTATCTTTTGGTATGGGCAAAACCTAAATCAAGAGATCCCAGGTTGAAATCCTGGATGAGCCCCCAGTTCATGTTCTGTCCCCAGCTTAAGGGTGGCATAGATATCGCATGAGGTATGACTCCCAAAGCTTTTTCTAGCTGCTGAGAAGCAGTTTATTCACTTTAAAGTGCTCGAAACAACAAGCAAAACTAAAAGGCAAACATAAGACAGTTCTGTAACACAAACTCCTAATCAATAAACAGGAGAAAAAAGTAGTTCAGCAAAAAGAGCTTCTCTCTAAACTGCTGCAAAGTGTTCGATATATATATAGTGTATAAGTATGTACAAAGAGAATTTAAAACATGCTCTCAGCTAACCACAAAGAAGAATGTACAACTCAGCTCTCACAATTCAGTTATTAGCTTCTACTAACGATTCGCACAAACAATCAATGCTGCTAGCAAAGTAACTACTGACTCTTTGTTCAGCTGGAGGTCAAGAGGCTGCTGTACATCCAGTGATCCAATCAGCACACAGCAACTTATTCAAACCAGCCAATTAGCTCTCTTTACCCGTCTCAGCCACACAACTGCACATATAGAAGGGGAGAAAGAGCTACACACACCCACACACACTCTCATCGCAGGAACCAGACATGCAAAGAATAGCATATGATCATGGATTGTAATATCTAGAATGTGGTTTTGTATAGTCTTGGTAAAATAGGATGTCATAACCAGAGCTGAAACTAATTTACTGTAGACTGAAGCAAGACCCAGACTCATGTTTAACAAGATTTATTGTCACACAAGTTTGAGAACGAACAAAAGGTACAATGCAGGAGTTTATGGCTCAGGGAAGGCGATGGAAACGAGAAGCCTGTTAAAGTTTGTAGCCAGAGAGATGCAGAAAATAAATTTTTGAATCGCTCTGAGAGTCCTTACTTGCAGTGGAATCAGCAGTGGGGAGGTTGGACACTTGGGAGTTTTGTCCTGGGATCCAGGTGACAGTGGAGGGCGGGCAGGCAGGTGAATGAATGAAAGTGTGTTCTCTGAAAGACCAGGCCAGCCGAGGATTTTAAATATTCGTGACATCTCAAGCTGGTCCTTAAGTACTGGCTGGTAATGAACAATCAGGAACACGTGTCTGCCTGAAGAGAAGGAAACTGGGCCTGTTCACCTCCACCTGAGAGAAAGAAAGACCAGAAGTGTTAGAGATCAACAGGAAAACAATACCCCGATGGACCACGACAAGGCAAAAGACACCATCTAGATGGCAGCAAATGACATTATAAAAGGCTCCATTTACCATCATAGATGCTGGGTTTTGAACATTGTGCTGATAAAAGTTGGAGGATTCCAGGATGACATGTTGGCCATGACCTTTGTAAAGACTTACACATTTCAATTGGTCAAGCCACAGAATAGTTTGCCATTTTTAAACATTCCTATCCACGGCAAGCTGAAAACATCGTTTCTTATATACATGTTTTTATCTTTGTATTTTATACGTTTGAACTTGTATTTGTGGGTTTAAGGATGAAGTGTGTTCAATTATGTTTTCAGAAGACCGTATGCGTTGATTTCCATCATACAATTGTTTGTTTTTGTTTGTTTGTTTTTTAATTCAGCACTGCCTGCGGGCCTAAAGATCAAATGCATTCAATACTGGTTTACAGCCTTGTCCTTTGGGTACAGACATTTCTAAACCATTTAATATGTAAAATAAATTAATTATCAAGAAGTGATATTCCTATATTGTTAAACTAGTAGACCACGTAGCCTTTCACAGAGTGGTGAACACCTCCCTATCAGCACTTCTGCAATTCAAATGCTTTCTTTGTATGGTTATTCATGTTAATGACAACGCTTTTCTGTTGGCATCGTCATGGATTTGAAAAGCATTTCATTATGTTTTTCCTCACATTTTTACAACCTCTAAAGTTTGAAGAAATATAATTTACCTTAAATATGTGGAAGCCTGTTTTCTAGATGCGTACATTAAGCATTTTGATGCTTTTACTTTGAAATATGTAACTTTAGCAGCTGTAGCAGTGTAATTTGCCCAGGTTAATGCAGTCTCTGTCCTTCCTTCACTCTCTGGATAAACCAAACATCTATAGTAAAAAAAGATTCTGCAGTTATGTCTCCTATAATATTTTGGTGTTTAGGTTGTTTGGCGTTGGATGTATTTTCAGAAGCACAGATGCGACTGAATGATCATAGTAATATCAAAGGAATATTATAAGGATACTACAAGCAGCAGTGTGCCTCTATGATTTTTCTTGCCCAGGGACTACAGGTTGCTATTTTCACTTTGATCTTGAATGTTGCACTGCTGTACAGGCTACAGTATAGTATGCGCAAGAGAGTTTATGGTATATACTTTCATGACTAAGTAGGAGGAAACTGACAGAGAACAGGACTCAGAGAAAAAGGTGCAATTACAAATCTGTGTTCTGCTTCAGCAGTACAGACAGCTCCATAGATTTATCAATATGCAGCCCAGTTAAGCTACTGATATTTCAGAGCTGTGATCGGGTCCATGGATTCTAACTTGCACAAACCTCAGGCAGCTAAAGGATCAATGAGTCACGACAGTCTATATCAACATATTCAACTAAACAAACTCTCATGCTCTGCAAAGAGAAAAATTGTTACTTTGTAAACATTCATGAAAATGGGTACACCCTTTCGTCAAAGGCTGAAAAAATATCTCAAAATCATGTCTGTCATGTCAGCTCTGTCTGAAAGCTGCTCATATGAATCCTTAATGTGCCATTTGAAAGGGGAATATTTTTTTTGAAAAACACAGTTTCATCAGCAATCCCATCAGCCTTACAGCGCACTTTAGCGTCTTTCAGCTCACGCTGTTGGTTTTCAGCCAATAACTTTTTCACTGCATCATTTCTAGCCACAGCAGGCGGCTTGGGCCACAGCACACAAATCAGACAGCTGAAGATGTACTCAAAACATCAGATGTGGCTGTGTGTCTATTCTTGCGAAAATCATATAGGGTATTCCACACATGCCTAACAGAAAACATAAAGGCCAGTCAGTCAAAAAAAATAGCCGCTTTGTGTAGCAAATGGAAAAATGTATGGGAAACACTGTCGGGGTCTGCGGAGGCAGATCGTGTGGAGCGTATGAGGACGACCCAGGAACAGACACAGGCAAGAAGACAGAACTGAACTTGAACTTGAACGAGCCTTTATTTGGCAGGAAAGAAGTGATGCACATGAAACTATGAAAAACAAAGAAAATATGACGACTATGACTTCAAACTATGACCAGGCATGAAAACACAGACGTTCTGACAAATACAGAATGGAACACTAGACACAAGGAGTGATCAGGGGAAGTGGAAACACATGAGGAAACAGCTGACACAAATGCACATAGTGACACAGGGGAGGTGTAAAACTAAGCACACTGACTAAGGGAAACACAGGAAATAAAACAGGAAACGTAGACAAGACAATACCAACTTCACAGACTTTGCACACATTAATAAAACTAGACAAGAACCCAGAAACCAAGGAGACAATGACAAATAATGGCTGAGCTTATCCTTGACTAAAACCTAAATAAGAACCAAACAAACTATATAATCACAAATCTAACATAAGACAAATACATTCAGAGCGCAGGGTCAGAGGCCCAGCCTGTTACAAACACTGCAATTGTTTAAAATGAACAGCACGTTGAAGTTGTGCAAAAAATGCGTGAAACATGAGGCAAATATATTAAATAATTAGCTGACTGGCCTCTAATAAACTTTGCAAGACTTTTGAATCAAAAGTTTGCCATGTCACCTTCATCTATCACAGTTAGCAAGACGCAAAAAGTTAAAGACAAAAAACAAAAATTAGACATTTGTTGTATATTATTTTGCTTTTTAAGGACACAATATCATTGCATTTAATTTATAGATATTTTTCCCATTTGCATTGAATGCAAGTCCAAGTCCATAGTTCACCCCTAGTTTATTTTTTTTAATCAACTCTAAACATGGTGGAAACTAAATAGCAAGTTTTACTAAATCATCTTTGTCAAGTCAAAAGCCAGACTAAAGCAGTAAAGATTGTAAGATGAGATTTTGATGCATAAGCTTTATTATGTTCTAATCTTTTGCTTTCATAAGAAAGTGCATCACAGCTCTGATATGTGCCTGTATTGAGTTTTAAACTGCAGATACACTCTTAACATAAATGGAGCAGAACTGAATTTTCACTGATGCAACATTTTTCCTGTGTTAACTTTTCATTTTAGACATAAATGGGAGGAAAACTGGTCTCAGTCGGCTGGATTTGTTTCTTTCTTGCCGCTCATCGCTTTGCTGATGAGATTTCGAGGAAACAAAAGGGAATAACGTGGCTCGCCCGTCTATTATAGCGTTTTAAAAAACCACATTGATTAGCCTGCGGGGAGCCGCTGTAGTTACCGCAAACATTAAAACTAACTTCACGATTCATCCTCCATCAGAGCTCGTATGGGAGCTGGAGCATATCAAGTTTACTGCTGCTTTGTTATCATTAACATTCTTTTTACTACTATACCGTATAAAATCACCAACTTACAGCCTGTTTATTGGTTTCTATTGATTTTCATGATGTCATGAAGCATATTTTGAATCCATTCTTTTAATTCCCATAAGCCTTCATTATAAATGTTGCTACATCTAATCATGTATGTAATCAATATACTAATCCTCTCATCTGGCCACAAATAAATTCATGTGACTTTATGCTTGAGGGCAGCTATAAAGGAATTAAAATAATGAAACTTCTATCCCGCTTGGCCCATATTCTTATTATCAATTGATCACGCTGTCTGAGCAACCTCTCTGCACACGTGGGGTGAAATTAAATTGGGCTTCTCCTTGGAAGGAGGGGGAAGGGAAAAACACAACTGAAACTGGATGGCTAATTTTGTAGTTGGCTTGAATCAAGATTGCCCATTTGATCCATGGCAAGGTTTCAAAACAGCTTATCTCCCGAGCCATTGTAATTTACAGAGATTTGATTACTGGAATTGGGAGGACATGGGCTGCCACTAAAGGCTGATTTCTCCCTGAAACTCACTTGAGACTGAGTTAGACTTTCACCTGCACTGAATGCTCATTTGATTCTTGGTTCTTCACAGCAGCAGACTGATGCGAAGGTGACTGGCTCGGGACTTTTGGGAGGAACTCAATTAGCATTAATTTATACTTTAAATTTAGTTTCTCTGCCAGTTTCCATCCTGGTTACACTGTAGTTGAACACATTTTAAAGACTGTTTGTGTGTTGTTTATCATATCTTAGCCTAATCCCTCCCTGTTTCCAAACATATTTGTCCATGTTCAAATGTTGTCTGTATTTACCTCAGTGTTTTGAATATTCCCACACGTGTGGTATTCAAGAGATTACAGTCTGGAAATTTTCAGAAAGCTTGTATTAATTTTAATTCTATAACTATGTTCGTGTGAAAAAAAATTCACTCTATGTGAGCCTGTGAAAATCAAGGGCATCCTCACTACTGCTACATCTATAGGAATTAAGAGGATATGGAGGAGCCATATGCACTTTATATACCTCTGCTCTATACAAGCAGAAGTTTTGCAGGTTGCTGGTCTAAATGATTTAGGTGTCTGTTGACACAATGTCCCAGGCTTTCCAGGAGTACACATCCCAGCAAACTCACCCCAAGGTCAGCACATGCAATGGCTCTACAGACCTGTAAAATATTAAAGTTCATGACTATAAAGTTGTGAAAAAGACTGAACAAATATGACTTATTTCCCAGTAGAAAGCATCTACATGCGAGCACAGCTTAGGTCTGCAAAACTGCGTCTAAACAAACAACGTCACTTCTGGAGTAGTGTCCTTGACTGTTTAGCTCTAATGCAAAAGGACAGGTATGACAAAAACTAACCACAGCATGTCACCACAAACACCAGCTTGTTCTGCTGCCATAGGACCAAAGCAGCTAGTCTACAACAGAATGACAGAAAAAAGACTCAAGGTGTTGAAATGGCCAAGTCAAAGTCCAGACCTCAACCTGACTGAAATGCTATATTAAGAGAGCTGTGCATGAATAAATGGCCACAAACCTCAATGAACTGAAGCAAAGGAGGAGAGTGCCAAAATTCCTCCACGATGATGTAAGAGACTGATAAAAGTGCACAGGAAACTAGTGCTTCAAATTATTGCAGCTAAGAGTGATTCTGCAATCTACTGAATCATGAAGTGGACTTTATCCACTTGCTTTTTTTAAACAGGCCTGTATAGTAATATAGATGTTAGTGATATAGATAAATGAAATTAGATATAGATAAATGAAATTTAGTCAGACAAGCAGAAGGGAACCAATTACCCCCCTCAGGATCTCCCCCTTGGGGAGTATGGGATATGTCTCCTGCTGTTACAGGCTGTTTGGTCACTGTATAGCTGTATTAAGACCTTGGTTTACATTGCTGGCAGTAAGTTGGACTTGTTCTTGGTGGATCTTAGGCTACGTCCACATTAGCCCGGATAGATTTGAAAACGGCGTTTTCGTCTGAAAATGCTCGCTTCCACACTAGCGTTTTCAGTCATTTTCACAGAGTTGTGCGTCCACATTGAAACGGCCCAAAATGCTTACGTTCCAGTCCTGCTCATGTGCAAAAGCGAGTGAGCATTAAAGAATTTGAAGAAAAGCTATCTGGAGCATGTACAAACTGATATTAATCTTTTTAGGGCTGTCAAAATTGAGAGCAATCAAAACAACTGCTGTATAATGCACTCCGCTATCTTTGTTTAATTGGTCACATGACTGCATCACATGACTAAAATGCATCATTGTTTTAGAAAGTCTGCCTTTTTGAGTGTCCACATTGCGACGGGACAGCTCTGTTTTGAAATGTATGCTTTTTCGAGAGCGTTTTTCCTTGAGGAAAACACCTTCTCAGTGTGGACAGGAGGCCAAAACGGAGAGAAAACGATTCGTTTTCAAACGAAAACATACTAGTGTGGACGTAGCCTCAGACTATCCCAGGTTCATTTCATAATCTTTATGCATAAGGTATCTCAGTCTAGTCATTGGGTATCAGGCTCAGTGGTCCCAGGATCTTGTCTCTGCTTTTTACAGATGTTTTCTGTCTGCTGGTTTCTATTGACGGTTTCCATCTTGCACTGGATTGGTTTGCGGCCAAGTGTTAAACAGTTGGGATCCGAATTAGCACCTCCAAGTCTGAGAGCATGATTCTCAGCCAGAAAAAGCCCTAGTGGAGAAGTTAAAGTACCTTGTTCTTGTTCACAAGTTAGGGAGGGTGCAGAAGCTTAATAGATGGATTGGTGCAGGATCTGCAGTGATGTAGGTACTGTGCCAGTCTGTCATGGTGAAGAAAGGGCTGACTGAGAAAGCAAAGCTGTTGATTTACCAGTTAATATACACTCCTGCCCTCCCCTATGGCCATGAGCTCTGCTAGTGATAAAAAGAATGACATCAATGATGCAAACAATGGAAGTTAGCTTCCTTCAAAATGTGTCTGAGCTCTCCCTTAAAGATCAGTTACAAGGTGAGAAGCTTGGCCATTCAGATGGGGCTCAGAATACAGCTGCTGCCCCTTTATGTCAGCTTGATGTGGTTCGGGCTGGTTAGAGATCCTGGAACAGACCTAGAAAGACGGGAGAGACTGTGTGTCTTGGCAGAACGAGGTCACCCAGAAGGACATATGACTCTAGAAAGACTGATCAATCAGTAAAACTGACTCATTTTTGCTTTGCTTTTATTGGTTTCAGTGTTTAAAGAACTTTAAAACAGAGCAATAATAGGATGCAAACACTTGGCACACAACACGTTCTGGTTGTGCTGAGAAATCTGACCAAGACGTCAAATTAACTACATTTTCTGTATGTATTTTTAAAATGTTCATTTAGTTCATTTGACAGTAATGGTAATCACCCTCTACCCTTAATAGCTTTTGTTCAGCCTTTATTAGTTCATGTCAACCACGCCAGCCATTATGTGAGACCTAGCCATTGTTCAAATATTGGCTTTTATTTGAGAATTGAACAGATTAAACACATTATATTGTTTGTTCTGCTGCACTGTCTCTCTGGAACTCGCATATCTTGTCAGTGCCCTGATTCTCAGCAGGGTGAGAGTTTCATCTGTTTTTAACTCATCATGTCTTATTGTCACCTCTCCGCACCAAGCTGCCCCCTGCCCATCGGTTACCCACTGTTACCTGTCATATCCATGCTCCACTGCTCTGCCTGTTTCATTAGATCCTGTCAGCCATGTTGAGGTCCCCAGCTGCCCACTTCCAAATGCCCACACTGATATCTGCCTAAAGACAAACAGCTCAGGTCAATCAGAGCCACCTTTTTTGGCAATCTACACCTTTTGTTTCTTCTCTGACACTTCTTCTGCTCTGACAAGGCTTGGTGTGATCTCTAACACGTTCAGGTAGGAGTACATCACAAACACTGTCTGAAATAACTAACTGAATTTAACACTCCTAATTGTACCCACACAAAAATGCACACATACTGTAGATGTTAACATAACTTTAATGTCATCTAAAGGCAGTAAAGTGGGTTGATTTATGGTTTCAGTGCTATTTTCTTTCTTTTATTTCTTGGTGTTGATGATAGTGGTGTGTTTGACATAAGAAACTAAGGAAGATGAAAGGCAATATATTATATTATACTTGAGACTTTTTGGCAAACTTCAAAGGAAATTTAACAATTTAGCAGTGTGTGGACCAGTTGCAAAGGTAGAAGGAGAAGGCTGAAATTCAACATAACATTTATCATGTAACGCTAATACCAAGTTACCAAAAAAACATGAACCACAGAAGGAGAAAATAGCTTATTTACTTCTTTGATTGGACCTGCAGTTGTAGAAAAGGCAACTTGCTATTTTTACTTTGTGCTTCCATGGTTGGTGTGACAGAGGAGGATACTAGGAATAGTCTGAGATGGAGGCAAATGATCCAAAAGGAGAAACACTTTTTAAATTTATTTATTTATTTTTACACAGATTAGATTTGCAGGTACTGGTTGAAGTGCTTCATAGACCAAGCCGCAGAGTTTAACAAACAACTCTAGGGTTGGAAAATAAAAAAAGCCCACATGGATTTGCCAAAACTGGAGGGCCACTTAAGGCTGGCTCCAAAGGTAAGTAGTTCCTCATAATGAGGCCACATTAAAAGCCCCTTTTTAGAAACAGAAATAAGGTTGTTTATAGGCCTTTGTGGGGGAAAAAAGATTAATTACCCTCCTTTTTATAACTTTGAAATTGTGAATTCATATATAACTAACATGTTTAAATTGTATTAAGGCATACAATTATGCACAGGTAAGATGTGTGGCTGCTAAATAATACATACCTAGTGCTCGTGTCTGGTATTCTTATAATATGAGCACTAGTGAGAACTAGTTAGCAGGTAACTCTATCATACTGTTTACGGATGCACCTTGCTAACCAAGTGAGCTAATGTTAGCCTTTAACTTATCAATCCACCCTCTTGTGAAAATACTGTAAATTCTGACTCTGAAAGACCAAGATGAGGGCAGCTCAAAAGCCAAATTTGAACATTTAAAGCCATTGTGATTCCATCCACGTGTGGACTTTATACGTCTGAGTTAGCCAGCTGCTAGCTGAGAGTTTATAGACGGGCTGGCACTTCAAAATCCTACTTAAATGAGGTAAGGTCTCTTAGGAGTTGCAGACCTGAAAATTTGAACCTATTAACCCAAGGGCTTTTCTTGAATTCTCAGATTTCTTCAGAAAACTCATTTTTTAAAAAGGTTTTAACTTGTTTCATACGATGCAATTATGTAGTTCAGGTATTGTGCGCATATATCTCTTTCCATAGTTTGTCTTTGGTCCTGTCTCTCTCTCCCCCCAACCCTGACCTGCTTTACCTCATGAGCTACAAATAAATTTGAACTTAACATTCTGCTGCAGTTTATTCTAAAACACAAATATAATGTGTAGATGGTGTTGAATAAATATATATTTTTAGTCTATATTTAAATTGATGACATTAAATGTTACAATGGTAGACAATGTTAAACTCATTGGCCAATTTATGAGGTGGTAGCGTAATGATGTGGCTGAGATTTTCCTGGCACACTTTGAGCCCATTTGGACACCACAGTTCAGCATTGTTTAAACTCCACAACCTACCTAGTTGTGTACTGCTGCTGCTGCTGCTGTACCATGTACTGCTGTCCCTTCTGATGGCTAATTCCTGCAGGATAACACATCATGTTACAAAGCTCAAATCATCCCAAACTGGTTTCATAAACTTGATGATGAGTTTAGTACTCAAATGATCTACATAGTCCTTTGGGATGTGGTGTAATGGGAGATTCACATCATGGATGTCCAGCTGACAAATCTGCAGCAACTGTGTCGTGCTATCATGTCAAAATGACCAAACATCTCAGAGTGTTTGTATCGTCTCTGCCATGAAGAATTAAGGCAACTCTGAAAACAACAGAGGGTCAAACGCAGATGTACCTTAACTAAAGTGACTTAACTAATGCCAGTGACTTTACTTAGTTGAGACTGTGAGTAAATATTAGCCTACAGGTGGTGAACCAGCAGGGAAAAAATAACATCAGCGTGTCAGAGGGAGAGATGTGAAAGCGTGCAGCTTAAATACATATGTTTTTTTTTTTTTTACTACACTACATAAGAAGAGTGTGGTATGGAATGGGTGCATGGTGCAATGCAGAAGGATTCTTTCCATACACTGAACAAAAAGAGTCATGTGTACAGTTTAACTTATTTGAGTATATTTGTACAAGATGCACAAAAAGGTGACAAATCATGCAGTTCTTCTTGTTTGTTTTCGTGTCCGTCTGTGGACAGAGGCCTGAATGTAAAATCAAACACATGAGAGGTGCAAACTAAAGAATCTGCAACGTAACTATGTAAAAACCCCACACGGGTGGTTTAAAAATGTGAGGTTAAAACAGGATTGTGTATATTTTTTGCTGTTCTCAAAAAGTACTTTGAGAGAAACTGTGTTCTTTGAGGTTTGTCGCCATTAGAAGCACTTCACATTTTTCCCCTCGGCGTACCTGCAGCAGCTTGATTTGTCTGTAGGTGCCTGTTGAAACCCAGGCCACGTAATGAGTGGTTACACAGCACAGTGGGACCAGAGTAGCATGGCAGTTTGAGATTCATGCTTTATTTCACACAGCAACATGCAGCACGGCTTGGGATTTGTGGTGGGAGGTTGATGCAATTGTCCTTTCTCTCTCTGTTCGGGCAAACATGACAAGTTTGCTCCTATAGATATCCGCTGTTTGGAGAAACATCGTTAGCTTGTACAGTGTTTTAAAATCCTTTACAATCAGATTTTATTGATGAATTGATGATACTTTTTCCTTAAAAAAAGAACAATTTCTGGAATAAAAGCCTTCGTATTACGGATGGAAAAACTGGAAGCAACACTGCAAAACCAATTTAACCAGTTGTAATAAGCTGAAGGAAGCAGTAAATAGCAATAATAAACTCTTATGAACAAGCGATGAAGTCAGAATGCATAAATGTGATCTGCAACAACTGAAAATTGCCCCTCGGCTGTGCAACAGGGGAAGTTTTCTTTGTTGTGTTCCTAATTTAGGGGAAATAAACTGGGAACTGTTATTGTTGAAAGAGGCACCATTACCTCCTTTCAATCATATCATCTTGCAATTCCGTCATCTATGTAGAGAATAATGGGTTTTATAGGCTACATAAAATTGCTCCCTCCCCAATACGCTTTGAAATCTCTTCTCTCACATGTAGGTTGAAAGAGGGTGAATTTTTAAAAAGTGCCATGCCAGCTGCCTTTATTCAGGTAATTAATGCTTTCACTTTTTACTGATGAGCTCCCTCGGTCGCATGTGGGAGGCCATTGTGAGGGAAAGCTCTCTGTGCACAAAAACAAAACATGCTGCCAGTTTCATTAGTTGTTCTCCCATTTCAGATCTATGCCTTTATTTGGCTCTCCCCGCTGTCTGAAAGTGCCGAAATGTGTTTTTAACCCTTTTTTCCTTCAGAGACGCTCTAAATAAAAAAAACCCAAAATAAATGTATTGTTCATCAAATAAGCAGCAGCTCGCCACAACACTACAAAACACTGGCTATAGATTAGTTAAGAGACCAAATCAGTTGTTGCATCTAAGGATCTGACCTCAGTTTAAAAGCCTTGGATGTCATTACTGTGGGGCTCCTGATGTTTTGGTAGCTTGCCAAAAAAGGGCTTTAGTGCCAACATATCTGTAACAGTGACACAAATTAGCCAGCAAAGTGCATCTTTTCTTGATCAACAGTGAACCTGAGATCACTGCTGCTAGGGAGTCAGACTTTAGCTGTGGTTTTAAGTTTGTAGTTGTTTATTTTTTGGCATATTTACACCATAACCATGTCGAGTTACTTACCAGGGGTTCCTGTTTGCTCGGAACTCAGTCATTTAAAAAGAACTATCACCAAAACAAACACTCAAGCAAGTTCTGAAGTTATAAAGATCAACATTTTTATGTTATTTAAAGATATTTACTCATGATGAGCACTGGTGATAATGATGTCTTTGCAAAGTGCAAATCACACCAGATCAACAATTTTACTGAATGTAAGATGTCTGCGTGTAGAGATTTGAATGAAGACTCTAATTAGGGATGCAACGTTTGATGCAACAGGGGTTTAAAAACATCCGCGAGCCACTGGTGCCGCCACTGCTGGCGTTCCCCAGGAAATGAGCACCAGTGTCTAAATCAAGTCCACAGCAGATGTTTTTTAACCCCTCGTACCATCCCTGCATGGGGTAACACTACTTTTCCCACCACTTTCAGACAGCAAACCAATTAATTTCATTTATTTAGCTTTGCCGTGTGGTTATATGGTTAGTTTGTTTGGAAGCAGGATTATTTGAAAACCTGTAGGTGAATTTCGATGAAAGCAATAACAGAGGTGAGGGATCTGGATAAGTATGTAGAAAGTATTGTTTAGACTGAATTAGAAATTGTGCGTGCTATCTGCACAAATTTGATTCATTTCAAATTGAAATAAGGGAAATGTGGAAGTATTTGTTGATGTTTTGACTTTGAACGTGGTGTGATTATTGGTGTCAGTTCAATTCAGTTTTATTTACATAGCGCCAAATTACAACAGGCATGACTTCAAGGCATTTTATATTGTAAGGTAGAGATCCCACAATAATATAGAGAAAACCACAATCAAATGAAATTCCTCCCTTTGAGCAAGCACTTGGTCTAAAAAAGGGAAAATATCAAAGGAATGGCACTTCTCTGGGTGAATGCCTTGTTGATGTCAGTACTTAGCTAGAAAGGAAACAGTAACTCAAATAACCACTCACTAGAAATTAGAAACTAGAAACTAGATTTGCATGTGACTTGCAAGAGCATGTTTGAATATACAACATGTCAAACCTTGAGGCAAATGGGCTACAGCAGCAGAAGACCACACTGGGTGTCAATCGTGTCTCCAATTCATAAAAGCTCAGAAAATTGGACCACAGAAAATTGGACAACATTGCCTGGTTTGATGAGCTTGATTTCTGGATGCTGCAGGATTCAGATGGTAGGGTTGGAATTTGGTGAAAACAACATTAAAGCAACCGTTCGTGCTGTTGTTGGTGGTCTTATTTCACACACTTTGGGCCCCTTAGTACCAGCTGTGGATCATTTTAACACCACAGTCTACCCGAGTTTTGGTCCTGACCATGTCCATCCCCTTATGACCACAGTGTACCTATCTTTGATAGCCTCTTTCAGCTGAATAATTTACCATATCACAAAGTCCAATTTCTCTCACAAACTGTTTTCTCGAACATGACAGTGAGTTCACTGTACTCAAATGGCCTCTGAGGTCACCAGATCTCAGTCCAACGGAGGACTTTCGGGAAAACGAGATTGACTTTGCATGTGTGCAGCTGACAAATCTGCAACAACTGTGATGCTATCATGTCAATATAGAATAAGATCTCTGAGGAATGTGTTGAATCTGTGCCATGAAGAATGAAAGCGAATCTGAAGGGAACAATTTGGCAAAACTCAGTATTATTAAGGTGTGCCTAACAAAGTGGTTGGTGAGTGTATGTCTAAGGGACTGTTTTTAAATCTATTACCGAGGAACTCATTAATAGTAAAACTCTTCTATATGTTTTTTTTCTATATCGCATTTACAATGCTATTAGCTGATATCTGACTCTGAATGTTACAGAAGCCGTGTAACAGAGCAAATACAGATGAGTTACAGTGAATCAAACCGCTGCTGCGGACATTTTCCATTAATTTCAAAGTACAGCTCTGCCCGAGTCGATAAAAGGATGAAAAGTTATGTTTGGCTGAGCATGGACTTTAGTTTAAAAAAAACATAGTGGTGTAAGATGTGATCATACAAGCGAAGAAGGATGTCTGATTTAAAACAATGTGCCCCGCAGCAGCCGTGGCATGGTAAACTTTGAATCAATTTTGACACAATTACACTGTTTATTTGCATTTAGATAGTTTTATCTGCTCTGCAGAGTTGAATCCGACACGTTCAGTTGTCTTCCCAATAAGAGCATTAAAGGACATTTCCACGTCTCGTGAAAGAGCCAGATAAGGATTTTATGCAGAATTATGCAAAAATATAGCAGGTGCTGTAGGATTACCATATAGATGCAAATTAAAACCCAGCTCTGAGCCATCAGCAGCCATTAGAGGTGAGCTTGTAACAAGATAACACGCTCCCTGAGATCAATGCTGCAAAGATACTGAAGGTGTGTCACTGCTTGCTGCTAACAACTAGCCTCATGTCCTCCAAAATAGCTAAATAACATCTCCTGCTGAGGTGGTGATATGATCACGTAAAAACATCAGCTATATGATCTTGCGAAACAACGCCATTTATCTGACTCTTTCTACTCCTCCTCTCCTCAGGGTTTGTCCCTCTCATCTGCCTCATTAATGATGTCAAAGTATGGATAACAGTGTGATTATTCCTGCCTGGCCAGAACGCTCTTTAGTGCCTGCATGTGTCATATCTTAAATGACTCTTGATTGCGGGGATTTGGCCTGAAGGAAACTAAAAGCACATCGCCCATGTGGTTTTTTATTATCATGTCAGGGAAGAGGAGGAAGAAAGGGCCTGTACTATTCATCAGAGACATTCAGACAAAGCGTATTTAACCACAAAGAGAGGGGAGAGAGGAGCAAGGCAAATAGGGACAGGGTAAAAATTTCTCCCGCCTTGACAGACTTAAGTAGCCTATTACATGATGGCGAGGCTTTCATCTATTACTTCAAGGAGGTAGAGAAGATAATCACCACTGTTATTCCCCATCTGATGTGCCCCAAGCCCCCTATTACCCCGTGGCCTGCAGCACTCTGCTGAATATATAGAGAGAGGGCTCATCCTCGCTCAAAGACAGATGGTCATGAAAGCTTCCTCCTGCGCAAAATATATGAAAAAAAGACAACAAGAACAAGCCATCTCTCACCCAAAATCTTCCAAACACCTCCCTCATCATCTTCCATCATCACTTATTTACCTGTATACATGATAATTAGGTTAACGAGAGCAGGACCGTCCTCGTCTTCGTCCAGCTACGCTGTTTGTCCCCTATCTCTCGTTTCAGCTCCGTTCCAAAGACACTGAGATATGAGGGAAGGATCATTTCTTGGGTCATTAGTTCTGCTAATCAGCTCTCTAATTACAGGCCATTACAGCTGGGTGTCTGATGCATCTCTTCTCCCCAGGACCTTGGACATGATGCACTCTGACACTTTGTCTCCCACAAACAAGTAGCTGCCCTCTGGCTGAATGTTTGACACGTTAACCTCTGGATAAGACTGTTTTTACATGAATGAATCTTAGTATGCAGTCACACCAAACATGCCTGCAGCAGTTTTTTTAATTAATTATTTAAAGGAATGCTCCACTGGCTTCATTTCAAGCTCTTAGTTTAAACTTAAACCACACTAGACACTGAAAATATAGTCTTAGTTTTATTTTAAGCAAACTCCAGGAGTGTTTGCTGCGAAGAAGTGCTGAAAGTTTCAGATACAGTAAAACGGCCACATCATCATAATCACATATACTAAGACGCAACGAGCTATTATTATAACATTAATGGAAGTGAATGATGATTGGCTACTTTGTACAGCTCAGCAGAGGGTTGCTTGTCATTATTATTCCATTTTATAAATGTGTTAACTCATCATTACCTGATTAATGAAACCAGGTCTTTTCAATTAATTCATTTTTGTGAACAACTACACAGATGATAAAACAAGTCATAAAACCAGGACATTTCTAATTTATTGTTCTGCATGAAAGTTTGTTCTTAAGCCTTATTTATGGTAACCACATTAGTTGTGAAGTCACTGCCCTGTCACCATTTATACTGGCACTTGAGGTGTGCGAGTTATCTCTGAGCTCCACCACTAATGTGTGGTGTGGAAAACAGACTGACACAGTCAGACTCATGTCTTCAACCTGTCTGCACCGGCTGTGCTGTGTGCAGGTGCACAACGAGTCAAACAACACCAAAGCATGGCAACGACATGGCGAACAGTAGCTGTAGTGATGGCTCTTTTTGGCATGCACCACCGTGCGTTAGGGCAACAACGGTAACCAAAAAACAGATGTTACCAGGTCGTAATTGCCAGTTTAGGTGAGATTTTGGTGTTTTTAGCTGGGAGTTAACCAGATATGTAGTTTCCATACTTCATCGATTGTTTACAAATACAGGTATATTAAAGAAACTCTCTCTCTTTGAGAGATGAACTGACGATGGTTGTCCCAAGCATTTCAGCAAACAAGCCCTTCAGATTCAAAGAACCACACAGTACCTAAAGAAGTCACGGCCCTGAGTTTATGGACTCTTAATCTTGTGTTCTTGGACTTCAAAACATTTTCTGTTTTGGTTGTGAGTTTGGCTTTTTAGAATTATTATTCTTTAATTCAATATTTAATTCTTTGTTTTGTGATGTACACAAGGTGATTCTGAGAGGCATAAAGATCTATCATTGAAACTTTTCATACAAGCCTCTGGTTGCCAAAATTAACATCCTTCTCTCCAAAAGTCTTCAGAAATATTTGTATGTATCTTTGCAAAATGTCAGCTTCACATAACTCACCGAATTTTATTAAGAAATGAATGGAAGACATCAGCTGGAACGGCAGGCGAAACAACTACATGCTCACTAAGATATAGTTTTTGCTTAAAAAACAGTTATTTGTCCAATATGCATTAGTTTTGCACAAAAGCCCTTTCATTAATAAGAAATTCCCACCTTCTTTCCCTCCTTTATTTAGTCCTCATGTCCTTGAAACAACCCTGTGGTTGTCTTAAGGCCGCTGAAACTCTTGCTCGGCTCAAGTTCTGCTCTTTGGTGACCTTTTAGGATAAAATAAAGTCTGACAGTAATGCTGCTTTTTTGCACTCGTGTCTAAGAGAATCTGAACCTAATACGAGACGATCCAAAACAGAAGGTATTATGGATAAAAGGTTGTACATCTGAGGGCTTTACCTGTCGGGGCTTAAGGACAACTTGCTTGACTATCATCTTTTAAATCTCCTCTCACAGGCGACTGTTATCCACTTTTTCCTTTTGCATTTGACATTTTATTTGGTTTTTTTCAGACTTTTGGCAGAATCCAGTGGCTTAAATTTACAACTACACCTATGTATTAGAATCACACCTCACTAGTACGGACTTCCTTGTGGCAGCAGATTTGGAGATTATTGAGCAGAAGATGGATACATCAAGTATAAAAGTTGTGGCAAAGTGTTTAGATAAGTCTATCATGCTTAACAAAAGTTAAACGGAAGGAAATTAATAGGATTGGTTTCGGCTACCCCCTGCTGACAAAATCTCCCGCTTGCCAGAGTTGACAGTGAATGCACCTCTCTCCAACAAGAGTTTCTTCAGAGTCTGAAAACTTTTCAGGTGAGTTCTGCAGTTATCTACTGTAACTGTGTGGGTAGAAATCAACAATTATATGAAAACCAAATGAACTAATGAAAATAATGCATATTTTTCACAGCTTTAAAAATATTTGCATTTGTACGGATGTCGCTGTGTTTACTTATCAGTTGATCCATTACATTGAAAAGTTAATTATGTTAATAATCATCAGATGATGGAACCTCTGCCCTGCCATGAGGTTAACATTAGCAAAGTAAAAATGGGATGGGTTACCATGACAACACTAATCAGTTCAACCACTTCAGTTCATCATGTTTTAGCCATAAGTTAAAGACATTCCCATCAGGCTTAGCTGGTGTTTTGTTTTTAAATTAGAAAATGCTAGGATGCTAAAACAGTACACTAAGAAAGTAAACAAAAACACATTACAATCTCATTCTGAGTATGTTAGTATCAATGGAGATATTTAGGATGCAGCTGAATAGTTAGTTTTTTCTTAGCGAAAAGAAAGAAGTGACTCAGAACTATCTGCATTGCACCTAAATTCTCTGTATACTAAGGAAAGGCACATCAAAGGTGCTTCTTTATTCACCTTCATCAGGAGATAAATACACACCGGAGATAAATGTCCTATTATTTATACTGATGGGCCTTCCCACCATTCATGCAGACCACCAACATAACTGACAAGTTGTGCAGATCATTCACATGTTCAGTAATAGGAAGTCAAACTCACATCTTATTCTATTACATTTATATTAGTTTTAGTTACTATATTTTCAGACTTTGATTTATGACATAAAATATAAATCTTTATATTCTGCTTTATTCTTACAGATTTACTTAGTAATTAAAGTTATTAAGGGACCAGCAAAAGCTTGGACTGGCTCAGTGGGTGGTATTAAAGATCGACACACTGCCAGACAAGTCACAAAGTGGCTGTAGGGGTCGTAACATCAGGCATGAGCAGGCCATGGGACTTCATGGGGGGAATTTAATAACCAGTGGATGACATCATAGTGACTTTCTCCATAATGACATTTTCTGTGGATTGTGTAGAAGTCTGTGATAAAATTGACCCTCGGCTCTCTTGATTGATGACTTCAGTAAACACTCTTGTGATTAATTTATGGTTTTACTGAATACAACGTGATGTTAATTATGTAAATTATGGCTCCCATTAGCGACAAAATGAATGATAAAGTGCACTGTACTTTACTTTGGGTCTATCTTATAACTGACAAGTCGCTCCACATATCTCTTGGTTTCAAAGCCACCGCTTACTCGTGATGTCTCATTTCAAAACTAAAACGACAACCGACGAAATGCTTACATCAAAGGTTCAACAATTTGACAAACCAAGAGTAGACGTTACCGTGGCTAATTCAATCTTTTGTACGCAGTTTATGACTGAGGTCGACTTCTTTGTTCAACATTTGGAACCAAAAATCAAGACCTGATCAAGAGGGCAGCAGCGTTTATGCTGACAGGGCAGGAGAGGGAACAACATCTGGATCAGATGCAGTTACATAATAATAATAATAGTAATAATAGTAATAAGAGCAACTTCAAAAGCAGCCACACCAACCAAAACAATTATTTTCTTGGTCCTTTAGAGTGGAGTTAAACTCCACTTCAGGTTGTTACTAACAGCCTGTCACAAAGCACATCATTTGTGCCCCTTTTTTAGCTCAATCTCTGAAAATTACAAAATTAACACAGCGTGTTAGTGCAAACATACTGTTGTATGCCTCTCAAGGTTATTCAAAAAAAATATTAACTTAAATTTTGGCATGTTTCGCCGTGTGTGCACTGTGACCCTGTAAAGTTGAAAGAAAATGAAAAAGAGGAGAAGCGTCAGACCTTAAAGGAACCCATATGGAAAAGATATATAAATGTTATAAAGTTTGTATCTGTCTTGAGTGAAACTTGTATGAAAAGCATAAAAGAGTGAAAACAGATATAAGATCCCTAGAAAAAATATATAAATGAAACTTGTATGTTTTGGATACTTACAAACACAATGTATGAAAGTGGCAACTTTCATGAGGAAATCATATAAGTCTTATATGATTCACTACATGAAGTAGGCCACATCTTATGCATTATTTCTTTTCCATATGGGAAAACCCAAAACAACTCGCTACTGCAGATGAACAGTATCTAAAATACATTTTTAAAAAGCCATCAAAAAGAAGCCATTGTTACGCAAGGGAAACGGGGTGAAAAGGCTGAGCTATGCTAGATTACACAAGAACTGGACTGAAAATCGTGGCAACAGATAAGTCATGAATCCAGATTTGAAGATTTTGGATCAATTATTCCCTTAAACAATGGCAATATATTTAAAAACAACATTTCTTAAATATTGCGTGAAAAGGCCTGGTTATGTACACAGGTTTATATAGAAGTGCCAACCAGCAGGCAAGTCTGCAGCCATAGAGAGACAGCCACTTAGCAGCAGGATACAAAGAACATTGATGTACAAAATTTCCACAGCCAGTGGTAAAACGTAAAGCACAATGGTAGACATTAACCTCCTTATTGAGATGCTGTGGGGACAGCTTGACCGTGTACTACATAAGCATTGCCCATTAAACCAATCCAGCTTGTGGGAGGCCCATTTAGAAGGCATGGGAAGGAGTGTAACCAGGTTACCTCAACAAACTGCCAGCTACCATGTAAAACATTTATAAGGCTGCGATTGCTTTAAAAAGAATCCATCCAACTATTTGCAGCAAAGTTTGAAGGGCAAAAATATCAATATATATATATAAAAAACCTTTCTAATCTTGTATGTTCTTTTTGAGCACTTATGGAAAAACTTTAAACCTGGTATTGATTGGCAAACAACTGTGTTTCCACTTATGTCATCTCTATTATCATCACTCAAAGCAAATCTTTTACTTTCTGATGAGTTCTGAGAATATAAAAAAGTAACATTGGTAGGCGTAAAAATGAACTTAAAAAAAAATCAACTGAAAATTAGAAGAAAAATAGACCCAATGTTAAACATATAAATCAAAAGGTGGAGGTACAAGGTGAAGCACAACAATTAAGATCTGAATCTACATTTTTTATTTTTATTTTATGTGACAACTCATATAAAATGACAACTTTTTACAGCATCTCATAAAGCTGGAAAAACAGTTGGTCGGTCATTTGCAGATTACAGATTGTCTGCCTGTTTGCTGTCTTTGGGGTGGCGCGGGGTAATGCGGCAGATGGCGAAGCTTTGCATAAGGAGTGAATATAGGAATAATAAACAGAATATTGTTTATATTCACGCGGGTCACAGCAAGTTCATGCGAAAAACAGGTCTTTGGAAGCACATACTGTGCACCCGTGCACACACAATTCATTTTCAGATAGTACTGCTGGGCTCATTTGTCTTATTCATACATGTCAGAGAGAGAGCTGATGGGTTCTAGGTGAGCAGCTCTGACTCACAGCCTGACAGACGCTCTTATCGTCTCAGCAAGCCTATTACAATTAGAGGAGGATACTCAACAATGTCAATATAATTAATTCAATTATTAAAAAGCCCGAGGCGCAGTAGGAAGATATGAAAATGACAGACTTGCAGAATGAGGTCTGTGCCGAACACGACACTGCGAGAGCTTAAGGGTGTTTTCTTTTTAAAGCCAGGGATATTTTGAAAGTTCCCCACAGGTTGATTGTTTGTTTGTTTTTTTAAATGCCAAGAGAGAAATAGTCTCAGGGGAGCAGACAGTCAATGAGTTTACATCTTGAATCCATAATTACAAAGGGCAGCACTTTTTTCCTTCGCATAGAGAATTCGTAATTTTTGCCAAACATCAAATTTATTGTTATGATTCTCACATTACGATAAGACTTGGATGCGTTAGAGATACATCTCCTGGGGCTGTGATATGAGCTGGGCTAAATAACAACAAGGAACACAATACATTTGTATTATTTTGTTCGGTTTGTATCAAACATTCCCCAAGTTATTTAGCAGGCTTACCTGGGTAACCAGTGTAACATTACATTCAGTGGAACATCTTGTGTGGATGCACAATTGATCGAGTCTTAATATCGATCACTAATTTGGCTTCCCGGGATCAAACAAACATCATGAAGTGATACTGAAAATGTAGAAGATGAAGATTTTTGTTGTTTGGAAATTTTTCAAATTTAGGTCAACAAGTGTTGGAAACACACCACCAACTGCAGTATGAAGAATGCATGAACTCCAAGCAAACAGTTGGAATCATCTAATGTTACTGAAAGCAGAGCGTACGAGGCATCTGCGTACACATTCAGCTCAAAAAATTGAAAAATTGAAATCAACAATTGTGTTCCATCTGTTCATTTTAATGGATAAAGGTTATCACATCGCCTAGCTATCTTTCAAAAGAGTCAAAACCTGTGATTTACACAAAATGTTGCAAGGAAATGTATCCAGTCCAAGTTTATTTGTAAAGTGCATTGAAAACAACAAAATTAACCAAAGAGTGTAATAAAAATATTGTTGTCACTAAAATCAATGAATAATCATAACAAATGATCATGATCTTAATAAGAATAAGAGTGATTGTGATTCATTGTGATAGAATAAGACTGACAGTTAACCTGTATGCAGACAGCATTATCAACATTTCCCTCAGTTAGTCTTTAAATTACTAGCTCTGTGTTTCTTGTTGCAGTTAGGACTGTCAACTCAAAGCAGAAAGATCCCGAGTTTGACTCCTCTGGACCTTTCTCTTTGTAGTCTGCATGTTCTTCCCATTCTGCATGGTTTCTCTTCAGTTACTCCAACAGTTGAAAGACATGCATGTCAGGTTTACGGGTTACTCTATAATGGACAAGAACATTCATGTGAACGTGAATGTTTGTCTGTCCCCTGCTTTTAGTCTGGTCTTGGCCTGGCAACAAGGCTGGACCGGGACAAAACAATCGGCCCGGGCAGTTTGAGTAGAGACCGGCCCACCAGGTGTTATAGGAAAAGCCATAAAGCCTTTGAATGAAAACAAACGCTGTTGTCACAGTGATGTACACTGTCTTGTTGATATATATGTATGATTTCTATACATTTTACATCAGATAACCACTTTGGTTGTAAGATTCGGATAATTATTTATTAAAAGCTAGACATTTTAAATGAGAATAAGAAAGAAAAGTATTTATATAATTTTCTGTCTGTGATAAGATTGCTTTCAGAGCCGCTGCCCGAGCAAGGGTGAGGGTGCATCCGACCTCCTCGGCTGTAATTGGTCCAGCCCAGAGTCGATCATGACCAACTGTCCAATCCACCACCTTTCATTGTTTATACTGTTACAAAAAACAAAACAAAAAAACCCATCGGCCCATGAAAACGAAAAATCACCATCAGCCCATCGGGCAAATGCCCAATATGCTCAATGGCCAGTCCAGCTATGCCTGACAACCTGTCCACATGCCCCCAACCCTGAATGGGATAAGAGGATGGATGGATGGGTCTTTACAAGAAAGTTATGTTATGTTTCTAGAGACCTTTCAAATTTGCATTTGTTAATAAATCCACAGAAAACAGTTGTAAACATGGTACACGAACCCGTAACTTTTATCTATTTTGTGCCTATAGGTGAAAATCCATCCATCTTCATCCGCTTTATCCAGGGCCGGGTCGCGGGGGCAGCAGCCTGAGCAGAGAAGCCCAGACCTCCCTCTCCCCAGCCACCTCCTCCAGCTTATCCGGGGGAACACCAAGGCGTTCCCAGGCCAGCCGAGAGATATGTCTCCAGTGTGTCCTGGATCTGCCCCGGGGCATCCCGCTGGGACATGCCCGGAACACCAAGCCCAGGAGGCGCCCAGGAGGCATCCTTGTCAGATGCCCAAACCACCTCAGCTGGCTCCTTTCGATGTGGAGGAGCAGCGGCTCTACTCTGAGCCCCTCCCGGATGGCCGAACTTCTCACCCTAAGGGAGATAGGTGAAAATATTTTTTTAAAAACTAGTTCTTCCGGGAGATGCACTTAGATTCAGTTGTGTTAGTGGAAAGTCTGCACCTGTCTTTATTTTTCTTTTAGTTTTTAATCAGACAGATGGCAAATGTTACATAGCTGAACTTGCAGACAACCAAACCACAGAAATTCTCACAGTGACCTGTGCTGGCTGTTGGGTTTTATATTACAGTTATTATAAAACTGAGATTCTCGGTTTGATAATGATTTATAGGCGCTCTAACAGTCACAAGTGCATTTCTTAAAAATAACCACAACAACAATCCATTCACTTGTCGAAATTTGAAATAGAGAAATAAAACCAACTAATACTTCCAATACTTGTATGAGGTGAAATTCCACTACCAGTAATTTTGTAGACTGAAAGATGTTCACCATACCACAGTGTGACATTTTTATTTTTCCTTTCCCATCACATTAAAAAGTAAATAAACTTAGCAGGAAAAATAGGGGATTTATGCTTGGTCAATTATTTATTTGTTGTAACAATACTTCTTGGAAATAAATCTGACACTGTTGGAAAGCCTTTTTATTTGTAAGGAAAATACACTTATAGGTTGAGCAGCAGAGCAGAGTTGAGTATGTGGGTTGTGCTTGCAAAATCTTCTCTGAAAATGCCAACTGTCTTATCCTGCTATTGACTCTTGTTTAGTAGCAATTTAAAAAATGTATTAATTTAACAAACAGGGGCCTCAGTATGTGGAAGAAAAATACACACAACAGCCTAGCACCTCCTCAGGCTGGTCACCAGCTTGACCACACACTGCTGTGTGATGGAATTTTATTGTTCAACCAGCATTTGATGCAAGTCTGTCATTGTGGTTGTGTTGGTCACTCCAGCACAACAGGCACTTTACACTGTAAGATAAAGGCACTACTATACTAGAGAGAAAACCCCAGCGATCACTTGATCCCCTGTAAGCATGTACTTGGCAACAGTGGGAAGGAAAAACTCCCTTTTAATGGGAAGAAATTTCCGGCAGGACCAGTTACAGGAAGTGGCAGAAAGGAAACAGGTTATTAGACATTGTGGAAAAGGAGCCTGAAATTAATAATAACTAAAGAATGAATGTGGAGGCGAGTAAAGAAAAAATGTTCATCACAGGAAAAAGTGTACATTTTAATACAGGTGTTTCTGGGGGTAGGCTTAGTTTTGCAGTCTCAAGCAGCCACTTGACGTTTTGTACAGCTGGCACTATTTGTAAAAACTAACGAAACAATGCAGAAACCTTCGTAGCAACAGCAGCTTTTACTAATGCTTTAATTTCTTGTCCAGATGTGGAAGAATCCTGAGGTAAAATATAAACGCTCTCTGTGGAACCAGAGGCAGGTGCACTGATTGATTTTCTGTTATACAGGTTGAGGAAACATATGAACTGGCAGAATATATCTGTATTTATTTATTTCAGACACGATTAGTTCATATACTTTAAAAAAAGAAAAACTTTTTTTTTAAAACTATCACAAACTGCACAGACACCATATATATCACATTTTCAAGAAAGTTTGAACTATATTTTCCTCACTTAAGTTGTCTTTATTCCATAAATTATGGGCTGAGTCGGTATATTCTTCTCGTGGCATATATATTAATGAAACAATTTTCAAGGTCTGAGATTATTTCCAAGCATCTAAATCTATATACTTGCTTCAGCTACTGTAAAGAATGTGATGTGATGTAGGTGTTTCATACTGTAGCTCCCTTCCAAATTGAGCCATTTTTTGAAGGATATGGGACTGTTGCCAGGGCACACAAAAGTGTCATTCAAGTAGGAAATAAAGAGGGAAATAGATGCTGCATGGCAGAACACTCCCATACATATTCAACATGGTTAGCGAGGAAATGTGCGTATTGATCAGGCTGCCTGACCTCCTCAATTCCCTCCGGCTCTGTTTGCAGCTTATGCTTTGCAATAAGGGCAAGCAAAACAGGGCCTCGTTCCCCGTGGAATGCTTCCTTCTTCCTCCCCGTGGCAAATCAAACTCCCACCGGCTTAACAAAGAGACCCTCCAAGGCACGAGCATTACCACCTTTGTGTTTGGGGCGCTTTTTCGACAGGGGTGGTGCCAAATCAGGTCACAAAGGAGAGACGATGCATTCACTGGGAACAATGGAAATGATCGCACTTTCTACGCACGCAGCAACAG
The DNA here is from genome assembly GCF_900408965.1 of Simochromis diagramma. Taxonomy (NCBI): domain Eukaryota; kingdom Metazoa; phylum Chordata; class Actinopteri; order Cichliformes; family Cichlidae; genus Simochromis; species Simochromis diagramma. Next base: position 14,438,975 of record NW_024387040.1, on the reverse strand, counting down.
CCAACAGAACTGGAAAAAATATTCCACCCCCTCTGCATTCTGTTAACAAAGGATAAAATGCTCTAGAAATCACTGTAAACCAAGATGTTTACCCATGAATTATTGTTTGCATTATCTGTCAGTAAATATGTGCTTGAGCTAAGGAAAGATGAGTAAGTGGCAATCTCTGATTCATGTATAATCTGTGCATAGCATGCAGCCTCTTTTAAAGGAGACTGTGGGGGATATAAGGTTTCAGGGTATTAACAGAAATGCTTTTATGCTGCTTAAATCTTGGTTCAAAAACTGCTTATTATAAACAGCTGGGAGGTAAACAGCCATGATGCGTGATGTTTGACGGCCTTTTTAACTTCACGTCTAATTTCACGACTCTTCAGAGGTGTTTTCACCACAGTGACCTTTCAACAAGTTGGTGCTATTGATCTGTTTGTCTGTGGTTGATTTGGTGGTAGCGCCTGGAGATGACAGCAGCTTGCTTCAATTGTGGTGACGTGTTTGTTACTCTCCCATGCCTATTATTCATTATTAATTTTTTTTTCTTATTGTGAACAAATCCAACAAAAGGATCTAAACCAGCACTGAATGTGCCCTACTATAAAACATTGTTTGAAAAGGCTGATACATCGCATGGATCATTATTAAATCTTTTTTTAAACACAGTCAGCTTTGCTCCAGAAAGCAGTCTGACCTCATCGTTTTTTGCACAGTGTAATTTATTTCTGAATGAATTCAATTATTCACAACAAACAACTCTCAAACCCATGATGACAAATAAAAAGGCATTTTTTAGAATTTGTTTTTCTGTCCACGTTTTGCCATTTTCTAGGGTAACAGTCTAAGCAGAGACGCCTCTTTCTCCTCAACCACTTACTCCAGTTCTTCTTGAAGGATAAGGACGGGTTCCCTCCAGCATGTCCTGGTCTGCTGCAGGACTCTTTTCCCAGTAGGACATGGCCAAAACACTTCACCAAACATACAGAAGGCTTTCTGGTCAGAACCCCAAACCAGCACAACTGGCAGCTTTGGATGTGAGTGCCTCCCAAATAATATCTTCCTCAACCTCCAAGGGAGAGCACAGAAGCCATTTGGAGGAAGCTCAAGTACCTGAAGAGAACCAAACCAACTACAGAGGGAACATGCAAGATAACTGCCCAGTTTTCTTCATTTAAAATTTAAACTACATCACAATCTGTGCAGCCAGTTGTTTTTATTCATTTATATTCAATTACACGCTCATTAGAGGAATAAATATGGAGTAATTCACCAAAATGAGCCACTATTTATTGTTTGAGAAAGGCTTGGATTAAAAAAGTCTTTCAGACTTATGGCAGTAAGTCTGCACAGGATTTGACTGCATTTGTCCCAGGATTTACTAAACATGGCCACTTTTTTCTGCTGACAGAGCTCATTTTAAAATCAGCATTGACATGGATTCCAGAGCCACAAATTTGTTTTTTTTTTCCTCCACTGGTTTGCAAATGTCATGGATTTATACATTTGAATATAAATTGTATCCAAATTAACACCAAGAGCCAACTGCCTGAGGTTAGCAGCACCCCGTTGACCCTAGTATCATTTTCTTAAGGCCAAAGTTGACTTGAATTAACTTTAGTTAATCTTTTCTGCAATGCCCCTCAGCATGCGAGCGGTTCATCATTCCTCACTGAAACTGAAAGGAGAATATTTTACTGCTTGTCTTCAGCAAAAGTGTCTAGACTCAAATAAAAATGATAAAGATAAAGGCAAATTTCTGCAAAGGTAACCCCTGTCTTTATATCTGACCTCCACTGACTCACAGCAATGGATTTTCTCAAATTTCTCAAAAAAATCAATCAAAATGACACAATGGTCCATCTACGCTGACTGAAGCCCGAGTTTTTGAGGTGGACTGCATGAAAAAGCAATTCACAAGTGCAACAGAGAAGTGCTCCCACACAGAAAGGAGCGATTGCATGCACTGATGTTTCTGCTGAATGAGTAAGTATAAAGGTGAATGAATGAGTGCTGATACATCACTATATAAATCATTGTTATGCTTTATAACAGGACACTTGAGTTGGACAATAAGATTATCCAGATGTGGGTTTTTGTGCTCTAGCTATAAAAGTTAAAAGATACTACTGAAAAAAAAAACTTTTTTTGGAAGCTGAGTTGTGATGATTTGGCTTCAGGAGGTAACAGGAGGTTACTTTAGATATTGGGACAACCATGTCAGAAAGATGATTTAATAGAAAACTTTCTCCAATTTCTTTCAATAAGCTGTGAATGTCGTGCATAACATTAGACAACCAATAAACAGGCAGCTAGAGTATTTCTTAGTAAGAGTTTACCTGCTAGGAGAGAAGCCCAATGAGTACAGATTGACTCAAAACGCCAGCCAATGGAGAGAGTCTAACAGACTGAGACTAACTGTTCACCCGGAAAGGAGATGAGACATGAAGGCAAGTATAAGAGAGTTGTAACATGTCACTAGTTTTTCACTGGAGGTAAATACACAGCTGATTGCTGAGATGATGGAGAGCAAGTGCATCGGTAAAAGTCTCAGCCTGAGATATCTGAGGGTGCACATCCTTGGAAACGGAGCGAATGAAAAAGAGGTGGGAAAAGGTCAGAATAGTAAAAAGAAAAAAAGGTAGAGAGAAGAAAGGTAAGCAGGTCTAGATGCTGCCATGGCCACGACAATAGCAGTAATGAGTAACTCAATTTTTCCAGCACCGCATAAAGTAGCTATGACACTGCATCCAGTGGTAGTCTGCATCCCCGCTAATCTATCCGTCTCCACAGGTACCTTGACAGTGAAACATTTCTCTTCCTCTGCCCAAACTTTAATCCTGGTGGCAGCTTAATTGGAGAAGAAATCACCAAGAGATGCATGTAAAGAATCGCCAAGAAGTTGCTGGTTTGTTATTATAAAACCGCCATAGATTATTTATGTGGATAACAAATACATAAAACTTGCAGTTTGTTTGCATACATTTGCTTTCTTCCTTTGAAAGATAAACTCAATAGTCGTGGCTCAAGATGGTGAATTTTGCCACAGTCCCATGACTGAAAGAGTCTGCATTCGAATTGTCATCCTAAGCAGCTGAAATATGAAGCCAGCACAGCAGCTCCTGCATTTCACAGGAACAATACAGTCCTGACAGAGCCATGTGTTAAAAATGCACAACTTATTAGCATTAAAGGAATATTTAGACGTGGCACTTAAAATAGTGTTTGTATCTCCCTCTGTCATCCTATGTGGTTTCCCTGTGTCTCTGTTTCATGTCTCAAGGTTTCAAGTTTGTTTTTGCTTAGCTTTTCCCAGTTTAGGTTACTCTGTTCTGTTTTTCGCCACCCTCGCCTTTTGTATGTTCACCCTCCATTAATAAAGCTCCCTCACTTCAGTAATGTCTGCATCCCGGGTCGCCTCGTGAACCGTGTGTAAATTAAAAGTTTGTCTGACAAAGTGATGTAATCTAAAAGATTTGAAAAAGCAACCGATCGTGTCATGATCTAAAGAAACAGCTGAGAAACAAAGTCATTGACATCTGACAGTCTGGAATGGATTATAAAGCCACTTCTAAAGCTTTGGGAGTCCAGAGAACCACGGTGAGAGGCGTCACCCACAAATAGAGAAAAATTGGAACAATGGTGAAACCCTCACCGAAGTGGCCGGCCATTACCTTAATGAAGTCTTCTCTTCACCAGAAAAACGTGAAAGAGAATAATCAGTTTGTGCTATAGAGCTCAAGTCCACTTAGGTTAATCCAACAAGGAAATCCGAAGTGCACCATTAAGTCCACCTCTGCAAAAAAACAAAATGAAGGTTTTGAAAGAGCCAAAGTCAAAGTCGGGAGTCTAATCAGACTGAAATGCTTTAAGGTGACAAATGTTTGAAAACCATCCAGTTTGGCTGCATTTTTAAAAGAAAATTGCAAGAAAGAGTGTCCAAAAATTCCTTCACAGAACAAACTGAAAAACTTACTGCCAGTTACAGTAAAGGCTTGATTGCAGTTCTTTCTGCCAAGGGTGGGACAACCAGTTATTAGTTTTAGGGAGCAAATACAGGGCCAGATAGATTTACTCTTTCTCCTTAATGAATAAAATCATAATTAAAGAAATTGCAATATTTATTAATTTAGGTTATCCTTGTCTAATAATAGAATTTGTAATGTAAGTAAAAAATATCAAAAAAAGGAAAAAAAAGAATAAACAAATAAACGAGGGAAGGGGGAAATAAGCATCAATAATGAGGCTTCAAAATGTGGAGCCCAGAAATAAATGGGTGATTTCACTGATGCCTTTTCCATCCTTCACATACAGTCTATGCTTTTCATAACAAATGCCCGACTGGAGAAAAAAGGCAAAAGCCAATGAAGGAGAAGTCTAAGAGGAACGTATAGTGCATTCCTTTTAACGTTCTACTTAAATTATTTACCTGCATTATTTGATGCATGAAGATACAGTTTAGACATGTGCCTGTTGTACAGCTCTGCTCAAAACAAACTAAAAGAAATGTGTTCACTAACCCTATTATTTCAATTTATTAGGTTTTAGTAAACAACAGACTCAAGAGACAAACTTAAGTTGTTAGAATTTTGATCTAACTGTCAATATCTGCACAATATCAAACTGTATCAGCTTCTGTACACATTGGTGCATACTTATTTAAAAAGCCATGCAATAAACTATCCTGAACTGGACGTCACAAACAGTTTAAAGAGTGAGCTGAGCTGAAAAATAATGTTGATTTCGAATCAGTTTTTGTTGTCAGACTTCATGCTGACCCTCACTGATGGTCACCCAGCTCTGGTTGCCGAACGATGGAATGAAACTGAGGACGCAATCGACTGAAATGAGGTTTATCTGCAGGGCAGCTGGCCTCTGCCACTCCTGGAGCTCAGTGATCTGGAAGGGCCTCAGACTGAAGCTGCTGTTGCTGCGGCTCCACGTCGAGATGGGCATGCTTAGGCGGATCAGGCTGCTGGTAGGGATTTCATTTGGGTGTCTCCCATCTGGGCAGACTGACACATATCCCTGCTGGCTTTGGAGCAGATTTAAGGATCCCCTGGAAGGATCTGGAAGCAGACATTGGAAAAAGCGATCAACTGGTGTATTCATAGGCGCAGCTAGCCAAAGTACTGTCAGTATACTGATGTGAAACCACATTTAAGGGTTTCTTCGGGTACTGGGATACATGGGGAAAAAACAAATTCTTTGATTTCTGTTGGGGTTCTCCTCATGTAACTGTCAGGTATGAAGACCCAAAGCCTGAGGAGTAGTGATATAATTTTGCTATGAGTTTACAGCCAAGTAAGGAGCTCTTTGAGTCTGTCAGTAACCAAACCATCAGTTTCTACATGCTCTATTGCAGTAGATATAAAATTAGGTAGGACAGAATTTTTGATGATGACCTATTTAAAGATGTTAGTGAAGCTAGTGGAGGCCAATAACTATAGACTGTATGAAAGATGGATGTAGCCACTGTGGTATCACTCATAAACTTTAAACATGTTTTTTTTTGGTGACAGAATTTGAGGGAGGGTGGAGTGCCACAAGAAAAATCTACTGCATCAGTTGATGGCAGCAAGCTGCAGGTCCTAAGACCACACTGTCATTTCTGCTTTAGTAAACCAAAAGAACAGTAAACAAAACTTGATGTTCACCAGTCACCAAAACTGAAGCACAAACATCTACAGGTCAAAATTTTTATCTGACATTTTTAATAAAATTCTCCAAAAGGCACCAATCGGGGGGGGAAAAAACACAGTACAGTGATTCAAATAGCAGAGGGTAAGCCCAGCCATAGACAGTATAAAAATGGACATAGCTTCCAGGTCTAAAAAGTGAAGCTAACGCAGAAGTGCCTTAAACCTGCCTTCTTTCTAAAGGTGCCAGAGGGTGATAGCTGTTCTAAAAACACTTCCAGTCCTACAAAGGTGAAAATCTGCCTGTGGCTCTGACTCCTGTAACTCCTTTCCTGATGAGTTCATGGGCTACCTCCTCATTTTGAATATAACATTAACTGCATTTTAAATGTTGGTCTTTCTAGGAAAAAAGTTTTCATCTGTTTGCTTATTCACAAGCAAGATTTGACAGATTTTTTTTACAACCCATATCCTTCCTAATATCAAACCAGGTCTCTTTTAAATGTTAGGTGAATACAAACTGCACCTTGGAAACCCCAAATTTTGGTTATTATAAGCGTCGGAGATTTATTTGTTCCCAAGTGAGGTTGGCAGTGTAGAAAACATTCATCTCATAACTGGAATTTATAACAGGAATCCACAAACCAGTGGATCAGGTCATGTTGGCCAAGGTGGCCACCCCCCTAATTCCAGTATCTAGATGCTAGAGGGACTGCACAAGTCGCTGTTTGGTTGACTGATGTTACTGAACTCAATCTATAAATCTTAGTTGCAAATGAGGCAAAATATTAGATATAGTAGCAGCATGCAACCTGTAATAACCAGCCACGGCTCTTAAGGTAGTTTTTTTCTTTACTTCCTGCCCCTGTTTCTCTACTGGACTCTACACACTGCCACTTTAAACCACTTTAAATCCTCACTGCAAGTTTTTTGCACAAACTGTAAATACCAAACAATTGTCTCAAATTCTCTTAATATTTAATACTTTAGTATCTTGTTATTTTCTTCTTTAATATAACTGCACACTTCTATATGTTCATGTAAAGCTGAGGAGCACGAGCCAAATGTGGCTACACTGTTTATCTGTACATGACAATGAAACTTGTGATTGTTTGCCTACATTCACATGAACAGAATCAACCTTTTGGGACGCCTTTGTGATAGTTTGCCCCATTTTAATGAGCTGCACCTATCTGTTTCTATGTGTACTGCTATGTATATGTCAAGCACTGCAACATGTGCTCACGTTAAACCTCTTGTGTACCTGGCTTCATTCGTTCATTTTTCTTTACGTACATTTCTGATTGCTTTTTTGTTTTATGGCTTGAATCGACTGATCTCTAGTGCACAAAAACTAACAAATAAGAACTTTTGCCTGGTCTCCTGATCTGTGTTATTGGGCTCTGTGGTGATCAGATTGTTACACAGCCACTTTAAGAAACACATCATGCTGTTAGTATAATACTTGCCAGCTGGTATTCCACCAGAATGGCCGTCCTATAGTTTGCAACCTGGTTGCTCATATAGTGTTTCTTAAAGACTTTGAGAGGACCTTTTATTATCTTCTTTTCCAGCTACTTATTTTTATTCCTGGACTCTACTGTACTAGCTTTGTATGACTTGCAGTTAAAACCAGCTGTTTTAAAAAGAAATGGCATAAGTGGACATGTATGTTAGTCATGTTTACTTTTTACTCCAAGGGATTAGACTGCAAACATTAACACAGGACTTTATCCTATATATTTTAAGGCTCTGCTGGATTAAAGTGTATACTGGTCCAACTTTTAGGTGGCTGGACCAGTAAAACTACTGCTTAATAACTTATTAAAATACCTGAAGATTTTGGGAGGTTTTCTATTTCAGTGTAAAGACGTTTACACCATCCATTTATAAACTCAATTAATGGTGGGGTATGTAAAGAGTAACAGTTGGTAGTAAATCAAAGAAACCTGACAGCATGGCTCCTTGGGGTCAAACATTAAGAAAAGAAATGCATAAAACTACAGAGTATTTCATCTTTTAATGAACAGATTTCATTCTATAATTAAAAAAAGAGGGAAAAGAAAAAAATATATTAAAAAATATATCAGAAGGCTGCAAAACCGATCTTATGTCCTCTCCCCTGGAGTTTACACATTTTCCACATGCATCCAGTGAGAAGCTCTGATCCTTTGGTGGGGTGTCCAATATAGGGCCCCAGGGCCCTATATTGGACTGACCCTCACAGAGAGGCTTAAGCAGCTGATGTGGTCGTTAAACTCAACGCCAAAGCTGTAAAAAAAAAAAAAAAAAGTCTGTAAAACTGTGTTTGGCACACAAATTAATGTGTATGTACATGCTCACATATAAACCAAATAACGTGTTGATAATACACAGAAACATTTATTGAAGCATGGCAGCTTAGGTTATCTTAGGAGTCTCAAGGACAAACTATTGTCTTGTGTCTTTAGACGTAGCAGACAAAGAACAGAGACCCATCCTCTGTTTTTTGTCTTCTTTTTTTGGATTGAGAAATGTTGTAAATGTCAATTGGATTTGAAATGAAGTTGTTTTCCTCGTAGCACTGGCTCCAGAAGTTCAAGGTTCTTTATTTCTATTGAGATCAATGGAGAAAATAACTGCCCAACAACGTGATACTTAGTCATACAGACCGTGTTACTAATAAAAAGTGAACGTTAATAAAGACCTGTCCTAGAGGATAGAGAAAAATAACTTTCCTGCCAAAAGTCAAAACATCTTTCAGGATTCTGAGAAAAAGCAGCCACAAACCAAAGAATAGACCCCCGTGCACAAAACAAGGTCACTTGAGCTTGTTAATTGCAAATGCAGCCCCTTCATTTGTTATTCTAAACAGGCTGTCATTTGGCTGTTTAGCACTTGTGATGATGAATAATGGGTTTTTAGTTACTAATGTTTCTGCTGGTCACAGCTGGAGAGAAACTAATAAACTAGTGCGGCACAATAGAAAATGGCATTAATATTCTTTTAAGTTTTCATTTCCTTTTTTGATTTGGCTGACGAGCAGTAAAAGGTTCAGAAGGGGTACGCAGACCGCTGCTACATAATCAGAAAGTGCAGTTTATAGCCTTCTGGCCTGCGGTGCCTTTGTTTCCACTCTGTGTTTTCACATATCATACCTGTTAAAGCATCTCTGTTGGCAAATGCAGTAAAACTCATTGCTCTTTGAACCTGAAGTGAAATGAGCTGAGGCGTTACACCTTGAGGGTTTTCACGTCATCAGCTTGTCTATATCCGTGTAAAACCTCCTCCGGATTTGGCTCCACTCGGGGCTTCGCATGATGTGTTTGGTCTAACACCCGTCTCCTGTCTCTCCTTGATAGGGCCGGTCAGAGTGTTGAAACCGTGGCTTACCTGGGTGGATTGCCTTGGCTGGAAGCCTAATCATCTGGCCCCCAGTCAGGCACCGGCTGGGCCAAAGCTACGGCAGCACAACAGATGGGCCCTCAAAGGACCCACCACATCTGCACTCCTACAGGAAGATGAAGGGGGGTGAGAGGGGAGGGGTAAAAGAGACAGGAACTAATTCCTCTCATCTCCTGATTTCACGCAAATGAGTGCAAGGGATGTGCATAACGAGCTGGCATCAGGCTTTGGCGAGGTAAGCAGAGATCTGACGCTGAGGCGTACGCAGAGGACTGAAACAAACATCACTTCCTCTCCGGTGGAAGCTCTCAATTAACAACGAGGAACTTTAAATGATTTAAGGGAATAGAGTGGACTGTAGTGTATCAAACAATCTGCATGATGGTTGGCTCGGTGTATACCGCTGATGAAGTGAAATTACTCTTTCATCAACAAAGTGGAACGGTGGCTCAAAAGAAAATATTCATTTACAGTCTGGATAATGAGAGGCATCAGCAAATAAAAGGAAGCAAGTGACCAGAATAAGCAGTGAAGCTTCAAAACACACTTTGTAATCCTACGCAAAACCTGTCTTCTACACGGGTTTAACATTTGTCCAGTGCAGCTGTTTTTAACAGAACAGGAGATTTGAGATTTACCTCTTTTTAGCTCCATATTTCTTTACTTGGACTTTACTGAGATGTATATGTAAGAACTTGCAGTTTAAAGACAAACTTATTTTAGTTCATCTGCCATGTGACTCAAATCATTTTAGCTCCTATCCTCTTGCATTTTAAGCCTTTTCCTGATTGGCTGTACCTCCCAATGCTTATTTTATGACACTGTAATAGCATGCATTTGCAGAGGTACTTGCCTATGGGAATTTTCAACCGATGCAAAAATTTTGAAGAGCTACACAGCTCCTTTTGTCTCAGGAACATTAAGGAAATCCTTCTAGACCCTTCACACCCTGGTCATGTATTGTTTGAACGCCCACCTTCAGGCAGACGTTTTAGATCCATAAACACAAAACCTAACAGACTAAGGAACAGCTTTTATCCTTCAGCATCACCATGGTGAACACTGCTAAGTTATAGCATTTTTTTAATGTTTATAGTTTTACAACACAGTCACAGTCTCAACTCCAGCAAATGGGCACTAGTGCAATATGGAAACAATTGCGTTTGTTGTTTATAGACCTATGCATTAGGCATTTCGTTGTGACAGAAGACGTGTGTGTTGTGCATTTGTTTCCCTGCTGACTAAGCCTACCTCTGGATGGTCAGCCACCGCCTCCCCCAGCAGACGGATGCAGCTGCCAGCAGCTCGGTGCCAAAGTGGGAGTATCCCCTGGAAGCAACGCAGCAGGGCGTCGCGCTTGTCCGAGCGACAGACACCAGCAGACACACTTGAACCTCTCCACATGCTAACAGTCGTTTGCCTCCTTTTTTGTTCCTGATGCTGTAACTATGATAAGAGACACAAACAATTAAAAAAAAGTTTTTCTAAAGCTAAATTAGTTTTTCTCATGGGACAATTTTTTTGTTGTTGTTTTTTTGTTACAGGGGCACAAAGCGATCACCATCATCATCAGAAATCTGACACACAAAAAGCAGAGACAACTCTTGTCTATTTCCCCCCTCACATTCAAATAATAGCAGTGATTTGCATATATTAACTTTTTGCTAAGCATGCTTGTACATCTGCTCAGAATTATTTTCTTGCCATAATTTGGCAGGGGGTTGCCCTTATGTGCGGCAAGAGCTGGCTGCTAAACTTCACAAGGCTATAATAATAACACAAACAGCCCAATAAAAAAAGCAGGCCTCCGAATCTTTTTCTCAAAAATGGAACACGCATGACGTGTCCATGTTTATTTTCATAGCATGTTTATTTTCTCTTTTTTTCTTCCATTGCAGCAGTGATGCTCTGAAGATAAAAATCTGAAGTGGAGTCAGCCCAAAGGGGAACTTCCAGCAGAGTGTATGGTAATGATGATGGTTATGAGAACCAGCTATACAGTCATGGGGTAGCAGATGACTTATCCAGATGGTAGAAAAATTATAATTGCTCTGTCTCAGAGTCAAAGCTGCCATCTTCGTTCATTCATTGCTTCCATTTCCGATGCAACACCTTCCTTGAGGACCAATAGAGCCGTATTGCTAAGCATAGGGCCCCCCTCTGATTTGTCCATGATTAGACATGTTAGCCCGGCACCAACTTGCTTGATTGTGATTACCCTCTGTGTTTTCTAATTTGTACTCAGCTTGAGTTGTTGCTACATTTCAGTGAGCAAAAAAAAAAAAAAAAAAAAAAAGGGGGGGGGGGAATACACTTTGAGATTTAGTGCTGAAAACCAGATGAACTGCCAGACTTTAATTCCTTGAGAACAGGCCACAAAATCAGTCATTAGCCGCCACATGTGCATGGCTCCAACTCCTATTTTCTTTGTCTCATTTAATGCTTGTCACGTGTGAAATGAACTATCAGGCCATCAAGAGCACTTATGATAAAAAATGAAGAGCAAAATCCTGAAATATGGCGCTTTATGGGAGCTAGAGCCTACTTTTACAAGGTTAATGAACTCTCTCTAACTTTAATAGTCTGTTTTCCGACTCATGCATCTTCATAAAGCGCCCTTCCCCAAAGTCTGCAGGCGAGGGGTGCCATTTCAAACAGCTGTGCCAGGCGTACTCGTGCAAAATAAAAGGAGTCTCATGATGAATTGCATCCACCTTCCCTTCCCTTTTTCCACTGTTCACTTCACCTGGCGAACTGTCGGTGGATTACCTTCATTTCCCTTGATGCCTAAATGTAAGAGAATGAAGAGAGAGAGCAAGGAGAACTAGGGACTTGTGCAAGTTCCTAATCACATGGACCAAAGGAGGGGATGGAGGAGGGGTGAGATGGGGAAGGTGGCATCCCAAGAGTGGAATTAAAAAGCTAGCAGAGAGAGCAGCGAGGTGAGAGCTCGAGGCCTGCTCGCTGCTCTCGCGTGCATTCACGTGGGATTAATGACACTCACTTTGTCTGCTTCCTGTTTAACTGTGCAGAGGTTATGAGACAATAGGCCCCCAGACAGACACTTAAAGACTCTCCCTCCTGCAGAGAATCAGACACCCAGAGTAAACTTTCTGACTTTGCAGTCGTTGTTTTATTTTTTTTCCTGTCTTTGTCTGTGATTTGTGGGTCTTTGCGGTCAATTTAAGTCTCCTTTTGGTTGTTTTGTGGTTCTTTGTAGTTGCTTTACACCCCCATGGTTCTATTTTTATTTCTGTCAGTTGTTTTGTGTGTCTTAATACTCGTTTTACATCCCCGTGGATGTTTTGCATGTCTCTGTTGTTGTTGTTGTTGTTTTCATTTCTGAATTTTGTTTTGCAGGTTTTTGGAGTTTGACATCTCTTTGTAGTCCTTAAATGTCTTTTTGTGTTCAGGGCTCTTTGGGTGTCTTTTTGTGGCCCCTTACTTTCAGTCATTTTTTTTTTTGGCTCTAGGATTTTTGACTTCTTTTGGTCATTTTATGTAAACTTGTCGTAATTATGTGTCTGTGGTCGTTTAACATTCCTTCCAGGTTGTTTTGCACCATATTATGTTCTTGCTTAGGATTTCTTTGAGGGTATTTTTTTGCCTTTGTGGAAATTTTAAAATGACTTTCTGGAGGTTTTTGTCTCTTTTAGGAGTCAGTTTAGTTAGTTTTTATATTGTTTTTGTTAGTTTGTGGTTATTTTTTGTCTGTATTTCATTTGGTTCTCTTTGTTTTCATCGTTTGCTTTTCTTTGTCTTTCTTTCTTGTTGTGTTGCTTATCTTTGTGGGTACTTCCTGCTCACTAGCTGTACTGTTGTTTTAATATCAGAGTACAAGACACTGTGTTAATTCACGTGCGTAGGAGTTGTCAGTTTATCGTGAGTAATGCTGAGTAAATGATGTTTATTTTAATATAAGAACATTTTTCCTTTTACCGATTAGTGGTTAAGGTTAAGGTTAAGGTTACCACTAGGGTAACTGTTCATCTCGCAACAAATATAGGTGTCACTTTGTGATGCACGTATGCTGATCTGACAGTGTAAGATGATTTGACAAAACACTGTCTCTCTGGAGTCTCTATATTTTATGCCTCTCGAATTTATTTAATTTACTCTACAATAAGACATTTTAACAGTCGTGCCAACATAACCTCAGGTCCCTGGGTCAGGGCCAAACAGTCATTCCTTCTTGTATTAAATTTGTGTCACAATCCTTCGTGAGAAGCAAGACAGAGCTCTACAGGAACACCTTACTGACATACGAGCAGTTATGCATCCTTTTGTGATTGTTTCACATTCATTTCTTGTAATTTCTGATTGAGTTGTGTATTGCCTTATAATAGATGTGCAGTTGTTTGTATGTCTTTGTGGGTGTCTTACTTTTTTTTGAGACATGGTTGCCACTGTACATCTCTTCATGGTCTTGGTTTTTGTCTCCTGGAGTTGTTTGATTGACTTTGCAACAAGGCGTGTTAACAGTCACTTAGGTTAGTGCCTGGCAGGCGCAAACAGCCATCCCTCCTTGTGTTAAACTCATGTCACAAACCTTTATGAGAGGCAGTGTTTGCTCATAAACAAACACGCTGCTGCACAGGGCCTCTTTACTGACACACACACAAGCACTGAACGAAGAGATATTTCAAAACAATACATCCCCGGAGAGGTGTAGAAAAGATTAATCAGTTTATTCTGGGCTCTGCAGTAGAGAGATGTATATGGAAAAGATCTTGAAAGCTGTCAGATTGCTCTGCTCTTATTGCCAGTACCCTTTCCTGCCTGGAACTCAACTAAATAGTGACACCGGGTGACATCCAAAACAGCTGTGACAGCAACAACATTTCAAATGTTGCATCCATGAAAGGAAAGACGTTATCTCTGGTAGGGAAGATGCAGGCGAGGGTGAAAACTCAGTTGATCCAAATTATTGGAAGGTCTCAAACAATATCTCAGGGGCTTCATGCATTAATGGAGCTGAAAAGAACTATTTAAAGTGTCACTTTGCATTAGTGGTGTTTTAGCATGCAGAATTTGCTGTGCGCCCAGCAGACCTTTTCTTGCTTCACACCTACAAACAGGTAAGCCCCCAGCTGTGGCAACAATTAGCAGAGTCAAAAATGACAAATTTAATTGTAGTCTCTTAATTGCATGAGATGCCATAGTGTAAAGAGGGGGTTGAATGTGTTTGGCATTTCCAAACTTATGAGCAGAATAGAATAAATTTAACAGATTTTTAAATCCAGCTCCTTTTAAATGCCCATTTCTGCAGGGCTTATTTTATGTAACATGCTTTTCATTTCTGCCCTTTAATCATGCGGAATAATAACTGAATGTGGGATGTGAAATAAGACTATGCACACTGCAAATAGGTGACGGAGAGATTGAACAGCATGAAGTAGAGGAAGGAGGATTTTATTTCTTCTAGCAAAATTTAAAAAAAGAAAAAAATCCATCACGTTCGCACACATGCAAAAGCAACAGACTGCAGCAGACACATCAATACTTACATACTTATTTATTTTTCCTCAGTGTCAACATGTGTCACCTGCATGTTTACAGCAGATGCGCTGCATAGATTTTGGGTATATTTCCGTTGCTTGTTTTAGCACAAGTCTGATGTCAAATTGCTCTGCTTTGCTAGACAGGATGAAGTGACAGAATACGTAATAGACAGCTGCAACAGTGTTACTGCAAGACCATCCAATTTGTGTGACTTTTTCAAATATTGTGAGAGAATTATCGGTTCAGGTCAGCAGACTGTTTATTGGCAACTTTATGACCATTCACTTGAAGCTGTTCCCAACAATAACAACAATTAAAATCACGGTAGCAGTCTTATCAGTATTAAAATGGTTTTGTGTCTATGAAGAGTTGTCCTGATTACCCTTAAAGCTAGAGGTATGGGTGCTTTGACTGACAGGTGAACCAACACAGGTGGCAGTAGTTGGCAGGTACAATTTTTATTGATTGATTTTAGTATTTTAATTTTTAACAATTTTCAAACAACTAATATGGATTTTTAATTGATACAGCCTTTCCAACATGTCTTTTAGAGTCTGCCACTTGAAACAATGTTACTGTGCACTAATATTAGTTGATAACATACCATAACCTCTTTACTTGGTTCCAAATCAACCTGACAGTGCCTAAAGTGCATTAAAACTATCCAAATGATTCCAGAAGGCAGTAATTTCAAGGGGCACATCCATCTCTTAGATACAGTCAGCTGGTCCTAAAAAACCTCTTTTTTAAATATATTTTTTTAAGTCTGACCCAAACTTAACAGAGAAACTGGCTGGGACCACCGTCATGGATCTCCTTACAGCCGTGCAAGTTGACGTTTGTGTGATACCTTTCGTGTTTAGCATGTTTTTAGCTGTAGAGTTAATAATAATAATAATAATGATATCTAACACATAGGACTGCTAGAAATTAGAAGATACCTCCAACATGTAAACTTGTGTTTGCCATTGATAAAGAAGTATAGTACAAATTGCAGCTACTGAATTAGTGTAAACTTCTGTCGGTGGTAAAACAAAGTACACACAGCTTTGTGTTTAACCCAGCAGAGGCTGCTTTACATCAAAGACACCAGACGTTTAGATTAGGCTGGTCTGGCTCATTCTGTAGAGTCAGCAACGTGTGGTGGGAGTGTTGGTGTTATAGGTGGAGGATATGAGCTGTAATAACACAGGCTGTGTGGTCTTGAGGTTTAAAGGGGTGTATTTTAAGACAAGACAGCAAAGCTATTTCCTGCTCAGTCACTGTGGAACATACACCTTTGGTAAACTTCTCTAAATGACTGGATCAGTTAGCGACAGCCTGCTAATTTCCAAGGCTAAAGAGAACACAACCAAAAGGAAACAGTTAAACCCAAAAGCATCCTTTGAGAAACTGTGTACCCACTTCAGCTTTGTATTTTTTATTTACTTTCCCAGTCAGTGGGTGTGGATGAAGACTACAGTGTTAGCCATAATATGGGAAAACCACAAGCAGTGACGACAAAAACTAGCAAATCAACAACAGAACAAAAGAATCAAAAGAAGTAGCTGAGGGAATATGGGGATTTGGTAAATGTAACAGTGAAGTAAACAAAGGCAATGAGCTGGAAAGTGAAATTGAAAAACCAACATAACCAGTCAGAAAATATGCTAAACCTTTTACCAAGCCAATAATCAGGCTCTGAAGTGTAACAACAAAACACGTTTGAGAGCATGGGCACGTTGGAGTCATGTAAAGTAGAGTAAAATCCCACTGAAATCTCCACTTTTACACAGTCAGTCTGGAGTAACTGAGAGTCCATTTCAATAACTGAAACTTGACCATGGCTCCTTTGATTGAAATGGGATGTGTCAGATATGGGGTCAACCTAAGTCTGAAATCCCTGCGAGCCAAGTCACGGCAAGTGTCAAGTCAGCCAGGACAAGTTTTAATCAAGCCTCGAGTCCACTGAAAGAAGTGTGAGTAAACTCTCCTTAAAGCAAGTCTTCATTTTCAAAGCAAGTTCCAGGTCATTGTGAGTAGGTCCACGAGGACAAGTCCAGGCCAAGTCTGAAGTTTGGCTAAGGCTTTTTTCAAATCCAGTGTTTGTGTCTGTTTGTATAGGTCTCGTCTAAGGTCTCCAAAACAGGATCAAAATTAAATGTGAGGATTTTGTGGCACCCTTTGTTAAAATGTAAACATTTTGATGTATTATCGTAGGGTTTACCTTTATAATATAAAGTGACTTGAGGCGACTGTTGTTGTGATTTGACGCTGTATAAATAAAATTGAATTGCATTGAATTGACAAAAAAAAACCAAGTTTAAATTAAGTTTAGAGCCTTTTTCAGGGTTGGCTGAAATAAATTTAGCCCTCAAGTGCACCTCCAAGACAGATGTAAAGTCAATAGACTAGGTAGAGCAGGCTTGGCCAACTCCAGGCCTCGAGGGCCGGTGTCCTGCAGGTTTTAGATCTCACCCTGGAGCTACACACCTGAATCAAATGATTAATTCATTGCAAGGCCTCTGGAGAACTTCAAGACATGTTGAGGAGGTCGTTTAGCCATTTAAAATCAGCTGTGATGGATCAAGGACACATCTAAAACCTGCAGGACACCGGCACTCGAAGTTTGGGTTTGGACACCACTGTGGTAGAGTCTTTAAAGTCCTCTAAAAGTAGGCCTAAAATCTCAAACATGAAGTGAACCTTTTTTTTCCTGTTTTTTTTTTTTTGTTGCTAAAATCTGAATTCAAACACCAAGTATAAGTCTTTGTATTGACTCTGCAACAAATCTGAAATTCTTTTGGCCTATTTAAAGTGGACTTGAAAAGAAAAGTGTCTGGACTTGTTCAAGTTTCTTGAAAACTTTTCACCTCTCATCTGAGAAGCTTCTTCAGTTCTAAGAGCAACTGGTGGAGGGTCCCAGATTTTAAGCCCTATGGCAGTGTCCCCCCAAGAGTTTTCATGCCCCCCCTATTGATCTTCTACCTAATCACCCACTGTGAAACCTAGCCCCACCCTATCATGTGATTTACTGAGGTCAAATGGCCCAGGATCTGAGTGGGCATTAAGGAATCTGGGAATGGATCTCAAAACTGGATTATAGATGGCAGACGCCTCTGTTTAAAGAAGGTCGTTCACAGTGGACATAGATGGCTTCTTTCACTCTTTCAAACCATCTGTCTTCTCTGTCCAAAATGTGAACATTGGCATCCTCAAAAAAGTGATCTTTGTCCTTTAAATGCAGATGGAAAGCCGAGTCTTGTCCCGTCAAGGTGGCCCTTCTATGTCGTGCCTTGTGTTTATAAAGTGGCTGTTTAGTCTCTCCAATGTAGGCGTCAGAAGCAGAGGCAAAGATCCACAGCAAACAGTAACTGGCTAACAAGAACAGGGACAATGAGAACAATGACTAATAAAAAACTTTACAGAACCATTTCACTGATTACAGATTTATTTCAGCTTCAACTTTGCCTCTACTGTTTAAAAAAAAGCAGGAATACATTTAGCATTGAGTTCTTCAAAAGTCAGGTCCAAGTTCTTATTTGTTGTGCTTTAAATGTGTCTGGACTTCCAGTTATAAATCTACAGCTCTGGCAGTTTTTATGTCTTTGTCAGGCTAAATGTTAAAACCTTCCAAACTGTATTTTTCATTGTCACGCTCAGACAGCAGCTTCAACACTGGCTTTTTTTTTTTTCTTGCACATGTGAGTGTTGCTCTTGGGTTAAATAAACTGATCTGATCAACCATGGTCACCTCATTGATCAAATGTCTGACAGCATGTGGGTGTGGGATCAGTCCTCCAGAACACCTACGCTGCTTTAAATCGTTCTCTCTCCATGTTGCCCGGTGCGAGAATAACAATTGCGGGTGAACAAATGTGTGTAGAAACGTGAAGGTCACTCACACACTGAACATGATGAAGTGAGTCTCACTGAGCCTCTTTTTCTACAGCTCCTACTTCTCAATTTCATCCCTCTCCCTGCCAGCCTCTCTCTTGTTACCTTTCTTAACTTCTATTATGTACTCAGACACTCTGATTCACTGTTCTTTATTTTCACTTTGTGTCTCAATCGTTCCCCGTCCTTCTCTTTTTTTCCACTTCTGTCCAGAGTTTAAGATGTCATCAAGAAACCTTGAGATAGATGGGTTCTTCAATAAGAGTCAACCGTAAGCTCAGCATTACAATAGCATTAGAAATTACATAAACCAGAGAATGTGCTCAGAAATGACAGCAGTGTTTGCCTTATAAAGTCCATAAACCCTGATGCAATAATGTTTGCAGGGAGAAGTTTTCATAAAATCAAACATATGCTCAATATGGGCCCTGTGTGTGTGTGTGTGTGAAATCAAATAACCTGCATCATGCGACAAAGCACTCCAAAAAAACCAAATTTGAATCTTTTCTTTTTTCCCCTTGCTTCATGGAATCCATTTAAATGCAATCAGCAGAAAGTAAAAAAAAAAAACAGCTGAAATATGTTTCTCATTTGGGATGTCAGTGGGAAAAGCAGAGATGTTGACGCTTTAATCGCCTTCCTTTCATATGCACTGTAATACACTGACTTGAAACAGCTGTGTCTCAGAGGGGAGGAAAAAAAATCTGGTAGTGCGTCATGTGGTCAAGTATCATCGAGACCCTCTGTTCAAGTTGCGGTGAAGGAAAAAGTGGATTATTTTAATTCAGGGGGTGGCAGAAAGGAGAATTTTCCTCTCTGAAGATTTAAAAATAAATGCCAGCCCCTGACTTTTATCTTGGGAGACCACATGCAAGCCCGCAGTTCTTCTGCTTTGAAATTACAACTGTAGGTCTGTGGCAGGTTACTTAACTCAAAGAAGCAAATCAGAAAGTAGCAGAGTAAGAAGCTAAAAACCACTAAGAACTCCACCTTTATCCTACACATTAGCCTGTGCCTTATTATCAGGTGTGCAATACTGAATCAGGTCCATATTTTAGTAGGCTGGCCTGTCTTTGCTGTAGTCCAATCATCCTGTTGTCTCCTTAGAGATGCCCAAGCTTGCTATGATAATCAGCTGTATATGAGCTGAAAATCAAACATGGAATTGAATCATGTGACTTAGAAATGCATTGTCTGCTTTTTCTTTTTTTGTGATGATCAAGCAATGAAGGTGCCAATGAACCCATATGCAGCTGTCAGTTATATCCATGGATGACATAAAACTATAATGACACAGATTCAGTTTGTTATAAATCTCATGATTATGATGAATTATGAATTAATGGAAAGACAAGCAAAAACACCGCCTTGATTTACAAGCTACTGGCAACCTCTCTGATAAATCATCAACCACTGATATCACCACCCATCAACACTGCCGCACGTTTAGCCCATCGCCTGTTTCTCGATATATTGCTCAATATTTAAATAAACTATATTGTATCTGAGTGAACATGTACAAACAATATTTGACCTTTCCCATCATTTCTCTCTCGTCTGTCTCTGATCAGAGGTATTTTTGGTGAGTTTAGATTTAAAAATAAAAATAATAATAATTATATAATATAAATAATATGGCTTCATAGTTTTCTATAGCTCATTCCATTTGTTTGCAGCAAATGAATGGAGGGATGGAAATGTAAATGCAACACATAACACAATAAGAACATATTTTCTGTACTTGCTTTTGTGGCAGCGGAGCTAAAAAAAAAGACTTTAGATAAAGTTTTAACTGCTTGCCAAGTAAATAGTGCAGAAGGTTAATTTTCATACCTATTTAAAAATCATAGGTATTCACTACAGTCAAAGCTATTTGAAGGCATCTCAAGTGATAAAGAATTCCTTTGGCGAGTAATATTCATGCATTCAAACTGGTAGCAGTTCCTTCTCAGTAACATCTCCGTGATTACAAACACGTTCTCATCCTGACGCGTAAAATACCAACGATTGTGACAAGTTGTCTGTATTTTACATGTTGGGTATGAGAGCCGGTTGGAATCAATCTATAAATGTGTTTTACGTGTGAAATGAAAACCAACCTTATGTACGTTAAATCTGTTCAATTGGAGATTCGAAATCACTTTGGAAAACACTATGTGATGGCCACAACATGAAGCTATTTTATCCTTGAGTTACCAGTGATACGTTCATCAGTTTGTGTTGGAATGGACAGTTGAAGCCTTTGCTCTAAGCATCTCTTACCGCCATGAGCAGGTTTATATTGGAGTCAGTTCAGAACCCAGAGCGTTTAATAATACTTTTTGCTTTACTCTGAGACACCTACAGGCATTATAAATCGTCTGCATGTTACACGTTGGGAATGATACCACTTCTCAATCACAATTTCCTCAATCTCTCTGCAATTTTTCTTACCAATCAAGTTTGTCTAAAAACATATCATATTACAAGGCACTCCCTCCAGGTCTGTACCTGCTCACCAAGCTCATTCTTTTTATTGCCCATTCCCTATGATGATCGCTGGAACACCTTCCTCATTGGTCTCCACTCTTTCTCCACTTAAAACGTTTCAAAGTCTGTGGGAATTATTCGAAATGTCAGATTCATTCAGGTGTGCCTCTTTCTAATATTTTGTACCAGTGCTGACACAATTAGCAGTGCATGGATGCAGGAGTTTTTACCCATTAATCTTGGTTAAACATATGGTATGCTACCTGCCTAGCATGTAACTGCAGGCGAGTAGCTCATGAAGAAAGAGAAAAATGAATCAGCTGAGGAATTATTTAGGGGAAAGTGAACATTGGCATCTATCACTCAGGTGGCCAGAAACACAGTTTGAAATGAAGGATGGTTTTCAGCAACCTGAAAAAGTTCATAACGTATGAAATGGTCAAATAAATATGCTTACTACAGCTTTAAAGTATATGATTAGTCAATGGTTCAAACATGCCTTCTTATTCTGAATTTTTTAAACTTTTTTTATAGCTTCTTTTTTTTTTTTGTTAAATAGCCTCCTCTCCTAAAGCAGTTCCTACATGTGCTCAGCAGTTGTTGGCTGCTTTTCCTTCACTCTCCAGTCAAACTAATCCCAAAACATCTCACTTGGTTGTGGAGACCATTTCATGTGATTCAAACAGCCCTCACAGAGCCTCGGGGTATGTTTTGGCTCTTTTTTCTGCTGAAAAAGAAACGATAGCCCCACCAAGCTCCAGGCCAGATGGGATGGAGTTTCTGTGGAGGATGCTGTGGTAGACATGCTGGTTAAGTATTGCCTTGAAAGTCTGTGTAAATATCCAACAGTGTCACCCCCCCCACACACACACACACACACCATAACAGTTCCTCCTTCACAGCCAAGAACCAAAGACCCCATTTTCATTGGTCTTATGTGCATTTCTTGTGTTTTGTGGATCCAGTTATCTTCTTCTTTTTACTGGCTTTCCTCAGTAGTGGTTTCTTTGCACTAGTTGGTCATAAAAGGCCTAATGTTGATGCGCCTGGTGCTTGAACTCTGAGAGACATTGATGTGGGCCTTAAATCTAAGGTTTCATTAATTATTGATTTCTGAGACTGGGAACTCCTAATGAACTTATCTCTTGGTCTTTCTCTCCTGGGGTTGTGTGGACTTCATCAAAGCATTGGGAAGTTTCTTTAAGTGCATTTGCAAAAACACAAAGTTCTTGAAGCTCTCTGCACTGACTGACCTTCATGTCCCCGTGTAAGGACGGACCAGAGTTAATATTTAATTAGTTTTTTGGTTTTTATCCTGTAAAACAGATTATTACAGCACTTGCTGTTTATGGTCCCCGGGCAGGAAACTCAATCAGGTAATCTCACCTGTTATGTGAAAACCATAAATCTAGTTCAGACTTTACCATCAGTGTGCAAAAAACAGCATAAAATCATAGTTTTGTTAAGATCTGCTAGTGATCGTGGCTCAAGAGTTGGGAGTTCGCCTTGTAATCGGAAGGTTGCTGTTCCTGTTTAGTCAGTTCTGTCTGTCTCTCTGCTTGTGTGTTTAGTTTCCTGTTTTACTTTGAAGGTCTGTGTCTTATGTCAGTGTATTCAGTTCTGCGTGCTCCTCCGTCTCGTCTGTGTAATCAGTGTCAGCCGTGTCTCCCAGCTGTTTCCTCTTGGTCCTGTTCACCTCTCGTATTTAGTGTCTGCCAGCTTGCTTGCCTGTTTAGTTTATTTGTGTTCTCACTTTAGCAAGTTTTCTGTTTGTTCTGCAATCCAGCAATAAAGCTGAGTGTTTCTGAGTTTATGTTTGCCTCCCTGGGTCCTGCTTTTAGGTCCACTATTTCTGCCTGCTTTCACACAGCCATGACAATTTACAGGTTATCATTTCCTTTCAGAGTGGCAGTTTGGGATTTAGAGAAACTGCAGTTCTTTTTGCTTCTGTACTGGCGTCAGTTTACAGTTGGATAAGTTGCTACTGGATCCAAAAGTGAGTCAGTGCTCATAAACTCCCATGTTAAAATGTCCAATCTTGCAGTAGAAACAAACATGTTTACAGTATGGTACAAAAATGTTTTTGGCCTCTGTGGATAGCTTTCCCTGTCAAAATAAGTACTGATTTTTTTATTTATTTTTTTAATAATTCATACAGCTCAAGTAGATCGCTGTCTGTTTGGTCTCAGCTCAGCTAATTAATGTCACTGATCTGGAGCTTTCCATGGTGTGTTTGCTGTTGGTGCCTTTTGTAGAATAACTTAGCACTCCACCCTCTTCCCAAATACATTCACTTCTGGCTTCAAAACACTAACATGGACGCGGGTAAAATGAAACTTAAGAGTACAAAACCAGTTGGCGATGCCACTTAATCTGGAAAAAAAGCTTATTGTCTTTAGCATGTGCTTTTTTTTGCCCTCTACTGGCCAAAACTGATTAACAGAAATGGAAGCCTTGTCTTGAGGTCTCATTGGCACTTTTTATTATCAGAAGGACAAGTAGTACTTTAGTAAAGTACATTATTATTTGCTTGTATACTACGCATTAAAAAGATCATACAATTAAATGCATTAAAAGACCATATTTCACCCGGAGATTTCATGTGGCCTCTTGAATAGAAATGCTCCCCTCGCTATCCTAAATGTAGGACATCCAACCATATTATAGACTGTCAGACAGAGGAAAGGTGAGGTAATGAGGGATAGCGTTGAAGGTGTCTTCACGTAATGTACTTCCTGGGAATCTGCCAGTACTGTTAATTCGACACATACTGAACGAACCGCACTGTCTGTTTCTGATTAAAATAAAGTCACTGAACGGTGATGCAGGCACTTTACGCTGTAAGTTGAGTGAAAATATTAACACTTTTTCTATTATTACCTGCATAAATATGGACATGCACCAATAATTCATGTCTCAATGTGTGCGATTAGATGTCAGCTTCTCATCCTTTCAAGGATTTGCATTTTTTCCTCTTTTCTGCTTCTTCACATGAATTTGATTTGTTCTGCAGGAAGTAAAAAGACATGCGTTTGCATGTGTGTGTGTGTGTGTGTGTGTGTGTGTGTGTGTGTGTGTGTGTGTTTTGCCTGCAGCATACACACTCCCTTGACCAGATCTTTTTAGCCTGTAGCTATTTATTTTGAGCAACAGAAAGATGCCAGAGTAAAACATCAAAAAAGGGCAAAGAAGTCATATGTTTGTGTTTGCGTGTATCTATTTGTGATGACTTCAATCCACTGCGCACCAATCACTTATGAACTTGTGAAAATCGTTTACACATTTGAAGAATTCTCACTTGTCTTTCCAGGTTTTCTTTTTTTCTTTGCGTATTTATCCTGCTGGTGCTGCAGTCAGAGGAATCCTATGACTTCCCAACAAGAAGCATAGCCTGCAGGGGTGGAGATTAGGCGGACTGTGAAACAGAAGAACAGGACGGGCATTGTCTTACATACGTCGTTCTGATCTCAGACTTGAGACCTTGTGATGTGTAGGGTTCATATTCTTTACAGCCCATGCCTCTGATGACCTGGAATGATAAAAGAGACTCTATAATACAAAACCATGCCTTATTGGGGAGTGCGGTAACATTTTTGAAAAAGCATCCATTTATCAAGAAAAAAGGCTTATTCTTCTACCTTCAAAATGTCCCTTTTATGGACTTGGCTTTTTTCTTTGCCCTTTCAGGCAACTACATATTTGTTGTGCAGTCCAGGTCAAACAGTCATTTCTCTCCCACAGAAAACACTCGTCCTGAACTGCCTTAAACGCCTCACCTATGATCCCTGTTGTTCCTTCATTACTTATCTACATCATCATAAAACAGACTCACATGATGCTCTTCTAGTGGCTACTTTGATATGCCTCAAATATAAAAAATGATTGCTGTCTTGACTAAATCCAGATGGAGACAGCTATTTATATTGTCTCACCTATTGCTAGCAACTTCAAATGTTCCATTTTGGCTGCTAAGACAGGTGGATTATTTTAGTTTGGTGGCAATTTCCTCTGAATAATAGAAAACTCTTAAAATCTAGCACAGTGCACGACTAATCTGACTGAAGTTTCCATCTGTTTGCATCTCATCTACTCTCCACTCACATACAATGTATTTCAATACAGCTGAATTCCCAAAAAAGCTGTTCTTATTTATGTTTCCTATTTCAGACAACTGAACATGCATGAAATATTGACACAATCACAGCCAATTGGACTAATGTACACCAGCCAATGCTTTCAAGCCATTTTTCAGCAGTCTGCTCTGAACTGCTAACATCCTGAAGTCATAAAGAAATGTTGTATTTCACAGTCACCGTTTACTTAAAGAGTGCGACTTTGCATGTGAAATGATCAGTCAGGGATAATGTTTTCCTTTTTTGACAAAATCTAAAGCTTTTTGTTACGTTCATAATACTTCGAAATCCGAGCATACTAAGCCTTCAGGTAGCAGGAAGGACTTCAGAGAGTGAAAAGAAATGCTGCAGTAATACACGGTAAAAAAGTGTTTGTTTTTTTTGTTTGTGTTTGCATGCGAAACCACGTAAACCCAGGAGGATACACAAACCCAGCAACTAAAAGTACATTTACCTGTGTGTGTGTGTGTGTGTGTGTGTGTGTGTGTTGCCATGCCAATTCTTGGAAATCATTGTAAGACACTCAGATAAAGAAAAAGGCAATTTCTCTAATATTAGGATCATTATCTATGACGTAAGCTTTAGTTATACTTCTGAGTTGGATCTATGTAATGGCCACAATGTAGCCTACATGCCCTGCTGACCCCATTGCCAGCATTTATACTTGCCAGCATTGTGCTGCAATTGCACTGCCAAAACACCAGGTGGCAGTGGAGCATCTGAATAGTCAAAACACTGTGTCAAAAAAAGCAACTGGAAATGGTCACAAGGAAATGACAGAATTGGTAAATCCTAGTTGTTTCAGGCTGGGTTGATGTGGTGCACATTAGTGTTAGTTAGGATGTAATGGTTTCACATTTGTGTTCGCAATGTAACTACAGCGTAGATTTAACATGGAAGCATTAAATCCCACTTTAGCCCTCAGTGATAAAACTGCATCTGTTGTCTTTGCTATGTATCTGTTAGTCTAGCGTTCACCAGTTGCAAATTAATATAAATTAATTAGATTAATATCTTTTTTCAGGCTATAGATAAGTGGCTAGCAGTCCATTTCCCTCTTTCGGTTGGCCTAGCAACAGACAAAGGACAAATGTACACACTTAGCAAGTAACATTGGAGCATTCAGCTAAACCAGGTGTGTCCAACTCCAGGCCTCAATGGCCGGTGCCCTGCAGGTTTTAGATGTCACCCTGGGTCAACACACCTGAATCAAATGATTAGTTAATTACCAGGCCTTTGGAGAACTTCAAGACACATTGAGGAGGTCATTTAGCCATTTAAATCGGCTGTGTTGGATCAAGGACACATTTAAAACTTGCAGGACACCGGCCCTTGAGGCCTGGAGTTGGACACCCCTGAGCTAAACAGATGAATGGTTCCATGGGGAGTTGCTGGAGAGAAAACCAATGCAACATCCATCACGTTGACCGAAAGACACGACTGAATGCTGACATTGCTATATGTCTGCCATATGTGAACGTAAACGAAGATTCATGTATCAACTTCTTGTTCCCGCTGCCTCACTTATACCTGCAGGAAGTTATTCCAGACATTTGTCTCACAGTCTTATAAAAGGTACAGGTCAGTGAATATGGAAATTTAATCTTAGTTTCAAAGAAAACTATTTTTATGGCTTCTTGTTGGATCAATGTAGCTGCAACAGAGTGAGGCCAAACCTAAATTTGTCAATGATGAAAGTCTTGAATGATTAAAAAAATCATTTGAATTTAAGGTCAAGAAGAAGGGAAACTATAATCATTTTAGGTTTTCATAAAATCCACTGAAGTTATTTAGTTCAATTAGTTCTTGAACTTTTTCTTAACTTGAGATCAAAAGACAGCTCAAAGTGCTTATATAATTCCAAATACGTTTGATTTATTGGAATAAAACACTCACTCATCATGATGTCTTCCCTGGTTTTAAATAAAGTTTGTCAGAATCTGCTCCCATACATCAGATCCAAAACTCCATTAATGGAGAAGATTGCTCCTCTTCTTTACATTCGGCACTGCGTTGGAGATGTGAGGCCTCATTTCCTGCTTTTCATAAAAACCCATTTCCTGCCATTCATCCCTCAGCAGTATGGAAAACCAACTTCAATTGATCAAGATAATCTATACCAGTGAAAATGAATAGCTGATTTGTTGAGAAGTTTCTGTTTGATCATTATTTCATTGTGCCCTAGTTGGAGTGTTTCCATATAACTGCTTACATGCTCACTGTCAATCACCAGATACCCACAGGAAGAAAAGGAAGTGTCTGCTGGGAAATATTCTCTCAAATACAAATCCCCTCACAAGATTAACTGTCATCTTTAAGAACATGTCCTTGTTTGTGTTATTTGTTGGGTGACACGTCAAGAAAAAAAAAGATGCTTGATATAAATTTAAAAAAACAAAAAAACATATCTATGCTTTCTTTTTCTTTTTTTTCTTTTTCTTTTACTGAACCTTAATTTTACTTTAGGAGGATCTTATGGATGTCTACTTTTGCAAAATGCACACGGCCTGAATGCTACACGTGATAAGTGACAATTAATGAACAGTACTTTTAAATGACGCCATAATACATTATTACAGTGCCTCAAATTGTGGATAAGCGTGTTCATAGTGACAGGTACGGCTACCTAAAGGGGACTATGAGCTGGGGTTAAAGAGTGCTGGAGCGATACATTCCAGCACCTTCAGTTAATGAGTAATTAAATCTAATTGGCAGTTTAACACATTATAATGTCAAGCGAGGTAATCTTTTATGTGCTGCAGACTGGAATTACTTCCAACTAATGCCATGAAGATTATCACTCAACAAATCAGAACATAATGCCTCCCTGACACACACACACACACGATCTGCAATCACACATCCTTTGTCCTTCTTATCCCTGTCATGCATTTGTGCATGCAAATGTCAATAAAGTTGCTGTCACAATTAATTTAATGGCTAGCACTTTTTACCATGGTATACTGCTATGGTAACTGCGAATCAGATTAGAGATCAGCAAGTATGAAATTAGTGCCTAGTGACCAGCCAAGTCTCCAGGAAATAGTGCCACTATTCCTTGAAGATCCCTCAGTATAGGATAGCAGTGATGTAGTGTTGTGATCCTGGTTGTTTGTTTTTTACTTAAGAGATTTAAATCTTTGTTTATTGGTCTTTATGTTTTTTGAGTATTTTGGAGCCTTTATTTCTTGTTATAATTTAAAAGTTCTTAGTTTTATTTTTTCCTTCACTGTTTTCTGTTAATTCCATTAGATTTACTTTATTCTTGTGTCTGCTATTCCCTGTTCACTTGTTTCTCATTTCCTTTTTTTTATTTTGGTAGTCATTTTTCGACCATGTTTCACATTTAATTTTACATCTCCTCTTGTCTCACTGTCATTAATTCGTATCAACCCCTGACTGACCTCTGCTGTCTCCTACTTACCCCAATGTGTTTAAGTAGTGCTCTCTTCCCCTCAGTGTTTGCCACTTGTGTGTTTTCTGGCTGTTTATTGGAAATTTATTAGAGTCTTTGTGGTTTCCCTTATGGGCTCTGTATTTTTGGACTTCAATCCACCTGCATTAAAGGTGCACTTTCAGTTTACTCTTGACTGTTTCTACGTCCTCCATTTGGGTCCTAATTCCATGCTTCATAACAAGGTCTGGTCTAAAGGTGTCAAGTCCCTCTATTTTTCTGTGGAGTAAGGGATGTACATTCTTAGATGCAACCTTCATCCTTGGGTTTTTTTGGTCCCCCCCCCCCCTGTTGGCTGCAAATGATTATACAAAGATTTTTCTCTGCTTTTTTATTCCTGGCATCAAATAGTGTGGGATGATCTTGACACAACACAAAACAAAAAGGCAGCCAACATCCAAAGAAAAGCTTTGAATGTCCTTCACGAAGCCTGGAGAACTATTCATAAAGACTTATTACAGACATTACAAGAAAGCTCTCTTGATAGAGTTCAGGATGTGATGAAGAATAAAGGTCAAATATTGACTTTCAAGCTTTCAAATTGTAAAAACGCCATGTATGTTTGCACATGTTTTGAAACTTTTGCACAGTACTGTATATTGGAAAATATGGTGGAGTAAATCTAGAAAGGGCAGTACCTCGTGCCCAGCAGCAGCAGCATTTGTCAGCTGATCACAGTCTGTCCACAAAGGAAACAAACCTACTGGAGCTCACAGTACAAATGACTTTGTGACTCATTTCTAAGTGAGTCATTTCCCCATGCTGCACCAGCTCTTGCAAATCCCACTTTAACCCCTGACTGACCTCTGTGTTTACAGCAAGAATAAAAGTGCTGTTGGGCACCTTAAGAAAAGGAGAGAAAAAAACTTCAGGTATTCCAGAAAGTACACGAAAAACATATTAAATGGTAAATTTAAAGGTATACAATTAGCCAATTAGGTTTGCCTAGCATAAATAAAAGAATGGAAAAAAATAAAATAAAAACAACAGTACCCTCCATACTTATTAATCAGCTTGCTGTATGTTTAAATTGTACCACTGGCATGTAGATTCAGCTATGTATGACAGAAAAGAGCATGTTAACTCAGCAGTAGTGGGGGGGGGGGAACTTCACTGAAGGTTGAAAGAAGGTGGACTAAAAGGCAGATTCTGGGGGGTCAACTCTCCCCTTTACTATAGAAAGTGGAAAACTGGCAAATCTAAAATGCGGCATAAAGTTTGTTATGCAGTGCCAAGAGCGAGGGCTTGGCTGAGACCTTGGAGGAGCACTTGGATGAAGGCAGCTGCAGCTGGTCGGGTCTGAGGTCACAAACAGATGTCCTTCACAACCTCCAGCACTGGGCTGTTGGTCTTTTGTCAGAGTTCTCATTTCAATCTGCCAGATTTCTCTCATATGCAACTCGGGGGTACACAAGGGAAAATGAAAAAAAAAACACAATATAAAGTAGGGAATTGCTTTCTAGTTGCATTTGATGGCTTGCCTGCTCAAGCAACAAATGAACAGTTCATATTTTGATGTGCTGCATGACATACAATAGATGCAACACTCAAAAACAAAAAGCTGCATGGCTTACTGTACTTTTCCACTCCAGGGATTACCTTGTCATCCATCTTTTCCCTTTGTCCACAGACTCAGGCATGTCAAAACAGTTATTTGTTTAGGAGGCAATACTTCAGCTCACTCTGGGCCCTTGAAACTCGCGTTTGTCCAGGGTCACTGGAGGAGTACAAAGAGACTGTGAAAAAGCTTTAACACATTCTTTTATCAGCAGCCTTCTGATCTCAGAGAGGAATCTTGCAATAATGCTGCACACTCTAAATTTCACAAAAAGCTTTGATTTTTTTGAAATCTCTAAGTATCCTCTCATTGAGCTTTGAGTTTTTGCTATGATCAGGACCATTAAATAGCCATGGTGCTCTAAAACTAGAAGAATAACATGTGTGACCCCAAAGATGGAAGTCTTAATCGTGCCCCCAAACAGCAAGTCAGCAATTTTAAACAACCAGAAACCTGAAGACATATGTTAGTTGAACTGCTGCATTGACGAAAGAACACAGTTTTAGTTGTGTGTGGTGGCAGGCATATCTACTTGTTAATCACTTGTGACAGCCAGTGGGTCGGCCTTGTGTTTTGCTTTTTCTGTTACCTGTTTCTTGCAGGTAGGTGGAGCTGACCCAATTATAGATGCAGCACACCTGAGTCCCAGTGTATATAAAGACACCTTGACTGAACCAGCTCTCTCTCTGGCTCTCGCGCTCTCTGTCTGGCACCCATCATGTTCATTTGGAAGTTTCAGTTATGGCTGTTATGTCCTTTAAATTGTGTTTAAGTTGCTTTACCTTATTTTCATTAAATATGTCTTACAGCCTTTAAAAGCCTGTGTGTGGTCTCCCTCTTGCTTGTCACTTCCTATGAGCTGGGTTGTGACCAGAGATGGGCAGTAATCCGATTACTTTTTTCGAGTAACGAGTAAAGTAAGGGATTACTATTGCAAAAACGGTAATTAGATTACCGTTACTTTCCCGTAGGAACGCTGCGTTACTGCGTTACTAAAACCGTGATTTTTTGCGAGAATGTCTCATGACAGTGACGTAAGCACGTGTGACGTTGGTGACAACAGCTGTGTGCAGATCAACAATGGATAATAGATCGAGTGCGGGAGAGAGTATGAGCGTGCAGCGTTTAAAGCGTGGAAGTACTGACCTTACTTTGAGTTTGATTCCATAAAAAGTGACAAAAACATTAGCGTCCGTTGTGCGTGGGAAGAAAACTTCTTTTTACTGCGAAAAAAACCCCCTAAACTTCCAAGCAAGCACCGAGTGCGCTACGACGTAATGGGAAACTCACAGAGAAACTCGC
The DNA here is from genome assembly GCF_900408965.1 of Simochromis diagramma. Taxonomy (NCBI): domain Eukaryota; kingdom Metazoa; phylum Chordata; class Actinopteri; order Cichliformes; family Cichlidae; genus Simochromis; species Simochromis diagramma. Next base: position 14,407,667 of record NW_024387040.1, on the reverse strand, counting down.
GGATTCTTCCACTGACCGCGGCACACCTGCACCAGGGTAAACCTCCGCCTATCCTACTCCTGCTTTACAGGTGAAAATAGAGCAAAAGGACCACTAGTCTTTGACTTTATTTATTTTCTGCTGTGTTTTACTTGCATCTATTTGAAAGAGTGAGTGTTAACACAAAAAAAAATATTTTATGTGCTGGAATGTGCAGAAAATAGGTTTAAATATTAAACAAATTTCTTCCAGTCAGAGAATGTTGCATATAATTACATTTTTGCTTGATGCATAAAGTTAAAAGCTTAAAACTAATAAAACAAGTTTTAAAAAGAGACTTTTCCATTTGATTACATTTTGTATGATGGATTATGTAGAAAAAGTAGAATTGGGTGACAGATCTATCGCTTTATCACCTCTTCAGGTTGTAAATCGTGTTTTTAAAAAGTAACTAAGTAATTAATTACTTTTGAAAATAAGTAATCAGTAAAGTAACTGGATTACTTTTTTGGGGAAGTAATCAGTAATTAGTTACTGATTAATTTTTTCAAGTAACTTGACCAACACTGGTTGTGACACACCGCAGTTGTGTTTTTGGGGGGGTTTCTGTATTCATGTTGTGAATTGGCTTTCCATTTACTCAAGCTGAGCCACAAACGTTGATCATATGGATTCTCTAGATTGAGCCAAACGAAAACTCTGATTCCCTGAAACTTTGTTTATGCATTACAGAAGTAAGTTTACTACCTGAGATTAATCTCATTTGTAAAAGGACTTAGTCCAAGATAGTTGCCAATCACCTGCATTTTCCAGTGGTCATAAGAGAGCAATACATGTGACTGCAAAAAGACTTCTGGCCCTATAGAAGTCTATGGGAACTCAAAGCTCTTCAAGGACCTCTGGAAACACTGAGTTCAGTCAGTCTCTTCAGGTCACATTGAATTAATCATTAGTTTCATTTTGTAAATTTTAGTTGCTTTAGGTGCAATTATTGTATGACTGATAAGTTGTTAGCCAGTGAACATTGACACATGTGTTTTCAAACACACAACATAAAGGGCGACGTCATGGTGGCTACATGAATTTTTTATGCTGTTTATGCTAGCATCAGACTCTAATGGGTTCCTTTTGCAATGTATAAAACTTCAAGGAACTGTCAACATCTTGTGTTGGGTACTTTTTGGGCAATCATGCAGGCGATGCCTGGTAAGAATTGTTTTCCCAACCACAAGGATCAACAACCCAAACAGAGGTAATTACAGTCTTGTAGCTTATTAATATAACCATGGATGCCTCTGTACTTCTTTACCTTGGTAGTTGTGTATTGCACCATACAGAGGCTTTTAGACAATTTCTAGTCTTTTTCAATTAAGTATCCAATGAAGATGCCTCCTCATCAGTTTTGTCTGCTTGCAAGAGTTCTGAATGGTATTTATATTTACTATACATAGGAAAACAAAATCCAGTTAATGATCTGATGTCCTGCCTCTACAAATATATATACACAAACAATATTGTCTGTTTGCTTTCAGTTATAACTTAGACATGACCAACATAGTTGCTTGTTTAAGCACTCCTAACAGAAAGTCATTATTGCTGTTCCCCAACAACAAACCACAAAGTGCCCCATGAACTGCATACTTTTTCTTTCAGATTTGAGTAAGTAAACCAATCATCATAAAACAAAAGCAGGGAAATGTCTGGAGGAGGCTGAACTGGAAGAAACACATGAAAGGAAGTTGATCCTACACATTTGTGGTCTACGAAAAAATAATAAGCTTCAACTTTAAAGATTGTGATTGTGCACAAGAAAAGGTCCTTTGAAAGAGATTCCCCAAAGGGCTCAAATCTTCAGCTGAACAGGTGAAGACATTAGTTTAGCTTTTTAGTGCTTCTACTTTTTATTAACTCTAACATCTGCTTCCATTATTGTAAAATGTGTGCACAGCTGCAGAGTAGGGCATTGTGAGTATATGTACCACAGTCCAACATCACATGTCTATTTGTGCTGCTCTTCCTTTTAGCGTTATACATGAAGCCATTTTCTTTCTCCACATCCCCACTAGGCCTCCTCAGACTTTTTCACCTTTCTAGGTAAGCTGATTTCCACACAGCCCTGCACACCAGGAGCTGGTTTCACTCAGCAGACAGGACTGCAAGCTGCAATTCCTCTAGTGGCCACTTGAGGCTGGCTCCAATAGTGGGCAAATCTATCATAGTTTCCTACTGTGGATTGACTCACTGGATTGACACTGTGGCCACTGATAGTTTCTGCATATTTTTATTTTCCTTTTAACACTACTTACATTCCAGCTGCCCTAATTGCACATCTGTTTCTCTGTCTTCCTTGCATTGTAATCCTTCCTTTAAAACACAAAGAAAGAGGATTTTAGAGCTCCGTGAATCCCTTTGTTGATTTAGTTTAAGTGAACACTTGACCTGTAAGTTACAGTAGACCGTCAAGTGCCATAATCATCATGGAAAGTTACCAAAAAGTCACAAACTTTACATATTATGGTGAATATAGAATAGAATAGAATAATCCTTCAATTGTCCCACAAGGGGAAATTTGGTTGTATCAGCAGCAAAAAAAAAACAAAAAAACAACACATATACAAACAGAAGAATCAGCTGTTTAGCAAATTCACACATCTGCTGATGCTGCTCTGTGATGTAGTTTCTCTAGAACCCCCAAAAGACTCCAATAAGTTATTGTTTGACCAGCAATTTCTGGTTTGCTGATATCTAAATCATCTGACGTCGTAGAGCTATTAGCTTGCTAATAGCTCTAAAACATCTACCAGAGTGAGTGAGACTGAAAACTGAAATCTTGTTTACTCATTTGGGAGTCAGCCAGCTCCATGTAAACCTCTCTATTTGAAAAGAAAGTGAAAAGGGAAACATGTTTGAGCTTAAGATGACACTTTTGATGAATGCTGAATCCATGTTTCATTTTTAATAAGATTAGACCATCCAGCCTGAAGCTTTCTTACTCAGCTGTCAGGTGGCAAAACTAGACACTCTTTTATTAATGCCCATAATCAAGCATTTGCTATTTTATTTGTTCCTGAGCCTGTATCCTGCCTGCGTGTAACCCACACTGATTTATAGCCCATTGATAATGACCTACTCAGATAAAGACTTCTGTTCCTGCAGCCTGTAATAAAGCAGAGAGGCTACATGCCGACCTCGTGTTTTGACCCATTTTTCTTAATTGGTCTTTTCTATGATGATGTTTTTGAAAATAATTAATTTTTGTGAGCACTGCCTTCTTACTTTGTACAAAGCTGCTGTGTCCTACAAGCATCAGGCAACACGAGAAACGTTCTTGCCACAACTGTCAACCTGATTGATTACCTCTGCAAATGTCTAAAGGTTGAGCCGCTCACCTCTCGACATTTCACTACAGTTTCCTTTTCCGTAACTTTGACTCCAGACTTGACAAAAGAATAAGAAAAGCGGAAAAATTCCAAACACCGAAAGTGGCCTTAGAAAAATAAATGTCAGGGAGAGGACGTGTAAGAAAAGGAGAGCTTAGCTGAGGTCAATAAAACTGGAGGATACGGGATGACGGCATGGGATTATGTCAAGAAAATGTCACATTTTTTTTTATGTGTGTGTGTTTCTCTTTCTATGGAGTCTTTAAATTTTTATTCAGCCGTGAATTGGAATTATTTCTTTCATTCCATGACACAGACTGTTGCTCTATTTAACAAATTCAAAACCCCAACTATGAGACAGGCTAAACTTGTATGTCTCCAGGTGTGATTTTCATCAGAAATACTGGAGGCAATCAAGTAAAGCCACCCCCGAATACAAGCTTGGTAATTTGTGATAAAGCCCCCCAAGCTTTGCTTGTTAAATTTGTTATTTAGTGTAAATACGAGACACTACAGTTTGTGGTCATGGTATTCTTGCTTCCAAAACCCACTCACCATGACCTCAGCATTTTCACAGCAGTAAATGTCATGCTCCAGTCATGAATTCGTGAATCACCATTCTGCCTACAATCTGCCTGCTATTCAAGCTGGTTACAGGCCTGTGACTTGCCTCGTGGCTGTGCTGACCTACAGTATAGAGTGTAGCAGGTCATTCCTTTATGGGGGCTTTGACATTACTTTAGTCAACACTGCAGAATAAGTAAAGTAGTATCTTTAGCTTCAGGGGGTTTCCGATGATCTTTTTGATGTTGTGCACTGGTAGACTTGATTGTTATTCTACTACTTTTGTTTTTTATTGCATTAGCATAAAGCCCCAAGTCTGTTAAAATCCAGAGAAGCGCTATCAGACAAAGTAAAAATTACACTGGAAAAATGAATACTAAGATGTTTGGAGGTCAGCAAAGATCATTATAAATATTATTATTATTATGTTGCAAATTGATTTCATCTCTGAAATTTCGATTTTAGGGTCAAAATAGTAGTTTTGCCCACTTATGGTTACTTACCATAATTGCTTAAATATTATAGTAACTTAATCATAAGGGCGCTAGAGGGCAGTGAATAGGAAGGGAAGAAGTATGTGATCGGTTCCGTTTGTTTGTTTGTTTGCAGTCTAGTGTCGATGGTTTTCAAGATATCACATTCGAATTTTGCGTGATGCTAGATACCAATAGCAGCAAGGTCAAAGTCGCACCCTTTGGGAGAGTTGCTCTCTGAGTGCTCTTGTTGGGGAGGCTGTAGCTGAGGAGGTAGAGCGGGTCATCTACCGATTGGAAGGTTGGTGGTTTGATCCAAATATCGAACCAAATATTCAAATATCCTTGGGCGAGATACTAACCCCAAGTTGCTTGTATGAATGTGCGTGAATGTTAGAGTGAAAGAACTTAAGCATAGAAGCAAGTGCTTGTATGAATGTGTGAAGGAGGCACGTGATTTAAAGCCCTTTGAACAGGTAGAAAGTAGAGAAGTACTATATAAGAATCAATCCATCTTGTTGTGCTTGTAATGGATGTGGTCAGTTGGCAGTGTCAATGCATGAAGCAGCAATAGGACCACAGAGTCAGTCTACTTTTGGTTTGTGATTTGAATTGGTAATTGTAAAAAAAATCTGTATTGTATGGCATGATGAATTGGGTCTGTTGTGAATCTATTGTTGTCTACATACACAGAAATTCTCATGTGGAATGTGCATTGAAAGTCCAGGATAGGATCCAAGATGTGTCCACCACGAACATGAAAACTCACAAATCACAAAAGTTCTTTGGTTTTTCATAAAGAACAACAAAATCTAAAATGACAAAAAATAAATATGTTAATGAATGCTTAGCACCTCATTGTTGTGGTGTTGTTCCTTTTTCCTCACCTGCCAGTTAAAGCTTTATATTTTTTTTTATTTCCTTATCATATTTAACTTCTGGCATTCTTTATTCATTTATATAACTGTGTTTTTTGACTGTTTATCATTAACTGTTTTTGGTTGGTTCAGTAAACATGCAGGCATGCCACAAAAATATAAAATAGTTGAAAAGCATGTCATCTTGACATAGTGTCTACCAGAGGTCTTGGGTAATTGGAACAGGTCTTGAGGCAGTCAGCAGACAAATCCTTTATAGGTTTTTGGGGACACAGAAATAGAAGGAAATGCTTTTAAAGATATTCTGTGTTTCATGGTGTTCGGCACCCCAGTGTGCAAGCCTTTCATGGGGACTGGCTTTCATTGCCCAGAGGTTCAAGTACATTACAAGAAGAAAGGCAGCAGTTTGAATGTAACTTTGACTGTAATAAACTGACTTTAACTGAAAGTGGGGTTGGGCAAAGGGAAAGAAAGAATGTTCTATTTCAATAAGCTCATTTGTGCAACGACATTTTCTGTACCTTCTGACCGGCCATTGATCTAATTAATATATGTGGCTCAGCATGAGGAAAAATTGCTGCCTTCACATGCGAGGTGGAGGCTTTTTAAGAGACACCATTCCTTAATGCTGACAGGTTTTAATTTCCGTTGTCAGATAGAGGCTGTGGTAAATGAAAACACCCAAAATACTTAAAGATGGCAGTGAAATATTAAGTGGAAAACACCTCGTTTGACACCTTTGTTTACTCAAAATGTTTAATTTGTAACGACAAGAAGTGATACGTGAGGAAAAATTGAACTTTTCTTTTTGTGGTAAAATAGTTAAAAGTCTGGACAATCACAACCTTGTACCTGATTGAAAAATGTCCTTTTGTAAGTCAAACAGTGCACATTTATTAAGCCAGGGAAGAGCAGACACAAAGTAATCCATTTAGGAATACTTAATATGTGCAGAGAGAAGCTATTTAGTCCCTAGAAATTGAAAACAGACAAATGATTGAGTTCCTACCAAAATCCTTGTTAGCTGAAGGCTCTTGTTCCTAAACTAATGGGTGACTATGAGGAAATCTCATGCAGGGCAGAGTCTGAAGAAACCCAACACACGACTCTGTTTCTATTTGGATCAATCAGGGAACAAATTGAAGTGAAACGTGGATAGGTAATTTCCAAAAGACTATTTCCAGGATCCAGCATGTCAGTATTGATCTAACTCTGATTTGTGTCTACATTGTTTAGACAAAATTAATAGATGTTGACTTTTTGTAGAAGTATTCATCGCTATAGCAACCGAATCACACGTCACAAATAGAAAACAAAGATGAATATGTTTTTGTATGACTGTTATGCACATGTTGGATGTGTACAGAAACAAGGGGTGCTAATTCTGAGCAAAAATTGCCCAATGAAATGATAGCACCCCTTCAATGCCCATGAAAAAAAGAATATCACTAATAGTCTGAACCAATACGTTTGTGGTGATCGTCTACTATCAACAGAAATATGGGATTCAATTTCACTATGTCCGAGGACACTTTGGAATATGAAGAGGCCAGACTGACCCTCCGGTCCACCAATGAATGAACATTTATGTGCTAAGTCTGTGCCTGCTGCGCATAAAACCTTTCATCAGAGCAATAGTTAGCACTGTTACCTTATAGGAATAAGGTGCTGGGTTTGAATCCACTGCCCAGTTTGGGTCTTTCTGTGTGCATCTTCTATGAAGTTACTCCAACTTCCCTCTACAGTGTGAAGATAGTGCATGCTCGATTACCTGGTGATTCTAAATTGGCTTTACTTGCGTGCACGAATGACTCTCTGTCTCTCTGTGTTAGCCCTATGCTAGATTTATTGCCCAGTGACAGCAGGGATGGACTGCAGTGAGGTTAAATTGAAAGGGGAAGAAAATGAATGAATGGATCTTAAATCAAACCCGTCTTATCCATTTTATACTGCAAAGAAAACCATCTGTGGTGCAAATGCAGATAGAACATATGGACATAGACTTTATGTTCCACTAAGCATTTTTCTTATTTAAATTGAGTTACTATGGTTGTTCGTAAATCTGTCACACGAATCATCAAGATGATAGTAAAGTTTTGGTTGTTCTTTTATGGTGCTATAGATGCTAGGGTTAGGGTTAAATACTGAAAACACAAATGTGGAACAAAAGTGGCAACAGGGAAATACCTGAATATGTAGATATTTAGCATTTGAATCAGGGAGAAATGCCAATGCAAACTGTTGCAGGACCTTTTTAAAGAAATACTTTAAATTTATCCAAGCAGCTAAAAAATTCACATCCAGATTGACCTGAAGCCAAGGTCAGAAATTCAGTAGTGAACATGCTCATCCAATATTTTTTAAATATTGTTTGTTTAACCTTAAAGGCTAAATTATCTGTCTAGGAAAACCATCACTTCCTTTTAAGTCCATTGTAGAAGTTGGCTGCAATTCAGCTAGGGGGCACAGCATTGGGCACTCCTAACAAATAGGAGCCAAAGGAGCTAAACTGAAAAAATAAACATTTAGAAGCCCAGATTATATTTTAGTGTTTGGAATACAGTAACAATGAAATGCATGAACTGAAATGAAACAACACGGGTTTCTTACAAAGAAAACAATTCTGCTAATACATGCTGATTTACTCATGATAGCTGCGGGGCATCAGCTGCCTGCTTGCAATATTCCATGACCTGGTTGCCTGGGTGACCAACAAATTTGTTTGTTAACAGGTCGTATGTCAATCAGCAATATCCTGTGGTCTTATTAACAGTCACTTTAGGTTTATCTCTGGTCACGCGGGCTTCGTGTGGCCTGCAGTTATTTTGCCAATAGTTGCTCGATGTTGCCAAATGTCTTGAACGTTGTGTGGTCTCTGGTTGCAAGAAGCAAAATTCTCACTTGATAAGTCTTTTTGTATGTGCAACTTGCGTAGTTTGCACCAACTTTCTCTCCAAACTTTTAAGCTCACTTTTTAGACCTCTCTCCCATTCCTTGAAGCGAAGTCAAAAACTATAAAAAAAAAATAAGGTGATGTTTTTTATTCTCCACTATCTGGCATTCCTTACAATAAGTCCAGATGCTCTTGCACCAAGGTCACCATGATGTTTGGCAGCTTTTGTCCTGCATCTGCTTTCAATTTACCCTTTAATTCAAATTACTGTGATGGAAGTTGATTGGAAGAATCATAGAGTGACCTTTATGTAGCAGAAAGAAGAAGAAACAGATGGCCTTTTAGAAGAAAATAAACAGTTGAAGTTCTTTATTCAAAAATCAGATCATGCTCGAGTGTTTTGACCTTGGTTTGCGTATAACACATTACAGTCAGTCAGTCATTTCTCATCATATTGAAAGCACAGTTTCAAAACCCAGAAACATATGTTTTTTAACAACAACAACAAAACATGATTTAGACTCTGCTCTTTAAAAATCTTCTCCTGTCTTGTCTTCACTTAAAAGCTGGCAGGAATCCATTAGATACAACGCTGTGTTTCGTCTGAAGGCTGCGTAAAGCTCTTTTGTTTTCCTTTTTTTTCCACAGCTGTTTGCTTTATCTACTGCCAGTACTTTAGCAGCGGTACCAACAAGGAGTTGACCGTATGATAATCTCATTAATCAACACTCAACCACGAGAAGGCTGCAGCTCACAACAAGAGCGCTATTACAATAAGAAGTAGTTGTTTTTTTTAATTAAATCTGCCCTTGAGCTTTAACACGAGCATGCACATTAAAGCACGCACATACAAACAGGAGTGATGCTGCGAGCATGTTTTGCTGTGCAGGCGGACTCCGTGCATCACCCGTGTGCCTGTGCATGAGCAAAGCAATTAAAGCATTGAGAGCTGAAGAGAAACAGAACCGAGTGACAAACAAGCGCATGATGAGCGTGTCCCTTTGAATTGATGGGTTTGAAATGTGTTTATGTTGAACGCAGCTCCATAAGAGGGCCATGGGGGCCCCTGCCGCAGCGCCTCCCCGTGCCTCCACGCACTGCTTATCATCACATTCAAATGAAATGTAAATCCCCGCTCTCCCCACTTTCTGCCATGTCAATACCTCTTTGACTCCTGCTTAGCCCGTATCAGTTCAGCATTTCACTCCTTCTCAGACTCTTTTCTTTTTTATTCTAATACTCTGTCTCCCTCTTCTTCCATCAGCTCTTTTTGTTTTTCGCCACAGATTTCCCATTTCTCACTTTTCCACTTTGCCAGTAAGTCTTCCTGACGGATGCAGGCTCCAGCCAACTAAAGTCAGGAGAGTTTATTTATTATTTTATTTATTTTTTTTGGAGTGACTGTGGGTGATATCTCATTAACAGCAACTAAATTTAATTGCAGTTACTAAAAATGGTCTTTCGGGCCTGTGCGTGTGAAATGTGTGTGCACACTGACATTTAATGTATCACCACAGCGCAATGGAAACGCAACACTAACTAATTAATAGTGTGATAAAATTTGAAATTATTTTTTTTTTTATATTTGGTCTGTATTTATTATTGACGAGCAGAAACCAGGGACAAGCTGACAATCTCAAGAAAGCAATTAGAGTCGAACTGTATCTTACCGTTACATCTGTTGATTTCTAATTTATATTTGCACATTAAATTGATGCCTCGATCCAGAGAGATTGACAGCTGGCGAGATCCAGATGAGCTGCTCTTAAATAGGACAGGCTATATTGTTGGAGGATTAAATAGTGATTTTGTGGTAAGTCCTTTTTTGGGGGGGATGGGTTGGAAGGATATTTTAAGAAATCAAGTGAGCGAGATGTGATGAGTAAGCATGCTGCAGCTTGGCTGACAGAGGTTAATGAGGACATGGAGGTAAAACTGCCCAACAGGTGAGGCCATAACCTTTGGAGCACCTTGAACTGGTTGTCACTTTTCATTTAAGACCTTTAATTTTTACCACCAATTCAATCACTTCATCAACTTAAAAAACAGTAGGTGTATTTCACATTACTCTGCTAATGAAATGAATGGATTTCCAGTCTGTCATGCTGCTGAAAAAGATGATTTTCTGTATCTTGTGATCATGATGGCATTTGGAAGATAGTGATGTTGGGTAGTTGACAACATGTGAGATGTATAAGATTTTTTAGACAGCCTTGCTGACTTTTCAGTAGGGAAAGATCCTAAAATAAGCCAGTTTTGATGGCTACATGTAGTGACACAGAGGCTTTGCCAGACTTCATCTGATATGACAGACTTTGGTACAGGATCTTGCTGTTACCTTTATTTTTCTTTTCAAGAAAGTTACTTGTAAGCTTAGAGCCATAAACCTTTATCAGCATGCATTTTTTACATTTACACATGCTGCAGACATAACATGAATCTCTGTCCGGTCGTCTTTTCTTTGTCTATCTCATCATTTGATGTATTTTGAACTTTGCAGGTGTATGCAAGTGTCATAAGTCCAGTGCTTAATATATGTTAGAGTTTGACTAAACAATGTTATTTGTTATCAGCGTTTTACTCTGGAGTGAAAACTGCTCAAACTGCTGGACCATGCTTTGTCTGGTACTAAAATGCAACCCGAAGAAATTTGTTCTGATAATCTGTGTGTGTCGTATTAAATAACAAAGACGCCTGACTAAAGCAGATTTAGCAATTGTTGCTTTTCACTTCTTTAGTTTTAAATTTGAAGTTCCAGTTGATAATTCTTAGTAGTAAATTTACTCACTTTTATACAGTCATTGTTTATTATTTTCTCCCCAATTTACAGTTTTGTATAGACAGATGTTTAAGTGTTGAAATGTTTTGCTCTAGTCCTCCAAACCTCGCTCTGGCATGGTGATGTGGACCCTATTCTAGTTCAAAAGGCTTCTTAAGTTTGCTTAACCACATTTCTAGGCCAAAGTAAACGACATTGGATGATAATATTGATATGACATGGAGCCACTGATTTGCTTCAAACTTAGTAGATGTTTTGCAGATGACTGCAGCAAATTCAAAAGCCTACTTTACTCCTGCCAACAGTCTTAAAACGTAATATGACACCGAGACATATGTCACTAATGATTTTAGCTTTTGCTGACTAAATGTGGTGACGTTTTTCAGGTGGAAATGAAGGGTTATTATTATAAAAATAATTAAATCTCATCTTCCAGTATGATTTTCATTGCCCAAAACCAATCTGTGAACCACCACCAGCGGCTATCTATGAATGTGGTGATATCCATCCATGCAACCATCCACCCATTCATCTCAGGACTTGGAGAAGAAGCCAGAGTACCCAGAGAGAACCCATGCAGGCTCTAGTAATATCTACGTTTAAATTTTTAATGGGAATGTCTTTTCCAAAATGGGAAATCTAAACTTCAGGACCACTCTAAAATTGACAAGTGGTTCTGTTAGGGCAAAAATCTTTAATTTAAACATATTAAAAGTTGAAAATTACCTGTAGTGGCATAATAAACGGCTCTAACAATCTGTCATTACCTTCATCTGGTTTTTATCTACTCTCAATCTGTTTTGTGCACTGCACAGATTTTCCTCATCAGCTAGCAGAAGCTGCAGTAAAACCCAAAATGATATGTGCAGGGGAATCTTCCCACACTTTCTTGATCAAATGACGTAATCCATATCTACTGCAAACTAACATTCAGTGCATTTTCTGTTGGGGAAAAAGAGAATATCCTCTGTCCCAGCTTATATTTTGCTCTGGGCAGATTGGGGGTTCAGTTAAAGACTTACTCAGCAGTGTGGACAGCTGAGCTCATTCCACTGGACGATGAGTTTCAGATTCCGGGGTGAGATTGTGGAATAGGACCAGAGTAATCCTAGGTCACCTTCACACAGCGTCAGTCCCTAATGACACCAGCCATTCTCCACTTTTCCTCCACTTCCTGCCTGAACTTGTGACTTGTCTTTCCATCTATCTGTTTTGGTTTTCCGTTTTCTGTAATACCTAATCTTTTTTTCAGTTCTCCTCAAGCTTGGCTAAGCCAGGAAGTCACTTTGGGGGTTGTTGTTTTTAAAGAAAGAGTGAAGAAAAATGGCCCACTTCCTCTGTATTTGACTGATAGAAACCCTGGAAGCTATTTCAGTCAGAGGGCAGTCACTACAGAAACGGTGAAGAACCATTCGATTCAATCTTCTTTATATAGGTGGTAAATGGACTGCATTTATATGGCACTTTTCTAGTCGTATCTACCTCTCAAAGCACTTTACACTACAGGCTTCATTCACTCATTCATATAAAACTCTTGATTCCATAAATATAGAGCCATGTCTGTTACACTCGCACAGTCATGATGCATTGGGTTAGTGTTTTGGATTCAGTGGAGAAGCTGTTCCTTGAGAAACAGCTAACCTGACCATAGACAACTCATTCTCCACCCTGAGGCACAGCTGCCCTGAAGCATGCCACAGTTCACAACTGTCATCCTTGCTTTCTTTCTGTGGTAAAGATCTTAAAATATTAAGAGAAATAAGATTATTTTGTATGAGCAAAACTAGCCAACAGTAGACAGAAAAAGATCCTTTTTTATGGAAAGAGAGGTCTGACTGAACCAGGCTGAGAGACTTCTAATCCTAACCCATGTGGTTGAAGTTAGCCGTCTAATAGCCCGTTTGCACAAGCACATACTTGGTTTGACTTGAATTAACTTAACTCTGCTCAGTCGTGGTTGTTTTCCATTACAGTTGAGTACCACCTAATGTGCACGAGGCCGTTATAATATTGCAGCCGAACATCCTGTGACATCATTTGTGTCCTTCTCTCTGTATGACAGATAAAGATCTGATGACTGAGGAGCCATCTGAGTAAAGTGAACTCGTTGTTATGTTCAACCGGCTTGAGATGATCTGAACGTTTTTACATCATTCACTATCTTACTGGATATACTGGGTATACTGTTGGCACAAAGGGATTTACACGGTCAGTAACAATATTCAGGTAGGCAGCGGCACTGTTGGGTGTAACCAGTGTTGGTCAAGTTACTTGAAAAAAGTAATCAGTAATTAATTACTGATTACTTCCCCAAAAAAGTAATCCCATTACTTTACTGATTACTTATTTTCAAAAGTAATTAATTACCTGAATAGGTGATAAAGACATAGATCTTTAAGCCCAATTCTACTTTTTCTACATAATCCATCATACAAAATGTAATCAAATGGAAAAGTCTCTTTTTAAAACTTGTTTTATTAGTTTTAATCTTTTAACTTTATGCATCAAGCAAAAAATTTAATTATATGCAACATTCTCTGACTGGAAGAAATTTGTTTAATATTTAAATCTATTTTCTGCACATTCCAGCACATAAAATATATATATATTTATTTATTTATTTTTTTGTGTTTACACTCACTCTTTCAGATGCAAGTAAAACACAGCAGAAAATAAATAAAGTCAAAGACTAGCGGTCCTTTTGCTCTATTTTCACCTGTAAAGCAGGAGTAGGATAGGCGGAGGTTTACCCTGGTGCAGGTGTGCCGCAGCGGTCAGTGGAAGAATCCGCGAGTTTCTCTGTGAGTTTCCCATTACGTCGTAGCTACTCGGTGCTTGCTTGGAAGTTTAGGGGTGGTTTTTTCGCTGTAAAAAGAAGTTTTCTTCCCACGCACGATGGACACTAATGTTTTTGTCACTTTTTATGGAATCAAACTCAAAGTAAGGTCAGTACTTCCACGCTTTAAACGCTGCACGCTCATACTCTCTCCTGCACTCAATATATGATCCATTGTTGCTCTGCACACAGCTGTTGTCACGAACGTCGCACTCGCTTACGTCACTGTCATGAGACATTCTCGCAAAAAAAAATCACGGTTTTAGTAACGCAGCGTTCCTACGGGAAAGTAACGGTAATCTAATTACCGTTTTTGCAATAGTAATCCCTTACTTTACTCGTTACTTGAAAAAAGTAATCGGATTACAGTAACGCGTTACTGCCCATGGGTGTAACACATCCCATTCCACATTCCAACTTGCATTACAATGGTTCATTAGTTATCTTTCCAGCAGGTGGATAGAAAAGGGGGGGGGGGGACAAAATCTAACAAACGTGTTTATCTTCCTGCACACACTGCTATAGAATCAGCTGATTTCAATTTGTGTGCTGGGAGGAGGAAAAAGGTCTACACGTTTTTAAGAGTGACTACGTGGACATTAACTTTATTTATTTATTTTATACGAAAGGACAAGAGCATAATGGGGAAGCCCCGGCCCATCAGCCAGACCCTGATCTTCCACATGTAACAAATGCAGCGATGAGCAGTCGGGCGTGCAGCACTGCAGCCTCCATTTCTAGATGTACGTGTTTCTATAGTTGTATCACTCTGACAACTGCTTTAGACTTTGTGCTGGTTTTCAGCTTTGCTGTTTATTATCAGTCTTTTGTGTTCGTACATTAAAAACTACAACAAGGATTGTATGTGTGTCCTCATTTAGAAAGAGATTTGTGTTGTTGTGTGGGACGATAAGCTAAGGTTTAACTGGCAACTAAGTGACAATGCATCTGAGGTAATGTGAAAGAGTGACACGAAAGTAATGCAACGAGCACTGTAACAAATGTGTTTACTATATAAATACGTTGTAGATCTGTGGTTTACCACAGTTTTTAATTAAAAACATTTGTTATCACAATTTAGCCGCATAGAAATGTCATTTTTAGAAGACTGTAGGGGAGCAACATGCCGACTGTCAGGCCAAAATAATCTTTGTAAAGATCTTTTTTTTTGTTGTTGTTTTGTTTGATCTTTCATCACTTTGCTTCTTGCAGCATCACGGAGCAGCCAGAACATCAAATTAGGCACATTTAAATTTCACTTTGTACAACACCAGCATGAGTGATTTGATGGTGATTGAGTGGCTTCTTTGTAGTATCCTTTCTAGAATAAGGGACCTAATGCAAGACAGATTAGACATGTGAACTCAAGGTTCACGAGACAGACACAAAGCAGATCCATGAAGCGCTGCATTGAGGGTAATGAATACTGTATTACCCAGTGGAGTCGACTACCCTCCCCCAACACAGAAATATGCTGGATCAAAACAAGTTTTGAGAGACTACAGAAACCACTAACGTACTATTTAATGGTGCTGTCAGGAAAAAAAAATATTTATAGAGTGACAGCAATAAGTGCATTTTGTCTGATTTGCATTACATCAAGTTTTTTTTCTTTATTACACTGGAAGGAGAATATTGTGAGTCTTATTGTCTTTCCGCAAAGTATAGGAAAGGTTTGGCACATTATTGGTCCAAACTTAACGTCAGTTTTCTGTAAACAGTTATATTTTAGCACCTCTAAATACAGTCCTATCTACCCAAGCAGAAGAGGGGGAAAAAGCATTCTGCTCTGCCCTCTGGTGTTCATTTGTGGCAAACCCATTCCTGATGTTTTATCCTCCAACTTTGTGCAGTATCTGTTTTTGTGAAGAAAGAATCTCAGTGTTGTGTGCATACTTGCAATTTCAACAACTGCTTTACTTGCAAATGATATTTGACTGCATATTGTCAAGGTGTCAGCATAAAAAATAGATGCCCTGATGTCGACAAGGCAGCAGACAAGAAAAAGCCATTCATTTCTCATGTCTACACGAGGCATAAATCCTACATGAGGCTCTCTATCCAATGGAAAAAGATGCATGGCTGATTTTTCTCAGCAAGGTCAAGCTGTGGTGAAAATGTGACGTTCCACTTGAAAAGTGTTTTAACAGCATCGACTTTAAAAAATGAATAAAGGCAGGTTCGTGTTGATCTAAGATTCACAGGGAGCCGGTGGGATTCTTTGCATGTGCCTCTATAGCAGAGGCACTTTTTGGCAAGGGTTCGTCTGCTTCATGTAGACACTGTAGATATTTACAGTAGCAGACATAGTCTAACTCGGAGACTGATGAAGATGTAGGGCGAGTTAGAGGAGCTTATAAGAGTTTTCCACATCAACTAAAGTCATGTGTTTTTTTCCTGAGAAGTTTCTCAAGGTGCTACAAAAACTCCCGTTGAACACTACACAATAAGAACTATTTTGTTGAGATATTCGTCAAGAATGAACAAAGACGCAAAGCAAATGTAGCATCACTTCACTCAGTGCCACAGTGTCACCTGAATGAGATGCTGAAGTGATCTTGAGCTCTTGTTTGGAACTATGGAGGCGCAGAAGGCTGTCACTCTGTTGCCATGGAAACTACTAAAGAATGTGCTTGGCCTGTAAACTTTGAGTTGCTTATTAGACTACAAAGCAATTCTAGATAATGACTGATTCTGTGAAACTTTGATTTAAAAAAAAGATTTCAAACTAAAATTAAAAAAAAAAAATTAGAGAAACAGTAAATTTAAAAAGTCCTTCCAGAATAAAAGTCTTACCAAATACTCTGTCATTATAGCTGCAGCTTCAGGCAGTTTGAAAACCCTATGCAAATGAATGCCGGAGAGAGCCGTAGCATTATGCTCACCGATGCATAAAAAGGACATGTATAGGCTCACAACAGGTAACAATAGATGACTTTTCCATCATTAAGTTTTCCCACTGTTAAGCATCTCCTGTGCACACACGAATGTCATTAAAAAAAAAAACAGCTCAGCTCTCTGGCTCAGTCAAAAGTGCTGACAGAATCTTTGTCTTAGGCTCAATCCTATAGGAGCACACTAAAGAATCAGTAAGCAAAGAAAATAACTCACCTGTGTCCATCATTGCTATGATTTAGAGTAGTTATGCCTGCAACCACATAGTTGAAACTGTTGTCAATCCCAAGTATGTACACATGTTAGTGCAAAAACACGACTGGTTAATATTGACACTGCCCGATGTGCTCCAGAAACCTACTTGACACATGTGCTCGTGCTGCTGCTCACAGATGGAATTTCTCTTGCCAGTGTTGGATTAAAACTTACTGCTGCTGTGCTGTTGTTACCTTTCTATATAGAAACATGTACGATACAGTGTTTTGTTCTTGCATCTACAAAGAGGTCTAAAGTTGATTTTTTTTTCTCTCGTGGTACACTTACTTATTATTTTCTTAAATACAAGCCCTTTGTTTGGAAAGCTAATGTCTATTTTTTAATTTAAATTTCTTACTCGAGCGGGGACCATAATTGCTAGGGTGGCTGTATCTCATTAGGGAGAGTAGGTCATCTACTACTTCCTGGGATTTTCTTACCTTTACAACTGAGCATGTATCGACACGTTTACTGAGGTCATAGGTCAGGGAGTCAAAGAGTCACTTTCTTTATCTTTTTATATACAGTTTATAGGTATAACAGGCACATTATAGGAACATGCTGATCACTTGTTTCAGGAAAAAGAAGAATACAGTTAGAACACTGAAAAAGGTGAAGCTGTTTTTACAAAGGAAAACCTAAAACTACTTTTTTTCACTACTAAGCCTGTCCTTTTACCCCGAGTTATCCTGAGTTTGTTGAATCAGCATTTCATGTTGCTGGTGCTGTAATCAGAGATAGAGCCTCGTAATGACCTGGGGCACAATAAAGGAAAGGCTGGCAATCCATTTGGTCAGTCGCCAGCCAGCAATGGTTTAGATAAGTACTCATAGGACTGGACTTGCATGTAGTGACTGCTATTTATCTCAGACCTTTGCTCTAGAGATTCAGCACACATTAACATCACAACCAGTGCTTAAAAACTATATGAGAACACTTGAAAAATAACTTCAAGGAATAACTTTTACAACCTTTACAACTTTTTAAATCTTAATGTAGGACTCCTCCTGATGCTTATTTTTACAAGGCAGCTATACCGTCGTGAACAAACAATATAAGGGTCATGGTTCTGGGTTTTGGATCCAGGGTTTTG
Source organism: Simochromis diagramma (assembly GCF_900408965.1). NCBI lineage: Eukaryota > Metazoa > Chordata > Actinopteri > Cichliformes > Cichlidae > Simochromis > Simochromis diagramma. Next base: position 14,389,642 of record NW_024387040.1, on the reverse strand, counting down.
TTTTTTTGTAATAATAATACTAATGTCTCAAGGTTTATTTTTTAGTTCTTTCTACTTTCTTCTTATGGCAGTGTTCACAGTTGCACCTTGTATTTGATTCCTTATGTTTTAGTTTATTCCTGTCACACCTGTATATTGCCGTCAAGGCTTCATCCCTGTGCTAAGTATTTCCCTGTTTAGTCATTTCCTGTTTTATTTTGTGTGTCTCTTGTGCCTCAGATTAAGTTTTACTTTCTATCTGTGATTCTATCTGATCTGATGCTGTTTACCTGTGTCGCATCTCCCACAGCTGTGTCCATTTCCTCTAATTAGCCTCTGTGTGTGAGAGTATTTATAGTCCCATCTTTCCTTTGTTCAGTGTCAGAGTGTCTGTTGTTTGTCCCCCCCGTGTTTCCAGCCAGTTGGCTGCTGTTTACTTCGCTCCTCTTCATGGGTTTTATATTTCTGAGCTGTAAACGAACCACCATTAAAGGCCTGCTCTGTGTTTAATTCTGCCTCCCTGTGAACTCTGCTTTTGGGGTTCTTTGTCCTCGGTTTAATGAGTGTGTGACCAAGTGAAACTGAGGGAAAATGCACACTTGTGGGGTAGTGACCAAAAAGAATAAAAAAATATAGGGTTTTTTTGGTTCTCACGGCAACCAAAAGACTGCAGTTCCTTGACTGTCCACATGAGGTTGAGTCCCCCCCAACAGACTCCCATGTTAAAAGGAAACCGTTTTGGTCTTCATGGATCTGCTTGGCCTCACCTACACTAATTGGAGTCACCGTTTGTGCTGGTGCCTTTTAGAGCATTTTTAATTGAATTAACAGACAAATATTGGCCGTGTGGAACAGAGGACACCGTGTGCTGGACTGGACTTTGAAAGCCATTCTTTTCCAGGGCTTGTATAATAACAGCTTCCTGCTGTGCCAAACAAAGCACAGTGCAACCACGCTGGCTGGGGAGTGCTCATGCGTGACGTGGTGTGTTATGACTGATGGAAGTGCAGCATGAGAGAGATCAGGTGAATATGAAGTCCATGACTGGCTGCAAAAACAAATGTGTTAACAGCAGATCCTTGTTCTTAACACAAATTCTGTGCCTGTTTACTCAGCCTAGCAGTCAATGCTTACTGCTCTTTATGTGAAAGGGCCATAAGACTGTGTGCTTCCATTTTGGTGACTAAAAGTTTGCTAGTTTTTTGGTCTGATTGTGTTTCTTTGTGTTGGACTCAAAGTTTATAAATGCTACTTGCTAACCAATCTTGCTAGTTCCAAAAAGTTGACAATGGTCATGAACAGAATCATTTTTGGGGGGATTGCCTAAACTGGTTGATTGAGCATGCATCTTGCTAGCATTAGCTGACTGATACCTTAGAGCTACACCCTCTCATCCAAGTCTGACACTTTCTCGCTCCAAAAAGCATAAAAAACAGGATTCGACACTCTGTATGCGGTGCCAAGGTGACTATGTCCATCTGTTTTATATTGTAAACGTTTCTGTGTCGCCCCTGAATTGTCTGGCTCCTCCGTTTGCACAGCACACCAGGCAGAATACTAAAATAAAGACATTTTCTAAAATGTTTCCTAGACTTCTAGGATTTAAGTACTACCATTTTCATTTTTCTGCTGCTCATCTCTATTTTTCTGCCACATTCACAACATGTGTTAACTATTATTACTTTTTTCTGACATGTTTCAAGTGCTGCCGTCAACACTAAGTGGTAATTACCGTTCAACCGGGATATCATGACCCTCTGATATTTTTGACTTTGCGCTAAATAATGTCTGAAAGGAAACACCCACCGCATTCCATCATTCAAGCTAAATAGGCACTAATTTCAAACAATTTATTAATTCAATATTTATTTAACTCCCTCTCTTGCCCAGATTTGCCTGTGTTACATCTGCTGGCGAAAAAGTACTCGTATGCAAATGATATTTGTTACTATGCTGTGTGGGATGGATGGGAGAGATGGAGAAGCTTCCCATCGTAACAACCATCAGAAAATTCAAAGCAGTAATTGGCAACTCGTAGTTTATGATCAGTGATCCCATTGAAATTGTTGGCTTTTCTTTTTTTCCTAAGATTATTTCTCTTTGTCTTTCTTGCAGCACCATTTTTTTTCATGCTTTGTCCACCAGGTTACCCCTTTATTAAAAGGCTAGCTGTTACTCTTCTTCGATTATTTGTCACCTCAGGAACACTGGAGAAAATTATAAATGCAAACTAATTTGCAATTTGTTCATTTTAGCATGTTTGAAAACTCTAATTTAGGTCCCGGGACAAAAGGGAAGGTCTACTTTTTCATGACTAAATAACAGTCCTAATGATCTAAATGCATGCAAGAAAAAATTGCACTTTCATGAGGATTATTTGTTTAGTAATTTTTAGTTTTCATGTTTGAATCTACAATTTCTGCAAAATGCAAATCTTAAAACCTAACAGCCAAACATTATACTGTTGCAGTCCTGCTGGCTTCCTGTTTCAGCTCCTTCGTCTTTGCTGTGTCCTTCTATGTCCACTCGTCCCCTGTGTGGGCAGGTCACAGTGTTGGGAGATCCTTTGGGGAGGCCCTGAAAGGCTCAGTTCTGTAGTTTATCTTGTGGCTTGCTTGTTTTTTCCAAAGTTAATGTTGCGGAAACTTACCTCCTTTGTCCTCCATCTCAGATCCTCACCTGTGTTCCCAGTGGCTTCCTGGTAGTGACCTCCCCTGGCTTTTCCTGCTGGAATGCTAACACCTGCAGAAGGAATAACTGCCTGCCCACTGTCATTCATTGCAGTGGGCAGGCAGTTTACCCTCTTGTTCCCCTACTATTACCCTTTTATTTACTGAGCTGTAATAGGAAAAAGCTACCGTAATTGTCTATAGCCAAGTTTAAGAATGGTGGAGGCACTTTCATGGTTTAAATTTACTAAACCTGCGCAAATTTGCGTAACTTCCCTAAACCCAACACCCCCTAGAATTACTGGCTTTTTTATTTTCTGGTGCAAGTCCCGAGGTGTTAATCACCCCTGCTGAGATTTTCACAGGTTGTCAGCTCGTTCTCCTCCAGCTTTTGTTGTGCAAACCACCCATTATCCTTGAGGCCTGGCACACAGCTGCAAGTTGATCTACCAAGTAGAGTTTGTTCTACTAAGTAATACCATCTGAAAAACATTTGACCTCACACTGCTAATCCTTCAAAAAAACATACCTGGATATCAAAACACACAATGGAACACAGCCAGTCATGGATTGACCTCCCCAGAGCCCAGATCTCCACGTTATTGAAGCAGTGTGAGAACAAAAGGCAGCCAACATCCAAAGAAGGGCTTTGAATGTCCTTAAAGAAGCCTTGAGAACTATTTCTGAAAACTACTTAAAGAAATTTGGCAAAGAGAGTTCAGGGTGTGTTGAGGAATAAAGGTTTCTCAATGTTGCTTTTTGAGGCCAGTAGAATAGTACAAACTTTTTTTCTGCATGTGTTTGCACATGTTCCAATAAATCGCTGCACACAGAACTGTTTCAACATGAATACACTACACAACATTCATTCTGTCATTCAGTAACTGACCATGCTCACAGTTTTCTTTTGGCCTTTAATTTGTTTTCTTTTATTTGTTTCAAAAGTGTAAAAAAAAAAAAAAATCATCCTCCATGAAATAAAAAAAACAAATATGCCATCTTTAAAACTGAGAGTATAAGAAATCAAGGTATTTGTTGATTCCTCAGTGGAGATAAAACATTTGCCTGCCACTGTACACTGTCACTAACAAATGTTTTACAGTTTGCTTTGGTTGTGAGACAACCTTGGAGCATAGTGACAGATTTTTATGCTAATAGTATTTGTGTATTCTGTGATTTTTATTGCAGAACAACACTGGCGAGTGTTTAAAGGCCACAGGAGCCTGATCATCATAAGCTGCTTTCACACTGCAGCCCTGGCATTTTCTCCACGTTACCTCACAGAGTGCAGGTGAGAATGCAAATTCAAGTGCAGATGGATTAAACATAAAACTCATAAAACTCCTTTTCTTGTCAGCTCCCTAGTAAAAACTCCATATGATGAAAAATTGTGCCCACATGAAAGCAGTGCAGGTAATAGTCCAACGAATTTGCAGCTATTCACAGTGGGCGTCCTGTGTCCTGTCTCCGTCACGCTCTGTTCAGTGCATCTGAATCAGATTGTTCCCCATTGAGTGCTGCCTGTCAGAAAGAATAACTTTGCACAATCTCCCTTCATTTTCTGTTGTTCAAGTGTGAAAAGGACTTTAATGTGCCTCACGCTGCCACTTCTCATTCGGCTCTTGCCGTGTGGTTAGTGCCAATTCTTCAAAATGGCCTCAACATCTTGCTCTCTGTTAAGTTTTTGAGTTTTGTCTGCAACTATCATTCTGGCATTTTTGTGGGTTTCTGCTGTCTTTAGTCACCACATTTGAATTCTCCAGCATTAGCTTCTCTTGCTGCACATCATAGCTGTCTAGTTAACTTAGAGTCAGCAGCAAGCTATTGTCAGCACCAACTCTTCAGAGATAAGAGCCCCTCTTTCACTCTCCACTGTATCGCTAACCATCAGCATAAACACTCTGCATACTGTGTTAAACTCAGATCATTCAAATAAATGGGACAAACAGCAAACTCAACTAGCAAATACTCCAAAAACGCCATTGAATCAACATTTTTATATTGATTTAATCAAATTTATTAAGTCTAAGTTGCAGATTCATGTACGTTCACTGGTCACTTCATTAGTCAGACATGTTCAACTGTTAATGAATGCAAATATCTAATCAGCCAACCACATGGCAACAACTGAGTGCATTAAGGTATGTAGACTTGGTCAAAATGACTTGCTTTAAAAGTTAAATCAAAGTATCAGAATAGGGAAGAAAGGTGATTTATGGCTACGTTCACACTGCAGGCGAAAGCGCATCAAATCCGATTTTTTTGACCCTATGCGACCCATATCCGATCATGGTATGACAGTGTGAACGGCACAAATCCGATATTTTCAAATCCGATCTGGGTCACTTTCGTATGTGGTACTGAATCCGATACATATCCGATGTTTTAGAAAGCGGCTGCTGTTTTAATGGTCATGTTGCATTAAATCTGTCTTTTACGTCACTGACACAAGACAGACGCCAATTATTAGCGCCGGAGAAGACATAGCAAACGCTTCCTGGCCATCCAGTGTAGATGTCAGTGAAACTGTTGGGAAGACAACGTTGGAGAAACGTGAACATTTTATTTGTACTGCATAATCTGCAGATTCTGACAGAAATCTGCAACTATCCTTTGAAGCACCGCTCCTCTCTAAAACAGCAATAAGGATCATTATTAGGTTATTTACATTGTTACGTAAATAACAAAATAACTTAAAGCAAAAATTGGGAAACGTAAAGTCCGAAGTCTTTATATTAAGGGCCATCAGTCAAACAATATTGTTTGCTCTGGGTCTAAACAGAGCGCGTTGTGTGTGACGTCTTCTTTTGCGCATGCGGGCTGCTTTGAGGGTTCACACTAGAGCGCGTTTGCTGTCGCATTTTATTTGTAGTGTGAACGAGCAGACAAAAAAATCGGATTTGATCAAAAAATCGGAATTGAGCATTAAGACCTGCAGTGTGAACGTAGCCTTAGAGACTTCGAATGTGGCATGATTGTTGGTGCCAGGCTGGCTGGTCTGAGTATTTCAGGAAATACTGATCTATTAGAATTTTTTCCCACAACCATCTCTCGGATTTACTGAGAATGATTTGAAAAAGAGGAAATGTCCAATGAACAGCTGTTCTCTGGGAGAAAATGCTTTCCTGATGCCAGAGTTTAGAGCAGAAAGACCATATATTTGAGTTGAGAAGAAGGCAACATTAACTTGTTGCCTGGTGCAATTAGTCTCAATTACATTGAGAAAGTAGGGTCAATCCATCCTGACTTATATCAGTCACTGTTCCATGCTACTGGTGGTGATGTAAGGGTGTGGTGAACATTGTTTAGACACATTTTTATTACCAACTGACCATTCTTTAAAAACACAACGTACTTGAGTATTGTTGCTGAACACGTCGACCCCTTTATGACCGCGTTGAATCATTGTCTGATGGCTGCTTCCATCAGGATAACACACGATGCCACAAAGCTCAGATCATCTCAGACAGTTTTTGCACATGATAATGAGTTCACTGTACTCAAATGACCTTCATAGTCACCACATTTCATGCCAATAGAGCACATTTGAGATGTGGTGGAATTAAAGATTTGCATCACTGATGTGCGCCCAACAAATCATCAGCAGCTGCTATTGTGTCAATATGGACCATAATCTCTGAGGATCTCTGATGTTTCCAGCACCTGTTGAATTCAAACTGTGTATTAATGCAGCACTGAAGACAAAAGAAGATCATTATGGTACTAATTATGGTACTGTCGCATTTAAGTCCTAATGGCTGAACTAATCTGCAACAGCTGAATTCTTGAGCTTTATCTGTCTTTATTTTTTGAGTTTTTGAGCTTAAAGTTGATGCAATGGGGTACCATGAATGTGCTGTCTATTTGAAGAGTTCTCAAAAGCTTTGAATTAACATACTTTCTTTGAATCAGACAAAACCTCGTGCTCTCAACATCTTCACCAACTAAACAGAGAACAGGACCACTGAGCGTCCGTGGTTTGGAGTGGAGAGCTGTTCTGAGTGACTGGCTGATTACACAACACTGCTAATCAGTGTTGAAACATCTGTTAACACAAGGACACACTGGAAGCACAAACTGCTCAGAACAGACTAGTCAAACAAAGACAGAGTTCCAGATGATTATTCATGCTGCTACGCACACGAAAGAGTAACTGAACTTTACACTGAAATGTTTCTATAATCAGAATCTTCGAATAGAAAGATCAAGACTCAAGGTTAACTCGATTAAATCAGATCGTAGTGTACATCCATTACTCAGGCCAAGGGTGACACACAGGGCTCAGTATACATACTAATTCACTACGTTAGGTTGCCTGCTTTGCAACACAAACACTATGATGCATTAAAAGTGCACAACTGAGGAGACAATAAACCAGTTCTCGAGTGAACCACTAGATGCTGCTGTCAGACAACATTTCAGCTTCATGGAGCTCACAGCTGCCTCTCCAAACCGACACATGTGCAGTCAAGGATACAGACCCTAAAACTGGAGTTTACTTTTGTCAACTTTTAGTGTATTTTGATTAGTTTCACTCTCTTCTTGGTAAGGTTTCTTCCTTCAATGCATGCAACTAAATGCAGTTTATATAATTAAAATATATAATAGTCGTCGCCCTTGACGTTGACTAGCAGGTGAACATATTATATGTAAAAATTGAATTCGCAGTTACACTATAGTACTTTGGTTTATCCTGATAACCGCAGCCATGTTTTCAATACAGAATAAACCCCAATATGCCAGCAGAAGGACTCCTTTCTCTTATTCATTCATGTAGTTTACCACTATCCTTTTTTAAAAGTCATTTTTAATCAAATATTTACTCTGCAGAAATGAATGGCCTTTAAAAAAATTAAGGGGACAAGGGGAGAAAATTCCATGCCAAGATTTCCTGGCCTCAAGTTTTCAGTAGGAAAACTTATTAAAAATGTCTCCTTTTGGCCCACTGGTGGACACGTGATGTTAAGAGTATTGCACCCCATTATCCTGATACCTTGACTCGATTCTCCCATAAGGTTTCCATGACAACTCAGCAGAAGGGTTGATGGAGAACGGGCAGAAGCAGATGATGTTTTTTTTCCATACAGATTCTCAATTTAAGGTGAAAGATTTAAGATAGATGGAACTACAAAGACCTGTATGAATGTGACTGAGCTGAATGATATCAGACCCTCACAGATCTATTATTCAGTTAGTTTCTGTTTGGCACCGTGCCCTTTCAACACTTTCCCTCATCACTCGGTAATAATGTATTGCTGCGGAGCGAACATGTCAGAAGAAGCCACCTGCGCAGCTGCAGGGTGGGACAAATTTACATAATGTGTTTTTTAAACAGTCCTTATAAGTCACAATAATTATGATTATTACAACTCCATTACTTTCCTAAGTAAATCTAAAACATCAAAATGGTATTCTCTTATTCACATTAACAGATCTAAACTGTCAAAGAAATTTAATGAGAGTTTACAAATGTGTATTTTGGGTCCAGGTGCACCCAAAAAATTAAAAAGCCATGAAAAAGTTCAATTCTTTCCATCGTTTAACTTAATAATATTTTGCGGATTACTGCGTCTGCAATTTTAATACATTTTAGACTCATATTTCAAACATTTTTTTTAGTTTAATATTGATAATTATGGCCTAAAACTCAACTAATTTAATATTTGGGATACTGAATTAATTTATTTATTTATTTATTTTACTATTAATGCTATTTCAACACTGGATATTTGACTGGCACAGAAAAGTGCAGCAGGAAAAGCTGCACAAGCATCACGGACGATCACTTGAGAGGATTTTGAAGAAAAGTTGATTCAAGAACTTTGTAGAGCTTCACTTCTAGAGCTGGTGAGGCTGGTCTCCATGCAGTCACGGTGCTTCAGCTGTTGTATTCCTAATTTGACCCCACACTGCCAAAACCTGAAAATTCTATTAATACATTTCTACCTTTTTAGACACAATTCTGAAATCTTATCTAACCTTTTTGTAAAACGTCAAACACATTCTCACTCACTAAAACATAATTTTGTATAACAATGTGTTTTTGCTTCATCCATCAAGATGTCATTTTTTATACATGGCAACTTAAAATTGTTCACATTGTTCAGAGTCCACAGCCAGTGAGGATTAGTTAAGGCTGAATACTGGCAATTGATGGAAATACTCAGAGAGGCGGAAGATCAAGGGCAATAATTACAGGATGAATTTGAATGAAGAATAAAGGAACGCTCACATGAAAGGATATAGAAAGAATAGTGTGATACTTATATACTTAATATGGATGCTACATCACTTTATAAATATAAGAGAAATGTGGAAAAGGAGTATAAAGAGTTTATTTCTGTTCTTCCTTGATAATTGAGCTACACATCCCGAATGTGTGGATGGTTTCCCTTCCCCTAACTGGAGTCCCTGAAAAGATCTTTCTGTTGATTAGAACTTCAGTTTTTAAAACTCAGTCGTCAACTCACTTTCTTTTTATGCACACATGAAATCACAGGTTTCTGGCTTCAGATATAAAAAAAAAAATAGCTATGCATTAAGATTACTTTAAAGTGCCCTGGATAAAAGCTTCCCTCTAATATTGTTCCACATAATCAAAATCTGAATGTCAAGAAAATGAAGAAATGTTTTTACTAATACAGTTTCCTAGGAAAGCTGACATTCAAGTGCACTCTGACTGCTTTTAAGCACTCGCTTTCCTATCAAAAAGAAAAAGTGATCTCTAATGCTTCACTGTGTGTAATAATAGAAAGCATTGTCTTGCTATTTACATTTAGATGGAAGATTTTTCTGCTCACAAGAACTTGTGAGATTAAAGTCTTTTAGCATAAATTTATACCACATGTTACCTCCCCTTGGGTTGAAACACTTAAGCTATTTTTCACCCTGGTCTCGTCTAAAGGTTGAATAAGCCACAAGGACGAATGTGTGACATCTTTGTAAACTCCTAAAATCCAGAAATTGATGGTTTTAGCATCTAAAGCAACGCTCATATTTTCTGTTTTTGCCTCGAGCTTCTGCTCACAATGGCAGCTGTTGACAACAGCACACTGATCAATACACACACTGTATGTGTACATTATAGTGATTTGTGTAAACTGATGCAGCATGTAATTTACTTATATGAATACCTTACAAGGATTAAAAATGCAGTGAATGTAAATGTTTTTAGGGGATGCTGCCTTATCCTAATGGAAGCAGCCATAAAAACACTGTCACAAAGCGACTGACACAGTCAGTGCTCTTACCCAACTGCTTCAAGGTTCTGCATTCAGACAGGCTCTTTTATATATCTTGATTATAACAAGCTTTTATTTGACTTAATGTTACCTTCTTCTACAACTCAAAGCGACATTCGAAAAATATTCAATCTTGAGAAATTGTCAGATAAATGAGGGTTTTCAGAAAATACTTTTAAATGCTTGAGTTCTGTGCCAAATGTTAGAAAAGCATAGAAGGTGTGAATAAAGCAGTGAGTTAGTTTCACTGCATTTTAAGAGAAACCAGCTACTCAACAGGGTGTCGTCTTCATGCATGTTTTCTGAAATGAACACCAAATCTGAGTCACGACATTCAGGGGCTTTTAAATGAGTTGTAACCAAAATCAGACGTTGGGATTTTTAATGACAATTGAACGAAAGATTGCTGCTACTTCTCCTCATCAGCCTGTGTTTTGCATTCTTCATTCTGCTACCAAGTGTAATAAGTATGAAACAAATTGAACCACAACTTGATTGCTTGTGAAATTATTTAGAAATCCAACACTTCCTCAAAGATTAAATGTTTCATCATTCACATTTATTCGTCTCATTTTTTGGTTCTGCATTACTCGTCAGGCCAAATTTGCTCTTTGCTTGGACGAGGGCACCAACACAGGACAACAAAGACAGATAAAAGTCTGAAATCCCAAAGGTAAATCCGTACTAGAATACAGAGGAGGTCTGTCAGCATGAAAAATACTGGCAAGGCGCAAAAGTCACACACGAAACAAAAAAAAGAAAACAAACAAGAATACACACAAGAAAAGAACAAGCAATACAAACTTGAAGTTGGCTGAAAAGGTTCGCTGTAAGAAATGAGAAAACAATCCAGCAATGAAATAAATGGAAGTAGGAGTACGTACACCCACTGGTCCTCTTCCTCTGTACATCCTCAAGCCATCTCCTTGATCCCTGTCTTAGTCCCTGAAAGCAGAGAAGGTGATGTCAGTTAAACATGATGTCCTGCACAGCTGCATCACAAATTCTTTGCAATGGCCTAACTACAGCTGCATTTCATGTTCTCTAAAGTGATCATGACATTTTTATAATATATTTGTGTTTGTATGTTTTAATTACACTAAAAATCATACAGTTCATCATTTTAAAATAAAGGAGTTGTCTTCCCATCATGCTCTGTGTACATGTTGTAGTGAAATTGATTTCTGGTTGACAGGCAGGACGATGGAGGAGAGAAGGAGGCACAAATAGAGAAACGCTATAGGTGAAAGCAATAAAGCAAGTTAATTTCAAACCGTCTCAGACAGCTGGAGGGAAGCTGCAGAAAACCGTGCAAGACCGAATCAGCTCTGGCGTGTCTTGTTTTAGCGAAACACATTTATACATACGTGAGCGTCAATGTCCAAAATGGGGTAGATTGCATCTCACTCAATAAGACCAGGCTTTCCCCAGAATGATTTCCAGTTATTAATGTACACCACACAGGCAGCCATTGACTGAATGACAACATGTGACTCTACATGCCACCACCGGATGTCACTAGAAAAGCTGAGTGGCAAGCAGCCCTGTATCACAGAATGAAAATCATTGCAATTAGTATAACGAGCATCTGTTCCTGAGTCATTAAGTGCCACGAGGGCAAAGACTAGGAATGCCACAAGAGGGTGGCAAGGGCTGTAGCCAAGGGGTTGCTATTCATGCATGGCTCATCGCTTTAGTGAACATGCTGGACAGGAGGAAAGACAAAAGAGGAACACAAAGCTGGTGTGGTGGGCCTGCTCTTCTTGGAGAAAACTGTATTCACCCTAGTTGCATCGGTAGTGCTTCAGGGTTTCCTGAGGTGAAGGCTGAGGCCTGTCTTCTCTCTGAAATGCTTCCAGTGGTAGTCAGTCAATACAAATAGCTCGGGAAAGGAATTTGTCTCAGCTTTAGGGGCAGTTTTGAAAAATGATTTGGAGTGGCTCATTATTCCAGACACACTCTGCTGAAAGTGTCAAGAAGTAATGATAGGGGGGAGGAAGCAAGGTCCGCATCATGTGGTCAAAGCAGGAAGAAAAGTCTCATAGTGATTTGAGCAAGGAGACTGGACCTACAGCTGCTGTGGATCAAAGATGAGGACACGAGAGGCTGGCTGGGTAGACGCTTACTGGAGGAGAACAACAGCTATACTTAGGCAGGTTAAGATGGGAAGGAGAAGTGGCTGAGCCCCGCCACCCTGGGTATTTGGAGTGTGACAGGGAACATTTTCAGAGTCAATATCTGTTTCCACTCATTCCTCATTCAGATGCCAGATCAGACTGTGACAAAGCTGGTCAGGAAATCCGAATGCAGAAGACAGGAACTGATGAACGAGTTCAAGCCAATCATGGTTTATTTACAAATGCTGGTAGCTGGGGTTGAACGTGCCGACTGAGGGGAGAGGCTTGAGCCAGGGAGGGGAGCCAGGCAATCTGGGATTTTTGTGGTAGGGAAACAAAGCTGAGAGCAAGCCCAGAAATCTGGAAACAGCAGGTGGAAGTGGAGGCTGTAGTCACGCTTAGAAAAGAAAAAAAAAGTGGAATCGGCAAGTTAAACATAAGGTTTAAAAACAACATACTGACTATGAGAGAGAACAATAAGGAAAGATCTTTAATTTTTAACCACTGACAATGAGCAACTGATTTGACATCCACATTGAGGACACACAAAACAGGAACACAAAAGAGAAAAAGGATAATGGGCAGAGTGGCTCCCAGTTAGGAAGGTATGATGGCTGAAGTGCATGCACATGTGTCCTCTTGGAAAAACAAGGGCACATGTTATTTAAAAAAATAACTGAACACAATGAAGTGTCATGGTAGTCTGTTTCATGTTAATAAAACAGTAAGAACTGACAGACGCTCTCTGAATATCATCCACTTAGTGGGGTCTGAATGCGGCTTGGGAAATGAGACTGTGTGTGCGTGTCAAACGCCGTGAAAAAGGCTGACTCACCAGATGTCATTATTTCAATTTCAGGTTTTTTTGGAGCTTTGTCTCTGTGTGCTAAATGAGGTCAGATGTAATTTGATAATATTTGGTAATAACTCTAACCACAGTGATCAAAATGAGCATATTAACATGGAAGGCACGTATCACTTATCCAGCAAATTACTGAGATATATGCAAGAGATTCTGCTAATAAGAAGGTGCCATGGGAGGAAAAGACAGATCCAGTCTACGGCCTCCACATTCAAACCTAGTGTGCATCAGCTAATAATGCAGACGTCATTCATTTCATTTGTTCATTTGTTGTTCAAATGAAATTCTCACTCACAAGTGAAATACGAGGAAAAATCTAATTTAAATAAATTAAATCATAAGAAACCTTCTCCTGGTGAGAGGATGCACCTCATGAACTGTTTCTTACTTGAAGGTATGAATGTAAATTTTAAATCAGTGCTGTCCTGAAATTACTCTCTTAAAGCTGCATGTAATTTGGTCATGAGTGCTCATTGGGAAACATTATATGTAGATGCCCAGTTGTATGTTGGTCAGGGCAATAGCCAGTTACAATAGCCAGTTGTTGCCAGCTGTTTTATTTACACTGACCCTAGTAGCAGCAAGGTGTAGCATGCAATTTCAATCATGCTCAAGACAATGACACCTTATGGCCTTAACTCTTGGTATTAAGACTGCATGAGATGCTGCTAATAAGACTGGCTCTTATTCACACAAACAGTACAGGTCAGGTTTGTTTAAGTCCCATAGTCTGTCTTACCCAATGTGGAAAGCAAACAGCTGCACTAAAAGTTCATTCATGACAATCTAACAATTTTCGATAGAATCTGATAGTTCTTTTCCATAGTTGCCCTTTCTCACATGTGGCATACAGCATGGGAAAGTCTAAATTATACTCACACTACTGGAAATATCACATGCAGTTTACAGAAGGACATTGCCTTGATGGACCGTGCAGAAGGCATTAGCTATAATTGCATTGAACTATTAGCTGCAGAATGTGCGCATCAGTGCAAATGGGCAATACAAAGACTTTACTAGGGAGCTTGCATGTTAAAGTCCAGCTAATACCCAGCAGGATTTAGTCAGATATTTACCTCTTATGTGTAGAAAGTTCAGAGTTGCGGTACATGTATGAAAACGATGGCTACTTTCAGGGCTTTAAGCATATTCCTGTGAAAGACTTCCTGTGTTTACAAATGGTTTCAAGAGTGCATTTGGGAAACTAATCCCTCTTTGGCTCTCCACATGAACTGTTCCCCAGGCATGCTACAAAACCCTGCTCAAATGGGAACATGCACCACAAGCAGTCAGTGAAAACAAAATGCTTTTGGTGCATTTTGCATACACATTCTGCAAATGTGCAGATATAAAATATCATAACTTTTTTACATTTCAGCTCTGAATTCACCTTTATATATGCAGATGCTCTGAAAACAATCTTTTTTGGATTTTAACCAGCCTTTATGCACAAAGGAATCACGAAATGCTTCAAAGAGAAAGGATTAAACAATAGCTATAGTTAGCGATAGTTAGCCTCTGCACCAATGCACCCCTACAACAGGTCTCCTATAAGAAATTTTAGGTTATGACTGTTGCTGCACAGCAACAAGGTTTGGGGTTTCTCTTGGGTTTCTTGTCTTAAAAACCACAGGGTCAAAATAAACATACACCTTAAATGTTCCTCAGTAAATTGTACCAGATCAGACGCTTTTGCTAGCTGTCGATAAGCTTCTGGCATAATTCTAGCTGGATATTTGACAACTCCAGAAGCTTAATTTTAGCCCGTGTGTTTCATTCTAAAACCAGTTTTGATGTTTTTGGGATCAAGTCCTTTTGAAACACCCAATTCTGTCTACATTTGATCCATTTAAGAATTGATTTCATGAATCTGGAGGCAGTACTCCTTCATTATAAAGCTATTATTATTTATCTTGTGTAACCATGAAATTTTACTCTATAAGCTGGAGATTTAAGTTGATTTTGGAGAACAGGTTTCTTTCTTGGCCTTCTGCCTCTGTCCATGGCAGCTGTCTATGCTTGTGGTCCAGCAGTTTCCAATTGTTGACAGGCATGAGCATTGGTGGCTCCTGGGTTGTTCCCAAACATCCTAACCATCTACTTTCATCTGTGGGTGACAGTTTAGTGAGCTTGGTAAATTGGTGACACATCTAAATAACTTGCACTTACAAGTTACATCCAAGATTTGCAAAATTTTCCTTGATTTGACCCACTCTGGTGGATTTAAAATAAATCTGAATAGATGTGGGAACAGTTTTAGTGAACAAAACTGTGTATCACCTGTACAATTGTAAATGAATTAAAAATATTTAAATATTTTTCTATAGTGGGTAATGAAGTTATCAAATTTCATGGCATAAAGGGCCAATTTTCACTTGAACACTATGTTAGCAATGCATTGGGCAGTTATTTCAGTAAATTACTGAATGTTTGAAATAAATCTTTTTACATGGAGGGTCATTTATTGTTTATTTTAATAATTATTATATCGTTTGCATGTTCTCATGTTTGCGAGGGCTCTCCCCGGGTACTCCGGCTTCCTCCCACAGTCCAAAGACATGCAGTTAGTGGGGATAGGTTAATTGGAAACTCTAAATTTCCCATAGGTGTGAATGTGGGAGTAAATGTGAGCATAAATGGTTGTCTCTGTGTACATGTTAGCCCTGCAACAGACTGGTGACCTCCGGGGTGTACCCCACCTCTCACCCTAAGACAGCTGGGACAGGCTCCAGCCCCCTCATGACCCTGAAAAAGGATAACAGAAGCAAATGGATAGATGGGTGGAATAATTATATAGCATATAATATGAGAAAAGCTATATAATCTAGAAATAATAACTGATAAATTCGGTGGGATGTTTATTTTTACTTTGGTTTATTCAAACATAGTTTTAATGCTAAATATGTTGTCAGGCTGGGTACATAGACTCAGTTCATATCATGGTTGTCATAAAATGATCTTGTATGAAAGAGAATTTGTTACATATGAAAAAACAAGCATATATTCGTACTTTTACTCAGTGAAATTGTGTGTGTTTTTTAGAGTGACACAAGTGATTGTGAATGCTGTAAGTGTGTGGGTGCTGATTGGAGCTACTTGACATGCAGTAAAGAAGTGTGGGGGTGGTTAGAGCCTCTGCAGTCAGGTAGGTGAACTGTCCCGGTAGGCTAATAACTATTAACCACAAAGTGTGAATGAGGTGAAACAAAAAAAAATAAACCCTCAGTGCTCTATTCTGAGAACTGCTGTTAGACACAGCTCAGCACTGCTAAAAAACACAAAAAAATAATTAACTCCAAATGCAATTTTAAAAAAAACAGCTAAAGGCGCTTGAGTCAAATTAACAATTGCTAAAATTGCAGAGGTCGCTGTGCCGTTTGTCTTTTAGACACACCTTGTGATTCATGATCATTTCTTCCCAGTAGATTGTTTTTAATGTGGAGAGCAAAAGCATGATGGCACAGAGTAGCCCTTGAAAAATGAAAGAAATGAAGGTTGGTGTGGGCTACGATCAAACCTAATTATATACAGAGCTGCTGCAGGGATGGACTGTTGGTTTCATTTGCTGCTTTTATTAAACAGTCTCATCAGATGCCATTAACGTTTGTGTGGCTGAGTAATAAGCAGCTAACATATGCTGCAGTCATTTTATAAATGTAAAGACATCCTGTGGAAATTGTCAGCCATTTTTTCACATCAACAAACAACATTTAATGTTTAAAAAAGACACTCATTGATAATGGTTATGAACAAATAGCACAAAAATGACACTTTGTAGTAACATCATTTTCATTATTTAAATACATTTAAAACAGATTAGACAGCAGGAAAAAAGAAGTATGTCAAACTAGTGATGTGTGTATTCTTTATGTTGGAAAAACTGGTGTCCTTTTCTTTTCATTATTCTGTGTATAGCTGTAGAGTATCAAGTCAAATATGTAATAATATAAACAGAAATCCCTTGTCTTAATTATATATGTAAAACAATGCAGTTTATAAAAAAAGGGGGTGCTGTCATGTTCCTCACAGTGGTTTGGGGGTTTTTGCCTGCCTTTCTCTACTTCTTTACTTTGAAACACAAGATTCCATTAACTGTTACAGTTCACTTTTGGAATGACGTATTGTTACAATGTAGTTTAAGCTGGAGGCAGGAACTCAGTGCCCACAATTAAAATGTAGCTGAAGGTTCAAACTATTCTTAAATTTAACAAAAATCCTGGAAACAACCACGTCTGCAGTTTCAGATTAGTTCTAAAGTGCTGTTCAAGGTTGTGGATACCTAAGAGTCAGGCACTTCTGTTTATATGTGCTTTTACTGCACTGGCAAGGTGTTTGGGATCATTGTCATGCTGAAAAATAAAGCTGCTGCAGATGTTTTCTAGATAGTATGTGGACATAATGGAGTTTTAATCCACCACTACACTCCCACACAGATCTTTTGCTGATGCGTCCATCCAAATTTAGATTGCCTGGGATATACATTACACAGTATAACTAGATGCCATTGCAACTGGTACAGCAGTTTGATTCATCCAAAAGGCAGCAGCTGCTTCAAACACAGCAAATCCTTTCCAGGTGAATCAATTCTAACAAAAAGTCTCAGATAATTATGGGTGGCAGAGTTCAATTAGGATGTCAGTGCTCCATTTGGGCCATTTTCTTCCACAGCACTGGTTGCTGATACTGCTGAGTGATTAAGTGTAATTGCCTTAATAATTTGGTGTGGTTTTAGGAACTTTAACTATGCACTATGTTGGAAATCCTTCTGGTACCTTTCAACATTTAGTTGGTGTTTTTACTTCAGCCTGAGCAGAAGAAAAAAAACCCAACAAGGCTTGTACAAAGAGGATTATTATAATATGCAAGAGGTTCAGAGACTATGAAATATTGGTTCATGTACTCAGAGATAAAAAAAATAAATAACTGGACTCAGGTGTGGAATTCAAGTAGGAAGACAGATTGTGTGTGGCTGCTATAACAGGCTTTGAATGTACAGCTGTGACCAGAAAACGTAATTAATGCATGTGATGCAAAAACAGGAAGTTATCAAAATACAATGAGAGTTTAAAAACATAAGTCTTTATACTTTATGCCATTAAAAACATACTTGACAATCCAACAAAAGCTTAGTTTCGACAGTCATATTTATATGAAGCACTATTTAAATTCTCTGTTTACCAATTCATTTCCTTTGAGAACCTCCCAAAGACAGTTCCTTTATTCAGTTTGGCTCAGTGACTGGCTCTTAGGACAGATTGCTATTTTGGCAGTCGTCAGTATCAATTAGCTGCTTCTACAGAAAGAATCTCATCCCAGGGCTGGATGTACTTCAACTGTACTGTCTGAAGATGCACTGCAAGCTGGAGGGCCGATCTAAATAGGATCTGCAGCGGGTGGAATGTGTTCCTATGCCAAGCACAGATGCTACAGAACAGGAACTGTGGGCTGCTCTCCACGAGGTGTACTTGGACTTTATCCGTAGGACAAGAAATTCACTGAAGAAGCTGTTGTTTGCATTTCTTAATTATTTACTTGTCAGAAAGTATTTGGCAAATAAAACATTTGCAGAAGAGAAACTCTTCTTGTCTGTGCTTTGCCAAAGAATATAAACAGATACACATCTGATTTTGTGCACATGCCCCTCAACCAACTCTGTGGGATACACTTCTTCCCCTTTCTTTGTACACCCGCACTTCTTATTTTTCATTATATCAAAATGTTGATATATAACAAAATAAAAGTTCACAAAAGCTCAAAAAGGCTGAAAAACTTCAAAATCTTTGTTCGTCTCTTGGTTTCAATACTATAAAGTGCTCTTTCAGTCACTATAAGTACACTATGGACTTCGTAAGGAAGACTTTTAGGCACAGATAGCAAAAGAAAACCAACTTCTGTTGGTGCTGAGGTCTGCTGTGGTCACTCACTTCTGTGCATCAGTCAAGATTTAGCATTGATTCATTTTAAATGGATCACACTTCTATAGCCCTTAAACTTTTCAGTGTTAAACGTTTAATGTAATCCTCCAGCTTTTTACTATAATTATTATTTAAATTAGTCATGGGCTTTTCAAGAGAAGTACTTTGAAATCAAGTTTTAAGGAGTTGTAGAAACTTTAAATACTTTAAAGCCTATATAAATGCTGGTGTAGCGGTTGCACACTTTAACTTTGAGGATGATCAGCTGAATGTGCAGCTTCTGTCAGTTTAACTTAGGTTTATAGCTCAGCATCAGCTCGTTGCTTAGCTGTCCAGCCTGCAACTTTCTTGTTCTGGTTCACTCGCACTGCTCTGCACTGTTATTTTCAGCTCATGTAAAGACACATCAGTCCTCAGTATTACTGTAGCCAAGTGCCATTACTAATTACTAATTAGAATATAGTGAACACAGAGGAGCATTTAGCAACTTAAGAGCTGGATATTTCCCCAAGTAGTAACCGGCTGTATAAATAAGCAGCCATCTGTCGACAAGTTAAACAGCTATGCTCACTAATTGTTGCTACTGCCTAAAGAAGTGGCCATAAAAATCATTGACTACACTTAGACTGCAGTCTGTTTCTCTAAAAGCGATAGAGACAGAGGGAAAGAGCGGCGTCTGCTCTTTTGAATGTGCAGGGCTTCTTCTGCCGGACTGCCAGCAGAGGTGATGACATCTGTACTTCCTCTCTGATCTTCTTTCTGAAGACAATTTTCTTCAGGACTTTTTCCAGGAATTTAGATATTGCTCCAAAATATGAAAGAACGGTTTCATCAAGATTTGTTGTTTTTTTTTCAGGAATGCCTGCATTATGGCAAAACTTTGCTAGACCCGCCCCTGCACAGTTACCAGCTGTCAGCTACTTAGAAAAGGATCCTGGTGTTATTTGTCTCTCAGAACCTGTTTCTCCATCACCTGTTCAGCTCTGATGATTCAGTAAGGACATCTCCTGGTTTCATCTTCATGTTTCCCTCTCACCACATATCCAAACCGATATCATGACCAGCAGCTTTGCAGCTGTGGCTCCAGCAAACATCAGCTGATACTAGAAATTAATATTAAATAAATTCTAGCAACAGCTGATCAAGCTTAAACATGCTGCTGTTGTTTAGCGCGACGTCTGTTTTCCTCTTTCTGGCGCAAAAACAAACAGAGAAACGGGACTTGTGACAGAAAAGCCGATCAGCTGATCATTGATCAGTTTCATGAGTGAAGTAGCAACAGGAGATGGAGGGGGAGAGAATGAGAGAAGAAGAGACAGCTGACAGCGTCGAGATGCAGAATAACTCCAGCTTTGTGTCTTTTTCCATTGCAGCTGAAGTCCGGGACAAACTGTTCCTTTTCAGCTCAATACCAAACGTGTAACGTTTTCTCTGAATACGAGACAATTCCGTTTTTTACGGGACGGTTTGCAACTCTACTAACTAACCTTATGAATAAAATAAAGTTCACTATCAGTAACATCATAGCACCCACCCAGCTGTATAGAAACTGCCTGGTATGCCCGATGGCCAGTCCGGCTATGTTCACAGGTGGCTGAAAACACTGGAAAGTGTGTGATGGGTGAAGGGTTGATGACAGAATTAATGTTGTTAAATAAGACATGCGCTCTGTGACACTTATCAGAGATGATGTCTGATGAATACGTTTTTAAAAATAGTTTTTGATCTTCTAACATTATTAGTAATGTAACAGGGCTTCCCTTAACATATCAAAGGAGATCTGAAGTTTATCTTTTTTTCCAATTTTCCTTCTGCTTTTCTACAAGTCCTCCTGACAAGTTTCATTGGTTAGAATTTCAGTTTTACTCTTATTAGAATCTGTGATTTTCAACCGGCGTTTCAAACCTTATAATTTAAAGGGACAGCCACCACAGCTATTATCTAGTGTATAGTCTTGAAAGACATGGGACACTGTCCCAGCTGTTATAAGGTGTGAGACAAAGTTTGGCCTGGTATCCCAGCATCCTCTTCTGTCACATCAACCCTCTGCATGTCTTCCTTCACTACATCCATGAACATCCCCTGAAGTCTTCCTCTTTTTGTAATTGGGACCAACGTGTATAAATAAAGAAATAAATAAATAAAAATCATTTAAAAAAACAAAAAAGAAACAATTAGCCATTCCCCATCTCCATTTAAGCAAATTTACTTCTACAGTTTGTTAAGGTGTCTCAGAACAGGAAGTGGCAGTCCATCCAGTACCCTTCTCTGACTTGCAATCCCTTGACAGTGATTAAATCCACCATTTGTTAGGTTGCTATTTGTTCACTACCTGGATGCACAAGCTTTTCCCTCAAATCATGACTGATCAACAGCCCGGCTGTGCATACCTGGGAACTATTCCTGCTCCTGTTTTGGATAGAAAGGTAACCCCTCGATTTCTTGCAGCTACCTACCAAAAATCCTCTCTTTAGAGCGTTAACGCCAGCATAAATTAGAAAGGCTTAAAATGAACTGAATGAATCGCTTTAGTGTTATTAAATTGAGAACTATTTGACTCTGGGGAAGTGAGAGAAGAGAAGCGTGAGCTGCTTCTATTTTGCACCGTTACAAATACACTGTGCGCACTTCATTCAAATGCGTTCTGTTGTGTATTGCTTGTTGTTCTTTTTGTTTTTCACTGTGAGCTTTGTGTGTATTAGTTGTATTTGGGATTAGTCTAAGGACCAGTCCTTTTGTCAGGATGTTGTGCTTCTGACTAGCAATCATCAGCAATCAAAATGGTGCGTACGGACGCATGCAGCTGCGCAGCGCTCCCAACTGATGCGCTTGCTCTCCATTGTGTGCCTTTCTCTTCTTTTGTATCTATTCATCTAGACTGTGTATGTCTTCTGTTTGCTATTTATTCCTGATGTCTTTACGATTTATGTTTTTTTTCTCCAGCTCAATTGGCATGGAGCACCCATAATTTTGTTGTACATGTAAAATGCCAATAAAGTGCTATTCTGTTCTATTCTTGCAATAACAAAGTTCAATAAGAAGCCCTCACCTCTCTGGAGCAAAGATAAAGATGTAGAGTTATTAATGACGTTCTTGTAACTTTTTTGCATCTCTATAAAAAATGCATGTGCGAACCAACCACTGTTAATTTAAATCATGCACATCATGACTATCTGTATTTATAATAGGGAAACTGCTCTCACGGGCGGCATGTTCTTTGCAGCACATGACTGAGAAATTAGCTGCAGCACACAGTGGCTGAGATAAAAACCCAAAGCTTCATTTTTCAGTGAATTTCTGCTGACAGGTTCACAGATGGAAACGGCTTCTCATCTGCACTCAATGGAGCAAAATAAGAAAACTGGCTAAGCAATTCTGCTGCAGAAGCAGGTAGAGATTCAGCCATTTGTTCTCAGTAATGGGTCCACCCTCTTGGTGAAGTGAAAGTGTCTGTTCACAGGTAGCAAAGTGATAAGGGGTCTAAATTTGTTTCTGAAATTTTCAGTTTAACTTGAGATGCAGTGAGTAATCGAAGACTTTACAGCATATTTATTAATGTGTAATGCACCATCTTCTTTGCATATGTTTCAGAAATGCATAAAGTGGCAAATGGTGCCCCATCCATAACAGAGCTATAAATTACATTTGATAAAAAGTAAGTGTTTTGCAGAGAAACCCTTTGTTCACTCTGTAACAATATGAACTCATGCCAATGAAAGCTGCCAGACCACAAGTCTGAGTTCAATGTGACCTTTCCACACAAACATTACAGCATGATGTGTTTGGATGCACCGAACGTGCTTAAAAGCTTCAGTTGATCATTGGTTATTTTTCCTGTGTGTGTGTGTGTGTGTGTGTGTGTGTGTGTGTGTGTGTGTGTGTGTGTGTGTGTGTGTGTGTGTGTGTGTGTGTGTGCGTGCACGCACATTATTTAAGGTCAAACTGACCACTTTCTACTTAGCGTGTCCCCAGTATTTGTGCACATGTCTGGGTTTGATTGATCGGTGTGGCTTCTTTTTATGAAGCCTGGTTTCCTACTGCTGAATACAAGCTCCGTGTAACTGGATGCATAGAGAGAGGGAGAGAAAAACAGGACTAATTCACTGCGGAAGTGTATCAAGAGAACATTTTAAAGCCCTGCATGTTGCTTGGAAGAAAAAAGAAAATCCAGTAATATGATTTCTCAAAATGAAATGTGCTGACGTCAAACTTTAGACAGACTTTCCAGTGTAATTACACTATAAAGAAAGAGCTCTAAACAATACACAGTCGTGGCAAATATGTCATAAAAATCACAGTTTTAAAAATAACTTTTCTTCATAAAATAATTGATTTCCTTGTTTTTCTGTACTCCCAACCTGTTTCCTTCTCCCATGAATACATCATGTGTGGAACCCAATACTTAATAGCTGCATGCCGGCATCTTCTCATATATAACTCTTGTGCGTCCAGTGTTGTGGGTAGGTGAGTTCACGCTCACGCCTCAGCGATCTGTGAAATTATTAACGTGCTTGTGGGCAGAGGCTGCGTGATGATGATGATCATCATCTCAAAATGAGAGAGGTTTTACAGTTTTCTTTTTTTTGTTATTTTTATTGTTTGATAGTGTGTTTGTCGGTCTGCTGTGCGAGGGGAGGACAAGATAAAGGCTGAAGGAGAAAACGTGAACGATTCAAAACAAAGGAAAAGACAGATCCTACATAATAGTAGAGCTTCATAAATTAAAAAAAATAATAATATTCTGTTATTCAGCTGATATCCATCCACTGAATGAGGCTCTCTTCATGCTGACAGGTTCCACTTTTTGTTTCTGCACCACACAGTTGTATGTTGGCAATTAAAGTGAAGCAGATTAGTCGCACTGACCATGTTAACTCCTTGGTGAAAACATTTCTAGAGCGGTGGTGCTGCAGCCTCTCCTAACTACCTTTAATTCAAGCAGCGTTCGAGTGAAACTTGGGGGTGGGGGGCTTCGACTGACTCATATGAAGCTTGTTCAAGTAAATCAGCTTGTAGACACCTGCTGGAAAGGTGGCCGTTTTGAACACTGTCAGATCATGCTGGGATTTCATGAGGCTTTCTGCAAACTTGAGGACCCCATGCAGCTCAAGTGTTATTAAAGTAAAACATGCCAGGAAAAATAAGCAATTTTTCAAAGATAAAG
The DNA here is from genome assembly GCF_900408965.1 of Simochromis diagramma. Classification (NCBI taxonomy): domain Eukaryota; kingdom Metazoa; phylum Chordata; class Actinopteri; order Cichliformes; family Cichlidae; genus Simochromis; species Simochromis diagramma. The sequence continues at coordinate 14,365,695 of NW_024387040.1, read as the reverse complement.
AATTCCAGCTGGAGCTGAACTGCTCTCATGAAAAGAGAAGCTTTTAAATCTTTTTTTTTGTATCAAAGCCTTATTTAACTGTTCGCTGCTGCCATACAGAAATCAACACATGAATAAATGTTTGTACATTTGTAGGATAACATTAGGTAGAAGCTCGGGGGGGCCCACCTCAGAAAATTCAGAATATCAGAAACTTTTTTTCCTGTTTTCAGCTGAAGCTTTATGCAATGTTTGCACCAGTAGGCTCGAAATGATTCTATTTATGTACAAGAAGTACAAAAATCAGGCAATTTGTGACAGTTAAAAATACTGGCGTAAAATGCAAGCTTTTAGACAATCTGTATCGCTCGTGCAGCCATCAATTTGCTCAACCACTTATCCAATTTAGGGCTGTGGGGGTTCTGGAGCCTATCCCAGCTACGGTAGGGTGGCAGACAGTGTACATGCTGGACTATTTGCCTGTCCACTGTATCGCTTTTAAGTAATTATCACTCCTCTAGTATTTGTCATTAGCTGTCTTTTCATTTAATATTGCCTGTCAACACACGTAGAGGTCTGATTAACTCTTTTATTCTGCCTGGTTCTGTTTTGTTTTTTTGCTCAAGCATGCACATGCTGTTGACGTCTGTGAACATTTATTATATTTTATAAAATCTTGGACTTTCAAAAGGTCAGATGTGTTTCAGAAAGATTTCTGCCTGTGGGCACAAATGTGCCTGTTCCAAATATATACTTGGGGGGGGAGGGTATACACAGATATCAAGGTGGAAGCAGTAAAAAGCTTTGCTTTTCCTCAATAGCTGAACCCGAGGTAGTCCAAACTAATAGTACCAGCACAGAAATATATAAAAAGGAAAAGGAAAAGGTCTGATAATAAAATCTTGAAAAAAAGTGGCAGCTGACAGCAGGTAAAAATTTCAAAGGTTTGTCTCCTGGGTTTCAGAAGTAATAGCCTCTGCTATTATCTCTGTTATTATCTCCTTAGCAGCCAAAGCACTGAAGCCTCCCAAGAGAAGTTTAAGGAGTTTCTGCTGTCCGTTATTCAGGCAGATGAAAATGGATATGATGTTACTGACTGGGAGAACGAGCTGTTTAAAGTGACCCTCTCGAGCTCGGAGTTGGCACGCAACCCTGAGCACAGAGTTGAATGATGATGATGTTCTTTTCCATCGGACACAGCAATCACATTTCATATTTAATATTATTCTGCTTCTGCACCAGGGTCATTTCCTCCCACAGTTTTGGCCTAAGTGCACATAGTTAAAAAATTATGTTGATTTCTGAAATTTAAAGCATCTTTTCAGTACAGAATTTGGGATGGTTACTAGACAATATGAGAAAGTTTCACCAAACCTACACAAAAATATAAATCTCAATTCTGTCTTTGCACTTTAATCAATATTTCATATTCAGCAAGTGAAACAATCTTCACAACACAGCATATTTATTGTAGATTTGATATTAAAAAGTGAGCCATGTGGATTGCTTTGTTATTATGTGACTTCTGCCTTAGTGTGGGTCTGTTTTCTACCAATTAGATGATCCTTCCTAATGTCTGGGCTCCTCCTTTACCCCCTGTCCTATTCTCTTAGTCATGACCGAGAGCTCAAAGCCATAAATGTGGATAGGAATGGAGATCTTCCAGTAAAATTTCCTTTATGGTTAAAGTCGCAGTTACAGAGGCCTTGGTGTTAGGGAAACATTGGTTGCTAGGGAAAAACTGGTTGTTATCACCAGATGAAACTGAATGAAATCGGTGACAAAGAGGCTGCTGCTCCGAAAAAACTCCTTGTGACTGTGTTGGTTGCTAGTAGATTGGTGTTGTTCCCATTGTTTGCATGGAAGACACCAACTTGCAATCACTGACCAACTATTAGCCAAGAAGTAGTGAAGCTTGAAAAAAGCAGAAACTGGAAATGTAAAAGGTTCACCTTCAAAATAAGGTTGTATCTTACTACTGGGGCAAATTTTCAAAGGGTCCTTTGAAAGATAACAGTTTCTGTTTCCAGTGTGCGTTGCACTTTTCACAATTTCACAAGCACAGAGAGCATTTGGTGTGTTTTTGTTGACAAGTTGATGTCTTCATGCAAACTATAAGTGGCTGCAGCAACAAAAGTAACCGCAAGGTTTTTGATGTGGCATGCCTATCAGCAGGTTTCAGCAAGCACTCACCAAGTGGTCAGGGAATAAACATGTTTCACTTGCAACCTGTGGTTAATAGGACGTCACTGATCAATCCCTAGGTCTGTGTGTTCCTCACCTCAACCAGTAAGGCATCCGTTTCACCACAAGTGCAAATCTAATCTGCCTCTTGATCTGTAAAACCTCACTTGTGAGCAAGGCCTCAAGACACTAAGCCCTGGAATGAACTGGACCATGCTGCTTGACATTTTGGATCCAACACAGACCTGACTGGATCTGATTGTGATGTAGTCAACAGAACAGCAGCAGGTCTAATTTTCACACAGGAACGATGGTAAATGGCCTGTATTTGTATAGCGCTTTACTAGTCCCTAAGGACCCCAAAGCGCTTTACATATCCAGTCATCCACCCAGTCACACACACATGATTGCAAGTTACATTGAAGCCACAGCTGCCCTGGGGTGCACTGACAGAGGCAAGGCTGCCGGACACTGGCACCACTCTGACCACCACCAGTAGGCAACGGGTGAAGTGTCTTGCCCAAGGACACAACGACCAAGACTGTCCGAGCCAGGGATCGAACCGGCAACCTTCCGATTACAAGACAAACTCCCAACTCTTGAGCCACGATCGCTCCATGTAGATCATTTAATCAGTTCTCAGAACAAAAGAACTCATGCAGACCAAACACTCTGGTTCTGAAATGCTCCAGGTGTGATTTGAAGCTTTGTAAATGATGGAACAAAAGACTGTGAGGCCTTTGGTGTTCATGTTTGGTTTTATGTTTAGTATTGTTATGCTTTGATTTGTGACTCGTTTTCTTTGCTCTTTGAGAGTTAATGAAGATCTTATGATAAGCTTTGTTTTTGTGACATCCTAGACATCCTTTTAAATGTTTTATTGTTTTGTTCACCTATTGGTACCTCCCTCAGTCTCATCTGCATGCTTGTCCTCCCATTATCATGTTAGTTTTGCACTTCTCTAGTGATAGTTGTCTCTTTGAATGTTACTTTTCTTTCATGTATTCCATTATTTTAATTCCTCTTATGACTACCTGTTCTGCCCTAAATATGTCCTAAGTGCGCATATTTTGCCTGTCGTCCAATTGTTAACATATTAATTAATGCCTTAGAATGTTTTCAATCACTGTTTGCTCATCTTTTTGGTTCTTGTACTCAGACAGACAAACACAAAAATGAGCCAATTTTTATCTAAGACCTGCATTTTTGGTTCTTTAATTGAGTCCACAGACATCATCACTGATGAGAAATGCACATCTCAGTATCTCAGTTAGTGTGTGGTTTTTTTAAACTTTATTCTTTTCAAATTTATTTACAACTGCTAGCAGTACAGGTTGATGGTTGTTTAGACGTGACTGTTAAACTCCTTTACTAAGAGCAGCAACTCTCTCCATGACTGTGTGGGCAGTGAATTGTTTTCTGTTAGAGCAACATGGCCTTAGATGTGGGGGTTGCTAACATCTCTCCACTACTTCCCTCTTGGTTGCAGACCACCGCAGTGCAGACGGAAAACCACAGCCTGATGAAACTATAGCAGTACCACATTTTCTACAAAAAGGATGGATGCAAATATCTGCAAGATATGAAGAAAACTAAAGATCAGTTATTAGCTTTTTAGCTAAATGGATTTGATTTCCTCATTTGCATGCATTAATCATTTTGATGCACATTCAGATCTAGGGCATTATAAATACCATCCTATCAATATTTCATTATAACATGAGCACTCAGTACTCAGAAGTCTGTCTACATCCAACTTTAACACAGAACTGTGGATGAGATCAAAATATAGTAAGTTTATGTGGTGTCACAATGCAAGAATTACCAGGACTAATGTATGTGCATTTTTGCAACAGACAAACTGGTCAAAATGCAGTACCAACTATGCTGCCCACGTCAGTATCAGAAAGCCATCGGTGTCCATGGTGATAGATGACTCCTGTTTTGGAGGAGAGGAGCAAGGTGCCCTGTCAAAATGGAGTGTCCTTCTGAAAAAGGAACTTCATACAGAGGGATACTATGAGACGAGGAGCTATTAGGGAGGGAGCAAGATTTAAGTAATAGCCCCAATTTCTTTTAAGGTCCCAGCTGAAATCCATACTCTCATTGTGTCTCTCACTTTCGACCTTAGAGGGCAGATTGTTTGGTCACTGTGTAGGGCAGTGTTGTGCTCAGCTGTAATGACTACAGCTGGCCTCAACGTGTGGTGTCAAAACAAACTCTTCTGTCCTTCTGAGAAATCTGACCTTCTGAGAATAGCTGGACAGTGCAGGAAATGTATGAGTCAAACTCCAAAGTACACAAGTTCAGTTTTGAAATTCGTGAAAATTCTCTGTATTCAATTCTCTGTGTACTTTCCATTCTCAGTCTGAGTCTCTTGCCACAGTGCTACAAGCATGAAGCCCACAGTGTACCTTCGTCATACTGGTTTCATCATCACTCACAGCTGCTGAAATATTTCATTTCCAAATCCGATTCCAGCCGTGCGCCATTTTTGACAGGATACTGCTTTTTGTTTTCATGTATTTAATAGCAAGGATTTTGATCCAGTGGTGCCATCATTCTTTTATGTATGAACCACTCATCCACGAGCTCATTGTTCATTATCATTATTGCATATTGTTATATCCTTTAAGCAGGTAGCTTCTTTGAGATCAGATCTCTTTTTAAAGAGAGAACTATGCAAAGAAAATATACAAAAACTCAGACTGCCACACAATAAAACACATTCCCCTCACCCCCAACTAGTCATAGGAGATAGCTGCCCCTCCCTGAGCCTGATTTGTTGTGTTAAAAAGGGGGCTTTCCACTGTCGCCAAGTGTTTGCTCATAGGGGCTCATTTTGGGTTTTCTCTGTATTATTGAAAGTATTTACCTTACAATATAAAGAGGCTTGAGACCACTGTTGTGATTTGATGTTATACAAATGAAATTGAAATGAAGGTTTTACAGCATTTGCCTTGTTCAGACAGTTTCAGTTAGTTCATGACTTGTTTGCCCCAAAACAGCTCTGTTAGGTTTTTGGTATTCAATAAAAGGTTTTTTGTTTGTTTTCTATTCTAATTGTAAAGCTTTGGGTTTAGTGAAATTAAATTTGATATAACAGAATAATTTCTCACTCTGACGTTTTCCCACCCAAACTGAATCATTCTGCACTGACACAGTGAAATCGCATTTCTTTAGAATCTGTGTATTTAGTACATGCGTCTGATGCAGTTTCACTTGGAAGCTTTGGAAGCAGTGATTTTCATTTTACAGCTGAGTAAAAACATTTATTGTTGCGTATTATAGTGGTAAGCAAACCCTTTAGCATAGCCGGGCACTGAACAGAGGACACAGTGTATCAAGCATATTGGATATATTTTTAGTTTAACAATGAGAGGAAACTGAAAACAGTAAGTGCTTTATATAATTTTCAACCACCAAGCTGCCCGAAATCCATTAACTCAAAAAGATCCTTCACAAATCTTCCAAAGCCAGCCTGCAGATTTTCTAAGTAAATTCCCTGCAGCTGCCCTTGTCTCCCTGCTTCTCTCAGAGCCTGTGAAACACTAAAGGTACACTTCTTTGTGGAGTACACAATGCTGTTCTGGCTTATCGATTGGAGGTCTGTAGCATTTAAGTATAATATGATTTCCACGGGAAGATAAAAATTGTTCTCAGAGTTGAAATATAACATCTTTTGCTGCTGGTGTCTGTGCAACGATAAAGTTCACAAAATGTGAACGCTGTTGTGGACACAGCAGCACTGCCTCTGTGGACTGAAGTAGTCCACGCGACAAAAAGAAAAAACAAAAGAAAAAGGCAAGCATAGAGGAAGCATAAAATGCTGCTTTTCTATAATATGCAGTCCAGAGTTCAATTCATGTGACTGCTCATTATTATATGTGCATGGGCTATTTGTGGACCTATGGGTTAGGATTATTTTTTCCTAATGTGCAGCTGAGCTGCTGCTGTCAGCAGAAACTCTGCAGTTCAAATGTCTGTTACTCCTCCCCAAATGACTGTGCAAATCTCTTTATCGGGCAATGGTGACAGAGGTCAAGGGGAACCTTGACACTGTCAAAAGTGTCTGAATTCAGAGGACATTTGCTCAGGATCCAGTATATATATCTATATATATATATATATATATATATATATATATATATATATATATATATATATATATATATATATATATATATATATATATAGATATATATATAGATATAGATATATAGATATATATATAGATATAGATATATAGATATAGATATATATAGATATATAGATATATATATAGATATAGATATATATATATATATAGATATAGATATATATAGATATATATAGATATAGATATATATAGATATATATAGGCATATATAGATGCATATATATATAGGCATATATAGATAGATAGATATAGGCATATATATATAGGCACCTGCTGGGTCATTGGGGCCTCTCCAAAAAGTGAAATAGTAAAACAGCACATTAGCTGTAGAAGTCTTACAAAGGTTAGATAATGCACTAAGAAATGGTGCACAGACCAGAGATCATTAATAGGGCAGCACAGTGATATCACGGGACCGAACAGACTCAAGCGCAGAACCGTAGTTCTTAGAATGAAAGTCAAAAGTTTATTTACAATCATCAGGTGAAATATATACAAAATGTGGGGATTGGAGTTTCCAGGGATCTACAGGAAGGAGGGGAAAGACACACAATCACAATCATACACGCCACGCTCCTCTTCAGACCTTTACGCCACACCGCTCTTCTACCAAAACACACTCTCACTCCACTACCACCACGCCACACTGCCAAACTCAGGAATCCAGGGAAGGTAAACAGGAACAGGTCCAGGGTATCTATGTACAGGGAAACACACGGTCAGAAACAAGCACGTGATTCTTATGGAGCCTTGGATTTGCCAGGGCTGCCCTAAGTCAGGTTACTTAACGATCCAGCGAGGAGAAGCCCTTAGTCACTGCCTTAAATAGTGACCAGTAAACCAGGTTAATGAGTGGGAGGTGGTTAATCTGCCCAGGTGAGTGGGCCAAGGGCAGGAACCCATGATAAGTTCCACCAAGGCAGGCAGGAGAGAGGAAGGAGAGCAGAGAAAAACAATAATAAACAACATATGGCCTGACACGAGGAGACACGGGGACGATGACAGGTTAGCAGCGTCACCACATAAAAACGAAATTCCTTCTTCAGATTGTACCTGAGGACTTTTTGTGCAGAGTTTGAATGTTTATTCCACAATACCTGAAGCAGGACTCCTCTGGATACTCCAACGTCCTCCCACAGTTTGAAGACATCCATCTCAACTTAAATGGTTATTATAAAATGCCAATGTATGTGAGGTAGATAAAGTGCTTGAAGTGCACTTAAGGTTGTCTGTGAGTTGCAATTTAAGTAAAAGCATTTTGTTTGGTCAGTAAGACTGAAAAATGCTACAGACATGCAAGAACATTATGTCTTCTTTGTGTTCATTGCATCTGCAGGCAAAAGCATCCACGTGGTATGAAACCTAATGAGAATTTATTTATGAGCTAACCAGGATAAAAACAGAGCTACAAAGAGCTCCTCAAGGGTCATTGGATTATAAAGGCACCTGAGCTGCCATTGCAGTGAGTGTAAACAGGTAAACATACAAATCCCACACATGCAAGGTTTCCTATCACTGTTTTGAATGCTTGCCATAAGTATTTTTTCAGTTCTCGGTATTGACTAATATTGAATTAATGTTGCTAATTACAAATGTTAGCTATGAGGATCTTTTTATGAAACACGATAGATGTTTTTCTCCAAAAAGAACTGGTTTAAAATTGAAAAAATATCCTCTCACCATTCTCTGAAACATTAATTCAGCATTAATTAAGACAAGGAGAAGTATTCCTTTAATTGATGTCCAATAAGACATCGATACAGATTCTATACATCTTGCCTCGGGTCAAAATCGATCCAAACCATCATGTGAAGGTAAAGATTATGAAGCTCATGAACGTTAAACTCCATATGTAAAAGAGTGAGTGCTCACTGTACTTGTATTAAACTCAGTTCTTCTCTGTCCGTGGTGCTGAAGAGACAAATCACTCTGTTCTTCTCCATTTGCACTGTATAATATTGTGTATATTTATAATTTATTTTTGATTAGTTTGTTTATAAGTTAACCAACTATTCCTATTAAACTTTAATAAGACTCCCACAGTTTTAGTATTCACTATCTGTGATGGCAGTGCACTGAATACATCTGTGCTACAAGGTTATACAGTAATGGAAAAAAGTAAAGGTCACTATTGCATGCAGCACTCAGGAGGATGATTAATATGTCCCTGGCACATCTGATGTGATATGACGTGAATGATAAATCCCATCAAAACCAGATGTTTAAAAGTTTTGTGTTTGTTCTTCATGACTAATCTTATGATGCTGCAGTCCAATTAAATTTGGATCTATTTTCCTCTGAAAACATCAATGTGTCCAAACATAGTATGCTCAGCTTATCCTTCCTCAGATGATGAGTCAAACACTAAAACATTTACGTTGATTTTTGATTAGTTTAGATCCTAAAGCTGATTTACATTGCCTGTCCCGATGTATTTTTAAATACATAAATAAATAAAAATGTGCAATAAACACATACGAGCTAATAAGAAATGCAATCTATCAATACATGCATTAAATTAGAGCATAACTCAAACAGAGAGAACTGTATTAGGCACAATAGGTAGTCCACTGAAGAGCTGCAAGACAAGAAGCTGCAGGATTGATCCTTCTTTAGAAACTCTTAGTTTAAAATGATCTCAATGAGGTAAAAACTGTAAGTGCGACCATGAGGTCACTGAGCTCCTGAATAATTAAGTCAGCTTTCATAAATTAATTTGGTATTAGCAAATATAATTAAATTATTGCTTACTACATGTCATGTAGAACATGTTAATGGTGTAATCTTATCAGCTTCTGATCTAAAATTATAATTACAATTTGCAAAGGTGGTGCTCTCTTTTTACTTTTAAAGAACACGGTAGCATTATTTTTGGCAGGGTGTGATCTAGGTGCAGTGGGTCAAGGGCAGGTGGGACTGATTTGGAGTCACCTTGACTGAAAAGTCACGTAAGTTTGGATTATTATTTGTTATGCAAATGACCATCAAATCCTTTTCACAAAAATATTTCTACATCAGAAATACATTTTTAGCATTCTTCCATTTTTCTCTATTACATCTAGGCCTAAACTGTCATGCAATTTCATGTAAGAAGAAGCACAAATTGAGATTTCTTTGCCCCACGGTAGACTGCCTCCTTCACTTAGAGGGCCTGGGCGTTGGTGCTTATTTGCATTCTGCCCACAAAGCTTTTAAGTGCTGGAGGTCATTCTATAAATATGCCAGAAAGACAATATCATGAACGAAAAAAGCAGAAGTGTCACCACCTAAACCCAGACCTTCTTCACTGGGAACACACCCACAGCATCCTGTACATGGAAACATAACTGTAGACAAGGGGCAGCCATGGTGAAGTCAGCCAGCTACAATGAACAAGTCTGACCACAAGCCCACAGCAGTCCTGCCCAACCAGCTCTCAGGGCAACCCCTCCACCTCGCGCTCACTCATCAGCTCTACCCAAAGTCTGACTTCAGAGCAATGTCCCTGCTTCCCAGTCTGAGGCAGTTTTCTTCAGCTTCTAATCCACAGAGGAGTAAGGGACTGATTTAAGAACAGCGTTGTCTGATTTCTTTTTATTTCTTTTTATTAAAGGCTTTTATTTTCCTTGTAATATTAAAAAAACATTTAACTTCAACTTTGCCATCCTCTTAATAAGTTTGTCAATGTATTTATTAGCATGAATCTCAACGTATGCAATGACAACAGATTATCAGATTGAAGGGCTTTTGTTTCTGCCATGGGTTTTTTTGTTTTGTTTTGCTTTATTTAACTTCAAAAATTTATGGTGGAGTCAAAGAGTAAGCTTCTGTTCTCCATTTGTTTTGAATTCAAATGTTTGCATGATAGATGATCCTTTTCAAAAAGGACTGCTGCAAAGCCAGTTTCCCCAAAGTGTTTAAAACCTCCAGACTTTGCCCCCAATAAAACATTCAGGCATCGTCTGACACTGAAAGAAGCTGCTTGTACGTAAGAATGACAATCTGACTTTTGACACTTTCAATTTGATGCCATGATTCATCCCTGAGTAAAAGGGCCAGTGGACTCTGTGTAAGCCAAAATTTATATCCTTGAAAACAACTACAGTTGGTTTAATCCCATTTTGAATTGTCCGTGTGGGGTTTTGTGTTTTTTTTTTTCTCAAGAGGAGATAAAATGTGTTGGTGGAGGACAAGGTGCAAGAGGTGAGAACCCAGGGGAAATCTGTTTCAGCTCAGTGCAATTTCTAATGTGCTAAAGCACTAGGGTAAAGAAACTGACAACAACATATGTCTTGAAATTGCAAAATTACTCTCTGCTTGCACTCATGAGGCATTTTTGTCAGGTGCACCCTGCTAGTACCACGTTGAACCCCATCTCGCCTGCAGTACTGCCTTAATTCTTCATGGTATTGATTCAACAAGGTGCTGAAAACATTCCTCTGGGATTTTGTTGCTGTTGGATGCACATCCATTACATGAATCCCCCATTCCACCACATCCTAAAGGTGTTAATCTCACACAGCACAACCGCCACCCTCAACAGCCATGCCACATTCAAAGCCACTTAAATCACCTTTCTTCCCCATTCTTAGGTTCCACTAGAACTGAAGCAGGTGGTCTTGATCATGTCTACATGCTCGAATGGACTGAGGTGCTTCCATGTGATTGGCTAATTGGATATTTGCATTAATGAGCAGTTGAACAGGTGTACCCAATAAAGTGGTTGGTCAGAGTATGTCACTATATTGTGCCTTTTCTACAAAGGTGGCAAAAGTACAGCAGTGACTCTACATTTAATGTCACCTAATTCTGACCGTGAGCTCTATTGCCACTGTGCACCAGCACTGAGCTTCAAACTGACCACAATCGGATGAGCTGACCTGTTTATCCACTTAGTTTTTTCTTGTAATATTTGATTAACAAAAATTTAATATAGCTCAGTTTGTTTTGCACGACACATTTTATCAAAACGCATGACAGACAGATCCAATATGTTAATAAAATGATGACGTTACATGTAAGCCTTAAATTTGCAGTTTATCAAGTATCACTGCGCAGTCCGTACCTTTAAATATAACCTCACTTCTTCCTCCCCTGCCCTGTCTGTCATCTTACATCTTCTCCTTCTCTGAATGATGTTAGTTCTCTTTCTTTTCTCTTCCTGTGAAATACAACAGCTGGACCTTAGCTAGCAACACACTGTAAAAAGTGCACACAAACAGTTTATGTGTTTGTTAATATTTGTTAAGCTGACAGAAACGCTGCATTTGAAATTACCTGCCACGTTACCTCCTCCTTGCTTCTTCTGCTTCTGTAGTGCTAGCTAGATGCTGAAGTACTGAAAACACAACTTACAAACGCTTCACTCAGTTATAAGTTGCAAGCACTTGTTAAACTAGAAATGCTACTGTTAAATCTAAAGTAATGAGCCTGTTTTGAAAATGTAATGAGTAGAAATACAGATATATAGCTGTCAAAAAAACGTAAACTACAGTTACTTGAAAATTCTACTTAAGTACAGTAATGAAGTATTTATACTTTGTACTTCCTATCTCTGCGCTAAGCATGGTTGTCTCTGTCCTACACTGAAATATTAAAGATATTTTTAATTTTCTATTAACTATTATCAGAATATTATCAATCTGTAAAGTGAACGGCGAAACACGTGCTGTTTATGTGAGATATAAGGACAGGCATGAAAAAGTGTTTTTTTATATCTACTTACTTGGTAAACTGTATTTTATTAAAAGAAGAATCAGCTTTGAACTTTGTTTCCTTTGTCTTTACATAATCTGTGTATATCTCCTTCATGCACAAGGGCGCTTCTGGCTCTCTAAAAGGTTTTTTAAAAAACATTTTTTTAAACAATACAATCTAACAAAAATATATAAGTGGCTCCACTTTTCAGTTGTATAAAATAGCAAAAAATAACAAAAACAAAATCATTAGTCTTTGCTGGATTTATAAATTACATTTAAAAATGCCTCCAGAGGAGCTGGACGAGTTAACCCTACTCATGCACTCATACGTTATTACAGATTCATCTCTGAATGAATTAACTGTCAGCTCCAGTATTGTTACTAGAAAGGTTAATGACTAATGGTTGTTTACTTCTTTGTGGTTTGTAGCCTTGTTAATCTGCCGTTAATGCACTGAATATAGCGTAGTGGGTCTATTTTAATTGGAGTGTACATTTAAATGTGTTTTGGGGGTGTTAAAAGTTGTACACTATTATTTTTTTCAACGTTTTGTTGTAGGATTATCCTGTACTTTCAAAAGTTCAGTTTTTTGTTATGTTCTGTTTAATAAACTGCTGTGAACATGAGAGAAATGGGTTCATATTCAGCTCCCAGGGTGTTAAACTAATGTACTGTATGGAACAATTTGCAAGCGCTTTGTTACAAACACAATAAAAATATCAATGTATCTATTTATTAACTATAAAAAAAAAGAACTTCTGGAGTGCTAACAATCTAGGTTGAACCTCCAAATAAAGATAAACTATGAGCAAAGTCTTTGAAGCTTTAATCAAGGTAAGAAATGAGAGAAATATTCATGTGATTTTTTTACTTAAAGGGGCCCTATCATGCTTCTCTTATTTCCCAATGTCACATATAATGCCGTTGTTGTTGAATAATGTCCCCATGTACCTACGTGCTGTTCAAACTTTGAGTTTATGAGGGGCAGCCAATCAGAAGAAAGTAGACTTAATTTTTCAGATAGAGAAGGAACAGAGGGGTTGAATCTCTATATATGGGAAGAAGACCTGGATGCAAGAGGCAGCCTTAAAATACTCAGAGTTTATTTTACCAGTGGAGATAAAGCAGAGCTCTATTTATCTCAAATATAAGGTGCAAAAACAATTAGTCATTGGTGATTGTATTTCTTTATTTACCGCAAAGTTTTATGTGACCCGCTGAAGATGTAGATGATTAGTTTTGTTATAATTTACATGTTACATGTTTAGATCTTATATTTTTCATGTTTATTAACAAATGCCGTCCCTGTTAAATAGTTTTTGCTTTCTTTTCTGGCTTCAAATTAGCTAAACTTCATCAGTAAAGTAGCTCTTTTCCATTAGTTAATATACCACATTGATAAATAGCTTTGTGTGACTGCCATTGTTGGGCATGTCATAATCCCAGAAATGAGACTCGGACAACAGGAAGCAGGTGCACAGGTTTTATTTACAATAAGAGATTGTATGATCGGGGAAACTGGGCAGGCAAGAGTCCAAATTAGCTTTGGGAGAAAGGTAGTTAGAATAAATGAGGAAGGACTGTTTTGAAAATTGTGTTCATTTGTCTTACATGTGGTCCAGAGGAAGACAGAGGTGGAGGTACTTGCAAGGGAGCAAGAGGAAAGTGTAGGTGGCTCCTAAATACACAGCCTCTTGCTGGAAAACAACCCGAGCCCCGGGAACTCACCTATCTGAGGGTGGAGCAGGAATTGAAACCTTCCCTAGCAAGCTAAGAGAGAAAAGGAAACCCCCACCAGCCTGCTCCCAAACCATTACACAGGTAAGTAACCTCAGGTAACAGAAAGATATGAAGGATATGCCGAACTTGCTATAGTACGTGAACTTGGCCTTGATCTTGGTACAATGGAAAAAACAGAACTGCAGATGGATAGATGCCGATGTTTCCACATAGAATAGAACGGGGGCATCCTTGGATTCATTTATTTTTCAAAGTGTAATTTGACAAAGTCAGAAAAGTCATTAGTTGAGCTTGATTTTGTCTTTGTTTCCCTGCCTCTTTGTCATAGTGAGGTTTAATCAGCCCCTAGATTATACACTATAGTTATAGAGTATTATTTTGTAGTTATGAAAGTTTTATGTTTTACAGAATCCACATATTAAAACAACTGTGTGACAGAACAGTAATAAAGTTTTAAAGTCTTTGACTTCTAATGGTATAACCTGATTTTTTTAAGACTTTGTGGGAGCTAAACAAAAGCAACAACAGCAAAAGCATGAACACTTTGAATTATCAGCCTTTGCCTGGGGACAGCTAAAGATTTTTCCCCATCCTTTTGTGATCTCTGATGCTTCTCAGTAGGAATATAAGCTTTAGCGGACAAGTGTTTGGGTAAAGGGAGGACGTGAAAAGAAGCAGCGCTTGCAGCAATGTTGGCAAATGAATAGATCCAAGTTGAAATAAAGCCTTTATTGGAAACGTTGCATTGATTTTAGAGAACATTGTGCATGTTGGTTGAGTGCAGAAATACAAGTAGCAGCAGGGCTCTCTCCATTTCTGTCAAGCTGTGGGGTAAAACGGCCAGAGGGGCTTTCAGCTTGAATGCCATGGAAGTGCATTTGAGAAATGTTCCATAGGCTTACATAGTAACATTACAAAGCAAATATATAGTGTTCATTTCATATTGTTGTGATAAAATAATAGTTAAGAGATAAAAATAGTTATCAGAGTGCGTGACTAAGGCACTGGAGGTTATATTGACTAATAAGAAATGTGTTTAAAATGGCTTTATAGGTTTATATAAGCTGACAATGTCATTTCATCCTGACGTTAAAGCAACATTATCCATGAGGTTTGCTTGCATTGCCTATTGTCCTCTTTCTCCTATTTCCGCCTACACTTTTAGCTTGTATGTGTTGAAGGTCTTACTTCTCTTACTGCGCTTAAGTGTAAATTATTCTCCATGTGTCTCAGTCTGTTTACACCTGTCATTCATATTCCGATGTGTTTACATGGTGCCAATTCATTAGTTCATTCAACTTAAAATACTTTGTATTGTAAGGTAAAGACCCTGCAGCATTACAGAGAAAGAGTCCTGTGGTCGAGCATTCAGTGATGGTGTCAAGGTTAAAAAAAACAACAAAAAAAACCCTGAGGCAGAACCAGAATCAGGGCTGCTAGCCATCTGCCACGACTGGTTGGAGGAGAATAGAAAGGCAACAAAATAGCAAATAACAATAAACACTCAGCAGGTTGGTGGTTTCATTAACCTCAGGAACATGCTGCTCTGTAGCAACAGATATGCAGATACAAAAAGAAACAGGACAGAAACAAGGCTGGACAGTTAAGAAGAAGGAAAACAAAGTTAATAGCAGGCATGAGTAGCATACAAATATATGGAGTCCAGCTCAGTGCAGTGTGGTTGGTCCCTGAGCAGTCTGAGTCTATAGCAGCTTAAAATTAGATCCAGAAATGTTCAGACAATATAGTTTTTGTTAGCTTTTTTTGTAAATTTCCCGTGTACATCACTACAATAGATTGTTTCCACTCAAACAATCAGCATGTGATTGAAGTGCAGACTTTCAGTTTGAATTCAGTTGGATTCATGTTTAGCTCAAATGTACTTAGATAAACTAAAACCATTTAAAATTTAAAGGCAGTTTTTTAATCTCTTTTTCAGAAGTCTGAAACATATAGACATCACTAAATGCTCATTTGAGATGTTCTGCTGCACCTTGACTGCAGCCAACCTCAGTTTCTGGTTGTTTGTAGCTCTGTCTACATTCAGTTTTGTATTTACTAACTCAAAGGTATCCTCTGCTGAGTTAAGGTCAGACTGTGATATAATGTTTTAGCCTTGAAAAACTATCGGGCTGCTTTCCCACTTTGCTGCATTATGAAACGTTTTGCAGCATCTGACTGAATGTCAGCAGACAGTGTAGCCCCGTACACTTCACAGTTCATCCCGTTCTGTCAGTATGTTACATCACCAGTAACCAATCAGCTATTCCATCTCACAGTCACATATGTCGATACCCCAATACTGCTTTTTGAGACTGATATCAAATTTTACACCTTGTTGTAAAACCCTCTCTATTTCCATTCATGAATGAATCTCTTGAGTGTAGGCAATGACAGTGATGCTCCTACCTATTGTCCAGATCTTGGTTGAATAAATTTTGTGATCATGAACTTTTATTGCCTTCTCTGGTCTTTCGGGCCTTTTGGTGTACATTCCCTCATTTTAAGAATCGAATGAACCTACATTTTTTCCAAAGGTCTGGAGTTCTTATTCTAATGATGATGATAGGCTCCAGCGCACCCCACAACCCTGAAAAGGATAAGCAGAAGCGAATGGATGGATGGATGGTCTGGAACTCTTACCGTATTGATGGAGTCTCTCGACCAAGTTCAACACTTGACGTCAACTCCAGATATTTTTTTTGTCTCGTCTGTCTTGAAATAGCAAGGGATTAGACCTCACCTGTTCATCTTCATAAAAACAGTTGTTATCCCTAAGCACTAAGCACTAAAGTTGTAAGTCTGCACTTTAATCACATCTTGATTGTTTGATTTAAAAATCCGCTGTGGTGGTGTAAAGAAGCACAATTACAAAAACTGAATCAATATTTTATAGACCTAGGTTTACTGTAACTGTTCATATAGTGCTCTGCAGCTGACAGTGGTCTCTGGTGGCCTAGGTACACTGTCCTCTACCTGTACTGAATGTATCATTTATAGTTCCTTTAATTCATCTCAAAGAGCCAAGATTACTTTTACTGTGTATCGCTAGCAGTTATTTGCCCGGCAATGCCTAAAAGTCACCAAATTTCCCTGACACTGGTCTCTGATTGGTACATGTGTAGCCTGGCTAAATTAACCAGCCCAGAACACAGATTATCTTTGCGGTTCTTTTAATCTGAATGATAAAGTAAGCGCTCAGAAGAAAATAAAAAGGTTGTAAAAATAAGAAAATAAAATTGTTACAAACAATTCTCATCCAGCTGTGTGCACTGGTAAACCTTTGCTACTGCAGGTTATTTTCCCAACTTTATAAGCATCTGGAACTCAAAGACGTCTAGCGTCAATTTGTGACTGATATAAACCCATCCAGAAACAAAACAACTTAGCAGTGCAAAAATAACTTTAGTGGCATCTCCTGCTAAAATACAGAGCCGAAATTAAACAGTTAACAACAGTACATTTTCCCTCTTACACACGGAGATACTATAATACAGGTGTGAACTCAAATACATACAGTGCATTAATCCAGATCCCTCAGAGATGAACAGCGAAGTCGGTCACAGCAAATCCTGGTGCCTTAACTGTTCCACACGTCATCCTTAAAACAGACCACGCAGCGAAAACACGGCATTGCGCACCCACATTACACCAATGCAAGCTAGCACTTCCATGAATGTCTCTGTGGATCCCCATCATGCCTTGCACTCTCAGGGGTACCCCAAAAGAAACAGTGCCATCCAGTGGCATGTTCCATAATACTGACCTTTCACCTGGCTACACATAGATGTTGGTCTCTTCCTGTGAGTACACCCTGATCCAGCCCTAACTACAGGTGGGACACGTCTCTTTTTGAAAAAGCCTGACCGTAAAATTACATGTGTTTTGAACCCCAACCGGGTCCACAGGACATGGGGCCTAATAGTGGAAAGCTCTGTCTCACATTGCTCTCTTGAAAACACAAATAAGTCTGCAGACTGAGAGTGGAGCGCTCGATTGTCATAATGTGGAGCTAGGAGATCCTAAAGAAATGAAGTCACTTTGTCTTGAGGCTTTGTTTTGTGCATTTATCTGGGAACTGAGGAGGAAAATTCCTCTCTTTTGAGTCCATGTTACTTATCTTGCTGCAGCATTTTGGATCAGTTGAAAGCTTTTCTTCAAAATAAAGAATCACAATAATTCATCCTGCAACTAACAGACAAGTGGACTATTTTTATCATATGCTTTATCACATTTCACAGGCAAGAAGCACCTGAAAGTGGGACTTTGTAAGGCCAAAAAAATCCAAATTCAAAAACATCAAAGATACAAAAGAAACAATGGCGTGTTGTAAGAGAGAGGTGTTTTTGATTCCTTGTGCATGGATACTGCAAACTCGTAATATGTCTGGCTCTTCACAAATTAAAAACAATTTTACATGTTCAGTACATATCGATCTGTGTCAGATGAGTGTGTTCTAGTCTTAGAATAGGCTCATCTTCATATGATACAGTGTCTATTTTGAGTCACATCAGACTATTAGAATAATGCCTAGTGAATCATCACGCCTAGTGATTTAATAAGGGAAAAATAAAATGTACAAAAAAAGCAGACATGTCCTGGACTAATTTAATCCTTCTGCCTTACTGTTATGTCTCAAAATTATGCGAAACAATAAACAAGCCTCTTCTATCTGTGGATCAGAAGGCCTACGAGGTGTGGGAGGAGGGTGCGAGTCCAGTCGTGACCAAGGACCCAGGTTTGTAAAATGAGTGTAAGATAACTATATTGCATTTTTAGCAGTAAAATTGTACAGCCTTGAGTGTGTAATTTGTGTATTGTTACACCATACTGGGATTGAAAGTTTCCAAAATTAGCCAGCGTGTGGAAGCTTTTAAAACAGCGGTGGACAAATGGGCAAAACATTTCAGAAGAAAGTCAAAGGCTGCTCCTCCCACTGTCTCCAAAGAACTCTTTGCTTACTAATAATTTGCTGAGATGAGGTCGTTGTCCGATAATGTGGCTCACCTGCGCCTTTCAGGCTGTAAAAGCTGGATTTCACCTGGTATCGACTCTCTTCGGTGTTCATGTTTTGTTGATTCATTTTCAGCAAATTATCTTTTATTGAAGGTAACCTCTTCTTGTCAAATACAAGAGAATAGCTCGCCTCTAAAAAATGTTTTACCCTTTATAGTGGCAGTATTCGAGTACTTTCCTCTGGCATAAATCTAAAGTACTTGTACTTTACTAGAGTGGTTTATTTTCACAAGACTTTACGCTCACTTTTACAGACAAATATTGTACCTTTTACCACTCCATTTGTCAGACACATTGGTTATTATTTTTACTTACAGACATATAGCAGTAGTATTCAGCAGCTATAGCTGAAATGTTGAACAAACAAAAGTAACTGGCTGTAAAAAACAAAACTGGATGCTTTACTTGTGCTAAAAACCTTAAAGTGACCACATGGTGTTATTTGTAGCAGGAACTGCACATATTGTGCCATTGTGATCTTTTTAGACCAGCCAAAAGGCAAAAGCAATTTAAATAGCTTGTTGTGTGTATTTATCATTTATTGGGGCTGAGAAAATATACTTTAATGGCAAAAAACTATTTTGTGATGGGTTAGAACCAATAATTATAATCATTAATTCAATTAACCAGCTGTTTGGTTGGGTTGGACGCTCCATGCTGTGTCACAGAGAGCCCAAATTACCACCATTACATTTGCTGTTAAACCAAAGGTCACAATGACACTGGAACTCTCAAACAGACAAAACACACTCATTACAACCAAGAGCATTTCTGAATGTCCAACACCTTGAATCCAATGGACTGCAGCAGCAGCAGAACCTGGTCTTACCCTGCTCGTTCGTTATGCCTTATAAAAGTCTGCATTTAAAGGCAAGTGTTGTAGGAAGAGGAAGCATTCATCAGTCTTTCACACGTGATAGCTGATTGTTCTGTACAGGCCTCTCTGAGGCTTTTCACATATATGTATTGAAAGGGCAGAAAGGAGCAATACCACCAACAAAATAATTTCTATTGGTTTGTTTAGCTTCCTCAGATGGACATCACAATCACATGTGGTCCTGACTGAATTATCTAAGTGATGCTTGCTAAAAAACTTCATTATTACTTTACTATTTTCAGCAATCCTGCGTATGACAATATTTTGCAAAAGTTAAAGCTCAAAATGACCACTACAATAAATCGAGTAACACTGAATGGACATTTTTATTGTATTATTTCATTACACTATTTAAAGCAATTACCGCTTTGTACCGATAATTAGCTCATAATTACCAGATATGAAAAAGCATAATTGCAGAAATGTAAGAGCTATTCTGCCTCCCACAAACCAATTAATGCACGAATCCCAGGAAGTGACTGTCTTTTTTTTTGTCCTTAAAGATTACCCAACTGCATCACCAGTGATATTCATGACTCGGTGTCATCTCATGAGACAGCAGCTTGTACTACAGCATCTTGATGAAGGCTGGATATTGATTAGACATATCAAAGCAGTCACAGGCAACAGCTTTTCAGCCTGTTTATTACGAGGACTGACGTAGATCGATATAACAGGACATTTTGTAAGCAAGTTTAGAAAGTTTGTTATTTACCAAGTAGGTTCACAAGTGCATGTAGAGCTAGGGGTGATCTATAATTACCTGCTTAATACCACAAAGATATAATAAATACTGAAATGTGTTCTTGGAAAAAGAGAGGGAGAAGAAAATGAGTTAAGAAAAAGAGGACATGCCAGTGATGACACTGGTTGCTCAGTCCGCCAGTTTGGGCCACTTGAATGAAAGTTTGTACATTTAACTCTAAAGTCTTTGTTTATCTCCTAACATTTGTCCACCGGAAGTGGGTTCATGAACTATATCAACAGTGATCAAGGCTGATAAAGTATAGTTGCGTAAAAAATAGTTTCATATAACTCTATGCAGAAACTCAGCTGTGTTAATACAATGCCACGATATTCACAAGAGTGGATGTCTTAGCAAATATATCCCAAGATCACAGTGTGCAATGCTCAAAGAAAGGGCAAGAGGAGCTACATGTCTTCGCTACTGTTAAATGTTAGCATCCATAACAGTACAGTTAGAAAAAGTCTGGACATTTCATGATTGCAGAGTCCTGTGAAAACGTTCTTTTTCTCAAGCCTCTGTGTTCTGTGTATTATTTAGATTAAATATATATTTTATTTTTACATGTGTAAAATGAAAGCTTGCCAAATTGCAAAGGACCTGAGCTGAATATTTTTGCCCAAATGTTCTATGCAATGAAACATCTGAGGGACTGAAGCTGCTGCATTTTCCTAACGTCCAAGGGTGAACAACCTCTGAACGAACAGCTGTCTAAATAAATAAATTGATTTCTCTATTAGTAATTGTTAAGGGAACAGAAAACTTGTGCAAAACAGTAGTAGTTAAGTACAGTTGCAGTTAGAATAATGTTGAATACTGCTTAATTTTGTTTGATAAATTGGGAAATTTTACTTTTTATATTCAAACTTAAAAGCATGGATTTAATTACCATTCATTTCCTGCAAAATTCAACATAAGGCCTCTTAAGAAAGCTCTACGGATCACAATTTGTTCTTTATGAGATTATATGCTGTTGACTTTAACATAAATAATATTACAAAAGACTGAAATTCAATCGTAAAAATGTACTTTTCCCTGAACAATATTCTGTCCAGGTGGTGTACTGAAGGGATTTTTTTTCTTAGCACATTAAGTTCAGTTATTTATGGAGTTGTTGCAAAACTTATTTAGCTTTGAATGAGCAGACCTTGAGAAATGACAAATGTGCTAACAGTATCGACTTTATGAGAAAAAAAGAAACCCTTGACACAACTTTGTTTTCCCATGTAGAGGCAAATATTTCAGAATGTATGGAAAGGAATGAAATACATATTTAGCTTATTACTCATACATGCACTGAGATAGACTCTGTTTGCTCCAGCAAAGTAATTACTGCAAAGTGGTTGATTATTATGATACCTTTTTTCAGAAGGATAGTGACTAACTAGCGCAGCGAAGCATTTATAAAATAAATGTGACTTTTGTTAGACACAGGTGACAACAAACAAATTTCTAACACACACATCTGGTCAATCACACATCAGGAAGATGGCCACAAGCAACCACATGCTCAGTAACTACCTCAGGCAGCAGAAACTCAAGAAGGAAGAGGAGTGAGAGACCATCGTGGAAGGACAGACCACTGCACGATATGTCCATCGAGGCTGGGGTCTATCTCGCCAGACAACACCCTCGGTGCAGGCTGTGTAAAGATACCCCTGAGACAATCCAGCACATAACAGCAGGGTGAAAGATGGAAGCAGGCAGGACATACATGGTGGTCGAGAATGACCGAGCTAAGCCCAAGCTAGGGGAGTGACTCCAGCAGATCCCAGGAACAATATCTGAGATTGCTCTCCAGAAGAGTGCAGTCCTAGGAACAGTAAAGATACTGCACAGCTTGAAGGATAAACTGCTCGCTGGGGTGAGAGGGGATAAAGGTACAAGGGCGTAGATTTGGTTTTGGCATTGGTGGGGACGGATCATTCAACCACTGAACCCTGCCCTGTTTCTTTTTTATTTTCTTTTTGTCTTTGCTTCTTGATAAAAAGAGGAGAAATATACTTGCCTACATATGCTATTCTACATGCTTTTAAACCATTTAAAATTACAATTCATAGTTTTATGTGTGAATTATATAATGTTAAATTGCTATTAAATAAATGACTGACTAAGTATTTTAGACTTTAGTTTACTTCAGCCATATTCCATATAAATCAGGTATCATACAAAAATAAAAATAGTTTCAAATACAGTCATGACAATAAAAGAACATGACTTTAAGGACTTAACAACATTACTTCAGTTGTGTCGTCTTGATGCATGCTCAATCATCCAGGTAATTAATTTTCCAAAAGTTGATTCTGTTCATCTGGACGTAGCGTTTTGTGGGAGAAACGTTTCGTCACTCATCCAAGTGACTTCTTCAGTCTCAGCTGACTGCAGGTTTCCCCGATCTTATAAACAGTATATTTGCATAGTGACATAACTTCAGTTATAGTACACCAACATCTCTTACACATTAGCACTAAGGGAACACTGAATGACCTGGTGGTTTTTGTCCATAAAACTACTCATCTAAGATTACCACAAAGTAAAAGATCTGGATGCTGGATGTCGGTTCTCGTTGGCTCTTGGACTTTGTGTTTTTGGTCTGTGAATGTCAGGATCTGACGGCGCTCTGACCGGTCAACCTGCCAGTGTGTATATTTGTGTGCGTGTGCATGTGTGTCTCTCCTATCGCCCTGTCTTCCCCTCCGGCTCCGCTGTCATGTGTTAGGAGGTAACCTAGCAACAGGCTACCTCCGACCCGGAAGTGCTGTCGCCCGGAGCTGCCGCACCTGCAATCAATCCACCAGCTGCTGCCAATCAACTACCATCTTCAGCAGGGCTACTTAATGGTGTGGCTGAGCGACAAACAGCGCTGGAGTGTTGTACCAAGCCTGGTAGTGTTTTCGAGCCGCTAGCGTTATTGACGTACTGTCTGATCTACGTACTCATTTTGCGGTCGTGTGTGTGTTTACCCAGGGATTGACGTAGGAATCACGGACACAAAGGAAGCACTTGGAGGAGAGACGGGCACTCACTACCACGCACGGGCTTACACGGAAAGAAGGACGCACTATCACCATTGTTGCACATTTGAACTGTTGTCACCTTGCTGCACTGTAAATAAATGCACTGTCTTTATTTCTGAGCTCCGCGCCTGAGTCCACTCTTTAACAACCGTGACAGTGAAAAGTGCGAGATAAATAAAGATTGCATGCTTTCCACCTAAAGTTGATAAGATAAGATAACTCTTTATTGTCATTGCACAGTCATACATAGTACAGTAGTACAATGAAATTGGAAAACTGTCCTACGTCGGCACTACATGTAACACAACACGATACATCACAACGCAACACAAACAACACAACACAGTATAATAACTTAGTAATAAAAAAGAAGAATAAGTGTATTTGTATTGCACACTGTTATTATTGCACATTAGTTATTATTGCACCTTGTTATAAATATAAATATTATTATTATTACTGTTTTTACCGTTGTTAACCCCCCCAAAAGAAGTCCAGGTAGGTAGCCAGTCAGGTCAGCTATTTGCATTGATCAGGGCTGTTGCCCTGTTGTAAAAGCTGTCCTTGAGTCTGTTTGTCCGGGACCTCAGCAGCCTGAACCTCCTGCCAGATGGCAGCAGCCGGTGTCCTGGGTGTGTACCGTCCTGTAGGATGCTGCGTGCCCCTTGAGACAGCGAGTGCTGTACAGGTCCTTCAGGGAGGAAAGAGGATGTCCAATGATTTTTTGGGCCATATTGATGACCCTCTGGAGTGCCTTTCTCTGTGCTGTGGTGCAGCTGGAGAACCACACACCGATGCAATATGTCAGCACACTTTCAATGGAGCAGCGGTAGAAGACGGTCAGCAGCTCCTTCTTCAGGTCCATTTTTCTGAGGATTCTCAGAAAGTGGAGACGCTGTTGGGCCTTCTTTAAGACCGCAGAGGTGTTAGAGCTCCATTGGAGGTCTGTGTCTATGTGCACACCCAGAAACTTGAAACTGGAGACCTTTCCACACACTCCCCGTTGATGCTGACAGGCTGCAGCTCAGACTTCCTCCTTCTGAAATCAACTACCAGTTCTTTTGTTTTGGTGGTATTGAGGTCCAGGTTGTTATCGACACACCAATCTGACAGCCTCTGAACTTCAGCTCTGTACGCCGTCTCATCTCCCCCAGAGATGAGCCCCACCACGGTGGTATCATCTGCAAACTTGATGACTGCGTTGTCTGGGTGGGAACTAACACAGTCATGTGTGTACAGAGTGTACAGTAGGGGACTCAGTACACAGCCTTGTGGAGAGCCGGTGTTGAGGCTGAGGGCTGAGGAAAGATGAGGCCCCACTCTAACTCTCTGTACACAGTCTGAGAGGAAGTCTCTGATCCAGCGGCAGGTGGTAGAAGGAAGTCCAATTTCCAGCAGTTTAACTATTAGTCTGTCCGGGAGTATCGTATTGAAAGCAGAGCTAAAGTCAACAAAGAGCAGCCTGGCGTAACGGCCCTGCACTTCCAGGTGAGAGATGGTGGTGTGGAGCGTTGTAGCGATGGCATCTTCAGTTGATCTGTTAACTCTGTATGCGAACTGGAGCGGGTCGAGGTTGGGTGGCAAGCAGGACATGATGTGACGTCGGACCAGTTTCTCGAAGCACTTCATTATAACAGGTGTTAGAGCAACTGGTTGGTAGTCGTTGAGGCTGCTAATGTTAGTACGCTTTGGACAGTGGGACAATTGTGGCTGACTTTAGGCACGGCGGGATGCAGGACTGGGACAGTGAAGTGTTGAAGATCTTAGTGAAGACCCCAGCCAGCTGGTCTGCACACTCTTTTAGGACCCTTGCGGTTACCCCATCTGGTCCGGCGGCCTTCCTGGGGTTCACCGCCCTCAGTGTGCGCCTCACTTCATATTCCTGCACTATGAGGCTTGGGCTGGTGCTGCTGTCCGATGTTTTTTTTAAACACCATTAATTCATGGTGTTTAATGTTTTCATTATTATATGAAAACCGATACTGTTGAATTAGATTTCACTGAAATATTTTAACATCCCCCGAGATTCGAAAACACTGTGAAAGTCTTCTCATGTGTTGCATTGGGTCTGATTCATTTTAAAATCTACATTCATGCGTCAGCCCAAACTTTGCTCCTCCTCCCACTTTATCAGCAAGCCGATAGGACAGAAGGCAGCCAGGAGGGTAAGGGGTTGGTGTGTATGTGTGTGTGTGTTCAATATAATAGGAGCGAGTGAGACCACAGTAGCTTGCAAAGTGAAGATCTGCCTGCAGTTGTGCAGCGAGCTGCTGCACTCTGCCTCTCATGTTCCCGCTCACTGTTGATTAGTCTCACACACGTTTGCTTTTGTAGCTGCTTTCTGCTTCACTTATCTGCCTTACATCTTCTTACTTTAACTTCTCACTACACTGTTTCCCTCCAGAGTGGAGAGATGAGAGGAGAGCTGTGGGACTGTGTTTTGTTGAGAACAATAACTGCAGCAAACCTTTGAAGAAAATTGTCTCTTGGAACGCCAGAAGGGTGGAAAAGGGAAGAAGGAGCACTGGCTAAGAGTTTTTTTACTCTTTTTTTTTCTTCTTTTCGGGGGCGCAGACGTTGTCCTCCAGATAATGAGGATGATCCAAAGCCACACACACTGAGACTTTAAAACGGACAAACTAGCTGGACACTTAACAACGGAGAAATAACCCAAGGAGAAGGGAATTTAAAAGAAGCCATTATGAATGCCACAGAATACCATGGACTGATCCAAGGCTACCACAACAGAAGCCAAACCTCAGGCAATTTGCCATTTAACAAAGACTTATCAGGAGAGGAAAAAGACTCATCTTCTGGATGTTATGAGCAGCTGCTAATTTCCACTGAGGTTTTCCTGACTCTGGGCATCATCAGTTTGCTGGAGAACATCCTGGTTGTTGCTGCTATAATCAAAAACAAGAACCTTCATTCACCTATGTACTTTTTCATCTGTAGCCTTGCAGTTGCTGACATGCTCGTCAGTGTCTCTAATGCCTCAGAGACTATTGTTATAGCACTCATCAATGGAGGCAGCCTGACCATTCCTGTCACACTGATTAAAAGCATGGACAATGTGTTTGACTCTATGATCTGTAGCTCTCTGTTGGCATCCATCTGCAGTTTGCTAGCAATCGCCATCGACCGCTATATCACCATCTTCTATGCCCTGCGATACCACAACATTGTCACCCTGCGTCGTGCAATGCTGGTCATCAGCAGCATCTGGACATGCTGCACCATTTCCGGCATCTTGTTCATCATCTACTCGGAAAGCACCACTGTACTCATCTGCCTCATCACCATGTTCTTCACCATGCTGGTGCTCATGGCATCACTCTATGTCCACATGTTCCTGTTGGCTCGCCTGCACATGAAGCGGATCGCAGCCCTACCGGGCAACGCTCCCATCCAGCAGCGTGCCAACATGAAGGGGGCCATCACCCTCACCATTCTCCTTGGGGTATTTGTGGTATGCTGGGCGCCCTTTTTCCTCCACCTCATCCTTATGATCAGCTGCCCCAGGAACCCCTACTGCACCTGCTTCATGTCCCATTTCAACATGTACCTCATCCTCATCATGTGCAACTCTGTCATTGACCCCATCATCTATGCTTTTCGCAGCCAAGAGATGAGAAAAACCTTCAAAGAGATTTTCTGCTGCTCGCATGCTCTGCTGTACGTGTGAGCTGCCTGTAAAGTGTCCACTGTGAACCCACAGCCTGCAATTTAAATCGAAACCTGGCCAACATGGACTCTGAGAGTATGATATCTCACATGTTGCCGGTAAATGATTTATTTGGGCACCCATCTTTGGTTTCAGGTTGCTGAAGAGGTAGGTTTACAAACATCTTGTAATATAGCACATTGCTCTTCAGACAAGTGCTAATTTGTTTTGTAGTGAATGCCATTCATAAGTGCAATTTCAAGTTTGAAGTGACCAGCAATTGCAGATTGCTTCTCTTTCTCACTCGGAAAATATTTTCTATTTACCTTCTGCGGTCAAGAGAGCTAACATATTGCTTATTGTTATTAACTTTGTATGTGCAGGATTATGATACTGAAGTATTGTGGCAGCATAGAACATAAATGCCACAGTAAATTAATTATATATGGCACATCTAACAGAGTATATACAGACTACCTCCAGGTTTGGGAGTGCCATTCTCCTCAAAACAAATACAGTGCATATTGAAAGCATATATATATATATGCATAAAAGTCCTCAACCCTCAGTACATTTCTTTCTCATGCACTCCATGGAACTGTGTCTACATCTGGACTGTTTTACGAGTTTTTCTCCAAGTTATAAACTACAAATTTGCTAAAGTGGCAAAGCAATCAATGCTGAAACAGAAAGCAGGCTAAAACAGCTTGTTTCAAAAAAGCTATTTTGAAGAAATGAGGTGTTGCACAAGAATTTCTGAGCCATTCGTAGAGGATAAGAGCACTCAAACAAGATTGTTCTGGAAATGAGAAGAATACCAGCAACAAATACCACACCTCCGTGCTTTGTTCACCTGCTGATTCTCATGTCAAGAACCTTTTTCTAATGCTTGCGCACAAGAATTTGTCGATGATCATCTAAAATTTTGGATGGCACAGCTGTAAAATATATATAAAAAGGTCAGTGTATTTCTCAGGCATAATAGCATTTCTT
This sequence comes from Simochromis diagramma, assembly GCF_900408965.1. Classification (NCBI taxonomy): domain Eukaryota; kingdom Metazoa; phylum Chordata; class Actinopteri; order Cichliformes; family Cichlidae; genus Simochromis; species Simochromis diagramma. The sequence goes on along the minus strand of NW_024387040.1, from coordinate 14,337,643 downwards.
GTTATGATTGCGTTCCTGTATTTGATGCAGGGCAACAACCACAAATGAGTAGAAAGCTGCTTTAACTTGTTGTTATTAATGATTTCCTCTGAGCAAAAAGCCAAAAAAAAGAGCCTCAATGTGGAAACGATGAAAGTCCACTTATAAAATGTGCTGATTTTAAATCAAAGCTCCTTGACTTTGTGGCTTGTGTAGATATTTCTGTGAATTTGCACATGTGGGTTGTTCTCTCACTTTCAGCATGTACATGTGACTATAAAAAACTATTTTCATCATGTTTATGTAATGAAACAGACTAAACTGAATGTATTTTTATGTATGTGTTGTGTAACTTGTTGTTGCCTTAAATATGTTGCACTGTGACAAAAAAGAACAACTGTATCCTCTGTGACAGTATTTCACAAACAGATTTACTATGTAAGTGAATGCTATTTTAAATATTGCCTTATGTATTTGTGTCTTTTTAAACTTGAAGCTGATTTATATGCACATGAAAAAAGAAGAAAAAAAAATGTAAAAGCAGCCTTGTATTTTTCTGGCCAAAGCTTCGCCTGGAATTTGATTCATGCGTGCCAATGAAGGTGTTTGCTTGACCACTGTGTGAATCACTGCTGCAGAGGAGCTTCAATAAATCATAATGCCACCTCAGCCACAAGTCTGTTTATCAGCATTTCTCTGCAGTGCAGACTTTAACCTCTACGCAAAGATGAGGTCATTAACTTAAATTAAAAAACTACTTAAGTGAAGAGGAAAGACATTTACAAATGCATTTATTTCAGGCCCACATACACCTGTCGTCTCTGCAAGAAGCAGAGAGGTTGCACAGTCAAGAAGCCAAAGTTGGTGTGCAACAGAAGTTCCCACAGGGTTGTTTTCTCGATTATCTTGAATAATTTAAACTGAGTTAAACAAAACCTTTATAACTCTGAAAAACAACTCTTCTGTGATTCATTTTGCAGCCTTGGGCCATATTCCAAACAGCTGCTGAATATTGCTTGGGGAGAATCAGTGTTACAAATGGATTTCATTCCAGGTTTAATTAAATCCTAACAGACGTTTAGGACGGGCCTGATTAATTTATTTCAAATATAATATTCAATCTGCAAGATATCACGGTTGTTCTCTGTGTTTTTATGAAGCACCGATAAGGAAACATCATTCGTCCAAAAGTTGCTAAAGGGATGAAAATGCAGGGAGGGGATGAATCTGTTTAATGCTTCTGAGAAACACATTGGTATTCCATATACATATCCGTATATATGTATATGTGTAGATATAAATATATGAACACATATATTCATATACATACATATGGGTGACGCATCATTTGCCTCTATTTTACATTTATGCCAGACCACCAGCCTCAGCATATTCTGGCAAATATTGATTTTGTGTGTGTGTGTGGGGTGGGGGGGGGTTAGAAAAAGCATATTATTCACAGTGGGTGTGCTAGCCCAACGTTAAGTAATGCATATGGATCATTGTCGTCACAAATCCAATACCATGGACACACAGAGATGTTGATTTTTTTAGAGCATGTGTTAAAGAAACATGCAAAAAAGCCCATAAATTTTCAAAACAGTTCTCTGTGTCTTGTGTTACAATTTTGTGTGTCTAAGCGACATTCAGATATAAAAACAGCACTGAGATTCATAGCATAATTCTCGTACTCTTTAAATGTCACTCTTTTACTTTTACTCTTTTACTATTAATATCTTCTTTTAATAATTTCTTTATTGCACTTGACTTAGCACATGTGACTCATTAGATCACAACAGGCTGTTACATGAAGTTGGAATAAAGTAGCAGAAAATAGCTCGTCTCTCTCCTCTTCACTCTCACATACTGGTGTTTCGTTTTTTACTCGTGAGGATTGGACTCAAGGACTGGCCATTTTGCAGTTAATGTCTTCCTGAGGGTGCTGATTTCCAACTTCAGCTAGAGTGGTTTGCAAGTGACTTACAAGTTTCCAGGGTGGGAACAAGAACCTCCAAGTCCGAGGTCATACTTCTCATCCAGAATGGAGGGAAATTGACAGCTTCAGATTGGGAATGAAATGTCCCAAGAGGAGGTTTGAGTATCTTGTCATGTTCATGTGTGGAGCAGCAGATTGAAAGACAGATTGATGCAGCGTCTGCGCTGAAAACAATGGTGTACCAGTTTGTTGAGGTGAAAAGACATCTAAGCCCAAAGGATTTACTAATCACTATTCCTGCCCTCACCTGTGGATACAAGCAGTGAGTACTAATTGAAAAAACAAGTTCATGAATATAATCATCAGATATTAGAGTTAGATGAGGAGCTCAGATTGGTGCTGACTATCGAAAAGACCCAGCGTAATTGGAACTGAAGTGTTTACACCGCCTGCAGCTGACTAACAAACTATAACTATTGAAAGGTCACTGGAAGTACAGAGAATTAGATTCTGTTTGGGACGCTCCTCCTCCTGTGGGTTCTTCATGCTTAAGGAGCAGACTGTTCTATTTTTTTTTAATCAACATTTCTATAGATGTTGAAAATCATGTACTTTTCTGTCATTTAATTGGTTTAATATTACTTAATTTCATTGGTTTAGCATGAGTGGTCATAGGGGAGGTCCTTCTCAAAAGGAAGTTTTCCAAAGCCTTCCAGCGGGAATCCTGTTGTGCCCCCGGGACTTATATTTGGCATTGCTGGTTTAGATAGACTCATGACCCCCTCATGTATCTCACAGTGGTTTGGTCTCCTGTCTACCATTGCCAAGCTCATTTACTTTGCAAACTCTGAACAAAGGATATGTGAGACACTCAGTAAAATTAAACATATTTACTGTTGTAACCATATTATATTATATTAGCTCAGTTAACTCAGTATTAAATCTTGAGTCGGCCATATAATTATGGGGCAGTGACGTCTCTTAATACAATTTTATGGAAGCTGAAGGTCTCTGCACATTTAAATCAGCATGGCCCAATGAGTTTTTAACCACATTTCAAGAGCTTTTATTTCATTTTTCATCGTAACAGAAGTTCTGATTTCCAATCCTAAACCTCTCACCAACCCTTGCCATTTTAAAAATCATTGAAACATCCCTTCTGAATGACAGAATAACAGTAACTTTTAAACAGAACAGACAAAGAGCAGCAAAAAGATTACTGGATTGATGTTACAGATTTATGGGTAAGCAAAAAAAACAGAACAGCAGGAAGAGCTGATAAGTGCAGACAGATATGTGAACACAGAGCTTCACTGATGACTTGCTTACAGCCTTCATGAAGATGTTTCTCCATTCAGCTTTACTTTAAGCAGCTCTTGAGATTAAGGACACCTGTTCTTACAATTTTACAGATATCCGAGTGTACGTGAATGCAGCATCGGGTTCTGCACTGTGAGCATGACATTAGCAAAGGTAGGAGAGCACGGCAGAAAAAAATTTTCGGCGAAAGAAAATGAGGAGAGAATAAATGTCCCTGTAAGTAATATTAAGTTTGTTGAGTTTAGTAAACTTCGGTGAAATTAAAATACCAAGCAAAAAATAACACTTACAGAATTATTGCAACTAGGGCTGGGTATCGTCACTGATTTCTAGAATCGATTCAATTCCGATTCACAAGGTCCCGAATCGATTCGATGCACGATTCGATTTAATTCGATTCGATTCGATTTGAATCTGGGAAATTTTGACAGTCAGAAATATTATAATTCAGATCAGTACATTTACATATTTTTGTATCTATTAAAAGGAAGCTGACACAGGCAAGACTTTATCAAAGGTGTGAGCATCACAGCAGATGCCTTTGTGTCAAAGTAGCTGAAGATAAAACACAGAAAAACATGAAGGTGATTTTCCTGGCCTGGGATTTTATAAAAATAATTTGCAGTACATCAAAAACGAAAGAAAACCATTAATCAACACATGAACATTACCTCTGAACAGAGGCGGAGCCAGACATTTGAAACACCGGGGCTTAGCCCAAAAGGGTAGTATGCATGTGGGATTTTTTTTTTTTTTTGGGGGGGGGGGTAGAAATGACTGAAAGATTAATTGGCTCTGTTTTGAGTTTTGTTCAAAAAAGAATGGCTTCATATAGGGAAAAATATATATCACATGTGCAGGACACCTTAAACTAGTTTTTTAATTAAGCAGCGAGGCAGAACAAAGTCTGGCTGTATCAAGACACGAGGACTAAACCCCAATTCAACCAGACCCAGAACTGATCCAGAATTAAAACAGGACTACAACAGTTCAAAATCAGGACTACTTAGGATTTAACCAAGACAGAACCAGAATCAGAACTAGATGATAGTAGCACTAAAATCATCATAGACCTGCACTACACTTATTTTTTAATTCTACCAAAGTCCACTATTTAGATTCAGCAACGTTTATATAATTATTTAGCCTTGTTGTGCAAACAAGCCTGCATAACTTAATAAATATAGAATTTGAAAAATAGCAAACCTAAAAAGAAACACTAGGTACGAGATACATGAGGACCTGTGATACGGTGATACTTGACTAACATGCGTGTCTCACCTGCTCTTGTTCATCTCTGTTCTGTCCTCATTCTCCTCTCTCTCCCTCTTTGTGCTGACAATCAAGCCAAACACCAACATCATCAAATATACAGTTGAAACCATTTACTCTTCAGATAAAAACACTTTTTTAATTGTAAGATCAAATCAGACTAAATGTTTATTTTTTTAGATTGATAAATATAAAAAACATATTTGTTAACTTTAAGAGTAAAGAGAGAAATTTTCTGTATTTCTTAATTCTAAATGGCACCAAATTGTATTCAAATTGAGCCACACTTATGGAGCTCCACAGTTCTGTTCCTGGTGTTTTGGTTGACATCTCTTGATGTTCCCATGTCAAAGAAACAGGCTCTGTGTTTTGCCTTATATGCATCCACAGCTGTGCCACCAGTTTACTCACATGGACTCTACTAACCTATCAGAAGCTTCTTCAGCTCAGAATGGAATTGTCTGGAGTTTCTTATTAATTAACAAACTTAGTGTACATGTACTCCTAAATTTGATGAAAGTGATAAAAAATAGAAGCTCTGTCTCTCTTTATTCTGACATTTAACTAATTCAAAAGATATTTCAATATTTATCTAAAACAAAAGTTTACTCTAAATTGATGTTGTACAGTAAAAATGTTTTATGTTTTCTCCCTAAAGTGTAAATATCTGGTTACAAATGTGAATATCCTGCTGTGTACTGAAATCACTCTTGTTTTGCATAGAAATATACTGAACAACATACAAAGCATAATATATAAAATAACATTTACCTGAGTTTTTTCTTTGAAAGAAGCCTCTAATGTCCATTCTTATATTTCAGTGCATAACTGAAACCCATTTAGTCGGGGAGGGTAAGAACTGAAAATATGAAATAAACACACGTAAGATAAGACTCTCTAAAGAAACAGCATTTGTTCGGCTTTTCATTTCGCCATTTGTTGATTCACTTGAAGAGCAAGTAACGTAATATGGGTCAAGTGATCAGTTTGATATCAATCTTTTGTGATTCACCGTCATATTTACATTATTTGTACGGTACGAATGATTTGCTTTGGTACCTGGTCAAACTTAAGCTCTCCTTAGTATGGCTGGCTCCATCTCTCCAACACACGTCTCTCCACACTCACAGGCAGCAGCTGCCCCGCCCCCTCGCTCAGTCGCTTAGTGCCTGAGCTCGGATCATACCAATATCAGGGGGGATTCACGCACAGTCGTAAATTCCCACAGTGTGCACTATGTGCTTCGAATATTGTGTGTACTTTTTGTTTTATACAGTTGTCAGCCAGGCATCTAACTATGAAAAAATTACACTCCAAAAGACCCCGGGCTTCTGACAAAACAACCCGGGCTTAAGCCCAGTAAGCCACCCCCACGCTCCGCCCCTGCCTCTGAAGTTACAGTGGTTTTATTAGAGACACAGCTAAGCGTTTTGCATTTTGCTTAATTTTAAAAAGTTTAAATTTGTTCAATATTGAACGGCAGAAATTAGGTTTACTTTTCGGAAGTAAGTAAAAGGGAAAAAAAAAACGTCGGCCGACAGCGCTGTAAACAACGGTAGACTTGTGCGTAACAAGCAAGCCAATAATGCAGAAAAGAGAGAGAGAGAGAGAGATGTTGTAATAGTAATTTTACAATGTATGTTGAAGAGATATTACTGCCCTCTGTTGGTGTGTCTGTGCATTACAAGAAATAAAAGGTGTTCGTTAAAAACATCAGGTTATGGGCCCAGAGGTCGCCAAGGGAAGCTGCTAACACATTTTCTTTTGGGAGTCATAAACAGAATTGTGGGATTCACAATGGAAGATAGACTGTTTATTGACAAGCTGAGCGGACCGGAGAATTGGGCAACATGGAAATTTCAACTGGAGCACCTGTTGAAGGCAAAAGGACTGTGGGGTATGGTACAGGAGACGGAGCAGTTAGCTGCGGATGCTAATGCCCAAGCGCGAGCTGAATTTGAACGGAAGAAAGAAAAGGCATTTTCAGTGCTGGTACTGAATGTAAGTACACCCCAATTGTACTTGATAACAAACTGTAAGACCCCAAAAGAAGCATGGGAGATGCTAAAAGCACAGTTTGAAAGAGATACTGTTGCTAACAAGCTATTTCTGAAGAAGAAGTACTTCCGGTGTGAAATGAAGGAAGGAGAACATCTCAATGATCATTTAAAGAGGATGAAGGAACTTACTGATCAGCTAGGGGCAATAGGTTCTGTAATTGAAGAGGAAGATCAAATTGTCACCCTTCTAGGTAGTTTGCCACCCAGCTATGCAACTGTTGTTACTGCTTTGGAGACAAAGATGGACAGTCTGACACTACAGTTTGTTCAACAAGCCTTGATAAATGAGGAACAAAAGCGAGTGCTTACTGACAACACCACTGTGTCCAGTAGTGTATCAGCGATGTCATCTCAGATGCATAGAAATGAACAGAGTGGATCAAAAACAGTGGGAGCAAACAGCTCCGACTCATGGAGATGTTACAAATGTGGGAAGGAAGGACATATCAAGCGTGATTGTCCAAGCATTAAAAAGAAATACAAGGCCCACAAGGCTAAAAGCGTGGTGTATAAGGACAAAGAGGACTCATATGAGGGAGCTTTTGTTGTAAATGAGTCATGTAAAAGTGATGCACAACAAGAAGAATGGAGCTCTCAATGGAATGGGAACACAAAGATCTGACGGATTGTATCAGCTGGATATTGAGGGAAACTGCACAACCTGTCATGGTTGTGCAGTATGTGGCATCAGCGTCTAGGTCACACTACAAATCTGAAAAAAGTCAAAAACTTGGTAAAAGGAGTTAGCTTTACAAATGAAGAGGAGGACATTTTTTGTGAAGCTTGTGTTGAGGGCAAATTATCAAGAAAACCTTACAAATCAGTGGGAGAAATACAAACAAAACGCAAGTTGCAATTAGTGCATAGTGACGTTTGTGGTCCTTTTCAAACTGAGTCACTTGGAGGAAAAAAGTACTTTGTGACTTTCATTGATGACTACTCCAGATGTTGTAAAGTGTATTTCATAAGAGAAAAAACGGAAGTCCTGAGCAAGTTCAAAGAATTTGAAAGAATCTTCTCAAATGAATGTGGACAGGGAGTAATAAGACTCAGAACTGACAATGGTGGGGAATACACATCTAAAGAGTTTCAAGAATATTTGAAAGCTCAAGGCATCCACCATGAAATGACTGTACCACACACACCACAGCAAAATGGTGTTGCAGAAAGAAAAAACAGAACTCTAGTGGAATCAGCTAGAAGCATGCTATCACATGCAAAGTTGCCAAACACATTCTGGGCAGAAGCTGTTGCTACTGCAGCTTACATACAGAATAGGCTCCCAACATCTGCTTTAAAGAACGAAACACCCTATCAGAGATGGTATGGAAAAAAACCAGACATTAGCCATATGAAAGTATTTGGTTGTGTTGCTTATGCTCATGTTCCAGACACAGAGAGAAAGAAGCTGGACAAAAAGGCAGTGAAAGTTTGTTTCCTGGGATATGCAACCAATGCAAAAGGCTACCGACTGTGGGATGAGGAAAAAGGAAAAATACTGATTCGACGAGATGTGGTCTTCAATGAAACAGAGTTTAAATGCAAACAAAGTGAAAAAGATCTCGGTTTGGGGAATGAGGTGACACTACACAGGGGTGAAAGACAAACAAGTACTGAGGAGACTGTCGCCAGTGAGGCTGCAAAAGGAGATCAGCGGATCAGAAGACCTCCAAAGAGATATGGATTTGAGGAGTTTGCTGATGCAGCTACAGTTGATCATTATGCAAACATCTGTTGTGTCACAGAACCAAATACACTAGAAGAGGCTATGTCAAGTCCAAATGCAAAGGAGTGGAAAGAAGCAGCTGATTTGGAATATGAGTCACTGCTAGAAAATGGCACATGGGATTTAGTGGATCTACCAAAGGATCGCAAAGCAGTTGGATCAAAATGGGTCTTTAAAGTTAAGCATCACAGTGATGGACAAGTGGAAAGATACAAGTGCAGACTTGTTGCCAAAGGCTATTCACAGATTTATGGTGCAGACTATGATGAAACATTCTCTCCAGTTGTACGATTTGGTTCAATTCGTACATTGTTGTCATTTGCTGTGCAAAACAATCTAAATGTGCATCAAATGGATGTTGTGACTGCATTCTTGAATGGACACCTGGAAGAGGAAATCTTTTTTTTTTTTTTTTTTTTTTAGTTGAGAGTTTTGGTTTATTTATCCATCTTGGCAAGCAATAACAAGATCCTTCCTGCTGCTTCTCCTGCTCTGGTAAAAAACCATAGGCCCACCCCAATGCATGCTGGTCCTATACCAGTCTCTTTGTTTATAGAAACAAAATGGCCCTACAGCTCTTACTAACTAATTTAACAAAATATCAACAAACAAACAAATCATTTAAAACAAAATATTAACTGACAAATAAACCCCAAAATATAAGTAAACTAACAACAAACTTTAACTAATTTCACAAATAAGAACAAAAATAAAAATAAAGAACAAATAGCTCCAACAAAGAGTAATAGAATAAACAGCATCACAATGATATATGGGAATATGACAGTAAATACTAAATATTAAACATTATTGTGCAGCACATAAGATCAACAGAACACAGTGTGCTTTGAGGTAGGAGCCAAAAAGGGTGTAGTTTGTGGGTGTGATCACCCGTGTGTACACCTGTGAGCATGGACGCGCTTGTTTTTTGTTTTTTAAAAGGTTCCTTCATGTAATGATCTGCTAGAGGGTGTGGGGGGGCCACAGCCCCGTCCTCCAGGGCATGAAGCAGGTATGGAGGAGATCAAAACTCCAGACATCCAGAGGCCCCCAGAACACAAGAGACCAAGGAAGACCAACAGAGGGGCAGCCGCGCCACTGTCCCAGAAAGAGCTGAGGAGAGTCCCAGATGAGGGCTCACTCAGCAGCCGCGGAGCAGAAGCCAGGGGGAGTTGCAGTGACACGCCCGTGAGCTCCACCGGCAGCCAGCCGTGCCTGAGTGACCGAGCCCCAGGCCGAGAGGCCGGGGGCACCCCACCTCCGAAGTGGCCCGAGCGAGCCCCAGGCTCCAGGCCCCGATAAGCGGCCGCCAAGGAGTGAGTCGGTGTGTACCTGGACGCCCATCCCCGGACACAAAGAACCACCAACGCACCGATGTCTGAGGGAGTCCGCCACTGGCAGGGGAAGTGGTGGTAGGGGGAGATAGGCCTCCAAACCTTGGAGGGCCTGAGATGTCCCCAGAGAGGTGGCGCCTGACACCCAACCTGACATATAGACACAGAAATACAGGCACACACAGACACAAACATCCATTCCCACCCTCATGCTCTCATATGCACTTACTCCACACTCAACCAACGTGGAGACAGACATAAAGAGACGCTGTACACACGATCACACTCCCCAAGCGTACTCTACAAACCGGGTCTAGGTACCCTTGCCCCTGGAGGGGGAACTGCACCCAGACCCAGGTGGTGTAAGCTGGAAGAGGAAATCTACATGGAGCAGCCAGAGGGTTACATCAAACCTGGGCAGGAACATCTAGTGTGCAAACTAAACAAGTCGATATATGGACTGAAGCAGTCTCCACGTTGCTGGAGCAAAGCTTTTACAGAGTTCATGAAAAGTATTGGTTTTACACAGAGTACTTCAGATCAGTGTGTGTTTGTTAGAACAGGTCAGGAGTTGGAAATATTGGCTGTGTATGTTGATGATCTGATTTTGATTACAGAATCAGCAGAGAGCATGAAGACCTTAAAGGACACTCTGAAGAAACACTACAAAATGAAGGACATGGGTGAGCTATCCTACATTCTGGGCATCTCAGTGGTCCAAGACAAGGACAAAAACCATGTTGTGCTTCATCAGAGGCAGTATATTGAAAACATACTACAAAAGTATGGAATGGACAGTGCCAATCCAGTAGCAACTCCAGCTGACACAAATGTCAAATTAAGAAAGAGTGATGATGTCAGTCAACCTGTAAACCCAAGCATGTATCAGTCAATGGTTGGAAGTTTATTGTATGCTGCCATGGCCACACGACCAGATATTGCGCAAGCAGTGAGTGTGGTGTCAAGGTTCAATGCAAACCCAAACACTACACACCTGACAGCTGTGAAAAGAATCCTGAGATATTTGAAAGGAACTCTAAACCTGGGGCTCAAATATCAAAGAACAGAAACAGGAACCTTGGTTGGGTATTCAGATGCTGATTGGGCAGGTGATCAGGACGATCGACGTTCTACAACTGGAAACATCTTTCTACTTGCAGGAGGTGCAGTCAGTTGGCTTAGCAAGAAACAAGCAACAGTTGCACTTTCAACTGCAGAGGCTGAGTATATTGCTTTGAGCCAAGCTGCACAAGAAGGAGTTTGGTTAAGACGACTACTAACTGAGCTTGGAATGGAAACCACAGCAACAGTGATCCTGGAGGACAATCAAGGAGCAATTGCAATCGCAAAAAATCCAGTCGATCATGCAAGAACAAAGCACATAGACATTCGTTACCACTACATTCGTGAATGTGTGCAAAATGGACAAATCCAGCTGAAGTACTGCTGTACAGAAAACATGAAGGCTGATATGTTAACCAAACCACTGCCTAGACAAAAGTTTGAGTATCTCAGAGGGAAGATTGGACTGTGTTCAGTTTAAAAGGGTTATCATATGCTTAACATGCCTATACTATGCTTATGTTAAGATGGTGAGCATTTAACTGTAATGAAGAATAATAGTTTTGTCTAAGATGGACACAGTACATTTTTTGTGAGTTCAAAACAAAAGAGAAAATGTTTATTTTCTAGTAACACCGTGATATAGGTGCATAATGTTGTTGTTTTTTTGAAAGAAATAAGCAATGGGTGTCAAGTAAGTGAACTCCATGGTAAAATTAAGTGGGAGTGTTGTAATAGTAATTTTACAATGTATGTTGAAGAGATATTACTGCCCTCTGTTGGTGTGTCTGTGCATTACAAGCAATAAAAGGTGTTCGTTAAAAACATCAAGAGAGAGAGAGAGAGAGAACTGTGCATGAAGTGTGATTTTTATCCTGAAAAGTCAGCAAAAGTCAGAGGGAATTCATGACGATGTTTATGTGAAGCGTAGTTTGGATCTTCTTTTGCTGCTGGTTCGGTCAATATTGTTTGGAGAGAGATAAAACTAACAGCCATATGATCAGCGCAAAAAGGGCGTAAACACACAGCGCGGACCCGCGGATCAGAATCAGCAAGCTGTCGGCTTTCAGCCCCGACCGTCAGCTGAGAAAGGCGACATCTCACTGATTCTGATCCGCGGATCCGCGCTGTGTGTTTACGTCTTTGTGCAGAAGCTGTGTACCTGCTCTCATTTACTGTCTTAGCTGTTTGGTGGTTGTTGAAATTTTGTGATCTTTCACCTGAGATTCTGGCATTTCGGGCAAAATAAATTAATATTAAAAAATCGATTCAGGATTTTAATGAATCGATTTTACGTTATCCAAGCCAGAATCGATTTTAATCGATAAATCGATTATAAAAACCCACCCCTAATTGCAACCGTCGAATATTTCAGACAGTAGGCTACTGGGGGGAGCTAGCATAAGAGTTATGAGTTATAAGATATAATCCAAGTCGTAACATTGCTGTATGGAGCTGCAGATTTGGTTGCAGGCTAACATAGCTGGATTGGCCATCGGGCATACCGGGCATTTGCCCGGTGGGCTAATGACTTTTTTTTTTTTTTTTTTTTTTGTAACGGCATGAACAATGAGAGGTGGTGGGTTGTCCAGATGCTGTAAAAATAACTCAGTTGTTTGGTGGTGGCTATGGCGGAGCTTCCACAGAGGCCAGCAGGTAGATGAGGGAAGGGGAAGCAGGAGCGCCGGTCTGAGTGTCAGGTGAACTGAACTTCAGGTAAGAAGTTATGACCTGCAGTCTATCTGGGTCAGATATAAACCAAGTTTAGGGGTAGTTTATTTTCATTGTGCTGACTTTTTACAGTCAGTTACAGTAATTCGTACTGCGTACTAGCTAGCATGACGGAGTTTCTATACAGCTGGGTGGGTGCTATGATGTTACTGATAGTGAACTTTATTTTATTCATAAGTTTAGTTAGTAGAGTTGCCAACGGCTCCTTAAAAATGGAATCGTCCCTCATTCAGAGAAAATATTACGCGTTTGGTATTGAGCTGAGAAGAGACGCAGTTTGTCCCGTACTTTCGCTATAATGAAAAAAAAGACACAAAGCTGGAGTTATTCTGTGTTTACGCTGCACAGCTGCCTCTTCTTCTCTCATCCTCTCACCCTCCCTCTCCTGTTTCTACTTCAATCATGAAACTGATCAATGATCAGCTGATCAGCTTTTCTCTCTTGTTTATTTATCGCCCACTTTGCGCCAGAAAGAGGAAACCAGCGGATGTCGCGCTAAACAACAGCAGCATGTTTAAGCTTGATCAGCTGATATTAGAATTTATTTAATATTAATTTCTAGTATCAGCTGATGTTTGCTGGAGACACAGCTGTAAAAGCTGCTGGTCATGATATCGGTTTGGATATGCGGTGAGAGGGAAACATGAAGATGAAACCAGGAGATGTCCTTACTGAATCATCAGAGCTGAACAGGTGATGGAGAAACAGGTTCTGAGAGACAAATAACACCAGGATCCTTTTCTAAGTAGCTGACAGCTGGTAACTGTGCAGGGGCGGTTCTAGCAAAGTTATGCCAGGGGGCCAGGTAGGGCATTAACAGGGAGAGGGGGGCACAAAGAAATACTTTTCTTTCTTATTCTCATTTAAAATGCCTCGCTTTTATTAAATAATTATCTGAATCTTGCAAACAAAGTTTTTATCTGACGTAAAATGTATAGAAATCATACATATACCAAAAAGACAGTGTACATCACTGTCACAACAGCGTTTGTTTTCATTCAAAGGCTTTATGGCTTTAATACCTGGTGGGCCGGTCGCTAGTCAAAATGCCCAATTTTTTTGCCCCAGTCCAGCCCTGCAGGTTAATACTGGCAGTGTCACCATGCCAGCTGACTGTATTTCATCATCATTGCTTTCAGGTTTCATTCAAATGTTAGTCTTTTCATTTGTTTCCCCACTTTTTTCCTGTTTCAAAATCAAACACCAGTTTGTGAGAAGATTATCTTCTTTTTTTAATAGGCAGATAAAGTTTTGCATTGGCATCGGCTAAAAATGTTCGTATTTTAATATTCAAAAATGTTTTTGTCCAAAACATATATGCACTATATGTCAGTAAAAATACTATGCAAATATTGCTGTCCTTGAATGCTGAGTAAACACTGACAAAGCACTGATTGTATCTCTTGTACTTTATCAACGCAATATCTAAAAACTTTGCACCGTAGTGGTTAAAACCTCATTCTAATAAGAGTTAAAAGCGCATTCGGTCATTAGGTTTATAGAGTTATTGAATTATGGTTAATGGTTGGTAGATTTATTTTTAACATTATCTGCCAATTACATCTGCCACCCTTCTCCAAATCTGTGCCCCTACCTGGCCCCCCCAACAAAACTTTTCTAGACACGCCACTGGGCTTGATGTTCCGGTCTGTTCTCATTCCCATGGCACCACAAATATGTACACAGCCTATGTTTGAGATCATTTTCCTAAGGCAGGTGTAACAGGTAAGCCTTCACAATGCTCTATGAAGGCACACAAATTGACTATTAGTCGATGTTTATATGTTTATGTAATTATATGCTTTATGGTTTTTTTTCCTATTGCCTCAGCAGTCGAACCAGAAATGCCCATCTACCTCTTCCTGGCCATCACCAACAAAAACACTGCCATACTGACAAGTGGAAACTTTACAAACCAATGCTTTAACCTGAACTGCAATCTTTCCCTAAATTATCCAAACAGAGCAAAGCAAAGTGCAAGATGCAATCTTCTCCAATGTGACAAAAACCACAGTCTCCTGTGATTTATGCTTCTCCCATTTCTTTTTGGTGGACATTTTAGACGTCCTGTGCATATGTCTGAAAGAAAAACAGGCAAACAAATATAATCCAAGTAATAACAGAATGCTAAATATATAGACAACTATAAATCTGACCTCAGAATAGATAATTTTTAATTATCTCACATGTAAACATTTAGATTTTATACAGAATCTCTGACATTTTCAGCATGTGGCAATTTTCCATTAGCCTTGCACCTTGAATGAGTTTCCCACCACAAACTGTTAATGCTATTTTCTTGTTTTGTAGCCATGTAATTATAGTTATTGTGTGCTTGAATGCTTCCTGTGTAGACTCACCGGGGACTGTTGCTTTTGCTGCTGCTGGTATGCTAATGTAGTACTCACCGTTTGCTTTCTATGTAGACATAGCTTTGGACATTTGCCATCGAAGTGTCACAGCCAGGATACAAGAGAAGAACCTGGGAGAACACTCAGGTGCTGTGTTCAAAAATGGCTGAATAACAATAGAAACAATGGGGTGTGCATATTTTGAGAGTGAAATACTCATTTCAGCTTTTTAGATGGAAAAAGTATTTCAAGGGAGAGACAGTTTAACTGATACAGACAAAATCAAGGACACTATTTGTCATAGAATCTGTGGCTAAAACCAAAGTTTCAGTTTATGAGTAGCATCTGATTTGTCTTTGAGGACAAACAAATGAAAGTTGGCACAGAAAGCTGATTCTGAGAGCACACAAAACCTTTACAGTTTCAGCCTGTAAAGCCTTCTGATGGGTTCTTTTACCTGCACCAACAATCTGCCTGTAAACATCTGCTTTGCCTTTGATTTTAAATCAATCAGCCTAAAATGCTCCTACCTGCCTGGACTGCATGCTAGTCCTTCTTACTGTTGAGATCACACCTACAGTGATAAATACAGTTGTGGAGTTAAGCAGTTGTCTTTTAATCCATAAATTCCCTGTGTTTTCATCAATTTGCATTCTATTGTGTTCTAAAGAAACTTTTCAAAATTCACCAAACCTATTTCTCAGGTAGTTAGAGTAATGCTCCATTTCTCTGGTTAACCGTAGACTGCAGTGAGAAGCAGAGTCCAGGTTTCAGTTGTATTTTACGATGCTTGAGAGAGTAATTCACCCAGACAGCATCACCGGTTGCCTCCCATGCATCATGTACACACTCCATACTGTGAGTCAGCAGATAACGGCAGAATTTTCAGTGTAGATTTCTTTTTTACTGTTAAACCATTCTTCACATTTGATTACAAGTAGATAATACTCTTTTATTCCCATCCACCCCCTTCATTTTCTCCATCCGTGTGGCCTTTAGAACTGCTTTGCCTCAGGCTCTTAGTGGCTCTGTCAGTCCTTATCATCCAGGCCTCCTGGGGATTTGTGCACAGAGCTGCTTGCATCAAATTAGTCCATGTTGACTCTCCTCTTGCCATCCCCAGTCACAGCAAATAATGCTGGAATTTATTTCCACATCAGGTTTCCTCTGTTAAGCTCAATTAATGCACTAAATTGAAGTGTTAAAAATGTGTGGCGTCCTTGAAAATGAAAACCGTAATTGTTCAACAGAAATAGAAAAAAATGATTTGTAATTCTTAATCCTACAAAAAAGAGTGGACAGTGAAATTAACATCCTCTATGGCTGTAATCAGCCTTCCATACAAGGACCCACATTAGCTCAGTAAGTACAAAACACTCTCCAGTTAAAAAGAAAAGCATCATGTGATGATTACTCAGTGTATCCAGTATGTATTTATTTAAAATCTTATCGTCATGATTTTATATTGCGTAACTGCATTTATTCATCCCCCTGTTGCATCTGTGTGATAATGAGAGTGGGGAGCTAATAGATGGGAGTCGCCATAACAACACATAAGAAAAAACTGAGTGGCTTCATTTGTTCTTTTCCTCCATTTAAAACATGTGGAGGAAAATGTAACTAGGTCCTACATAGGTGCTCCTATGACCTCTCAAAACTGCCTTGATGATGAAAATAGCAGACATATGTAAAAACACAGCTTTGTACTGTGAGTGTAGAAGAATACATCAAGAGGAGGTGAATCTAACAAACCTTTATCTGTCTAGTCTGTTTCGATTTAAGACGGCTGATTTGACAGCCAACAACGCTTTTGGCCAAGGCTGGACAAGATGAAAATCTGTCAGGTGCCTTTAATACTTCAATTCTAGTATTTGATGTGTAGACATTTTGACATATTTTGATACGGAGGGGAAAAAACAGCCTATTGTGGTTTGAGGTAGGCAAAAGTCTGGAGGGATTGACTGACAGTACAAAACAGGTGCCCACTGTGAGAGCTGAGATATGAAGTATAAATGACATGAAAGTGAATAAAAATGTTTGCTCTTTTACTCAATCATTAAATTATTCTTAGGTGTGCCAGTTTGAGTGACAGGTGGGTGCTGTTTTGTCTTTGCTGTTCTAAGAAGTTCCCTGTTCAGTTTCTTGGGTACCTTCATTTAGTTTTCAGTCTCTTTCTTTTTATTTTTGAATCCCAATTTAATGTCGGTTATCAACGCACATTGCTTACCAAGCTCGCTGCTCAGGAGTAGCGTTGGTTGTTAATTAATCATCACTAACTGCCTTATACAATTATGATCATGTCAAATTTTAAAATGAAGATGGACTGGAAAGCGTTGGTTTTGATGTCAGTTCTCAGAGTTCACTGGGCAAGCACTGCCTTCCTTGCTTACACTGACAGGATTGCACTATTATTATCCCATCCCTAAAATAGTGTTTGTCTTGCTTCAGTCTGCTCTGCAATTGCTTTAATCTTAGCATCATGAAAGTAACACTACTGGTGTCTGGCTATTCTTCAATCAATCTTCAATAGTATATTTGGGAAGAAATCACAAGGCAGATGTTTTGAATTTAAGCTTGTTTAAGATTTATATCACTAGTGAATGAGTTATTTGCTGCTCAAATAAGTTTTTTTTTATGGTCAGAGTGGTTTATTAATCAAACATAAGCGCACTGTTGAGATAGCTCTTGAGATTAAAATGAAGTCTGAGGTCATTATTTAAAATAATGCTGGAGAAAGTGAGGTGTCTTGACTATATAAATTCAAAATGAGAAAATTTCCTTTCATTTCACTTCCTGAGCACACAGATACAAGGAGAACTTTAAGGATTTGTAGAATAGAGAATATACTGAGGTATTTGTGATTAGTCTCAGAAAAGTTGTGTTATGTAATCTGCCACTTTCCTTTTCATAAATTATCTTGAATAAGAATAAACCCAATCACATTCCCAGGATTTTTGACTATACGTGCATTCTTCCAAATCAAGGTAAGTATTGATTTGAGGGACCAGTTGATTTTACTTCTATTGAGCCAACTCCATTCATATTAGTATTGAGTGCATCACCCAACCAATACATTTATTATCCCAAGAGAAGGAGAGATATTGATTCGGTTAAACTGCATGACCCTGGTTCTTTTTCTTTCAACATGCAGAAACCCGTCTCTAGACAGTATGTTGTTGTCAAAAAGGAACAGGCTGATTAACAAGTATACTCTGGTAGGCTGTGGTTTTTAAACAATGCCCAGTTGGTACCCAAACTGTTATAGTTCAGGAGAGAGAGCGGGCCATATAATGTTTAAAAGGTTTGATCCCTGGCTGCTCCAGTCTGCAGGCTAAATACCCTTGGGCAAGATACTAACCCCAAGTTGCTTTCTGATGCATCCATCAGAGTATGAATGCATGTCAATGTTAGATAAAAAGCACTAAAGCATTGAAAAAAGTGTGAATTGGCGAATGAGGCATTTTCTATAAAGTGCTTTGAGTGCTCTGGGAGAGTAAAAGGGTGTATAAGATATATAAGGTGTATAAGGTATATAAGAAGTCCATTTACCAAGCTGTGCCAAGACAATATCTCCAAAACTATCAGCAGCAATCTGAACTGTTGATACAGGGCAGGATAGATCCATTCTTTCATGTCGTTTAGGCCAAATTCTGACACCACCATCCAAATGTGGCAGCAGAACTCAAGACTCACAAGACCAGGCAACATTTAGCACTCTTCTGTTGTCCAGTTTGGGTAGTCCACATGAACTGTAGCAAGTGGAAACCAGTGCGGTCTTCTGCTGCTGTAGTTCATCTGCTTCAAGATTTAAGATGACGTGTGTTCAGAGGTGCTCTTCTGCATTCCTTGGATCTAACAAGTAGTCGTTTGTGTTACTTTTGAATTCAGCTTGAAGCACTCTACCAACAAACGTCATATTATATTTTTTGAGGGCCTACTTTTTCCATCCCATCCATTCGCTTCCGCTTATCCTTTTTCAGGGTCGCGGGGGGCGCTGGAGCCTATCCCAGCTGTCATAGGGCGAGAGGCAGGGTACACCCTGGACAGGTCGCCAGTCTGTCGCAGGGCCAACACACAGGGACAGACAACCATTCGCACTCACATTCATTCGAACATTCACACCTAGTGACAATTTGGATTATCCAATTAACCTATCCCCACAAGCTGCATGTCTTTGGACGGTGGGAGGAAGCCGGAGTACCCGGAGGGAACCCACGCAAACACAGGGAGAACATGCAAACTCCACACAGAAAGACCCCGGCCTGGTGTTGGAATTGAACTCAGGACCTTCTTGCTGTGCGGCAACAGTGCTAACCACCGTGCCACCGGGCCTACTTTTTATGTGAGAAAATCTCTTTCGATCAGTGGTTTCTGAAATATTTGCTCGAGTTCATGTGGCACTAACAGCTTAACTTAAATCGCCTCTCCTCCCAGTTCTGATGCTTGTTTTGGAATTCAGTAGGTTGTCTTGACCATGTCTACATGCTTACATGCATTAATGCCACGTGGCTGATTAAATATTTCAGATCAAAAGCTGCACCTAACAAAGTGGCCAGTGGATGTGCATAGATATGCATGTTTGTTTATTTTTAATACTATAAACACAGGTCATATTAAAAAGAAAAATAGACATTTTTCTGTTGAGCTTTTCAAACAAGATCAATTTAAGCACTGATGGTTTTGTAACATTTAGTCATCTTTTTGACCTCTAAACAAGAAAATTACTCAGTGGGTACAGGTACATTCAGATGTCAACACATGTGACCCTGATTTTTCATGTATGATTCAGTGTATCAAGGGCATGCAAACGTAACCATAGGTTAATATTAAGTGTTTTTTATTCTATGCAAATTCAACCCAATCCAACACCAATTTTATTTTACAAATATCTGGATTTATACAGGTATAAAATCAATGAATAATTCAGAAACACAAAAACACAAATAAGAGCAATGTCCGTGGTTGAAATATTTTTGAGTCCTTTCTTTGTAACTTTGTGGCAATGTCTCAGATCTGTGCTGCAAAAGCTCGGCGAGGACCTGAATATGAATGAAACAGTATCAGTGAAATCTAGAAATAATCAGAAAACAAAACAGCCGTAAATCAAGAGGTAAGTAATGGACCTCACACACATTTAGATGACTTTACGGAATTGGTGACTAATGTGCTTCAGAACCAGTTTTTAACCACAAAACAATTAACATTAACCTTTTTATTTCTTTATTTCTTTTCATGTTTCCTTCTGTTTCATTTGAAAGAACAATTCTTCAAGATAAATGATTGCTGCCATTATTGTGTGTTTATCCTTTTTGGTTTTGCATGTATGTGAAACGAATGCAAACGTTTCTTTTTAGCAAGATTAAATGTAAGTTGTTTGAATCAATGCAGTCGTATTGTTGGGACTGAACATTTGGGAATTCCAACCTGAACAGATTCACAGGTGGTAATTTGTATGCTAATAAATGCCACTGATTCAGTGTTTACTTCACCAGGTGGGGTTTTCAAAGACACTCAGATTTGCAAATAGGTCTACGTGGACGAATGTCATTTAAAGCAGCGAAGTGCTAAAACTGGAATGGTTTCAGATCTTAGTTTTATAAAAAGGTGTCAAGTTACCAAAATCGAAACAAAAACTGTTTATTTTCATTTTTAGGGACAGTTCATCATTCTAGACACAAAAAATGTGTGAGAACATGCTGCATCAACACAGTCCATCAATATCTTATTTAACAGCACTGAGACTAATTACCCTTAAAAACAAGCTGGGTGTTTGGATTGAACCGGTAATTGCATACACAGGGCATACTCTGCAGACAAACAAGGTTAAAACCAAAATAACCTGCAATCACTGACCTTTATTAAAAGCTGAAATATGCTTATACAGAAAAACAGAGGCATGGCAACATGGCAACAGTTGATGTTAAATCAGGGTCATTTCTACATTGTGAACCCTGTTCCAGAAACTGGATTTAGGGAAAACTTAGTGACCCTCTGGAAATAAGTAATGATTTCTAAAAGGAAAATACACCAGTTTTATCCCCTGAAAGCTAAGGACTTCCCACCTTACCTATGGAAAGTACACAATGGATCTCCTCCCAGTGTCCCTACTCTAGCTGCAATCAGATACACAAATTTCGCTGCAACTGCAACTGTCTATCAAAGATTTGAGTCAACATGTTACACCCCAATTTTGCAGAATCATGTTAAATTCTAAAAAAAACATATGATAGAAGTGACCCCTTAAACCTAAATCAGTGCAATAATTTTTTTTATTTTTATTTATTATTTATTTATTTTGGGGGGGGGTATAACTGGCACCAAACAAAAATGCCAATGGACACTAAGCCACTCCACACTTTTCAAAGACATGTTTTAACATAATACACAATGGTTCAAGCCATTTACATTCAAGAAACATTAAAAAAAATGTATATCTCTGGATAAAAGGGACATCATTCACTTGCATCTTTTTTAACCTTGGGCACAAAACTATTAACAGCAATGCCCCTATGCAAATTCCTCCATTGTACATTCCCATATGGAAAAGATATATATAAATCTTATAAAGTTTGTATCTGTCTTGTGTGTAACTTGTATAGAATAGAATAGAATAGAATAGAATAGCCTTTATTGTCATTGTACAGAGTACAACGAAATTGGAGTGCCACTCCCTTGGTGCAAGTTTCAATAATAAATATAAATGTAAAATATAAAAAGTACAAAAAAACAATCGTAAGTACTCAAACAATAGTATGTACAATATATACAGGATAGCAGCATTAATATAATGACAGTATGAATAGCAGCATAATATAATGACAGTGACGGTATGGAATAGGTTCAATTGTTTTTGTGCTTATTTACTACGGTGATAGCTCTGGGAAAGAAGCTATCCCTGAATCTGTTTGTCCTTGTTTTATGTGACCTGTACCGTCGGCCTGACGGTAATAGTTCAAACAGTTGGTTGCTGGGGTGAGAGTGGTCCTTGATGATATTGCCAGCTCTGCTGAGGTACCGAGAGTTTGCAGTGACCTCCAGGCTGGGCAGAGAGCAGCCAGTGATCTTCTGGGCTGTGTTGATGACCCTCTGCAGTACTTTCCTGTCCGCAGCTGAGCACCCTGCATACCATGTTGTTATGCCGTACGTTAGGATGCTCTCTATGATGGCTCTGTAAAATGTCACCAGCAGCCTCTCCTCCAGGTTGTTCCTCCTGAGCACTCTCAGAAAGTGGAGACGCTGCTGGGCCTTTTTAACCACCGCTGTAGTATTTGCAGTCCAGGAGAGGTCATCAGATATCTGCACGCCCAGAAACCTCATGGAGTGTACCCTCTCCACACAGCTCCCGTGAATGTAAAGTGGGGCCGGGTCTGCTCTGCCCTTCCTGAAGTATGAAGTATGAAAAGCATATAAGAGTGAAAACAGATATAAGATCCCTTGAAAAATTATATAATGAAACTTGTATGTTTTGGATACTTACTAAAACAATGTATGAAAGTAATGAGAAAGTGGCCACTTTCATGAGTAAATCATGTAAGCCTTATATGATTTACTCATGAAAGTGGCCACTTTCATGAGTAATCACATATAAGTTTTTACTATTTCTTTTCCATATGGGTTACCTGACCTCTTATTCAGCAAGGGTTTATAAAAGACCATCCATATAGGTTTTTGACATTCCTTGACTTTTAACTTGTCTCCTCACACAATATCTGTCCTTCCACTCAACTGCCTTTTATTTAACCCTTGAGCATACATTTTATGCAACAGTTTTCCAATCAGCACGTGAAAATCTGAGTCTTTTTGATTCATGAGCAGGGGATCAAGCATTGACTGTAGAAAACATGGACGACGCGACAGCTCCCCAAAAATGAAGCCAAAACGTCTTTATCGCCCCCTGGTGTCTGGCTGCAGTATAGGTCATAAACCCCGCCTCCTCCATGTTAGCGGATGGGACTGGGGTCAGACTAAAATTAATTAATTCTCCTTAGATAATTTTTTTCCAAAGATTCTTTCTTTTGTTATCAATAGTTCTCATCACGCTGATTGATGTTCAAGGGGTCTCCTTTCCCATAAGTTTGATTCTAATTCCTACCGCGGTGATGTTAAATTGGGGTGAAACGTCATCATAAGAGCTTTGACTGACAGCTGCAGTCACGGAGAAACTTGCGTATCTCTGTTCGGGAATAGCAGATAGAGCGTAGGCTCTGAGAGGACGCCCAGCGTTTACGCTACGAAAACACGACCGGGTGTTTTAACCTGACAGCCTGAGGTGTTCTTCAGTAAACTGGACTACCCGACAGAAGGACCCGAGGCCCCGCTGCACTTTTTCGGTAAGTTAAACGTGTTTGTAAGCTAATCCGTAACTACCGTCCTTAGCTCGGTCCTGAGACCTAGCTAGCTAAAATGAGCACTCGGCTGTCAGGGTTCGTTTAGCTGTGTAGGTGAATGAATTGACTAAAGAAATCAAGAGAAACGCTCCGGGCTGCTCAGTCACTAATTACTGTACTTTTATTACAAGTATTATACTGTAAAAGCAACAGGCTGCGCTCTGCTTCAGCTCCTGTGCAGAGCTGAATATTAAATATGTGCAAACAACAGCATGTTTTCAGTCTCTTGCCACATATGTAAAGACGGTAACAATTTTTTTAAAAGCTTGTACTTCAGTAACTCATTAATCAGGAACTATGGATTAAAGTACTGTAGTGTACTGTAATACTGAAAAAAAAATGTAAGAGAAGAACTTCAGATCCTGAGTGTGTGAGGACAGAAGAATCAGCTTTATTTCAATATTGAGGGATAAAATTTATATCTGAGTTTGATGGTTCTGTTGTCTTTGTGATTACAGGAGCTGCCCTCAGATTCAGACCTCAGCACCACCCAGTGACAGTAGACCGATCATCCAACATGTTAACTGCAAAATGAACTGATGAAAACAGTACAAAGGTTAAAGTACCACACGTGCTGCAGTGAAAGCTGCAGCTGTTTTATTGATAAAGTTAAAGACAAAAAAACAAAAGGATTAATCACCCATGTAACTGTGTCACTATATATCAGCATTAACAGGACCTCAGTTTGGTGTTTCACAAAGCTGCTGATCTCAGACCTGCACAGCTTCCGTTTTAAACACTTGATGTACTCAGCTGCATGAAGAGCACGTTTGAGTTTCTCTGACACAATTAAATAAAACCTGATGAAGGTCAAAGGTCGTCACTTGTATGTTGAACTACAAACTTGTCATCTGGAATTCTTTCACAGTTTTTTGCAGATAATGTGTTATTTACCATAAAGTGATTCAGAGTTATTCATACCAGAGAGGATCATATATTTCTAAATATATAACTTTCTACAGGACTGAATATAATATCTTTATGTAAAAGTCTGGAGTATCTGAGTATTTATAACATTGCACAAACCAAAGGTCTCCATCACAGTGTTGATGAAATGCTGGGTTTATCCATCTCCTGGGGCGGGCCTACGGAGGAGTGCTGGTGAAGATCATGAGTCCTGCTTGATCAATGCCATGAGCTTCAGTCTTCCTGGTGTTTCTTAAATGATGCCTCTTTCAGTGGGTCAACAGAACTTATGGCACAGGACAGCTGTGATGAAAGAAAGGGAAGAAGTTTCTCCAAACCTCTGGACCCAGAAAACCAGCTTGGTCCTGATGGTCTCCCTCACTAGTTTCTCTCCAGGGTGAATGTAGCTGTTGATATAATATGGACTCTATTATTAAATGAAAAGAATAAATTAGACTACACTACTGAAACGTTCTGCTGATATTTTTAAAGTCTCCATGTTACCAGGCTGTAGAGGGCTCTGAAGATTTAAACAGTTTTAGATCCATTACACTCACAGTCTTATGTTTAAAATCTCAAAAGGACAGCAGTATATTTTTGATATTAACAGTAACTCTGGGCCTCTGTAGAGTGTGCAGCTGATCTCATCGCTGTCTAAAAATGGATTTAAAAAACATAAGTGTTGAAGACTATTAAGAGTAGCAGGTGTGTAGCATCGCTAACTAGCTAGCAACAAGCCTCCAACACAGTGCATATGCTAGCGGCTAATCTAACTAACGAATTAACAACAGAGTGATTTTAGAACTATAAGATGATAAGCTGTGTGTCTTTTTTATAACAGTGACATGGTTGTATTTACCTTAATTAAACGAGTCGTCAGTCGCGGTAAACCAGCAAAAAAACTGGAGCAGCCGGGCTACGTAAAAAGTGTAGGGGGGCGTGTTTGCGGTCACGTCCAGCGGGTGTGTGGGCGGGAGCGTTACACAGTCGCTCCACCTCAAGTCACTACTGCGCAGACGCTGGCTCCAAATTTGCAAGATGGCAGCCTCCACAAGCGGTTGGCTTCATTTTTGCACAATGGTAGGAGGCAGGGTCGCGTCGTCCATGTTTTCTACAGTCAATGGTTACGACCTTGCGTCTCGTGCGCAGTAAGCATTGGCTGTCTCTTCCTATGAGAGCTTCGCAATAATGGCCGTTAAGTGTTTTTTCAACAAAGTATGCAGTGCTGCAAACTAGATAATGAGACCAAATTGGGTTTTTTTTTTTTACATATCAATGCTAATAAGCTACTCTTTTATTAGGCCCCGAACTCTGACCACAAAGGGAATAACGTGTGTCGAGTTATTTGTGTTGGAGTTATTTGTCCCGGTGAGTCACTGCTTTAGTTAGCTACCTGTTAAGTTTAGACAATGTATTTTTTCCCGCTGATTAAGCTCAGAAACGTTTGAAAAAAACTAAACAACACACCAATACAGTCGGGAACTGTGAGAATGTAGTGTGTTGTTTTACTTATCTTGTTGTTCCTTACAGTGTGGTATAAGTGTTTAATGTTCTAAGCTACAGATGGTACTGCCGATGCTAGGTGTGTGATGCTATAGCTGCTATGTGCGGTTACTCAGGACTCAGGGAGGGGCGGCCCTCTGCTGCTACCGGTTAGGGTGAGAGAAGGAAAACAGACATAAAGACATGCTGTGGAAGAGAGACAGGGATTAATAACAGGTATGATTCAATGCAGATAGGTCTGTTAACTAGGGGTGGGCGATAGAAACGATATAAATTTGGCCAACGATAGAGATTTTGAATTGAATTGAATTTGACTATACCGCTCTATCGCGATAGCGGATGTTGATGATGTCATCAAGCTGCGCCTGTTTTGGTCGAAAGCGTCGCAGTGGCTACAACCATTATCATCTGCAAATTATGCTCACAGTCATAGCAAAGAGATGAAGCACTTTTGAAATATGGGGAAAGCCAAAAACTGCGCTTACTCCACTTCCGTAACATTGATACATTATTGTTGAATTCTCTCGCTCTATTCCCATGTTGTTGCAGTATATTAATAACTAACCTGGTATTGTGGATGAATGATCTCAGTTGTTCTGTATAGCATCCTGCTATGCGATTGCATTTGTCCCTGACCACCAGAATCCCTCACGTTAACCTTTATCGAATGGGAAAAAAAGTTGGCGTTCATCCTCCAGCTGCACTGTGCTAATGTTATGCTAACATAGCTGTGTCGCTAGCAATCGCGTAGCACAACATTATATTCCAGGTAGTCGAACTTCAGTAACCATACAAACGCCACTGCTGTTTAGTTTTCTGTCTTCATTTATGTTGGAAGTGGTAGCAGAGCTGTACGTTTTAATTAGTTTCAAAAATCTCTCAGTCAGAACATGGTATGTCATGTTTAGGTGGAAACTAGCGAGCTAACTTCCTGCTAACTTCTAACTCCGTTAAATTTAATAACTTCTGTTTTCATGGATGCCTGGATGTTAAACTTAATTGCTACACCTGGTAAAGCAGCAACGCTGATGATTTTATTAAGGATTAAAGAATTTAGACCGTTTTCTCTCAGTGTTCGTTTGACTTTGGGACCTGAAATGGACGGAGTTTTGGACCCAGAGTATTCCGCGAAGCTCCTACTACGGTAGCCGTAATTCTCTGACAATCCATCAAGCAGTGCGGTGTACTAAAACATTTTTTAACAGATTTCTGCACGCCCAAATCGGTTCGAGGTCAGTAAGCACAACCAGAATTCATACATAAGGCACACTCTCGATTTTTGAGAAAATTAAAGGATTTTAAGTGTGCTTTATAGTGTGGAAAATACGTTATGCAGAAGAAAAGAATATATCACGATATATATCGTTACCGCGCATGCTTCAAATTATATCCCATTAACACATAGTGAGTGAGAAAGGTGACTAGAAAGAAAAACTCAATGCATCATGGGAATCCCCAGCAGCCTATGTCTATTGCAGCATAACAAAGGGAGGATTCAGGGTCACCTGGTCCAGCCCTAACTATATGCTTTAGCAAAAAGGAAAGTTTTAAGCCTAATCTTAAAAGTAGAGATAGTGTCTGTCTCCCGAATCCAAACTGGAAGCTGGTTCCACAGAAGAGGGGCCTGAAAACTGAAGGCTCTGCCTCCCATTCTACTTTTAAATACTCTAACGGTGTGTTCACACCGAACGCGATGGGCGCGTGAAAAAAGCCCCAAACGCCCCTAACTTGACGCGTGCACATTCGCACCCTCTACGCGTGTCCAAGAAAAATCCATCGCGCCCCAAAATATCATATTTTAACGCGCGTGAACCGGAAATGTGGGAGGGATGTGGGAGGAAGTTTTGCAAGACCGGTATCTTTGCAAGATGGCAGCTGTCGAGCTAGCGCTTGAAGAGAGAGTCTCCCTTCTCTATTTACTGTGGAGAGCAGAGTAGCGGCGTAAAGGACATCCTTGCTGTACCTGGGTCCATCAGGTCCTCCAGAGGCGTGAGCAGTTTGGTGAGTTTCACCATTTGCTCCAGGAGCTGCGCCTGGATGACGGCCGATTCCGCGATATCACCGTCTTTCACTCGGTCAGTTTGAGGACCTGCTTTCCCTCGTCGGTCCCAGCATCGCCCGCCTAGACACCAATTACAGGCGCTCAATCCCACCTGCAGAGCGCCTGTCCGTCTGCCTGAGGTTAGTAAAAGTATTTAATACGGTAGTCCTTTATTGATACCTGTGCTAATATATGCTAAACCATCCATTTATACACTGCTAACATGGATGTGCTATGCTAACAGTGAATGCTCGGTGTTTACTGATAGCAAACTGTGGTACGGAGACGACTGTTTATAATATTTCTAGTGATACTCAGAAGCTCTCATCAAGTCCCGATTTAATTCGATTTATGCTGTTATCAGTGTTTGCGATGATAGCATGGCTGTGGTGTCACATCAATGTATGCGCTCGGTGTTTGCTGATATCAAACTGTAGCATTAGGACCACTGAGTTAACCTTTGTAGTGATACTCACTCCTTTTTATTTAGACCTGGTTTAATTCTGGGATAGTTGAATATTTGTATATAATCACCGCAAACTGTTTTAAATTATATCTAATATATATCATGTAATTATCCTTATAATTACAAAATGTTTTATGTAAGATTTATGTTTTGTAATTTGTAATTTTGGAATTTCAATAATGTATTTTGTAACTGCAGTACACATAATACTGATTTTAAACAATTTTGTCCAGGTTCCTTGCCACCGGGGACTCCTTCAGGACCATCGCGTTCAGTTTTCGAGTTGGTGTGCCAGATCATCCCCTCAGGTAGCGACGGCCATCTGGGACTGTCTAGTGGACGATTTCATGGCTGTGCCTTCACCTGGAGACTGGCGGTCCATCACAGAAGGGATTCCAGGAGCGCTGGAGCTTTCCTCTGTGCTGTGGAGCTCTGGATGGGAAGCACGCCCAAAGGAACCCCATATATCATATAGGAGACACACACTTTGATATACACTAAATATTTATTCCATTTCTTTTTTTTGTGGCGCCCAAATTTATGCACCTGCTTGATTTTGTTTAAACAATTATTGCACACTTTCTGTAAATCCAGTGAACTTCTTTTCACTTCTCAAATATCACTGTGTGTGTCTCCTATATGATATATTTAACTGCCATTTTTTTATTGTAACAACGATTTATACAGGAAAATGATGGCTATTAACAATGTTGCCCAAACTTTTGCATCCCACTGTATTAGTATATTTTGTCATTAGTATAATATGAAATAAATTCTACATGTGTCAAGTCGTGTGCCAACATTTGCTGTGTAGTAGAACTGAGACATTAGTCATTATAAAAATTTATTTGAA
Organism: Simochromis diagramma; assembly: GCF_900408965.1. Lineage (NCBI taxonomy): Eukaryota > Metazoa > Chordata > Actinopteri > Cichliformes > Cichlidae > Simochromis > Simochromis diagramma. The sequence continues at coordinate 14,308,716 of NW_024387040.1, read as the reverse complement.
ATAATATTAAAATTCTCAAACAGAAAAACATTAAACATAAATATATAAAATATAAGTATTTACAGAGAGACAGGAATAAAAAGGACCCAGCTGCTCTCCAGAGCAGGAACAAGGCTGAGGAGGAAATGCTCCATTGGAGACTGGTGTGGACTCTTCAGGGACTCCAGGATGGCCAGCTCCACCGCCGATGGACCGTCCTGGGACCCGTCCCTCATCTGCCTCGGAGCTGTCCTCCTCTGTGGGCCTGTAAAACAGCACAAAACACAAAGAAATGAGAAGATTGCTACTAGATTTTAATTTCAACATAGAAAAAAACCAAACGGGATATAATCAGATTGGTTGTAGACATTTAGTAAAGGTGATCACAAGGGAATCCCACAGAGTAAAAAGCTATCAGTGCTTGCTGTATATCTGATGCTACAATTACATACCTGTGGTGTAGGAGCTGAGGGACTGGGGAGCCAGGAGAAGCAACAGGGGATGCTCTGCTGCAGAATCAGTTGGTTCTATCAATACAGTATTAAATATTAATAGGTTGAATATAATAATCATAGAGTAGACAGTGGTCCCTCATTTATTGCAGCAGGGGTTCTCAGAATAACTAGCCCCTGGTCACCACGCAGTTTATACACTGTTTTCCCCACACACATGAACATTACTCACAGTTCTCACAATTGATTCTCAAAGTGCAAACCTTTGTAGATTGCGAAACGTAAAAGTATTATTATGCCGCGTTTTGTCTTCATCTGCCTGCCACTTTCGTGCGCCTTTTTCCCTCCCGGTGCAGGTGTGTATTTCCGAATGAGGGTCATAGTTATGGGTGTTTTTGTGCTGTTTTTTCTATTGGACGTGATGGTTCTCAAAACCAAACGTGATAAATTTGGCAAGCGCAGGAGACACGACACGGAGCAGATATGTCAATCAGGCTGCAGAATGCAATGCTGTACTGTGCAATAAAAAATAAAAAAAGCGAAGCAGTGATGGATGAACAGCGGGACCACTGTGTGCTGTTTATTAATAAACAATAAAATGTATTCCTAAATGACAACATGCATAAAAGCAGAACGGTATTTGTACGTCAGTGGGAAAATAGCGGTGGCTTGCTAGCTTTTGTGCGGCTTCCCCGGGTCAGTGAAAACTTTCAAAAGAGAAATGAATGAACTTACCAGGTTGCCCTGATCTCTTCACATATCTTCCTCCAAGCTCGGTCCTTTATATTCCTGTCTCGGTACAGAAAGCAGCTGGTGTCGTACAGCTCTGGGTTGTTTGCTACGGCATTGATTAGCCTTCCCTCAAAGTATGAAGGGCTTTGGCTGGATCTGCCCCTTTGACCTAGGTCACAGCCACGTCACCAGGCTCCTGATTGGTTGTCGCGGTGCGATTTGACGCTGGAGTTCAGATTTTTCCAACTCGAGCGGTAGACGCGAAACGTGCGTATGCACAAAATGCAACACAAAAACTCACGCGCGTGGTTTTATTCGCGAGTCAAAAGCGCCAGACGCGCTACATTGACGCACGTCTGGCGCGTTTTGGCGTTTTCGCGACGCAAATCTGCTTCCGAATTTTCGCAGGACCCGCAATCGCGTGTCATCGCACTTTTCCATTGACTTTACATGTAAACCTGACGCTCTATTTGCGTCCATCGCGTTCAGTGTGAACACACCGTTAGAGGTTAGGGCAACAGATGCAAGTCTTCAGAGCAGTGACAGTGTGACTTTCATTGTGCATACTTTAACCTGATTTAGTTTTCAGTTTTCTTACTTGTCAAAATGCATCATGAGTAAAAAAACAATCCTTGACATGGTAATGAAAGAGTATTCTCAGCAAAGTTGAGTTAAACAAGTTTTAATGGAAGTCTAAGTTAAATCTTTTGATCTTTACTAATTTTGATTACATCAGCGTGTTTTATTACATTAACCTAATCAAATAATGCCAATTTTGATGAAGCTCCTGACCCAGCCCAAGCTCTCTATGAAGACGAGGAAAAACTCCCCGGGGGGCCAGAATGATGGGAAGAAACCTCGGGAAAGCCAATTCAAAGAGAGATCCCCTTTCCTGGGATGGCTGGGGGGGGGTTACAGGAACTTCAGGATAGCAAAATTTAGAATCGGCCAAAAAAAAAACAAAAAACAATCTTTTCCTGTTAAAAAAACAAAAAAAATGAAAGAAAGACAAAAAAAAGAAAGTTAGGCCATGTATCACACTTATATGATAAGATATGAAATGTGTGTGTGTGAGAGTTGGGTTTATCTGAGCCAGGGGTGGCGCTGGAGGTCCCCCAGCGTTGGGCGCTTCTCCGGGACTTCGGTTAAACACGCATCCAAGAAATTCCGGCAGTCTGGAAAGAAAGAAAGGAGAGAAAAGATGAAGATGATGGTTCCAATGATCCAAGCCATCAGTGAATCTTGAAGTGTGATGTTTTCTTACGTGGGGACAGATGCTTGTTGAATTTCAGTTCGTTTTCGATGAAGGCCATGATATTAAAGTCCCCCACATGAAGAGCTTCGTACAGCACCACTCCCATTTGCCACACCGTGGTGGGTCCAGGCCTGTATTTTTTGCCCCAGTAACATTCGGGAGGGCTGTGGATAGGTGTACCTAATAAACAGACACAATTACAATTTCTTCTAAAACAAAAGGCACAAATTGCTACATCTGTGAAGAGCAGGAGCTGAATATGTTACCATAGAAGAAGCGGAACCGCGATCGCTCCGTAGCAAAGCAGCTCAGTCCGAAGTCAATGATACGAACTCGAGGCACATCTGAGCCGGTCTCAATCAGAATGTTGTCACTCTTGATGTCCCGGTGAAAGATTTGTTTCTCCTCCAGGTCCTTTGCTGCATCAACCAGTTGCTTCAGAATGACCTGGAAAAGATGAAAAAGACAGTAATGAGTCAACAGGTTGATGCTTCTCTGATACTCTGTGCTTTGATTGAATGCTGTACAGTCTAAGGCTCTTCCAGTCAACTCACCTTGGCCTTTCCTTCTGGTAAACATCCTCCATTTTCTCTTATGTATTCAAACAGGTCCACAGCGGGGACAGGTCTCTCCTGCACCAGGATCAGCTCTGTGCCAAAGTCAAACCAGTCCAACAGAGACACAGGAGCCGACGTTCCCACTGATCCATCTGCTTCAGCTGCAAGCTTCAGCAAAATGGCCACTTCCACTGAGACTTCCTTCCCGTTTTCATCCTGATATATTACAACAAAGTGGATGATGAGGAACAGACGTTTCACAGGTGAACGCTGCACTCAGTCCAGGAATGTAAAAACAGTTCAAGTGTTGCACACTTACCGTCACTTGGATGGGGATTTTGTCCTTGGGAATGTGTTTGATGGCTACCTAAAAGACACAGAGCATTGGTGAGCATTTCCTCAGTATGACATCATTAAAGGTGTAAAACGGCACCTTTAATGCTCAGCTGACGATATTATCCGTTATCTGCATTACTGCCTGTCTTACTCCCACCATCTGAACACTTACTGGGAAATGATCTGTTATCCTGTAGCCAGCAAACACTGCTCCAAAGCCGCCCTTTCCTAGATGGTGCTCCTGCACATACCTGGCTTGGTATTCCCCTGAAAAGACACAAATGTTGTTTTACTACAGCTGTGACACAAATTACTCTCTGCTGTACCCTAAATGTTCATTTTGCTCTTCACCTGAGTATAAAAGCCAAGCTGCTTGCTACTTACGTTGCTGGGCGGCTGCTGAATTTTGGACGACGTTTTTGGTTTTGTCCTTTTTCTTTTTCTTGGGTGACTCTTTGCTGTCTCCCGCAGACTTCCTTCTGCCATTTTTTGTGCACCCCTTTGTGTTTTGACTGCAGTCTGCAGATGTGGAAAACACCAAAAGCACATCAGCGTATTAGATCATACACACAAATATCTCCCAAACACTAATATCTTAAACCGAGCAACCAGCTGTGCACTTAATCTACCCCTCACTCAACTAATTAGCCTACCTTTACCAGCGTTCACGGAGGAAGACGCTTGCTCCCTGTCTCCACTCGTAGGCTCAGCAAGTTTAATCTTCTTTGGTGGACTGGTTGTGCTCGCTCCATCTTGCTGGGCCTTACGCTTCACTGCTTTGACCTGATGTGTATCTGAGCTGGTGGAAGGAGCAGCCTGCTCAGTGACCCTCCTTCTTTTTACGGGGGTCTTCTTTTCAGGACTGGCCTTTCTTTTAGCCATCCTGCTCTTAGACTCTATAAACAACAACAACACAGTAGTGAAAAAGAGTGCTCGACATCAGGACTGGAAGGATTTTGATGCCAGTTAAGGGAGTATTGGTTAAATTATAATAACAAGTTTATCCTTTTGATAAAAAACAGAGCAACACCAGTCCATACTAGGTCTACTAAGACTTAGATCTTCATGACACTTGTTAATCTGTTTTTACTGCTGAGTCCATACAAGTTTCACACAAGACAGATACAAACTTTATAAGATTTATATATATCTTTTCCATATGGGTAGGATTCAAATGTTTCATTTTATACACAGACTGTCAACATTTTTAGAAAAGTAGATTCTGTTATTTGAGGGATTTTACCCAGATATGATGTATTTGTTTACTTACTTTGATCTCCTGGATCTTTCTTATCTCCTGAATTTGTATTTTTTCTCGTTTCCTTTTTCATGTTAATTTTTGAGACCTTTTAAAAGGGAAAATGTCACCGTAATGAGGAAATACTTCTTCAAATGTGTGCGCTTGTCTTTTCTAAGCTGTTTAAGCAAGTTCCGTCAGTGAGCTTTCAAAATAAACTCAGACTATGGCAACGGAACCTTGCCTTTCAGTGACATCACCGACTGCCAGTAAAACTGCTCCTAAGTAGTTTAAAGAAAAACACTGGCAGACAAATCCATAATAATTCATATAATTTAATTAGAAGTCGATATACCTACCTATAAATTTTGTTTTTTAAATTGTGCATTTATTCTTTATATAGTGTAACTACTCGACCTTGTTTCTCTTTTTAAATCTAGAGGCAACCACGTTTTTGAGGTTGTATCACCTTTCCATTTTCTATTAAAGTACATTAATTCATGTGTACTTTGTTTTCTAAAATAAAAACATCATAGTTACCCAATACCCCGTTGTTGTGTGAATAGCTATGGGTTAACTAGCTATTGGTGTTAATTTACTGATTAACTTATAAAACACATGCTCAACTTACTGAAAAAGTCCCACAGTGGCTTCCATCCTTATGTTGGTTTGTCCAATTTACAGCAGAACACATCAAACCTGGGGCCCATGTCAGACCTACTTGCGGCCGTATATTTAAGTGAAGAAATATAAAGCAATTTGGCACTTGAAGTGCCTTTTTTGTTAGGGGGGATTTATTTATTTTTGAGTCCAATGTTAAATTGCATTCTTAAAAAAGTTTAAAAAAAAAAAAATTTAATATGAAGGTCTAACCCAGGTGTCAGCAACCTTTCTGATGATAAGTGCCATCTAAAATTTCCTTAGAAGTCAACGTGCCATATGATTGCATTAGCAATAAATTTAATATCGCTCTATATCAACAGTTACACACTACATAGACCAACTTTATAAAATTATATTTGTTCGCAGATGTTGGCATAGAGCAGATCAGCTATTTTGAAACAAAAAATACACTTTTTTTTTTTATCAGTAACAAGAACTCCATAACAGCAAATGAACTGTACAACAGAAAAGTATCTCCCAAACACTAATATCTTAAACCGAGCAACCAGCTGTGCACTTAATCTACCCTTCACTCAACTAATTAGCCTACCTTTACCAGCGTTCACGGAGGAAGACGCTTGCTCCCTGTCTCCACTCGTAGGCTCAGCAAGTTTAATCTTCTTTGGTGGACTGGTTGTGCTCGCTCCATCTTGCTGGGCCTTACGCTTCACTGCTTTGACCTGATGTGTATCTGAGCTGGTGGAAGGAGCAGCCTGCTCAGTGACCCTCCTTCTTTTTACGGGGGTCTTCTTTTCAGGACTGGCCTTTCTTTTAGCCATCCTGCTCTTAGAGTCTATAAACAACAACAACACAGTAGTGAAAAAGAGTGCTCGACATCAGGACTGGAAGGATTTTGATGCCAGTTAAGGGAGTATTGGTTAAATTATAATAACACGTTTATCCTTTTGATAAAAAACAGAGCAACACCAGTCCATACTAGGTCTACTAAGACTTAGATCTTCATGACACTTGTTGATCTGTTTTTACTGCTGAGTCCATACAAGTTTCACACAAGACAGATACAAACTTTATAAGATTTATATATATCTTTTCCATATGGGTAGGATTCAAATGTTTCATTTTATACACAGACTGTCAACATTTTTAGAAAAGTAGATTCTGTTATTTGAGGGATTTTACCCAGATTTGATGTATTTGTTTACTTACTTTGATCTCCTGGATCTTTCTTATCTCCTGAATTTGTATTTTTCCTCGTTTCCTTTTTCATGTTAATTTTTGAGACCTTTTAAAAGGGAAAATGTCACCGTAATGAGGAAATACTTCTTCAAATGTGTGCGCTTGTCTTTTCTAAGCTGTTTAAGCGAGTTCCGTCAGTGAGCTTTCAAAATAAACTCAGACTATGGCAACGGAACCTTGCCTTTCAGTGACATCACCGACTGCCAGTAAAACTGCTCCTAAGTAGTTTAAAGAAAAACACTGTGGCAGACAAATCCATAATAATTCATATAATTTAATAAGAAGTCGATATACCTACCTATAAATTTTGTTTTTTAAATTGTGCATTTATTCTTTATATAGTGTAACTACTCGACCTTGTTTCTCTTTTTAAATCTAGAGGCAACCACGTTTTTGAGGTTGTATCACCTTTCCATTTTCTGTTAAAGTACATTAATTCATGTGTCAACTTATAAAACACATGCTCAACTTACTGAAAATGTCCCACAGTGGCTTCCATCCTTATGTTGGTTTGTCCACTTTACTGCAGAACACATCAAACCTGGGGCCCATGTCAGACCTACTTGCGGCCGTATATTTAAGTGAAGAAATATAAAGCAATTTGGCACTTGAAGTGCCTTTTTTGTTAGGGGGGATTTATTTATTTTTGAGTCCAATGTTAAAATGCGTTCTTAAAAAAGTTTAAAAAAGAAAAATTAATATGAAGGTCTAACCCAGGTGTCAGCAACCTTTCTGATGATAAGTGCCATCTAAAATTTCCTTAGAAGTCAACGTGCCATATGATTGCATTAGCAATAAATTTAATAACGCTCTATATCAACAGTTACACACTATATAGACCAACTTTATAGAATTATATTTGTTCGCAGATGTTGGCATAGAGCAGATCAGCTATTTTGAAACAAAAAATACACTTTTTTTTTTTTATCAGTAACAAGAACTCCATAACAGCAAATGAACTGTACAACAGAAAATGTAAATGCTATTTATGGTCTCCTCAAAACAATGATAAGAAAAATAAACTGGGCCAATATGGCATGTTTGTTAATACAGGGATGGACATGTTAATGTGATCTTTGGTCTCCCACTCAGAGACACAGGTCTCCGAGTGTCCAGCATGCAGACCGCTACCTGAGGACACTCATGTGAGAGAAAATCTGCTCACACAGATATGTAGAGCCAAATACTGTCAATAAGGCCTCTGCAATGTTCTGAAGACAGTTAAACTTGTCAGGTAGTGATGTCCAGCAGGTGAAAATGCAAACTCCATGAACACGCACAGCTGTGGATTCCAGCTGTTTTATTTGTGTTTTGACTTTGACCTAATACTTCATCCATTCATTCGTTCATTCATTCGTTGTGTGAATCTCTAATATCCACTCCAGTTTGATGCGCTGCTCACTCAGAGATAAGATTATACATGTTCAGTCATTACGCTGACACCAGGAGCATAATGGCTGTCATTACGCTTTTTCTTATTTTAGGGGATAAAACCCCTTATAACTACAGATAACAGCAACCAATATGTAAATTATTCAAATGCATTCGATTAATAAGGGTTGTATTATTCCTTTTAAGTTCTAGAAATTAAATACGTTTTGTGGTTCAAGTTTGCCAAGTGTTATCAGTTGCTATGAATTTGTATAAATAGCTTAAACTAATATTGTCTAATCATAAACGATTGGTGTTGTATATAATACATCTGTAAAAAACTTGAAGGATTTAGCTTTGTGATTATTTTTGTTTTTTCAAAGCCGGTGGCGTAACTGGACAGACTCGCAGCCTGTGAGACATTTTACTTTCTGACTCAGTCTTACTCAAGGAAGCATGAAGCCTGAGTCATCAGTAAAAAGTATAGTATAATTGCGAGGTTCTGCTCCTGTGGAACTAGCTCCCAGTTTCGATTTGGAGACACATGCTGCCTCTACTTTTAAGATCAAACAAAACTTTCCTTTTTGATTAAACCTCAGGTGACTCTGACCATCCCTTAAGCTTTGCAGGCTCAGAGTGCAGGATGCACAAAGGTTCTCCTCCACTATGTAACTCTCAGTGCTGTCATCTTCTTTCTTCTCTTTCTTTGCATCTCCTCAACCAGTTACAAGCAGATACCTGCCCTGATCCTGGTTCTGTCAGAGATTTCTTCCTGTTAAAAAGGAGTTCTTTCTATCCGTTGTTGCCAGTCACTTGCTCACAGGGGATTATCTGGTTGTTTGATCAGTTATGAATCTGCATTTGTGTTTGTAATAAATAATCTATTCCATATTTATTGGTAGTAATTTAGTATTTATTCAGTAAAGTTAATTGTTGTTGTTATTACAGTGATTAATTTTTATTTATTTATACAAATACAATTAAACATTTTAAAATATATTCTTTTTAAGTCAAGTTAAACCTTACCTTTGATCTTTGTATTCATTTATTTATTTTTAATATTGATTCCATCTATTAATTTTGCGCACTCAGCCAATAGGCATCAGTATAAATAACAAAAATATCTTAAGAAGTTTCTTATGCTTCCACAAACTGTCACAAAAATATCACCAAATTTTAATTTGCTCTTATATTTATCAGTGAAAACTACAGAAAAAATTCCATTCATCAATTTGTAGCACAATGCGAGTAAGAATGCAAACATACTTTTGGATCTGAGACGGGCTCAAACCTAATGGAGGTCATTAAACATGTAAATCAACAAAAAGTGCAATTACATCACAGACCACAAAATATAAGGAGCCACAAACACACGGTAGAAAAGTTTAATTCTCTTCGTCCTCTCAAAAAAACAAACAAAAAACAAAACCCAGATGCACCAGGCCGTCCACTTGTTTAAATGACAAAAGTAACACTTTTAAAAAAAATTACACTGAGCACACTAGATCTAAAGATGAGACCTGTTGCCATCCTTGTGTAATTTGGCATACTTGAACCTTTTTCCATCTCCGGTCTTCACAGCCACCCTTCCACTTAGGCTAATTCTGATGAGGCATCAGTGAACAGATCAGCTGAAGGGCCAGATGAATCTCTCAGGTTCGCTGTCAGCTCTGTTGGATTTTTACCTGTTTCTTAAAGACATGACTTTCATATAGTGTTCTTTTCTTCCATTTCCTTGAACTTCCTCAATTCTGTTCATTGTGAGATGGACAGAATCAACTATCTGAGGCATGCTGAGATATGTTAGCATTAGGTTAATTTTCAGTTTACTGAGCTACTTGGGAATTACTTAAATATGATTATACCTTTTTAAACTGTGTTACCGTTGGCATTTTTCACAGATTCAACCAAAAACAAGGAAACAAATTATGTGTTTTCATGACAGGATGCTACTAACAAAATGCCAAAGATACAATTTAAAAATGGGTCTTTACTAAGTTGTCTGAGTGTAGACAAAACGCTGGTTCATCCCTTGAATTAGCTGCCTTTGAATTACTCATAGTTCAGTGTTAAGTGACTTATGAGTGACCTAAAATAAACATTTCACTGAAAATGAGTGAAAAGTCACCCAATGTCAAAAGAAAAACAAAAGAAAGCCAAGAGAACTATTAGTTAACACAACAGTCTGTGCCCTGATGCACTGGATTATAACATTAGTGAGAGGTACTGGTTACTCCCATCTCATCAGTGGTTTGGTATCTGATAGTCTGGTGTTATATTTTGCACCGCGATGAGAAAAGGTCATTAAAACTGACAATGGACCAGCCGTCCCACTAGCGAGTAGATTCACAGTACACTTCCATTTTTTTAACCAACCAGAATAGGTCAAGGTCGGCTGTGCAGCAGGCAGGAATTGGACCTAAAACGCCAGACTTGGGAAACAAGAGGTAAACTTAGAAGCAGCTTTATTGCTTAGCCTTTACCAAAGCACAAAATAATAACAGCTCAACTAATTCTCATTCACACAATGAAGAGGGAACCAACCATGAGGGAGAACAAAAAGAGCAGATTGAGACTAAGACAATATGTCCACACAGGATGATGAGGAAAATACTAAAGGTGAGCAGATCCATCCAGATATTGACAGTATTAATACCAACGCTGGAAATGGTATCAGAGCGAGAGTATCGTGATAGGATTGATCCTTTGTTTCTGTCTTCTAAGTTCAGCAGCATGTAGCCCACTGAATGTCTTCAATTAGTTGTTTTTAGGAAATAAATAGATACACCTCAGACATGCACTCTGAAAAATATCTGAACCTTTTTGTGTTGACTATCATATCTATTTTATTTATATCCCATAGGACATTTAAACAACAGAAGTTGACCCAGAGTGCTTTAGAAACAGGCACATATACATTTCATGTTTAAAAAACAAACAAACAAACAAAAAAAAAACAGTTTCAAATACATGAAAAGCTGAATGGTGTGTTTTGTTGTGCTAACTAATTATTGTGGAAATTAAAAATCACAGTGATTTAGTGGTTGTTAAAATTTAGAATTCAATGCAAATTCATGATGCTTCATCTCATAAATAATTACACACTGCTTTTTGATACATAAGCTGCTTATTGAAAGTTAAATGTATCAGTATTGGTATTGGCAATACTAGCCATTAGGGTTGCACCGATACCGGTATCGGGTATCGGCCTCGATACCACATTTTCTAAAGTACTCGTACTCGTTAAAAGTCCCCCGATAGCGAGGACCGATACCACGGTCTGAGACCTGTCTATGTATGTTCTAAATATGGCTTATTTAGATTTGAGGTTCTCAAACCAACCTCAGTTTCCTGTGGAATTTGCAGACACCTGCAGCTCCACTATTTCAGTCTCCAAATTTCTCATAGATTTGGCTAAAACCAAAGAGACAGTGACAGTGTACTGCTGACAAAATTGTTTGATTTAAGTTTTGCCACCACTGCCATAAAGACAGAAAATCATCTTTCCTAGATTTAAACACTCTCCAGAAAAATCTCAAAGCTGTCTTAAAGTTTGCATCTAATAACAAAGCAGTGTTAAAATTCCAGGACATTATAGCTCAACAGTGATCTCACATACAACAGAAACAATTTCTTTTCTGGAAAGAAATCCTATATTTGTACATTTTTCTTGTTGTTCATGACCTTCAGAAAATGGGGTTATAACTTTTCTTCTGCTGTTTAACAGAAGATATATAGGTCTAACTGGCCGGTTTATTTTCAGTCCAGCCTTCCTCTTCACCTTCATCCTCTTCCTCTATCACTATCAGATTCTGTTTGATTCTTTCAGAGCTTTCATCTCTATTTTATCTGTGACATCATTTTCAATTTGAGTGCTAGTGACACTCTGATTTTTTTCTTTTTGACAGAAACTTTAAAGGAATCTTCTATCAACATTTGACTACCTTCTTTGTCCTCTGTTTCATTTGCAGTTGTTTTTGTTTCTTGAGCTTTCCCTGAACTCTCCTTCTCTGCACCTCTGTTATTTTCCTGTGTATTTCCATCATAGTTTGACTTTGAGTTTGGACAATTTGCTCTACATTGTCTTCTTCTGTAGTCCGCTTTTGCTGCACTTCAGCTGCTTTCTGACCAAGTTTCACAGTAATTTGCTCTCCTTTTTCTTTTATTTCAGTGCTCCCTGAATCTCTGGCTTCCGTTGTTCTCTCTCTGTTCACTGGTCTAACTAATACACTGATCCATAAGCAGACTGTCTTACCTGCTGGTTCAGTATTCTCATGTTCATTTGCTGCCCTCAGCATTTGGCCTATGTCTCATTACAGCTGATTGGTTAATGCGGTCTACCCACTAGTATATATGACTCCTATGTGACTCATGATATGACTCATGTGAATGTTTTAAATATAATGGACAATAAGAGTCACTAAAAAAATGAATCACTGACCTTAATACATGTATGGAATCCATCAGTGAAGATCTAGTTTGTTGGTGTCTAATTTTATTTGCTGTTTTTCACTGAAAACATACAAAAATGCAGTTAAAATGTATGTGGTGGGATTTTTTTAATCTACTAAAGCATATTCAAGTTCACTAAAAGATGATGGATCAGATAATGCTGGTTAAAATGACTCATTTCCTGTGTCCTGTTTTTTAAAGACAAATTGCCTGGTCTACACTGATGTGCATTCGTGTTTCTCAGTCCACTGGATTAAAATAGAGGCTGTGCTCTTTAGTTACCTGTTGCCATGTAAAATGATCATGCATTGGAGCTCTAATGTAGATGCTTTTTTTTTCCATTGCCCACACATAAGCCTAATTGAGGGTGAATATACAGAACTTATTTATTGAACCAACTCTAATCAACTCTTTTAATTAACTCCTAGTTTAAGTTTATACACAGAGTTGATTGGTTTAACCAGAATTTTGGAATAGATGTGAAGACTGATGTGTCAATGATGCTTCCACGTAGCCTGACATGCACCTCCCGGGAAATGTAACTACATTTCTGTCAGCACATGGCGAGGAAACTCTCAGCTTTGGTCACATTGCCGAGTACTTCATTTCCTGCCCTCATGTGTTTCTTCCTAATTAGAATCACCTGTGCCCTACTTTATTACATTTCCCCCATCGGCCATGTGTTGTTGATTAGAAGATCCTCAGTCATTCAAGGGAAAATTATTTCTGGGTCAAAGGAAGAGAGAGAACGTGAGTAAGCATACATTACATAATGAAAAGCATCCTCTCTGTTCACCATCTCCTAAGACAGTGCATCTCAGCATCTTTGTGTTTAAGAAGCTGGTTGTTCTCCTTGTGGCAATGGTAACCAGACCTACCTTCTTCTTAAGGAGTGTATGGACTGATATATGTGTACTTAAATTCAGTTTCAAGTAAAGTCTTACTTTTGAGTCGAGTGTCTTATTGATTCAATTGTTGTTGAAAAAAAAGAATGGAAAAAATACACCGAAGAAAATTGTAATGAAATGATTTGTATTAAAATCAGTTTGAGAAAGGGCTTAATATTAAACCAAAACAGATGTGTCAGTTCCTCCAACAAAGCCAACAGAGTCATTAAAAAAACTCAAATATTAGCTTTTCTGAATAAAATCAAACACCAAATCCAATTTTCTATATCTATTTATTTAATGAATGAGTCTTTGGTAAAGTCCTGAAGCGTGACATGTGTCATTGTGTAAACTGGTTATGTCAACCACAGTTGGCAGAAGTTAAACACAGCTACAGCACAGATGAAATTTCCTCAACACGATGATTGATATGCTGGTTTGGAGTGCACAGCCAGGACGGTGAGTTTAAAGTTGATATCAACAATTGATAGAAATGAAAGAGGATAAAGAGTGTGTACAACATGGTTGGAGAGGTCGAGGAGAACAATAGTTTCAATACAACAAGGTAGAAGAATTCTGCATTGCATTCTCTAATGTATCATGTATCATAATGTTACTAATCAGTGTAGCCACTGTCATCCGAGTCATTGTTAGAATTGTCTTGGTGCTTTTGTAGGGTCTTTACCTTACAGTATACAGCGCCTTACAATATAAAGTGTCATGAGGCAGCTGTTGCTGTGATTTGGTCCTATATGAATAAAACTGATTTTAATTGAGAGCGATGTGTGACAACCCCACAGATATAAACATGTTTCCAACCTAGTACAAAAGTATAATTTCCTATTGGAATCACCTCTGTGTGACAAGTGTGCCAACACTTAATCTACCCCATTACTAAAATAAACCTCATCACTGTAGTTGTCATGTTGGTGCCATTTAGAACTTTTAATAATACTGGTTACACAGTTACTTAGGTTAGTATTTTAGTCTCATTTTGGCAGTATCATTATCAGTTACACGGTCTATAGTTTTAATACTAAAGTAAAAGCTGTCTAAACTTCACACGTTGGTGTTTGCAGTTAATTAATCAAGTACTTAACTCTCAACTGGGTTTATAATTAGCTTAAATATTTGTCATGGCGGTGTTAACAAGGGTCAAACTTCACTAATAGCCATTTACATTCTGCTATACTCCTCGTTGCTTAGTTTCTTTGCTCATTAGATGTTCACATCATACAGACACTTCTTGATCTCCTCTATTATAAACCTGAGGTCCCCCAGAAGCCAAAAAGAACATTTGGAGGCTCTTGATAAATAATGATTAAAAAAAGAACAGTATAAAGTCTTATTAAAATGTAATATGGAGATTTTTTTATTCTATTGCTTTTATGTGTTTTGTACCATGCATAATTATTCTAAGGGGATTTAGTGCAGCCTGGTTCCCCTCATCAACCTCCTCCCAAAGTGACTATTTTATGCAGTGAATTATTGAACAATCAAACTGATTATGGTGAGCTTCCAATTTAAGATTTGAACTGAAGGAGGCATAACCTTGCAGTCTCTCGACACAGTACAACTGGCTGTAGATTGTCTAGCACACCTCAGTATCTCAGAACGCCTGAGTCATTTAAACCTTGCTCCTGAACCTCTGGTCTAAGTGGGTGTAAAACAATAGACCCTCTTTGACTTGGACTCACACTGAGACATGACTAGTGGTCAGACTGTGGTCATTAGTTTGGATCTCTAACGGCAACGGGAAGATGAAAAAGCTGCACACACTCAGCCGCACTGTCGGAGAATAAATGACGGGTAATAAAGGTACATGTTGCACATGTAATGAAGTTAGTGACTGAATTCAGAATGGATAATTTTCACTGCTTTGGAGCACAGACTTCACAACCTCCATTTAATGAAAGCCAAAGGGGAATCAGTGTTATTTATAAGATAGTTTAAAGAGTGTGTCCCAGCTGATTTCCGGAACGCCTCATGAGATTCGTGGGCATGAACTGCCATTAATGCTGCAAGCTGACGGTTGATGCTAATGCCCACTGCTTCTGCTGCTGCCTGGCTATGCAGTGAGAATTCAGTATTAGTGTAACTGAGTGACGATTAAATGTAACGTTACATTTTATTTTCACAGCTTGCCGTATGTGGAAGTGGAAATGGATCCCTTAAAGTCAAGTTTTGTTATGATAGCATTTATTATAGTTACATAGTCTTAAGAGATTTAAGAGTCTTTCAGTAACTAATTAGTGATTCATGTTCTTCCCATCCACGTGTTGGTGTCCTTGAAGTAAAACACAGCAAAGACAGTGCAGATGGTCATGCCAGTGCCGTCTCCCATAGACCTTTGTCTATGTCTGAATAGGTGAATGACAGGTATAACTGAAGAGAACGCTGAATAAAAGCACAACATGAATGCAGCCCATTTACCATTTAGGTCTTGAAAGGAGCCTACATGACTGGAACATATTGGACTAAGTTTGCAATGAAAACACAAGACTTCGGCAGAAAGGTCTAGTTCATTGTCCACTGAAAAAGTGACCACTGGTGTGAAGAAACAACTTACCTCAAGTACAATATACGCACCATTAACTGTGGGTTTAAAGTGCTAAAGCTTTTGTTCGTCCTCCAGCTACCCTGACCTCCTCCCTCCTCATATGCTATATTGCAGGATTTTTAATTCACCTCAAAAGATTTCTGCTGTGTTACAAAACCCGAAGATACTTTTTATTATATAAAATAGGTGAAGTGATCTTTTGGAGAAGCATTAGTCTCTGAATACATGCTGTTCTCCCTTTAAAAATAAAAATAAAAAACTCACCATCAGTGGACATCCATCCGTCCATTCAAAGAGGCATTTTCTTTACCACTTACCTGGAGTTGGGGTAGGGGACCTTTCCCAGGTGTGACTGGATGTCTAACTTGTCTAATGCTGGGCAGACACTGTGCGATTTTTTTTTCAGTCGCGCGATTCAGCTCCTGCTCAAACTGTACGATTGACTCGCAGGGGTTAGAAGTTCATAGGTCACGATGCAGGGTCTCACACTATACGGCCCGATGCTCTGATGCGACCTGAGTGCTCACACTGTGCGTACATGCACAACACGTCGTGTTGTTGTTTCCGGAAGAAAAACCCGGAAGTCAACCGCCAATAAACAAGAAGAAGAAGAAGAATCCGGAACTGGGGAGACTGTAATCCGGGAAATTTGAAAATGCTCACCAAAGAGAAACGCGCTGCCTTAGCAATGTGTGCCATTCTGTGTGCAGAAAGATCTAAAAATAAAAAGCGACTGCGTGTATGGACAAGGAAATGGCTTGGAAAACGTGGGCAGTACGGTCTGTCAATTCTACAACGAGAACTGGAGGTAAGCAGCAACAGCTAAATTGCACTTACCTACAGGACTTTATCTGCATGATGATGGGTAAATGTTTGAAGACATCTGATGCTTCTACTTTCAGTAGGCAACATTTAATTTTAGCCTATTAGTATTTTATTTAATTGGATTACTGGCCATTAAGTACAGTACTTTTACATTTTACTTGAGTAGCATTCTAGTGAATGACTTGAACATCTACCAAAGTGATTTTTGGGACATCTTTCTGCTTTATACAACATTGGTTAAATATCAGTCCGACTCTTTAATTATCAATAACATTCAACCACTATTATGTCGCTTTGTTATTGTGTGTGTTCTTGACTTTGACTTTGTTCTGTGTAAACAGGTAGATGATATGAGGGGTTTTCGGGACCTTCTCAGAATGTCTGTAGAGGACTTTAACTATCTACTGGAGAGGGTTAGTCCTGCTATCATCAAGAAAGATACACACCTCAGGAAGGCCATCAGCCCCAGGGAAAGGCTTTCAGTTACCCTACGATTTTTGGCAACAGGCAAGTGTGTGGACATGAAAATTCATACTACATAAGCTGCTACTACTGCATTATATTCTACATCTGTCACCTAAAATCTGTCACTCTACGAAGCTGCATCCATGTCCACTATCCACCTGACACTATTTAAGACACTTTGTTCTATTTGACAGGTGAAACCTTCAACTCATTAAGTTTCCAGTATAGGATTGGAAGCACCACACTGAGCAGGATTGTCATGGAAACATGCACAGCTCTTACCTGTGCACTGCATGAAGATTACTTGAAGGTAATTTTGACAGAAAATACTTTTTTTTTTTTTTTTTTTTAAATGACATCAGAAACAGCAGTATGCGACATTACGTGATGGCAGAGCTTCAGTTCATCCTTTGTCTTTTTTTTTTTTTTTTTTAATTTTTTTTTTTTTTTTTTTTTTTTTTAATAAATAGGACAGGGGGAATGAATGAGAGAAAGAGGGGGAGAGAAAGAAAGAAAACCAAAGGGGAGAAGAGACGGTGAGAAGGGGGGGTAAGAGAGAGAAAAAAAAAAAAAAAAAAAAAAAAAAAAAAAACTCCTGGGTCACCTGTATGGAGAAAAAAAAAACAAACAAACAAAAAAACAAACAAACAGAGGAGACAGCAAACAACAAAGAGCAACATAATAATAGAGAAAACAAAGCACCATCACAATAAACTAGCTAGTCATAGATATCAATAGTTACTAAATAATAAACGATATTGTGCAGCACGCAAGATAGACAGCGCACAGTGTGCTTTGAGGCAGCAGCCAAGAAAGCTTTAGTCCGCGTCTGTGAATACCCATGTGTACACCTGTGTGCATACCTGTGTGGATCAGCATGCTTGCATTCCAAAGGTTTCTCCATGTAATGATCTGCTAGGGAGTGTGGGGGGGCCACAGCCCCGTCCTCCAGGGTGTGAAGCGGGTATGGAGGAGATCAAAACTCCAGACATCCAGAGGCCCCCAGAACACAAGAGACCCTGGAAGACCAACAGAGGGGCAGCCGCGCCACTGTTCCAGTAAGAGCTGAGGAGAGTCCCAGATGAGGGCTCGCCCAGCAGCCGCGGAGCAGAAGCCAGGGGGAGTTGCAGTGACACGCCCGTGAGCTCCGCCGGCCCCCAGCTGTGCCTGAGTGACCGAGCCCCAGGCCGAGAGGCCGGGGGCACCCCATCTCCAAAGGGGCCCGAGCGAGCCCCAGGCCCCAGGCCCCGACAAGCGGCCGCCAAGGAGTGAGCCGGTGTGTACCCGGACGCCCACCCCCAGACACATAGAACCACCAACACACCGACACCTGAGGGAGTCCGCCACCGGCAGGGGAAGTGGTGGTGGGTGGAGATAGGCCTCCATACCTTGGAGGGCCTGAGGTGTCCCCAGAGAGGTGGCGTCTGATACCCAACCTGACATATAGACACAGACATACAGGCACACACAGACACAAACATCCATTCCCACCCTCATGCTCTCATATGCACTCACTCCACACTCAACCAACGTGGAGACAGACATAAAGAGACGCTGTACACACAATCACACTCCCCAAGCGTACTCTACAAACCGGGTCTAGGTACCCTTGCCCCTGGAGGGGGGAATTGCACCCAGACCCAGGTGGTGTTACCCTTTTCCCTGCGGTGGGGAGAGGCAGACCACCCCGACTCCACAGCAGCAGGGAGGCCCCACACCCCAGACCGCAGTCGGACGGCCAACTCCTCCTACTAGCCCTCCCGCTCCAGCAGGCCGCAGAGAATGGGGGTGGAAGAAGACTCCAAACCTCCCTCCACCCGCTCATTGTAGTGTTGATGCATATGTGTTCTAAGGTGCAATTAAAACCCAGGAGGGCATGGAGCTACCTGCCAAGGAGCAGCAGGTAAGCGCATAGTCCCTCCTGCTAGCCCTCAATGACTAAGTGTATTTAAAAATACATTACCCATGCTCACACTATTGAAAGATTGACTTGCACATTGTCAAAAACGTCCCATCAGTTAATACAGCAAGTTTTCACCAAAAACAATTCTGAGTCACAAATGTATTTGTTCAGTCTTTGTTACATGTGTATATAAAAAAGTAAAGTGAACTCATAGTGTGACAGTGACTTGAATGTATGGTTAAGAAAGGAAATCATGAATTCAC
The DNA here is from genome assembly GCF_900408965.1 of Simochromis diagramma. NCBI lineage: Eukaryota > Metazoa > Chordata > Actinopteri > Cichliformes > Cichlidae > Simochromis > Simochromis diagramma. The sequence goes on along the minus strand of NW_024387040.1, from coordinate 14,289,582 downwards.
CAGATATTCTTTTGCTGTATCACTTTTTACTTGTCTTTCACAGACACCATCAACCGAGTCTGAGTGGAAGGCCATTGCCAGAGACTTTGCAAACAAGTGGCAATTTCCACACTGCCTGGGAGCTATAGATGGTAAACACATCTTCATCCAACCCCCTCCCAAGAGTGGCAGCATGTATTTTAACTACAAGTCCAGGTTTTCCATCATTCTTATGGCTGTTGTTGATGCCAATTACAAGTTTGTGTATGCAAGCGCAGGGACACAAGGTAGGGTCTCTGATGCAGGAGTGTTTGCCCATTCAGACCTGAAAGAAGCAATGGACACAGGCACGCTGAACTTTCCCCCTGCTGATACCCTGCCAGGCACTGATGCTATGATGCCACACATGCTAATTGGAGATGATGCTTATCCCCTCTGACCAGATCTCATGAAACCATATCCATTTCGAAACCTTAACACCGATCAGAGAATATACAACTACCGTCTGTCCAGAGCACGTCGCGTTGTGGAGAACGCTTTCGGAATTTTGGCGAATCGCTTCAGAGTGTTCAGAACAACAATTTGCCTGGACCCAGACAAGGTTGTCACCATTATCTTTGCATGTCTTTGTCTGCACAACTATCTCCGGGACCACAGATCTGACGCCTATGTACCACCTGGCTATGTGGATTCTGAGGATGCCAACCACCAGCTGGTCGAAGGTGCATGGAGAAGGGAGGAAGAGCTTCGGTCAGTTTCAATGGGCCTTGCACGGAACCCCTCAGTGGAAGCAAAGAAACAACGAGATGTCCTTTGCGAGTACTTTGTCTCACCTGCAGGGAGTGTTTCATGGCAAGAAGACATGGTGTAGGAAGACAGAAGGGTTTTTTTTGTTTGTTTTTTTGTTTAAATTGCCTTGTTTACTTTCCAAAATTTACTAAATAAAAAAAAAATCCCTTTGTAAATACTGACAACAATAAATCTACCTCTGGGAAATTGCAAAAATGGTTTGCTTTATTACATAAATACAAAAATATCTTCCATCAAATTGTGCAAATAGTTCTGCAACACTCCACAAAATTGAGGCACGAAAGACGCATAGTAATAGTGTCACCAAGAAAATTCTAATGTACAATTTGAATTAACTGTTGGAACATTTAAAACATTTGAATGAAGCTGTAATTTCAATGGACTGTGTTTACAGCAGGAACTAGTAAAGTTGAACTAGTAAACTCGAAAATATTCTTAGATATAACTGTTTGAAATTTATTATTTAAGTTACTCAGAGTTGAGCATTTTCAGAAAGGACATTGGCTGGGTTGATGGGGCCTGGCAGTCTGGGGGGGGGGCTGGACCTGATGAGGTTGGGTGGCCTAACCTGCGAACCTGCAAATTGAGAATGGTGGCCTCCCTGCTCAGCCTCCTGCGTGTCATAAATCGTGTTCATGATGTTTCTCTTGAGTCGCAGCTGTAGAGCTCTGTCCTTTATGTTTCTCAACTCTGAGGCTACTTGTTGGCCAAACAGCTCCTCAGAATCTGCATTAGATGCTGATAGCATTTGCTGGACCTGCTAAAGCAGGGAAAGTTTGGTCATCTCAGTGCTGTGCTCTGTTGATTTTGGTGCATGTTTTTGCACTCTAGGTCTTTTAACAAGCCGACCTGTGGACTCTGAGATTGGTGGACTGTTTGAGGTGTTTTCCTCTTCCTGGCTCACTGAAACTGGGCTAGTGGTGTTTGAAGACATAAGGACATCTGCTTCAATTCCCATAGTGGACCGATCCTCATCTCCCTCCTCTGTTGCGCCTATGTCCTCTGACTCTGTTCCAAGCTGTAGGAAACCGTACCAAAAGCAGACAAAGGGAAAGTGATAAAGATCTAAACAGTATTAGTTACATCAGACACTAATTTTACACTGTATACTTTGTGGCATTTATTTTACTAAAAACATTTCAACTGAAAATTACCTTTGACATCATTCACCACAAATATCCCTTCATAAGGTGTGTGTATCTGTGTATGCTTTTAAACTACTTGGTTATGAACTTACTCTCAGAGTGGACTCAGTCTGTCTATGGACAACATGTGCCTTCAAGAAATCCGAATGTTTTAAGATCCAGGTCTGTTTGGGAGTTGGTGGTTTCTGGCCACTGCCACTAGGTTTCGGTTTTAGCAGTTTGCCATACTGCGTCCGAAGTGATGCAACCCGGGTTTTCACCTCATTCACTGAAAAATTTACATTAACATGTACTTTTTATTTAAATAGTTCAGTAAATGCCCAAGACATCTATAGAAATGTAAATCGCCGCTTGATTCATTCATTTGCTTAACTTGTTTTGGACCGTAAACAAGGCACGAATAGGACACCGGAAACAAAGCTCCCCACAGGAGTTTCCGCACCGGAAGTAGCATATGCTAACGTGCACATAGTCTATAATACAAAGCATCTTGAGGTGACTGATGTTGTGATTTGGCGCTATATAAATAAAATTGGCTTGAAATCAAACTGAATTGTAAATGTGTGTGAGAATTAGAACAGAGTTAATAAACAAACATTTTGGATTGACAGCAATATGTTTTGACTACCTGCTCATGAAATCTGATCATTTTTAAACATTTTATGGTCTGTTTTGTTTTTTTAGTCAAAATCAGGGGGGGGAAATGCATTTAGGCCTGTGACACAATATGAAGTTAGTTTTGTATCAGCTTTTTGGAAAGGTGACAATTACAGCAAAACAATTCTTACATTTTTACATAAAACATGATATCATAATTAATAACTTCATCTCTGCAGGTAGCAGTGTTTGATATTAATACGGTCTGTCCTGAGCGCTTTATCTGGGATTTTCTTTTGTCTTCCAACTGTCTTCTCAACCCGCTCATTTCCATAATAATCACCAAACAAATTCATACAATATGAATAATTCCTGTGAATCAAGGCAGGGTGCAGGAGGCTGTCTAAGATCATCATGTACCAGGTAAATTAGATGTTTACATAGACACATGCAGCTACAAAAGCCAAGTGAGCCATGTATGTGGAAAGAGAAGTGCAAGTCTTTGATAGTATTTATATACATCTTGTATGTATGAAGTAAAGTAGTAAAGAGGTATCGAAGTCTGAGATGCAGCCCTATCAGGTGCCTTTGTGTGTTTGTCTAAATGAAAGCATGAAAAGTTTGGGAATTTGAAAACTTTTGTGTATCTCTGTCCTTGTTTGCTAGCTTATGTTTGGTCCTGAGAAAGAGGGAAAGGACCATGAACCAACATACAGTGAATGTTACAGCAACGGGATGCAGGTGTGGAAAAGAGTAGTAGGAAATTACTGCTGCAAGCTGTGTGGTAGTCAGCATTTTGTGATTGAAAAGAAGGGTACAAAAAAATAGCCCAAGGCCATTTAAGGAAAAGATATCAGTCACCAGATGGAAAACAAGTTGAAAGCAAATGTCATTTTCCCTGCAAAGGAAAATGTTTGATTTTAGCAATTTAAAGCTGTTCTGAGACTCAGAGGTCTCATGTAGTTCATTCATTAAAGCGACACCTCTGATAGAAGCAAGAGAGCTACCCCGTATGAGTAAGCACTTGATATGGTGAGAAGCAAGAAGTCTCTTTTAACAGAAAGAGACTTCCAACAGAACCAGACTGAGGAAGGTGCGCCCATCTGCTGTGCCTGGTTGGGGTTTAAGGGGAAAGAGATGAGAGGAGAAAAAGCAGAGCACAGAGAGACCACAGACCGGGACAAAACGCACACTGCGTGAGATAGTACATGAAAGAAAATCACATGTAATGTCAGGATAAAATGACATTTTTGAAAGGGTTTTAAGGTCATTTTCATTCTCTGGGTAAAAGAATAATGTTTTTTGTTTTCATAGAAGGTGGTTTGTGTTATGTGCAAAGTCCCAGCAAACATGATGGAAATGGCATCATTCTGTCCTGGATAAAAATTAGTTGGGAGTAATGGAAAACTTAAACTGTTGATGGACAGATGTCGACATTGTTTTCATACGTAATCGATGTTCCATCAGAACAAAGTATAAATATCAAAGAGTTTATTACAATGAAGTTTGTGTCATAAATACTTTTAAGCCATTTATGGTTATATATGTAGATTTTGTTATTTGTTCTGTATTGAGCTCTACAGTGAGTGCAACAATCATCATAATACAGGTCTGTAGATGACGCCATCAACATGGCCCTTCACTTCATCCTGCAGCATCTGGACTCCCCAGGAACCTACGCCAGGATCCTGTTTGTGGACTTCAGCTCTGCCTTCAACACCATCCTTCCAGACCATCTCCAAGGCAAGCTTTCCCAGATGAATGTGCCTGATCCCATCTGCCGGTGGATCACTGACTTCCTGACGGACAGGAAGCGGCACGTGAGGCTGGGAAAGAATGTCTCGGACTCCCGGACCATCAGCACCGGCTCCCCTCAGGGCTGTGTTCTTTCTCCTCTGCTCTTCTCCCTGTACACCAACTGCTGCACCTCCACCCACCAGTCTGTCAAGCTAATCAAGTTTGCAGATGACACCACTGTTATTGGACTCATCTCGGACGGGGATGAGTCTGCCTACAGGAGGGAGGTTGAACGTCTGGTGTCTTGGTGCAGCCACAACAACCTGGTGCTGAATGCCCAGAAGACAGTGGAGATTATTGTGGACTTCAGGAAGCACACAGCCCCACTCCCCCCCATCATCCTGTCTGACACCCCCATCACCTCTGTGGACTCATTCCGCTTCCTGGGTACCACCATCACCCAGGACCTGAAGTGGGAGCCCACCATCACCTCCGTCACTAAGAAAGCCCAGCAGAGGATGTACTTCCTGAGGCAGCTGAAGAAATTCAACCTGCCAACACGGACGATGATGCAATTCTACACTGCAATCATCGAGTCCATCCTCACCTCCTCCATCACCGCGTGGTACGCTGGAGCCACTATCAGGGACAAACAGAGACTTCAGCGTGTTGTGCGCTCTGCTGAGAAGGTGATTGGCTGCAGACTCCCATCTCTGCAGGACCTGTACACCTCCAGGACACTGGGGCGTGCAGCTCGGATCTCAGCTGACCCTTCTCACCCTGGACACAGTCTGTTTGTCCTGCTCCCCTCAGGCAGGAGGCTCCGGTCCATTCGCACCAGAACCTCTCGCCATAAGAACAGTTTCTTCCCCTCTGCTGTTGGACACATGAACAATAACCGTATGACTGTTCCCACCACTAACACATGACCCTACGCTGTGTTCACTGCATCATTCCATGTTTGGCACTGATCACCACCTGCACTCATGTATATATCTATCTACTTAGCACTTTTAATTCTTATTCTTATTTTTATTTTCATGTCTATTTAAGCGTAATTTATGATAGTATGTTTGCACTGAAGCACCGCAGCAATTTCCTAATGTTGTAAACCTGCTCAACATTTGGAAATAAAACCCTTTCTGATTCTGATCCCTTTGATGTGAGCCTAATTTTGTGTAAGTAGCTCTGACGGATGAGAAATGTGCCCCACAGTAGTGGGTCTGGGGTTTGAGTTTTACCTGGGGTACAATTTACCGTTTTAATTATAATTTTAATATCCTTACTTTCCTCTTGAATTTGTTGCAATCAATAGATGGAAAATATGAATTCTTGAATACTAACTTTCTTCTTGAAAGGGTGATATTCAAGAAATATGATTAAGATCGGTGTACTTTCATCTTGATGTTGGCACATCTTTCATTTTGGAAATGTTTAGCCATGATTTGATGTCACGCAAAGATGACCAACAATTATTTAACTGTGAAATGTTTGTTGCAACTTGCTGGGTGTTCTTTGGAGGTCAAACACGGAATACAGTGGCTTGCAAAAGTATTCGCCCCCCTTGAACTTTTCCACATTTTGTCACATTACAGCCACAAACATGGATCAGTTTTATTGGAATTCCACGTGAAAGACCAACACAAAGTGGTGTACACGTGAGAAGTGGAACGGAAATCATACATGATACTAAACATTTTTCACAAATAAATAACTGCAAAGTGCTGTGTGCTTAATTATTCAGCCCCCTGAGTCAATACTTTGTAGAACCACCTTTTGCTGCAATTACAGCTGCCAGTCTTTTAGGGTCTGTCTCTACCAGCTTTGCACATCTACAGACTGCAATTCTTGCCCATTCTTCTTTGCAAAGCAGCTCCAGCTCAGTCAGATTAGATGGACAGCTTTTGTGAACAGCAGTTTTCAGATCTTGCCACAGATTCTCGATTGGATTTAGATCTGGACTTTGACTGGGCCATTCTAACACATGGATATGTTTTGTTTTAAACCCTTCCATTGTTGCCCTGGCTTTATGTTTAGGGTCTTTGTCCTGCTGGAAGGTGAACCTCCGCCCCAGTCTCAAGTCTTTTGCAGACTCCAAGAGGTTTTCTTCCAAGATTGCCCTGTATTTGGCTCCATCCATCTTCCCATCAACTCTGACCAGCTTCCCTGTCCCTGCTGAAGAGAAGCACCCCCAGAGCATGATGCTGGCACCACCATATTTGACAGTGGGGATGGTGTGTTCAGAGTGATGTGCAGTGTTAGTTTTCGGCCACACATAGCGTTTTGCATTTTGGCCAAAAAGTTCCATTTTGATTCCCCCACCTGAGCTGTAGATCTCTGCAGCTCGTCCAGAGTCACCATGGGCCTCTTGGCTGCGTTTCTGATCAGCGCTCTCCTTGTTCGGCCTGTGAGTTTAGGTGGACGGCCTTGTCTTGGTAGGTTTACAGTTGTGCCATACTCCTTCCATTTCTGAATGATCGCTTGAACAGTGCTCCGTGCGATGTTCAAGGCTTGGGAAATCTTTTTGTAGCCTAAGCCTGCTTTACATTTCTCAATAACTTTATCCCTGACCTGTCTGGTGTGTTCTTTGGACTTCACAGTGTTGTTGCTCCCAATATTCTCTTAGACAACCTCTGAGGCTGTCACAGAGCAGCCTTATTTGTACTGACATTAGATTACACACAGGTGCACTCTATTTAGTCATTAGCACTCATCAGGCAATGTCTATGGGCAACTGACTGCACTCAGACCAAAGGGGAATAGTTACGCACACCCCACTTTTCAGTTATTTATTTGTAAAAAATGTTTGGAATCATGTATGATTTTCACTTCTCATGTGTACACCACTTTGTGTTGGTCTTTGTGGAATTCCAATAAAATTGATTCATGTTTGTGGCTGTAATGTGACAAAATGTGGGAAAGTTCAAAGGGGGCGAATACTTTTGCAAGCCACTCTACATGGTTACTGGTGGGAAGGGACAAATTCCAATCCAAACTGAGATTGTTCTTTAAACTCTAACCAACACTAACATATTTATTGCTTAAACATAATGAATGAGTGAAAGCAAAAGAAAAAATCAAGTTGAAATCCAAAAATCTGTGAATGGCAAAGGGGAAATAAAAGGAAAAGTCAAAAGGAAAGGACGGTCTTCTGACTGATAAACTTGTGACAGCAGAGACCTGCTACAAAGTTAGAGCTGAAATTAGAGTTCAGCAGGTACACCCATTGATCAGTTTTTCAAAAGATAGTCTCACCATTCCTTGAAGAGTCCTTGGACCTCTATGCAAAGCTCGTCCGAGGTGCTAAAGTTATTTAAGAGCATCTGAAGACTTTGTGATTTTATCTTCCTCCCTAAACTGAGCTGCTGTGCTGCCAGTGGACGTGCCCATGTTTGTCAGATGTCAGAGTGAAAAAGCCTGACTTATTAAGTTGATAACCACTTTTTGTGACCGCTTAGCCTGAATGTCAGTGTTAGGTTAAGTCAAGCCAGATAAGGAAATTAGGTGTGCTGGATGTGCTGAGCTTGCTTCATAATACAGAGCTTTGGTGCCTTGACAGATCCGGGGTGGCATTATGTGACAGTCTGAAATGAGAAAACCTTGTTATTTTTCTGCTTCTTTTTGACAAAGCCAGGCATACTAAAACGAATAAGCTTGGTTTTCTGTTTATTTATTCGTTTTACTCATATCATTTGGTGGTTTATCAAAGTAGGTCAGAAGGGATGCAGTCTGATCAAATCTGTAGTTGCTGAATCACAGACTTTCTGTTTGTGCATAGCTGTGTTACAAGAAAAAGAGAAGATTCGCAAGCTTTTATCTCCCATCTGGCATTTTACATCTGTGCAATTAAAGCAAATGGAGGAGAAAGAGTGATATTAATATTAATATCGTTGAGATGGAACCCCGAAATCAAGCGCCAACAAAACACTTTTCTCAGAGGAAACTAAATTTCCTCAGAATGGGCTCGGAAATGCTCAAAGGACGACAAGTTATTATATTTAGTGAAAATATAATAACCTCCTTCAACTGCTGCGCCAAGTCATTCTGGCAGTAGATAGTGCCTGCAAAGTTTAGTCAATATTTACTTTAGCATCATCAGCCAATATGTTATCACCTTCTACTTTCCCTGTCTGAAAAGATGAGGAGCAAATAATGTGAGCCTGTCCTCAGTAGGTAACCTGATTGCATTCTGCTGAGCTTCTGTTTCTCTGCATGACTGCCGTGCTCAGAATTCACAGCAAATCTGGAGGAGTCAGACCTCTATCCCAAAGGTCACCAGGCACAGGATCCCTCCTCTTCTTCTTGACAGGGACTGACATGTGAGTTCCCCCCTTGTGCTGCTCTCTTGTCTACGCTGCTGGCATGCTCATCATCCTCCCCTGTTTGCATTCTTTTCCTGTTTTTCCAGAGTAGTCATGCACGGCTGCCTACACTGCTGATTATCAACAAACTTCTGTAAAACGAAATGTTTAATAGGAAGGCATTGAATCACTAGAGCACTGATTTGCTTTGGTTTGTCTCTGCAAACAGTAAATACGGACAGTTTTGTCACTGAAGCATATGATGCTCCAAACAAAGGATGAAATAAGCATGTTTGAAGCTTCCAACACGCATCATGATACACAGATTAAGATGATATGATTTTAAAAATGCTCAAACTTATTTGTACATTGATTGTGTTCAGCGCTGCAAAAACTATATTTATTTATGACATGCTCTAATTCATGTGGGTGTGTTAGCGCAGCCAACAAAGAGAAGTTTTGAACAACAAAATTTGCATAGACTCCTTACTTATTATGCACTGATGAAAGAAACATGAAAACAAGTCAGCCATGCTGACTGCCTTAGGAGCCAAACAAATGTATAAGTTTGGGCTGTAGGTGGGGGTTGGGCTTGAGGCACACAGATAAAATTTCAATGAAGCTGATTTGCCTCTCTGTGTGTCCTCACTATCAAGCTGCTGCAGAAAAAATGTAGCTTTGGATAAACCCAAACCAGCTCCTCTCCACAGTTGGCTCTGCTCCTTTATGCCTGGCTAAGCATCATTCCTGAGGTGTTAAAAATTCTTGTTTTGTCAGAGCTGTTTGCATCTCGCAGATATGCAGAAAGTGTCTTTTGGCATTTAAGTATTTATGTCAAAAAGTAAAATGGGCGTCATTCTCCTCATCACATTTTGTGTGACAAAACATGCAGAGGTATATGTTTCCTTGACCTAACAAAGTAGTTTCTGATGCCTAAACTTAACCTCCAAAATGATTAAACCAGTGAAAGCAAAGCAAAACGATCCAAGGCTTCCTGGCTGACTAACTTGTGACCACCTCCAAATTTGAGTTTGTCATTCTTGCAGAGAAGACTCCTATCTCTAGGCGTCCAATATTCCTGCAGCCAGTACGTCAAGACACTAATGTCCAGGGACAGCTCGTGCGTAACTGTGAGATGCCAGCAGCATCTCAAATAGGATTTAATGCCCCGAGATCAGAACATGTTGTCACGGTCATTCCCCAACTCAAATAAGTGTATTGCCTTAGAGACCTGTGGAGATGAAGAAATGCAGTATTTCAGTTTAGAGTAATTAAACAGTTTATGTAACAGAATTTTTTTTTTTGCATTTTTTTAAAATATTTTAATCTCTCAAGATTTCAAGACTATGGTTTCTGTTGAAATACTGAGCTCTAATATACGACCTAAAAGCAATTGTTGTCAAGTAGAGCTACCACTGATCACCATGGGCTTTGTATTGAGCTACTGCCACTTAAGTGAACTCCTTAAGATGCAAGCTTTCCCAAAGATGATATCAATGAAAGAGACAGACAGCAGCTAAATTAAAAAGTTAGCTAACAAGCTCAGGACATCATCAAGAAGGGTCTTGTTTCAAAAGTTTCAAGATTTTGATGAAGCAGTCACCTGTGACAAACATAAATCTACAGTACATTGCAATGGAAACAGCTTATTTATATAAGAAAACCTTTGATGCCTGCCACATTTTTTAGCCATCTGTGGCCCCCATTGGTTTACAGATGAGAGCCTTCAATGCATTTTGATACTGGGTCATTAGTCCAAGCTGTGTCCAAGCTAGTGCCATTCTGTTTATATCTGCCAGCTTTTTCCTCGTTCGGCCTCTTTTCCTTTTACCCTTTGAGTTTCAGATGGGGGTTTGCTTTGCTGTATGTAGGGCCCAGTTGTAATTTGGTCCCACACCTTTTCACAGTTTCTCTCTGTTTTCACATGAGGAGTTCACCACACATCAAGTGCTGTTCCTAACCAGCTAAAGTGGAGGAGGCTTGTAAAGCCCTCCAATGCAGAGTCTGCACCAATAAACGGTTACTAGCCACACAATGAACGTACAGCACCTGTTTTCTAAAACACAGAAAAACAACTTCGCTCTGCTTATTTCAGGTCTGTCTTAGTTATGACCAATAAAGGAAAGAGTGGGAACATTTTTGATTGAAATTCAAACAGAATAGGTGGGTTTTTTTTTTAAATATATTAATTCCTTTTCACAGCAAGTTTCCCACTGCAGCAAGGACACCCAAGCTTTCTAAACGACTGTTAACAGCTCAAGCATGAGTCAGAGTTGCACAACTCACCCGGTGAGAAAGCGAAAGGGTTGGATTGGAATTGGGCCTCAGCTCTGGAGTATGACAAAACACATAAATCCTGTCCTGTCTGACAACTTTGTTTTGAAGCTTACTTTCGGTATATACAATAGATGGCTAGAAGTAATGTCCAGTAAAATAATAAAGTTTGGTTTCAAAATGTGCCCCTTGTACAATAAATGATTCTCCTCATGGGTAACAAGGGCAATAAAATGACTGGGTTCTCTTTACAAGCTGCTGTTTTTGTTATCAATTATATCAGGTCAGTAGATTTATATTATTTTGCTGAGTCAGATCAAAATATTTAGTGTGTTTGGCTTAGCTTTATTAATTTTATTTCATCAGTGTACCCTTAATGCTCAGTTGACCAGAAATTAAAAGAAAAACTATCTGAATCTGCATAAGTACTCAAATATGTTCCAGTGATGTTATTCTGAAACACTAGTGTATGCACAAGTTTAAAAAAAAAATTATTTGGTGCATCGCAGCCCCCTAAAGATGTTTTAGTAGGAACCAGAAGAAGACAAAAATTGCACTTCTGAGGCAGGAAAAACCCTGATCTTGTGACCCTTTGGTTTACACTCCCAGGCTTGTTGTTACTCATGTAACTGTAGCAATTGTCACGGCCTTGGGGATCGGCGAGACGCTGATCGGCCTTTTTCTTTCTTTGCTCTCTCTTGCGCTCTCTCTCTCTCCTCCTCTCTGTTGCCGGGGCGGAACTCATTGTTGGTTCACGCCCTCGGCCCACAGGAAAAGAACACACCTGATGCCCATCAAGGTGAACGGCATTTAAGCCAGGAGGTGACTGCTGGTCTTCGCTGGATCGTTGTCTAGCATGCGTCAGTGAGAGTCAAGCTACAGCTCAAGATAAGTCAAGTGTCTTTTGTGAATATCATGTGAATCTGTGTGTCAAGTGTGAAGAAAGGAAATGCAGTCGTGTATGTGGAGAGTTGGAGAGCGAGTGATTCCCCCCTTGGATTTGCCCCGTCCCTCACATTGTTGTATATAGCACTGCCCGGCACTCTCTGTATATACACCTGGTGAACTCTGTAAATAAATCCTTGTGTTCAGCTGATTCAGGAGTCCGTGTTTGAGTCCCCTGCATTGAACCTTAACAGCAATAAAGTCTTAACATCTCAGTTACAGGGGATATTTTACTGAACAAATGGTACTTTTTTGATACCTTTTGGTATCAATGTTGTAAAAACGTGGATCTGTTAGCCTGATTAACAAATTTACCAGAAAAGGCTCATTTGCTCCCTTTCAGTAAGATACAGGTGGAGGAGGAGAGTGTATTTCAGTAACAACTATGGCTGGAAATCTCATTAAGTCATGCACTGCTCTGAAAATTCTACACTAAAGAATTTCTTCAAACCATAATCATAATCATCCAATTGCCAGTGGAAAAAAGAAAAATAACTTCAGCATGCTAAGGATCTCGTCACAAAAATCAGATCAACATCAATTTTGTTTATGGAGAGCAGTGATTGGAGACTGCAGCACAAACACAGTTACTGTAAATTTGATCAGTGAAATTCCGATTCCGTTGCCTTTGAAATTATTGCTATGTAGACAGGAATGAGGTTTGCAGCAACCTGTAGTAAATTGCTGTCCTCAAAGCAACCTTGGTGTGTCAAGACAGTAATAAAACAGCAATAAGACAGTCAGTCTGTGATGAATTTGTGATTAAATATGATCAAGCTGGCCATTACATGCAATCTGTGACCGTGGCAAACATCATAAATCTCTTGCAGTGTGCATATACCGAAATTCAACTTAAGCAAAAGCTCATATCAACTTCTCACACTAGGAACCTGGTTAGAGTCATTGGTTTTTATTACTCATAGGAAATTCAGAAATCCCTCCAAAAATAATTACCAGTTGTTTAGGGACAGCAATTTAACTAATGAAACAATGAAAGTGGCCACTTTCATGAGTAAATCATATATGTTTTTACTATTTCTTTTCCATATGGGTCAATTCAGAGTCAATGCACACTTGTGCCTTATTCTCCTAAATAACAAACTGAACCAAACACATAACTTCTTTGGCAGATGTACTAAGGGATTGGTGCAGGTACTGACAATGGATAAAAAGACTTGGTGTAATGTTTGTCTCTTAATCAGTAGTCATGGTTTCGCTGACTACTGATTAAGGGTTTTTTTGTGTTGCTTTGAGTTTTGAATATTTAATAAATGAGAGCTTGTTTTTCCGTTGAGTTTGCAGTTTTGATTTTTATGTTTGATTGGTTGAGTTTTGGTTTCCTGCCTTGCAGTATTAGTTAACAGTAATTTCTGGCTCTCTTCCACAGTGCGTCTTTTATCCTGCCTTCCTAAACCAATCCCTGAGCCTGGTTCTGCTGCAGGTTTCTTCCTGTTAAAAGAGAGTTTTTACTCTGTGCTTGCTCACAGTGGGCTGTTTGATTGTTGGGGTTTAATCTCTATCATTGTAGGGTCTTTCCCTTATAACACAATGCTCCTTGAGGCGACTGCTGTTGTTATTTGTTGCAAAATAAATCAAATTGAATAGAATTGTGTTATCATTCTAGCAATGCTGCGCCTCCTTTGTATTGGATTATTTGAGTTTTCTGAGTAGCTGTTTAGACTGTCTTCCTGTTCTAGTATTTGTTTGGAATTCGTCATGTGTATTTAGCTTTCTACTTTGATGTTGCTATTTGTGTTTACTTCCCTCAGTGTTTCCATATCCGCTCATGTTTCTGCCTTGTTTTGTTGAAAGTTCTCATCTGAATTAGTTCAGTCGTGTTGAGAATTTGTTGACTTTGACCTTGGTGGAAAACTTGTTGAGGTCAAGGGAAGGCACGAAGGAGAATTAATAAGAAATCTCACAGCTCTCCCAAACAAATGTAATAGCCATATTTGCCATGTTAAAATTAAAATGTCCAGAAGATCAACTACAAAATCCACATCTTACTTCATCCCGTTGTATTCTATCATGTTCATTACATGGGTTGTAATTTTACACATAAAGTAACCTAAAGTATAAATGTCTCATATTTCCTGCAATGTAACTCCTTTCATCCTGATTAAAGATCTCTATTTTCCCTCCAACCATCACTCATCCCAGCTGACCCAGAGTGAAAATTAATTAATGATAATTCTCAAGGCTGGCAAAAGACATCACTGAAGCAGAACTGAAAAGCTTTAATATAATTTGATCAGTTACCACGATTCATAGTCTTGATTTAGAGAGCTTATATAAATCTTCATAGATTGAAAGCAAAAGCTTGATAAAAAGGAGATTTTGTCTCAGCACTGATGTTCAGAGTTCACCTGAGGGTTTACCAGCCTCCTGTTTAAAAGTGTATGAGCAGACTGTGGCATGAAATTGCAGGTCCACTTATTTAATTGGCCTTTACCTGATGTGCATTACTCTGCCAGTTTTGTTGATGTTTTCATGAATGGTAGGTCGATAATTCGTTGTTATGAATTAGGGGCTGGAATTTTCTCCTGCTAAAGGAGGTTATATATAAACCATCGAATCATCCTTCCTTAGCTCTTATTATGGCTGCCACACAGATAATTCTAGGTCACTTCCCTCATTTAGGAACCTTCCTAAGCAAATCTGACAGTTCACCAACAACCCATGTTTCTATGTCTCCTTATTTCAGTATTGGTTCATTTCATGTTGGTTTTAGTTTTGCAAATATCCTTGGCCAAGTTCCTCGCCAATGCATCTGAGCATAAATGTGTGTGAATATTAGATAGAAAGCACTTACATAGGAAAAGAATAGAAAAAAGTGAGTGTATGAATGAGTGAATGAGGCAAGTTGCATAAAAGCTCTTGGAATGCTCAATTAGAGAAAAGCAGACCAGTCCATTTATCAACTGTCTCGTTGTTTACTCAGCCGTTTTCCTAGTTTCTGCTTGGTACTGCTCTCTGCTTGTTGCTTCATCTCTACTGTAGTTTCTCAGTCTAGTTAGCCTTTGTTTGCTCCTCTGGCACCTCTTTTTATCCATTTTAATTACATTGTTTGTCATCCTGACTTTTCAACATCCTGCATTTATTACTCTCTCTATCAAAAGATGATTCAGATAGATAGATTCAGATTACAATTTGTTTTCTATCCTCTATTTCTTGCATCTTTCCTTAGATCTTCATTTGGGTTACTTGTAAAAAAAAAAAAAAAAGAAACTCAATGTTCTGCTACGTACTTGACCCGCTTGCTTAAAATCCAGTCTTGTCTTACAGGTTCGGTCATGCTAATCTTATAAAGGTTAATAGATTCTGAGTTTCCTGGCTGTAAGAGAGACTCAGATATCTAACATAAGCATGCTGTGAAGCTGAATGAAGATAAGCCTATAATCATTTCAAATGATCTGATTAAAGGTAGCTTAAAAGTTGAAGACGATATAAACCTCCTACCTGTGAACTCATTATAGTGAAACCAAATTTTGCATTTAGACAGACATGTAAAATTACCTTATTCTCATTACTGGTTTCAGTCCAATAATGCTGATGTATCTCTGGAAAGAAATCTGGGACCTCTTGAACCTCCTATTACATTTTCATTTTTCAGACAGTGCACGCTATTTCTGCAAAAAAACACACATCCTGCCAGCCTTGACGATAGCTTCTAATCTCGGTTTCTGACCCGAGAGGAACTGATGCCTCCTCGAATGAACAATGCTGTTCTCATCAACTGCAAAGAAAGAGAGAAGACTGAGTGACTGAATCATTTTCTTTTCATGAAATATCAAGCTATTATTCTCAAGTGTTTTTCAAAAGGTTATTTTAGAAAATTACCAACAATTTAGTGTGATATTAAAGTTATATCAAAAGTAGTTAATTATGCAATGTGCTGTTTATGTGCCTTCTTCATTTTAAACTGACACTTCCTTTTGAAATCCTCCACACAGGTACGTCTCAATCTCCTCCATCAGTATTGATCTTCACATCCTGAACAGAGTTGTAACTGAACTTAGTGAACTTAATGGCCTTATCGATTCTTTCAAATGAACAGGAGCGTGTGTGCTCTGTTGGATACTGTTTAAACAATCACCAATAACTCCAAGAACACCAGCAGCGATAAGACGTCAATCACAGATAACTCCTTCAGCAGCTTACATCATGAAACACTTTGATTACTTTATAGAGTCTGCAGTGAAAAAGAGGATGGCTGGCTCTCAGGCAATAGCAATACAGCATGTTGTTATATGCAGATATTTTATTTTAGGAAATTACTGCTTGCAGTATTATGCACTCTCTTTAATAACAACTTCCTAGTATCAGGTTGGACTCCTTTTGCCTTCTGTTCAAAATCTTTGTGCAGTAGAGTCGAGGTGCTGGAAACATTGCTCAGAGATTTTGGTCCATATTGATGTGATAGCATCACAGAGTTGCTGCAGAAGTATCAGCTGCACATCTGTTTGTTCCACAACCTCCCAAAGGTGCTCTGGTGGATAAAGATCTGGTGACTGTGGAGCCATTTCAGTACAATAATCTCACTGTTGTGTTCAAGGAACCTGCCTGAGATTATTTGAGTTTTGCGATATGGAATGTCATCCTTTATGAAGCAGCCACTACTAGATGGGTACACTGTGGTCATAGAGGGATGGACATGATCAGCAACAGTACTCAGGTAGGCTACCCAGTTTAAATGATCCTCCGTTTGTACTAAGGGGCTCAAAGTGTGGCAGGAAAATATCCACCACACCAGGACACAAGCACCTCTACCACCCTGAACTGATACAAGGTGAGATAGATCCATCTCATTATGTTTATGTCAAATTCTGACACTACCATCTAAATGTTGGAGCAGAAATAGAGACTCGTCATCTTCTCTTGTCTAACTCCGGTGAGTCTATGTGGATTGGAGTTTCGGTTTCCTGTCCTTAGCTGACAGAAATAGCATCATGTTCTCCAATTTTCAGCCTGTCAGAGATGCTCTTCTGTGTACCTTGGTTGCAATGAGTGGCTATTTGACTTACTGTTGCCATCACCTTGAAACACTCTGGCCATTCTCCTCTGACGTCTCACACCGATGACTCATTTTCTCCCAGAGAACTGCTGCTCACTGGATATTTTCTATTTTTCAGACCATCCTCTGTAAACCCTTAAGATGGTTGTGTGGGAAAATCTCAGAAGTTCCTCAGTTTCTGAAATACTCAGACCAGCCTGTCTTTTGGCAAGATAATTTTGAACACCTTTCTTTACATCTTCGATGCTCATTTTGAACTTCACCATGTCTACGTTCTTAAATGCATCTGGTTGCTGCTGTGTGATCAGCTAGTTAGATCATTTGTATTAATGGCAAGTTGCTGTACCTAATAAAGAGGCTGCAGATTCTAGCCAGACTTTGATGCTCGAACCTGAATAAAAATTCGGTCTACATAAAAGTAATTTACAACAGCAAATGTGTTTTTAAGGGAGGATAATTGCAAGTGGATTATGTTTTCTATTAATGTGACAAGGAAATTTGGCAAGTGGAAAATGGGCTGATAATGGTGAATTAGAAAGCTGTTTACTGACATTTTTATTTTCGTTCCAAAATAATTTCCTACCAGACTACAGCATCATTAATTCTGTTGTGGTCGGATTGTTTTACAGAGAAAAAAAAGCTATTTTTGCTTGGAGACATGTTTTGTTTGTTAACATCTAAATTAAAAAAATGATTTGGACAGAGTGCTTTACATTTATAGAACGGAGTCAAAAGTATGAACAAAAGTTGAAAGCGCATCGAGTGGGCAGTGAGACTGGAAAAGTAAAAGTACATTACATTATATCACATCTAACCTTAACCAAACAGCTGTTGCCTAAACCCAAACACATATGTGTGAGAGTTTATGGGCTTTGCGTACACACCATCGGCCGTAAAACTCTCCTGACAACTCCAGTCCAATTTATGATGTATTCAGAAACTTTGTCTGTAAGCCTCATCCAGACAAAAAGTGTTCCTAGCCACAGTCTAATTGGCAAGACAATTTAGAACCATGTGGGCAGTTACGGACTGTTACTTCAGTTGCTACACAATTAGGAAACCACAAGGGATATGGATGACTATATAATTTTTGCTACATAAAAAGTGAATTGCATCTTTGTGAGGCCTTAGCAACCCATCACTGGTGTCTTCAGCACAGAATGACGGAAACACAGAATGACGGAAACACTGAAGGACGTTCCCCATTAGATGTACCCATTGAGGAATTCTGGTAATGTCGGTGACACAAAACATGAACTCACGATTTGTACGGTGGCTTCTTTGTAAATTAAAAGTCACATCCAGTGAGAGCATGGCAGGACAGTCAGTGAGATCACCCTCACAATGAAAAAAAGTTCCCAGTATTAATATCTTTCTTATTATTTCTTGTTGTCACTCCTCCATCAAGCAAAGGCACCTATCACACCTAAGACTTGGGGAAAGCTCAACAGAGACACACCATTAACACTCACATCTACACCAAATACCAATTTAGAATCCCTCATGCCTAGACTTTGGGCTACCACTCGATATTTATGTTTCATGTAGGATAAATTGTTTGTCTGGTGATTCTCAGACTTCACTTGTAGCCTCATGGTTCACTCAATATACCATTCTGTCCACTGGACTTTAAAATCGATCACCAAAAATAAGATTGTGTGTTCCTGGTAAAATAACAACAGCATACTAAATTTGCTTTGACTGAGCAAGATAAAGACCACCTCTTCAAATCTGAATGCAGCAGAGTTCATTTCAAAATGTCAGCCATCTGACACAGTATGGAGTTACTGGTCTGACACAGCAATAGAGTAAAATATGGATGTGCTCTCTGTGCAGTGTCACTGTTATGGATGCACCCCAGGGTTTAGACTAATCTGGAAAGGTCACTGTCCTCCCTTTGCTGAATTCTACAGACATACTTGTGCTTCCACACTGGACCGTGGCTGAAGACGACACTGATTTTGGATCAAAGTGGCTCGTGTAAGTCAAACTTTAGAAAGTACTCTTAAATGTCTCTATAGAAATATAAAGAGAGCATTCATCAACTTGGAAAACATTAAAACATGAGTTTATTGAAAATGGCAAAACAAATAGAAATGTTCTGAGGACATTCTCACAGTCTTAGAATCAGTGATACCAACTGTCCCCGCGAGAAGTGACTTCAACAAGGAAATGTCTGTCCTGTTTAGTTCACAATGCCATCAAAGACATATAGTTGCACTTTTCTAACTGTGAATACATTTCCCAAGAACCCAATGCTCATGTATGGTTGTAATTATGTGTATCTCATGATATTAATTAGGTTGTTTTTGCTGTTTGTTGTGTGGTTTGTAAATTACAGTTCCATTAAAGCCAAAAAACATGCTGTAGTACATAGCGTCCTGTTGTTCTGTGTGTTTTCAGCTCATAGTGCACACTGCCACGGTTTGTTAGCTTTGCCATTTCAAACACAGGTGCACAGGTCTACTGATTGCATCACTCTCACTGATGAACACAGTGTTAAATTAGAATTAGACCTGTTTATTTAAAGGGAAGAAATCCAGACATGAGAGATTTTGATTGACTCCCATGTCTTCCTCCTAAGTAGACCTTTAACCTGCAGTTTATGAATTCATCCACTGCATACAGGTGCATTTTTATGTATAACAGAACTGGTGTCAAAAGGTGCAAAGATTAATCCTTTTTTCCATTTGACATTAAGTTTCATGTTTAATACTATATGTGTGCAGTTTCCTGCATTTCTCGGTAGCTTTAGGTTCGGGCGATTGCGTGTGCGGGCATTGCAAGGTTATCGGGTGAGCTGTGATGTGATGAAATGTCCTATTTTGGGAGCTTTGATGCAACAAGCCCCATGAAACCCTGCTGTGCCAAGTGTCCACACTGTTTTCTCTGAGTGCTGTTGATCAGTCGGGAGGGTCGATATGTTCCTGTCTCTGGGGAGGGAGGGGGTTATATACTGATGACTTCAGTGAGGAGACTGAGGAGTCATCTTTGTTGACAGCGAGACGAAGAAACTGCATGCCTTTCTTTGAACTCTTACTAACAGTCATTAATTTACTCTGAAAAAAGAGATGAAAAGCAGTGCGGTTCTTTCTTCTGCTTTAAATAAGCCTGAATTTTTCTGAAATCTTTTTTAAGGCATAAACAATTTTAATAAGGAACTTCCAGACATATCAATTCACAGTATTATATTACGGTATACAATTTTTAATACATAATATGAACTACTCCAATTAGCAAGACTGCAATGTTTTAGTAACCAACTCCAACAATATGTGATTCTGGACACTGACACATAGCATTTCTAATATTTTAGCTTTGCACCTTAGCATATCCAAATTACTAGAATGAATAAGAGCTTGAGAGGTTGAACAGGAAGCGCTGAATCTGTCAGGCCAAAAGTACATGACCATAAAAAAGGATCATTCAGGACTTTTATTTGATGGGAATTATATTAAATGCTACATTGTATTTTGACTGGGAATCTTTAAAGAGAAGCTAACATGGGGAAAAGGATGTTTTGCTGTTGCTCACATGGTTTTTCAGAGCTATTGTGACATCTTATAGTTACAATAAGCTTAGAAGTAATGAGTTCATGGACTAATTTTTCAGCAAGTTCCTAATTTTGACAATAATGAACATGTGCAAGATGGACAATTTCTTTGCCATAATGGCAAAAAGAAACCTTTCTTCTAGTAAAGAAAGAAAATTCTCCTACCTTGTAATTTTTGAATTTAAGGTAAAAATGTTGCATAAAAACTCCCCCCAGCTCGTAGATTGAGCAAGCTGTGTGATAATAAAAGTAGCACAGCCTTTTAGCAGCACGAATTTTCCATGTGCATTTGGCCACAGTGTGATAACCCACTCTTTTTGACAAACTGCCTTACTCATTCATTAAAAAGCATATTGGTTTTTATTCTTTGCTTTCAAACCAAAACTCAGAGACTTGGTCTTCATTATTCTAACGTCATAATGTGTTTGTGTGAGTGCTAAGTGGAGGGCTTCCTGACTGTAAGACCCACATTAAGTACTGAATGTTGTGTGGATAATTAATCAGAAAAAGGGGCTAAATTCAGCACATTTACTGTTTCCGTCACCTGTTAGTGACGGCAAAAGCTTTTATACACTTTGAGTGCTACTTGCCCTTGAGGTCCTAAGTCACATGAGTGTTGGTTACATATTTATGAATTAAGTGATAGTGCCTTTATAGTGCAAATTAACTTATGAGTGTAGTCTGCTTTAAATTGTAAATGAGAGTTTGTTTTCATGCATAGTGTGGCTTGTTATATCTTGACCTCGGAAATGGTTCCAGAAATCGTTAAACAGTCACTTTCCAGGCCTTTCAGCAGAACCTCAGACTCCATTAGCAAACAGAGCTGCTCTTTTACAGCAAGCGCACTGAAGTTCAGTACTTTTATGACATTATGACAACTTTGATGTACTCGTTAGATGATGTTAATTGAGAGAAAACACCAACAGCTCCATAAAAGATGGTAAGTGAGCCACCATTTGTGGGTATTTCTGCCCTCTGTCATAGTTCGGGATCATTCGACCCAGCATTTTGAGTTTGTGAAGTTTTTCTCATTTCTTTGTAAAGGGTTAGTTTTGTCATGTAGTTTAGTCCTTGGTTTTCATGTCAAGTTAATATTACTCCCAGCCCTTGTTTTGTTATCCCTGTGTCATCCCCGTTTTCTGCCCGAGTCTATCGTGTCTCCTGTGTCGCGTCGTTGTTGTGTTGTGCTTTCACGTGTGCTGTCTCATGTTCCCTCGCTCCCTCGAAACAAACATGATTGTGATGTATATTTACAATATTTCAGACTTTCTACCCTTGTGTTCATCACATGAAGTAAGATATTTGACGCCTTTTTCTATTAAAATTTTGATGTTTATTGGTTGTATCCCATATCCCACATCGATCAACAATACAGGAATGCTCAACTTCTGAAAAGTATGTGCTTTCATACACTCAGTATTTGGAGTTGGTTAGTGCAGTTCTGTCGTTCTACATTTTCGTCCAGACTCTGGGACCTTGACTCCTAAATGAAAAGCAAAAAAAGCTGGAAAAAGAGGACTTTTTCCAGCTGAGCACGTTTCAGTTCTTCTGGTGTCTGTGGTTGACGACTGCCTTTATAATAAGACTGCAACAGTTATCTTTAGGGCATCTGTGCACGCTGACACTGACACTGGCCTCCACTCTTTGTGAAGCTCTTTCAGGTTTTTCAACTTTTCTTGACAATCCTCACATACCCATTGCATATGCATCTTTTCCTGCTACTTTAAGCTGTGTTTGATGAAATAAACAGCTGAAAACACTTTGTCTTAGCTTGTGATTTCTTCATAATGGGAAATAAAGGGTCTCAGCTTGCAATGAATTTCAAAACTTTTCTTTCTTCTTTTCTTTTCTCCACACTACGGGTTGACTGCAGGCAAGCAATATTGTTAATGACACATTTGGCATAAGGTTTTGATTTCACATTACTTTTAAGCTTCCTGCGCAAGCTGTCAGGTGTGTGTATAACTTTGACATGCCCTTTTCTTTCTGTGATCGTGGCTCAAGAGTTGGGCGTTCGTCTTGTAATCGGAAGGTTGCCGGTTCGAGCCCCGGCTCCGACAGTCTCGGTCGTTGTGTCCTTGGGCAAGACACTTCACCCATTGCCTGCCGGTGGTGGTCAGAGGGCCCGGTGGTGCCAGTGTCCGGCAGCCTCACCTCTGTCAGTGCGCCCCAGGGCGGCTGTGGCTACAATGTAGCTTGCAATCACGTGTGTGTGAATGGGTGGATGAATGTGTATAGTGTAAAGCTCTTTGGGGTCCTTAGGACCAAGTAAAGCGCTATACAAATACAGACCATTTACCATTTTCACCCCAAGTGCAATTTGCATGGGCCTGTCGACACAGCTTCCATTTAATGTTTCTGGCCAATTCAGTTATTCATTTGCTGAATGAATAGGAGCAAACTGGCAAATACTAAAGAAAAACGGGCAGATATTGAATAAATGCCCTTGCACCAAAAACACTGGCTCCTTTAGAATTTGTGTTTTGTAAAAGCCGGTGAAGAAACCAGAGAGTCATGAAATCAAGGACAAAAAAAAGTAAAGGCAAAAATATTCCTAAATTATAAAATTATTATTTAAATAAATTGTGAGTGGACAGTGTGCGTCAACACTGCTTTAGCGGCGAGTCACTCATTCGTGAAGATGTCCACTCACATATTTGCATTGCAACTCACCATTTCAGAGATTCAATACCACATTAGCACTCTGTGCCTGCTCTCTCTCTGTGCTCTGTTCTAAGGTTCTTTCATTCGTTAGTTCATCTGAATCTAAAACAACAAAAAAAGGAAGAAATCACTGAAGATATTAAAGCCCTACAAACATTGTGATGTTCAGTGACTTGAATGAATTCTTTTAATATCCATTCATGACTTTGTTTGTCTTAAGGAAGGAACAACAATAGAAAGCTTAGCTAACATATGCTGTCTACTCAGTGTTTTACTTTTCAGCAGGAGAAACCGTTTACAAGAGATTTTGTTCACTGTCCTCTTATCATTTGGAAAATTATATAAAATTGTAACACATGACATTCAGCACCAAGTGGAACTAACTCTAAACTAGGCCTGCACAATTATAACTAGAATGATTATCACAATTATTTCAATCAGCACTGAGATCACAATTACTAGTCATGATTATCCACTTACAATTTTTGTACATTATTTTTAAACCTGGCCTAAGTGCATCTCTTAGAAGCAAAATATTAAGGCTTTCACGCCATTCATTGCACTTGATGATGTGAAGCTCGAAGCAAATAATTCAAATTCTCTCCCCTGTGACCTTCGTGCTTGCTGTCTGGCCAAATGAGCTCAGGACAAGGCACAGAATATATTTAAAGGTCCTTTATTCTGCACAAACTGAGTTTTAAAAGCTATTAAAGGCTTATGGTGGAACTATTTCTCTAGTTGATTACATCAACAACAATAATGGCTTGTCTTCTTGTAGTGCAGGGGTGAGGAACTCCAGGCCTCACGGGCCGGTGTCCTGCAGGTGTTAGATATCACCCTGGGTCACCACACCCGATCAGCTGTGTTGGATCAAGGACACATATAAAACCTCCAGGACACCGGCCCTCGAGGTCTTCATTTCAATAAGTTGATCATTTTCCTAAGTCTTTTTCTCTCACTGTGTTTACAGGATGCAGAACTTTGGCAAAATGGAATGGTGATTTCAATGTGTCTTTATAAGCTGGATGGAAACACACACAGCCCTGCAACACTTGCACTGGACAGACTCGTCACCTTTTCCTGTGCCAGATATATTTCAGTTTTTCTGCACATTTGCCTTTTAAAAGACTGTTTCCAGGAAATGTCAAGCAGCTGTGTTTGGCACATGCATCCATGTCTTCAGGCAATGATTTAGGAAGCACTTGTTTTTTGTTTTACATTTTGTTGGCAGAGCGCACATTTTCAGTTTTACTCCATGGTGTTCATTTAATTGTTGGAAGCCTGGCATGATCCTGGGTCTTTGACCCAGCTTTTTTGAGTCTGACATTTTAGTTGTTGTTATTATTGTATGTTTTCTGCAGCTTGTTGATCATTCCTATCATTGTAATTTTTAGATCTTGCTGTATTTTCTGTGATCCTCGGGTTTTCTTAGTTTTAGTTACGCCTCCTTTTGTAATCCATGATTGCAGTTATTAGTTTTAGTTTATTCTCTAAACTTCAGCTGACCTACCTTCCCTCTATTCCCCGTGTCTAGTTAAGTCTCCTCCATAGTTTTGCTGCTCTTGTCTTGTTTTGCCTGATTAGTTTCAGCCGTCTTTCCTGGTGTTTTACATTTCCCTACATTTTCCATGTCCTCACCTCCTGGAGTAAGTCAGGAATCTCACCTGCCTGCCCTCCCACCATATCTCTGCTCTAGAAGAAGAAAGAAAATGTTGGACATCCTGTTCCAATCATTTCATTTCTCATTCACTCACCTGGTGAACCACCCCTCCATCTATACCGCTGCTTTGCCTGCACACATAAAGCAAACCGCCATCTCTCACTAGTGCGATCATACACTCCTTCTACCTGAGCTCCATGAACAGCACCTCCCTCTCTTGCAGTGGCTCCTGTTCTTTCTCTCAGCTGCACCTTCACCTTAGTAATCCCTCTGTTCAATAAAGTGTCATCCAAAACTGAAAAGCCACATGAGTCTACTTTTGTGGTCCAGCCTTTGCGCATCAGTGACTTGGCCTTGACAAATCTGTCCTGGGGTCAGGTGCTTGAGTTAACTCAATTGGCTTGTTTTGATGTTGAGGACTGAGCCTACCGAGTCCCTCCTGGACGATGAAGCTCTTTCACGATGTCTAAAGACCTTTGCTCTAAGCTCTGTCCATAGCAGACAAGCAGATCATGAATCCACGTGTCAGTTTCCTGCTCCCTTCATCCCTCACTTGTGAACAAGACCCAGAGACATTCAAACTCCACCATTTGGGGCAGCAACTCATTCCTTACCCACAATGTGCACTTTTCCAGATGCCATTAAAACACACTGGGTTAATTCTCCTGCTACTGAGCTGAAGTTGGTCCATGGATTCTTCAGGGTGGCTGCCTGCTGCTCCTAATACTTAAAGGGTTAAATGAATTTCCCTATGACAGCAATAATGTACATCTAATGATAAATATTTCCTGGTTTACTATAAATGGCTGTCTGAGCCATGTTTATGAGGATTGTTTTCACTTGACACATTATGGGCATTTTGATTGTCAAATCGCATTAACCACTTATCTAAATGTATCATGTAATGCGATTTGACAGAACACACTAATTAATGTGTGCATTTTTGTCCGATGGGTGAAGAGAGTAAATTATTTTTGATGGTGTTCGTGAGAAAATAACAGGATAAGCAGCCTGAACTGTTTACAATTCCAATTCCTAATGCACCCGGCACATTGTTGATAAAATTGCACTCTAGGATAATTTAATGAATTGAAGTAAACTGAAATTTCCCGAAAAAGCTGAGCTGAAATCAATAAAAATGACTTGCGATAAGTGTGAGTGAACCAGGAATACAATGCAAAACAAGATATGTGTTTTACTTCAGGATATCATTGTCGCGGGATTTATACAAGTGCTTAACCCCTGTGAACTGAAGATCGTGTATTTTTCCTTTAGTTTAACACTTCGATATCTACTAGTTTTCTTCTGCTGGATGCGTGGTTTATACCCAGTTTAATAAAAGAGAACTCGAAAGAATTTAATAGTTAAAACTGTGCTGTTTTGCAGCTCCACTGTCTTTTAACCTTCAGCTAAGGTTGATCGTGATTTATTGCTGTCTCAGAGTAAATATCAGCCTTTATTAACTGGTATTTTCTGAAGAAAAAAGACTTTAAAGAACCTTCAGAAATGATGTTAGACTATGTGGTCCGTAGAAATGGAACAATGAATGAAAGGATGTTTGTTACTTTTAAATGATGTTTTTCCAATTTTTGCTTATGTGTCTTTCAGACCTCTATATTTTTCTGATTAGTCACACAGCAGGCCAGTGGGGTCTTTTTTGTTTTGTTTAGTAGCAATTTGTACTTTTCAGTGGAGAGCTTATTACTTATCAAGAACGCAATTCCGGTTCGCCTCAAAATAAACATTTCCTTTATGGCATGAATTTGTTCCACCTGCACGGTCCTGTTTGTGATTTCAGATTTATTTAGCAGCAACAATCTGACAGGAAGCATTACCAATCCTGCTTGAGCTGACAGACCAAATATGGTTAAAGCTTTCCTGAGTTTCAGGCAGGTAAATTTGCTTATCCAAAGAAAAAGCAAACTGGACTCCTTTGGGCTCGAGTAATGGTTACTGCTGATTCTTTCTTTCAGTAATTTCTCATCATCTGATTAAACATTTCTATCTTGAGTCCGGTGGTCTCTTCCAGAATGACAGTGTCGCCATCGATCAGGGAGGTCACTGAATGCTTTTATGCAGTCCATACCAAGGTAAACGGTGCTTGTTCAGTGACATTTGAGAAAAAATTCTATCAAAACATACAAAAGTGGAAGCAAAGTGATCCTTTTCCTTTTATCTCAAACAGTGTCCTGTCATAAAGCTTCTTATCTGTCTGTTGTCTCAAGATGAGCTCCTCTCGCCTATGAGTCACTGAACTCTGTATGGGGCCAGTATTTTGAAGGGTATGTTCATATCAAATTAACAATGGAGGCTAGCAGCTTTTTCTTTATTATATATTTTTTCAGTAAAAGAAGACATTAATAAAAATGTTTTGTTTGTGGGAGTTTTGTTTTTGCACCTTCATTTGCTTTTTGTTTTGGGCTCATACTTTGGGTTGAAACGCACAGATTCCTAAAACTTACCTTGAACATCAACAGCAATCAGTCTTTATATTATGTAAATATCCTATAGTAAAAATAAATAAATATAAAATTAGGAAAGTATTACTAATGTTTTGACAGTTTTACTCCTCCAAAACTGTCCAACACAGTCACTTATTTATACACTTATGAATACTCAGACTGCAAAATCATTGAGTGCTTTATCAGGCTTGGAGCAGAGCACATTTCAACTCTGCTCCAGCAGTCAGTCACAGGCTGTTAAGTAAAATATATTTCTTTCAGGTCCAGTAACCCCAGCACTCAGCTCAATGGAAAGTCCCCCTTCTTAACGCGACGTAAACAAGCACAAATTGGTATTATGTCCACGGTAATTTGTATGAAAATCATGTGCACAAGGCTTGACTGCTTATCAGAAACTAACTTGCCAAAATAGTTTTACTCCTTGTTTAAAGTCCCTCAAATCACATTTCTTCTCCATTGTGAGGTTTTCTTTGAATTTCACATGCTCTCATATGATTGGCTAATTAGATCTCCTTAATTTAATATGCAAAAAACAATACAAATAAACATACGTGAATTCAATAAAGAACAGGGAGAAATCTGCTATACTTTAACAAGAGATGTAGAGAATAAATCCATACTGTAGAAAGACCCGAACGTGCTATCATATTTAAAGTGTCTTTAATGGGCAATAATGATAGTAGTGGAGATTCAGTGGAGCTAATGGATGTTCTTAACCTTTCTACTTGTAAATGTCAGGAAAACAAAACTGTTAACCCTAAACTTGTAAGAACATGGTGGTACATCATATACATGAGAAAAATGCCTCAGTGACATTTTTACCAGGTGCTCTGTTAAGTTTTGTTTTGGTTGCAGACATTTCTCAGACGTCTCAGCTCTGTTAAGCTGTCCTTCAGTTATACGGAGGTGGGCTGAAGCTTTGTTACTGACTTTACTGAGTGGGAGGCAATAAAAAAAAAAGACTTGTTGGAGACGTACAGGTTCAAATATCTTCATACATTTAGTCACCTGTCCTTTAGATCTTTACTGTTGATGAAACCTGATGATTACTGGAGTTAGTTCATGCCAAATGTGAAAATGGTTTCACACTTTAGATTCATGCTTTACAGTTCTCATGTCTCTCATGTATCTGACACATGCACAACAAAAAGTCTTTCAAAAGTGGATGCAAGCACCAGTGTGTTTTTGTTGCTCTATGGTCATTCATAAAAAGAAAAAATATCCCATTACACCTCATGGATTCTCAAAATAGCCACATTTTCAGGAAATTGACATAATTATGTCAATTATGTTTTATCCACTGGATCAATTTTTAGCAATTTTACTGTTTCTTTCAATGTTCCTGACTACAGGGAAGTCAAATTTAAAACTTAAACACTTCTTTAGAGCTTCCTTTTTCCATTCTCAACAACTTTGTATCATAAATCACTGGATACTTGCAGTATAATTATTTCCATGTCTTACAGAAACATGATAGATGAGCATTATCCTTTTCTTTTTCTTTTTTTTACATTAACTTTGCTACTTACAGAAACCCAAAATGGTTAACATCAGTTAATCAAGCTTTCAAACAACATTAAAATTATAAGATTGCAAATGAAATCAACAGCAGCTGTGCATCCTTTAAGAGGAAGGTTTGGACATTTGACACACTAATTAAGTACTGTGCTATGAAAAGATTTTCTGTATCCAGGACTCCACTCACAAAACATTTGATTAATGCTCCACCTTCTCAGCCAGCCTATTGGAGTCATTGATTGCCAGGAGTCCTGCTCAAACAACTACTTCTACAAATACCTCTTTTTTTAACTTTGATAATTGTGTTGTAATTGCAACTTCAGTTTCCTGTGACAGAGGTGCTACCTGATGTAGCTTTCTGCTGCTCTTCCCCATGACACTTAAGAAACAAGCAGGGGCTGAACTTGATTTGTAAGTAAAGATTTGCTCATCGAAAGAGTGAGGGAGAAAGAAACAGGACTGAGCATACGGACAAAATGATCAGCCGTTTTTGATGACCTGATGCTTTTGTTCCTCCTGGCTGTTATTCACTTCATTTTACCATTCGTTCATTAATTTTATGTTTTGAGTGCTCAGATTTGTGCGAGGGCGTACGATTAATGGAGTGCTGTGAAAATGTGTTTGAATTTTAAATGCATGACTTGTTGCTGTTGTTGTTGGTCAGAGACTGTTTCCTGGTCAAGTCGCACATCAATGTGTGAAATATTTAACTCATTTTAATTGGTCATTTCTGTTCCTGCCATCAAATAAACTTGGGGGCTTGAATATTTAATATTACATTAATATTATGTTATTAAATGTAATATTTGTGGCACAAACAGATGGAACAGTTAAAGTAGGGACAAATATAGCCATCAAGTCACAATGGCACCATATTACTCACAAGATTAAAATGAAAAATAGACATAAGAGGATGATAACCTACTGTTTTACTGCACAGAAAGAGCTGCTCATTTTTACTGCCGTGTCATTTACTTCATAGTAGACTCAATCAGAATTATGATAACAGTTTAAAACAAAAAAAATATTAAAATTCTGTGTAACAAAACCAAAAAGATCTCATTTTGTAATTGTTTCAGTTATTTCTCTTTGCAAAAAACTAGCACCTGCATTACACACAATATACTTCAGTTAAGGTGTGTTACCTTAATAAGCTTTAATGCTTCCACCCCCAGGTACAGATAAGCAGCCTGTTACGGAGAGCTCCTAATCTTAAAGTAAGATTATTTTTTACTTTAGAGCAGACGCTGACTCGGTATTTTTCACATGATCCTTGGAGTGCAGAATTAAATGATTTGCAGGACAGCAAGAAGTGAAAAAGTTTGTTGAAAATTCAAGATACATTATGCAATGTTCGTAAGAGACTTAAATGCAAGAATAGCTCGCTGCAGATGGAAGCCAATGCATTAAAATCACCATTTCCGTGATGGTTCTCAGTTTAACATAAAAAACCGAGTTGCCCCTCCGTTGGTCTTCCTTGGTCTCCTGTGTCCTGGGGGTCTCTGGATGTCTGGAGCCTGGCTCTCCTCCATGCCTGCTTCATGGAGGACGGACCTACGGCTCCCCACACCCTCTAGCAGTTTGTTAAATGAAGGAACCTTTTGAATACAAGCGCGCTCGTGCTCACAGATGTACACACGGGTGCTCACAAACACAAACTACACCCTTTTTGGCTGCTACCTCAAAGCACACTGTGCGCTGTCAATCATACGTGCGGCACAATAATATTCAATATTTAGTATTTACTGTTATATACGCATAGATTATTGCGATGATGTTGTTTGGATGCAGATACATATATCTACTAATTGGTGCTGAGTTACACAAAAACATAATTTCCATCTAGTTGTTTTCTGTCCAAATTTGACCAAGAAATGATGGAAAAAACTCAGATGACTCTTCTCATATCAGAATATAGAGAAACAACCTGGAGTGTTGATTAAAGACATCACGCGGTCCTTTCTTTGCCCATCGGCCGAGCCTGTTTGTTACGATTTATCTCAGCTCCTTCTTAGCTCGCATTTAGAGCTAAGTGGTTTCTCTTAATTAACCTATCAAAGCTTCTGTTTTTGATATAGCATCAGCCATCTGCAGTGTGGTTTCTGCAGATGAGAGTTTAAGGGAGCGACACAGTATAGGTTCTTGTACACAAAACTAATGCTCATGTGTTCAGACAAAAGTGAAGTGTAATACATCTGCCAGTTGCGCCGGAAATCTGGCATATTTGTGGAGGTGTCACAATTAAGGCTGACACCTTCTTAGTTTCTCTCCCAGGTAACCAAGACTGCATCAAAGCTCCTTGAAATTACTCATCTGCCTGCTTTGTTCAGATGTGGCTTCATGCAATTGGTTTTGCAATCAGTGATCTGTTACAGTAAGGGAAGAACATCAGCAAACAAATCTCAGGCAACGGCAAATCTTTTTGAATTTGACTCTTTTAAGGAAATGTGGTCAAAGATATCAGCTACTGAGATAGACAGGGTTAAAAACTGTCGATTTATGGATGAATAAATAATATGAAATTCCTGATACAAAATGCAGAGATTAATTTACAAATTCTAAAAATGTTGAATAAGGATGTGTAATTGTGCTGGTTTTTGTGGCACATGCTGTCTCCTAGAAGAGAATCTCACCTGTTCCCTACATTCAGCTGGGAAATGCACTCATTTTTAAAATGAAAACAGTCAAGTACCCTTCAAATTTCACATTAAATAGAAAGGAAATCAGTAACTGAACATAATGTGCATTTTCAATTAATGTAATCTCTTAAGGGATAATTGTGAGCCTGTTTTACCTTTTTAACAAAAGGCTTTCCGGTTCAAATGTTTTCAACCCATTTAATGGCCTTTGTCTGTTATTGCTTCAACAGATACAGCCAGTAGGTAATTATAACTTACTATTGGCACTGACAGCCATAATTCTTTATGCACTGTGCATACATTTTCTTAGACTTGTTGAAAAAGCTGTTTCATCTGTGTCCAGGTCAGAGTGGCAGGAATCTAATCTATCACATCCACAAAGCTATGTACAGTGACACCTGCCTATCTCTACTACCAGTCCTGACGCTTATTCAGCTGTTTATGATATGATAGCTATGGCGGAGTGAACACCTGAATAAACATCCATCATGACACTGGATTTGATGCTGAAGCCAGGGAGGTGGAGATCAGAGTTTTTGGTTGTGTGTTGATCAAAGTTTGGTATTGCTGTTGCATACTGTGATTGCACATGCTTGTTTCTGTGGTGATGATGATGCTGCTAAACGAGGGAATGCTGCTTAAATGCTTTTCCTGGTCTATATCCAATATTGATGCTTCTCATGTGTCATCATGAGCACAATGCCTAGAATTGTTTGCCATGAGTTCTTTGGACATGGTTCAACCACAAGTTGCTAGAGAAAAATGTGTATCCATCCTTTAGGCTTGTCGGGTGGAATCAGTTGCAAAGAAGCTGCTTTGCGTTTGTTGCTAGTATATTGCTTTATTCTTTCACAGTTATCTGTAAATAACTTATTATTCACTTAATCCAACATGGTCACATATCCAAAATGGTGGAAAGGTTATTGTTGCAGGTAGGTGGTAATCTGCTGGTTTATTTGCTTACTTATGAATGATTGGTGCATTATTTAATCCATTTTTGTCTTTTAGAAGGTGAAAGTGTCCCATATGAGGCACAATTTGAGAGCAATAGAGATTGCTGTTTGTTCAGCACTGCTTCCTTTAGAAATGCGTATCTTTTAAAATTAAAAGAAGGCGTTTTAGCCCAAATCATGATCTCAATCAAAAAATACAGTTATGTCTCCATTTCTTTAAAGGTAATAACATATCTCTTTGGACTTCAGAGCTAGTTTTCGGTATTTTCTCTTCATTTTGACTGCAACTTTTTACATGTTTTCCTTATAAACATTCATTTTTTTTACATCTATATGTTTTCAGATTTGTTTTTTTTATTGTTTGTTTTGTTTTTTTATTTAAAACATTTTCCAGTACAAGCTTCCTTCCCCTGGTGGTTCAAACATATTTTTCATTGTGTAAAAGCAGGGAGTTCACTATCACACCCCCAATGATACACAAATGGTAAATCTGGGGGGTTCAGTATCCTGGCCTATAATACTTTGACCCATGGACTGGATGAAACAGTAAAACAAACCACAGCTGCCCCTGCAGTACCTTTGTACCTGCTGCTGCCTCAGTAACCCCAATAACATAATTGAATCCTGCATATTTTGTTTTTCTAGTAAAATGGACAGGGGGGAAAAAAACTCATACATTAACTCTGGTTGAATTTTTCTGAATACTTCTAATCACACATAATCACAGCAACAACCTACGCCTCAGTACTTAAGCTGAGTACATCAAAATAAACTCCTCGTTCCCTATTTTTCAATGAAATTTATTTCCTCTTCCCAGCACTACAATGAAATATATCATATTTTACCAAATGAAAAATGTGCTTCATTCTCTGCAGGCTGCCTTTAATAATTATCTGTTTCTATGTATGTGCAGTCTCTGTCCTCCACAGTGGCTGAGATGGTAAATGCAAACTAATGAGGAACATGCTTCTGAAGAAAGCGGCATTATCAGTTTTTTTTCCATCAAGGAAGGAACTTTTGTTGGTTTTCGTCATAGCCCGATAATCACTTTTTATTTTACAGGCCAGTGACTTTGAACATAATAAGCTGTCACCAGAAAGAATATCAATTACTTTTTTCTAGAATTCTCCTATGAACATAAGTATTTACCTAGTTTTAACCGTAAATAATAAGAATATGGGAATTATTCATTTAATCCCCATGTCTATAATTGATACCTCATTGCCATTTAAAATTATCCCAGTGCCCTGTTTCACATCATAAACAGGCCAGAGATAACTTGTGAGCTGAGCCGTTAGGTCAGACTTTATAGCCTCTTACTCAGATGTTGTGGATCCATTAAAATCTGAAAGTGAGTTAAAAAGCAAAGTGTGATAGAAATTACCACACTTAAAAAGCCTGGCTCATTCTAAATTGGTGGACTAGATTTTAATGACTCAGGCATCACATTACAGCTCTTTGCTTTTTCACTACCTCGTTCGCTTGAAGAACATTCGAGCCATTATTTAAGATAAAGATATGCTTTAGATAAACAAGCAGCACTCATTTGCATAAAGTCAAAGGGAAGGAACTAGTGGAAGACTTAATGAGACTTTGCTCCTCCAGAAAACCCTAGGTCAGTTTTGTAAGCTCTGATTATAACTACAGTTATGAAGCTATAGCAAGCATGTGGATAAATGCCTGTAAATTGAGCATTCTTGTGGAAAACAACATTTTTACCCAACTCTATGCAGTCCTGAGAAAGAAGTAAGTAGAGTTAAGCCATCAGCTAATCCAAAATGCTGCAGGAAGAGTACTAACAAGAACTAGAAAGAGCGAGCAAATTTCTGCTGTACTGGCTTTTCTTCATTGGCTTCTTGTTAAAACCACAATTGAATTTAAAATTCTGCTCCTCACATACAAGGTCTTGAATAACCAGGCCTCATCTTATCTTAATGACCTTATAGTACCATATCACCTCACTGGGGTGCTTCGTTTTCAGGGCTAGCGCAGCGAGACCGACAACCATTCGCACATATGAGCAGTTTAAAATCACCTGATCCCACTAACTGCATGTCTTTGGACTGTGGGAGGAAAAAGCTAAATAAATTGCAAATTTTAAGGAGTAAATTTAAAACAAAAAATCCAAGATGTAGCAAATATGACAAAAATTGAAACAAATATATGCAAAGACATTTTTTATTTATTTTTATTAATTTCATCTGAAGATAAATCAGATGGATTTTTTCATCTTAAAAATATAAATAAATAAATATAAATGCACAAAAACTTTTATCATATTATTTGACTTGCTTATAACTAGAGGATATAACTTGTTTTCAACAAGATCTGAAGTAGTTTGTTGAAGATGCAACAAAAACAGGGGACTATTTTTACCATATATTCAAAGAAGACTGCGGTAGGCTGTTAAGAATTTAAAAGATTGTCTCTCCAGAAAACAAATTACATTGTGAATCCAGTTTTATATTTTGCACTTTACAAGTGGAACGCATAGTTGAATCTAGCCTGATAAAGGGAAACAGGACACGACTTCGTGCACAGTATGCGGTCCGTATTTGTGCAAGAGGGATGTTTTTATGCAATCTTCTTTTTTGTTTCTTTTTTGTGTTCCACTGTGTGTTCAAATGCTAAAAAGAAAAAAAAAACAAAGCCTTTTAGTGACACCTCAGATGCAGCTGAGCTAAAATCATGTGGAGATGAGTAATGCTTCTGACTGCTTTAAAAGTGTTTTTGCACAGGAAAGAAAAGTGTAATGGGACTGCTGAATGATGCCTGAATTTTAAATTTGTAAATGGTTTGGTTTGGGATTTGATTCAAGATGAATTTGGGGTTGGGATGTGCCATAGTGATTAGGCTGGACATTAGTAGCTTCAGTGACTTGACCAAGATAACTACAATAACTACACCATTACTGCTTTCACTGGGTAAGATGCTGCTAATTAAATGCACTTGATTACCTGATCATCAGTGTGTGTACCTCTATAAATGCAGATGTTTTGGCAGTTGGTGGTCTGGAGTATTCAGATATGTGTTAACACAGTGTCAGAAGTGGACATCCCAGCAAACTGACACCAAGATCAGACAGTGCAGTGCTCAGAGAAACTGCAAAAATCCCAAGAGCCTCATGTCAGACGCAGATAGCATGTTAAATGGGGTGTTTTTCTAAGTGCTTTATACGTCTTCTCTCTGAAAAACAAAAGAATCCAGTCAAAAGTCCAGACCTCAGCCTGACTGAAATCCTGTGGCGAGACTTTAAATGAGTTATGTTTTAATGAAAGCCCACAAAACTCAATGAACTGAAATGACACTGTAAATAAAATTGTGCCAAATTTTCTCCACAACAATGTGAGACACTGATAAAGTCATACAGAAAACAGTTACTCTTAGTTACAGTTATTCCTGCTAAAGGTCGTTTTTAAACTTTCATCCCAAGTGGCCATTCCAGGTACTGCAGGTGTTTTCTGATCTTATTTTTCAGTCCTGCAAAATTACTGCTGAAGTAAGATGGATAACACTGATGGCTACTCTTTTCAATGTGTTTTTGCACAGGGTGAGGACTGCAGCAGTTTAGATCCACAGCTTCCCCCTCAGCTTGAAATATACACAAGTTTACACCACATTTTCCTCTCCACAACATCATATCATAGACTGCCATGTCACACTGAATGAATAGCAGTACTCAAAATCCTCTATGAGGAATTAAATAAACAGTCTTGCTATTTGAACAACAAATCAATACCCTGTGCAGTCAGCAGAAAATTAGGTCTGCCTTATTTTGTTCCAAATCCTCAGCGACCCAGATGCTGAAAAATCCTTAGCTTTGCTCAGTCGGTATTTACCCCACCAGCCACTTTGGCAGAGCAGCAGTCATTGTCAGAAGCTCAGTTTCCACTTGTCTACATTTAGACCCAGATAATTCACTGTTTTCCAGCACACTGCTCAAGCCTCTTTTAGGCACACTTTGATTTGTTGCCCTGAAGCCTTCAGAGCAACACAAAGCAAAACAGACAGCTCAAGCTCGTCTCTCTCAGGTTGAGTTAAGTAAGTGAAGAATCTGAGTCATTCTGCTTGTAGGCCTGGTTGGTTCTATAATCTATTGGCTACGATAAAAATTCAAATAATAACATCTGGCCATGAGTTCTGCTGCAAATCACCACAATTATGAAACCAGAGGGCAAGTACCCATACTGAATATCATCAGGAGGTATCTTTCTGATTGCATTATTTTATATAAGTTAATACATCAGTCTCTTCTAGCTTTGCTAATATGTTTTTAATTTTGCAGTGTCATTACTCCAACTTACACTTTTAGCTGTAAAGGTGTTTGTAGTTAGACTGACTATTGGCAGCATCAGAAATAAATTCTCTGGATGAAAATGTCTTGTTGAGGTCAGAGGAGAATGGTTAGACAGCTGACAGGAAGGCATCAGTAACTCAAATAAACACTTGTTATAACTAAAGCATGCAGGAAAGCGTTTCTGGATGCACAATGCATCAAACCTCGAAGCAGATGAATTGCAGCAGAAGATCTCCCCAAATACCACTGCTGTCAGCAAAGAACAGGAAAATTAATTGTACTCATAGTTTCAGACTCACCAAAATCAGACAATAGACGATTGGAAAAACGTAGCTCTGATGATTCTGCTGCAACATTTAGATTATCGGAACAGAAGTGCATGTGTCCATCCTCCCAGGTATCATTGGCTGGTGGTGATGGTTTAATTGGGTTATTTTCTTGCACTTTAGTACCAACTGAGCATCATTTAAACAGCAATATTTTTGCTAACCATACCCTTATAACCCTAGTCTACCCATCTACACTGAAAAACAGGCCATGTTGGATTTACTTGATTCAATAATGGACATTGGTTGCACACAAATGTTTTGCTTTGGCAGAAACTTAAACAACTGAGTTAAATCAACACAACTTTTTCATATTCAGTAAACCTGTGCATTTTGTGTTCATAAAACGCGATTGAAACATGTTCAGATGAAGTAAGTTGAGCTCTTGGAATATTTTTATCCTTCACAATTTTGTCATTTTATTTCAACAGTATTCAATAACTTTTACCCCAATACTACTTGGTCACTTAAATACTACATGCTGTCTTCATATTACATAATGTTCAACAAAGTCTAGATCCTGGTTACCATAAAGATTGAATGGGTCTTCAACAACTACCATCCTTCTATCTTTATCCTGGTTGCAGGAGGGCTGGGAAATAACCCTGAAGTGATAGGTTACAAGGCATGGTACACCCTGGACAGCTGACCAGTCTATCACATAGAAACAAACAACCATTTACACTTACATTCACAGGTAATTTAGAATCACCAGTTAACCCTAACTCTAATAACTGTGGGAGGAAACCAGAATACCCAGAGAGAAACCTGCAAACTAGCCAGAATGTGATTGAACAGGACCTTCTTACTGTGAAGCAACAGCACTAACCACCATGCCAACAATCTAGGAAACGTAGGAAAGCTATGATTTCCTGTATTTGATGCAGAATTTTTTTGTTTTTGTAATAATACACAATAAATAGCAATAGCATGCACGTGGTGCGTGTGTAGTTGTCTGCCTCTTTTAACTCCAGTGATTTTCCTGCAGTTTGAAATCTTGTGCGATCTTGTGAATTTCATGAGTTCAGCAACTAACCACTCGTACTAGATTGTATCAGGTCATCTCAACAAGAACAAATTAAGTTGTTGAATTTCGTACAGATTCTTCATGATTTAATTACGTTCATAGAAACATGAAATTATTGTGTTCAAATTACAAGTTAGACTTTTTTAATGCAACAACCACCCAACTTACTTTTTTTGGTATACTAAAAAACAGTAGAGGTGGCTGCTCGACTCGACTGAGATGGATGCCTTCCTGAAACCACGATCTAAAGAGCGCGAGTCTGAAACCCGTGCGGTGTCGTGGGATTTAACATTGATATATTATTGACTTACTTCACTTGAACATGATATGAACAATTTAATCTAGCCTCTCTGCATATCATGTAGCTTCTACACTAGTTACACTTAACTTTAAAGCATGAGGCAATTGTGTTAAATACACGCAAGATGCTTACGTAAATCCAAGAGCTGGCCAATCCCTTTTTTTCAGTGTAACCCATCGTGTGCAGCTGACAAATTTGCACCAAATGTGTGATGTTATCATGTCAATATAGACCAATGGTGTTTCCAGCACATTACACAATCTGTGAGTAATAAGAAATAAGAGAGAAACTAGAGTTACTCTTTATGTTCATCGTGAAGAAGCAAGGACTCAGCCTTGTCTATCCTCATTCCAGTGATTGCAGTCATGTCAAAGCCGATGATTAAGCACTTCATAAAAACTCTGCAGACTTTCATTCTTTCATATTTGAACCTTGAAACAACAAAAGGCTTTTGAATCAACGCGCTCAACACAATATTACAGTGTGCACGACTGAAATATCTGTAATGAGCGTTCATTTCTCGATTACTGTAGATTGAACGGGGATTTTAAAAAAATATGTATAGTTTTTACCCACAAAGACCGTGTGGCTCAGCCCATACAGCATTTTGGCTCATATAGCACTCTTCTTAATAGGAGAGATGATTCCAGCAGCTGCTGTAAATGGAATAACTAACATAAAACTGCAGATACTACGTTCAGTATTTCCACCCTCTTGGAGTTAAGTACACTCAAAACCTACAGGTGACACAGATGAACTAGCTTTTAATCAGGTGAGTTTTTAATATTTGAACCTGTCCATTAAACCCTCCTGATGATGCATTTATTTCAATACTTCAGTCTTCCCACAGATGTATTACTCTCCAGTGTGTCACCCAAACAACATATTTTCTCTTTGGCCTTTTCAGCTGAAATGAGTCTTTTTCCCTTTTTTTTGAAAGAGGTAAAGCACCATCTCGCTCTGCAGAGATGGTGCTTTAATACGTCAAACCAAGGTTGTCAGTCTCTGCTTAATTGCACTGATTCATCTTTTGTTTGGTACTTTAATTCGGTGCAATCTTGTGGGTGTTACGCTTCACTACGGAAAAACAAACAGATTCAGGATGGCTGAGAAGGCTTACGAAAAATACGTTTTATTAATATGGAGCACACACCAAAAGACAGATTTTCAATGTCGGGGGCTTAACCTGGTTAAATCACTATGCCATACACATGACCTGCTCTGGAGCGATCCAGCCATCCATTTTCTTCTGCTTATTAAATTCAGGGTCACAGGTGGGCTCGACTCTATCCCAGCTATCATGGGTAGAGATGCAGGGGAAGACCCGAGACAGGTTGCCAGTTTATTGCAGGGCTGACACAGAGAGACAGACAACCACTTGCGCTCATGGACAATTTAGAATCGCCAGTTACCCTAACCCACAGTGTTTGCATTATGAGAGGAACATGGAGTACATGCAAAATCCAAACCCCACACAGAAGGACCCAAGTCAGTAGATTTTGACCCAGGACCTTCTTGCTGTAAAGCAATAACACAACACTGCCAAATCTTCTCAAGAGCCATTTAAGATTAAAGTATTTTCACAGATGGTCCAGACTGATATAAATTTTCATCTTAGGAACCATAAAGGTCAAACCTTTTCAGCTATTTTAGAAATCAAACCAAACAGAGCCACGCCATTACAACTGTAATTGTTCTCTTTTTATTTGTATTAAATTCACACAGAATCTATAACTTAGCCAAGTGATACTGGTGTTTGTGGATTACTCTGCTACTTCACTCCCAAAACATTCGCTGTCAGACGGGTTTTTTTATTTGAGTTGATCCTTTAGTCTTGCTCTTCCCCTCTTCGAGAAGATATAGCCTGAAAGTATAGGAGGAAACATTGGGTGCATAAATCCTGCATTCCACTGCAGATGTGGAAACCTGGTATTTCTATTAAGACTTCTTTGCAATCCACCGAAAGGGCACACGTACACACGTGCCCCCATCCACAGACAGACACACAGATACTCACATTATCATGTGATGATAACATTTACATCACTAGCATCCAAGTGGACCCTAGCAGACTCGTGTATGCAGAAAATCTAGCACACCTATTATGCAAGCTGGTGAAGGCAACACAGAAGACATCATTTTGTCTGCAGGGAGGACTGCACTGAAGCTCACTCTTCAGCTTAGGCACCAGTCACAAAGATGTAGAGACTGGTTGCTGACCACCGGTATCCACTGGTAGCTAGGAAAAAATCCTTAACCATTTCCAAGTGGCTGCTGGAGGTTGCTAGCAGATGCTATGAAATCTGCTGCTAAAGCCCTCTTTACACAGGCCTGGCGACTAGACAATGACCTCTGTTAAGCACCGGTTGGAAGAGGAAAAATGTATACTCCCCTACTGGTTGCAGAAGGTTGTTTATTGTTCCTAGGTGACACTGGTCAAAGGTACTGCACCAAAAACATCCGTGCAACTGGCCATTAGCAGCCTGCCATCATCACCTGTGGTTTGTACGAAAGATGTTATCCAGAGTTGCATTGCACTTTTTAATGTTTCAGCCCATCTAAGCAGTAGGTGAGTGAGTGTTTGTAGACAAGTCGTATCTTCCATCTAAACTACAAGTGACCACATCGCTCTCTTTGAAGCCAGCAAGCACCAGGAACTACTCGCCAATTCATCAAGAAAAACACATGGAGGTTGCCAGGGGGCTGCTGACCAGACTCTTGGCCCTTCATAAGTGCTCTCCACCAAGTTTCATACTTTTGTTGGGCTTCTTGTTTTAACTATTGAGATTTTTTTGACTATTCACTAAGATTTTTTTGTGCTCCTTAGCAGCTCCAGTCCTGTCATTTGATTGTTTTTAGCAAATTTTAGAAAATGAAAAGTGAATTTGAAAGTAGAGTTAATTTAATTTCATGTCTCAACAGTAATGAGTCTGTGCACCTTACTATCAATTTGTAGAGTAATTAAGCTTTGCTTTTCTGTCGTGCAATTCCCCGGGTGGTGTTTTCGGTCTCCTTCCTATTCTTTTAATATTGCACAGTACAATTACATGTTCAAGTTAATATGAAAGTCTCTGTGCTGTGTGAAGCACTTCTGTGAGTAGAAACCAACTGAGCTATAATTTGACTGCCATAATTTCTATTTTCTGCAGCAGGACTTGAGCCCCTTTAGAAGAAATAAGAGTCTGCATGTTGATTGCATGTCGCCCATTCTTTAATTTAAAAAAAATACCAACCTCAAAGTCTCTGCTTCTATTATGTTATAAGAGCTCCTTTTAAGCTGAAAGGATGTCCAGTCCTCTTCTTCACTTC
This sequence comes from Simochromis diagramma, assembly GCF_900408965.1. Taxonomy (NCBI): domain Eukaryota; kingdom Metazoa; phylum Chordata; class Actinopteri; order Cichliformes; family Cichlidae; genus Simochromis; species Simochromis diagramma. The sequence goes on along the minus strand of NW_024387040.1, from coordinate 14,248,071 downwards.
TGCAGCAGCTCTTTTGAAGAGCTCATTTCCTCTGCTCTGTCCTCCTCTCTCTCATGTCCCACTCATCAAAGGAATCAATCAGCAACTGCCAAGTAAACTTCATCTCACTTTTGGTGTATTGTTTCAATCATAAATCTTGTATTTGTTATTTTAGGAAGCACTGCTAGCCACCGCACAAGCTGTCTGATTTCTAACTTAGACTATTGAAATATGGACAAAAATATTAACGTAGTATTAGGCTAAGTAAGGGCAAATGCTGAGACTTAACACTGTTTACCTTCAGATGTTTGCCTATGCATAAACATATGCTCAGTGATAACAGTGAATTAAACCACACACTGTTATTTCCTTTCTTTGCACCTGCAAAGTGTCTCCAAAGTCCACAGCAGCAAGAGGTTCATCCACTAACAGCTGTTCTGACTTTTGTATTCAGTATGGCAGGTGCAGAGTGCTCCATTAATCCCCCCTGCCACATCAACAACCAAACTATTGGAAAGTTTTGACTTCTGTGCTTCTGGAGACAGACAACAACAGGCAGTGCTGTTTGAAAAACTTTCATATTCACATTTATTCTGGCTTTTCTTCTTTTAAGGTCCCAGGCTACTCACAAAACATCCAAGGCCTTCTGGCTAATGACACATGTGAATAAATATGTTAACATGGATTTAAACGTTTAGTGTTTCTGCCTGTAATCCACTCTGTCTTATTTTTAGTAGCAGTGTTGCTTTTGTCAAAATATTGGTACATTTTGTGCAGTCTTTGAAAAAGTCAAATGATGGGCAAACTCCCTCTTCTATTAAAGCGCAATAAAGCTTGTGTTACCATAAATAATGTGATAAATTACCCTTTACCTGTGCCTGTGGCTTTAGGGTTTGTGGGACCAGCAGTCAAAGCATAGATGCCCAGAGCTTCTTCTCTAATCATCCAAGGAATGTAATTCTCCATCTCCTGGGTCTGGGTCTCCTCCCACTTAGACATGCACACAACACCTCAGTTAGGAGGAACCCAGGAGGCTTAAAGCAATTGCCCAAACCACCTCAACTGGCTCCTTTCAATGTGGAAGAGCAGCGGCTGTACTCTGAGCCCCTCCCGATTGTGTGAGTTCAGCTGTCTTTTGAATGAAGCTCATTTCCATCACTACCCAAAGCTCATAACCACAGGTATGAATGTAGATGGAGTGGTAAATCTACAGCTTTGCTTTCAGGCTCTGTTCACTCCACTCTTTCCACACTTGTGCGCAAGACCTTGAAGTTCTTAAATGCCAGCTGGCCTCAGACTTGGAGGCGCTTGGATTGTGGTCCCACCCGGGGTAAAACCACGATCTTTTCCTCATATTTTATGTGATACTTTGGATCCCTGCAGGCCAGTGAAGAGTATTAGGCTTATGAAACAGAGGTTTTCAGTATTTCGAAATATATATGTGGCTGTGTGTGTGTGTGTAGTAAAATTGTCCCACACAGTCTAGCAGCAAATGCAAAATCCCCTTTTTCTGTGATTTTATGAGTGAAAAATATGTATGAAAACATGTCAGACAGGTTGGTTGTGTTGCAGCTTCCTGCAGATGAAGAAAATCTGCTTTTGTATTTTAAAGAAAGGAGAGTGAAGCTGGAGAAAGGCAGAGAATATTAATGCCGCCTGAGGCAGCCTGAAGTGAATCTGAATGGAGCTCTGCTGACCATCAGACACCTCAGAGGAAAACCAAGAAGGCTGGTGAAAATGTACTCCTCTCCCTTTAATGTCTCTGTCTCTTTCATCTCTGCCACGTATGGTGACGTTACGTGAGGTCGCTTGAAGGACAATCCACTCGACAATATGAACGTATGATGATTTTTAGCTTAGATTTTTTTTAGCTTTTTGGGCCATTTTTTTTGTGATAATTGCAGTCAGACAGTCAAGTCTAGGCTTCAGTTTTGGTGAGTGAAATTCTATTTTATTAGTTCATATCTTAGCACTAGCATCTCCAGCCCAGCCTCCTGTCCTTTTGTCATTGCCACAGCAGGTCTCACTACCATCTGACAAATATTTCTTATCCCTTTCACTTCTGTTGAAAAACTACTTCTGACACTCGTCTCCACCCTCCCTGCACTCTCTTCTTCATGTTACTTCTGCACAGTCCGTTGTTTTGAATGGTTGACCTCTGGTATTTAAACTCTTCCACTTTCTCTACCTCTTGCCTCCTCCTCTTTACTGTCTTCCTCTCATTCACATACATGTATTCTCTCTTACTGACTTTCATTCTTCCACCTGCTCCCTACTCTCACTACAAATCACAGTGTTGTCTGGAAACATCATACTCCACAGAGACTCCTGCCTGACCTCATCTGTCACCCTATCCATCATCACTGCAAACAAGAAGGGGCTCAGAGTCGCTCCCTGATGTAATCCCACCTCCACCTCGAACCCATCTGTCACTCCTATCCATTTATACCATCAAATAGTTTAATAATGAAGTTTTCATTCATAAGGTTCTGTCTAGAAAAAAAAGTTGACCAAAATTCTAATATTTTGAAATGCACTGTCTGAAGCCGTCGGGTGACATCGCGGCAGCTACGTCCATCTGTTATACTGTGTATTCCTGTTACTTTACAGGTGTTTGTGTTGTGCAAACAGTTTAGACACTGGCAGGTGTATTTGCATACTAGTAGCAGCTACTGCTATATTTCTAAAAGCATGTGCACACATGTGCAAACATGCAATCCAAAATGAGGGGAATTTTTAATACATCTTTAAAACTTGTTTCAGTTTCAGGTTTCAGCAGATTTGAGTAACCTGGCTGCAGATATTTGCTCCCTTTTTGCCACGAGAGCACTGGCGAGGTGGACATCATCACTGGATTTTGAGAGATGAGGTCTCTCTGGCTCAGAGCTGAAGCTGAACTGATTAAATACGATGGACAGTAAACTGAGATGCTACTATTTCCACGACTGATTCGGTGCTGTTATATTATAATCATTTTAAAAATACAAAGTAATAATCCTGGCTTTGCCCTGTGGACTTGTGGAAGTTTGGAGGATGGTTTTTCACATTTTTTCTAGTATTTCAGAAGTAAAGAAAATATTTACCTGTCTGTCCAACCAGCATTCTTGAGTTGTTTTATTTTACATTGGATCCCCCATGCTAGGTGATTAGTGGTCAGAGCAGAATGTGCGTGTTTCCTCTTAACAAGCTGTGTGGGTTTGTACACCTTAACCTTGTTCTTTCACATTACAGGGAGTGCAGAATTATTAAGCAAATGAGTATTTTGTCCACATCATCCTCTTCATGCATGTTGTCTTACTCCAAGCTGTATAGGCTCGAAAGCCTACTACCAATTAAGCATATTAGGTGATGTGCATCTCTGTAATGAGAAGGGGTGTGGTCTAATGACATCAACACCCTATATCAGGTGTGCATAATTATTAGGCAACGTCCTTTCCTTTGGCAAAATGGGTCAAAAGAAGGACTTGACAGGCTCAGAAAAGTCAAAAATAGTGAGATATCTTGCAGAGGGATGCAGCAGTCTCAAAATTGCAAAGCTTCTGAAGCGTGATCATCGAACAATCAAGCGTTTCATTCAAAATAGTCAACAGGGTCGCAAGAAGCGTGTGGAAAAACCAAGGCGCAAAATAACTGCCCATGAACTGAGAAAGGTCAAGCGTGCAGCTGCCAAGATGCCACTTGCCACCAGTTTGGCCATATTTCAGAGCTGCAACATCACTGGAGTGCCCAAAAGCACAAGGTGTGCAATACTCAGAGACATGGCCAAGGTAAGAAAGGCTGAAAGACGACCACCACTGAACAAGACACACAAGCTGAAACGTCAAGACTGGGCCAAGAAATATCTCAAGTCTGGTTTTTCTAAGGTTTTATGGACTGATGAAATGAGAGTGAGTCTTGATGGGCCAGATGGATGGGCCCGTGGCTCCAGTCCGACTCAGACGCCAGCAAGGTGGAGGTGGAGTACTGGTTTGGGCTGGTATCATCAAAGATGAGCTTGTGGGGCCTTGACATGGCCACTAACTAATGACATGGCCACCTTGTTCACCTGATCTGAACCCCATTGAGAACCTGTGGTCCATCATCAAATGTGAGATTTACAAGGAGGGAAAACAGTACACCTCTCTGAACAGTGTCTGGGAGGCTGTGGTTGCTGCTGCACGCAATGTTGATGGTGAACAGATCAAAACACTGACAGAATCCATGGATGGCAGGCTTTTGAGTGTCCTTGCAAAGAAAGGTGGCTATATTGGTCGCTGATTTGTTTTTGTTTTGTTTTTGAATGTCAGAAATGTATATTTGTGAATGTGGAGATGTTATATTGGTTTCACTGGTAAAAATAAATAATTGAAATGGGTATATATTTGTTTTTTGTTAAGTTGCCTAATAATTATGCACAGTAATAGTCACCTGCACACACAGATATCCCCCTAAAATAGCTAAAACTAAAAACTACTTCCAAAAACATTCAGCTTTGATATTAATGAGTTTTTTGGGTTCATTGAGAACATGGTTGTTGTTCAATAATAAAATTATTCCTCAAAAATACAACTTGCCTAATAATTCTGCACTCCCTGTAATTCACATAGCAACAGGCTGTCCATAAAATCACAGCAGAGGTCACAGCAACGTTATTGCGCAGGGAGGTTAACAAGTAGGCTGTGACCCTTGTATTCAGCCCAACATCTCCAGAGACACACTGAGATCAATACAGAGCACCAGTTTAAGAGGCTTCTCTCAGAATAATACACGAAGTTCAACTGGCTGAGGCCAGATTGTCCCTCAGGTTCTTTAAGTGTAGAAGAACAGACTGACCGTAAGAAATAAATGTACGATGATACACTGCAGACTCAGTCATTCATTCTGGAAAGAAAACAGGTTTCCATGGTAATGTTTCCCAAAGTTATTGCAATGAAATTTCAGGGGGGGGGAAAGAAACCCTCTGCTGCCCTCTAGGGGAGTTAAAGCAAAAGTACATGGGAATAAATGTAAAGATGGCCCTGCTTTCTTTATTTCACAAAAACAGAAGCTGTGGTAAACAGGATCAGAATCGGGGTCACATTTAGTAGCCAAAGAAAGCAAAGACACATACATCCTTTCCTGATGTACAGTAGAAACAAGATGAAGCACCATGAAACATGGAGCACATTAAAGAAACATCTATAAAGAGAGCATCAGCCTGCATTTACCAGTAATCATGTTCACAAGTTAAAGCCCCCATAACAATTACAAAATACACCAACCTGTCCCTGTTTACATGTACTAGTGCATCTCTAAAGACTGAAAATCAAGGTCCATGACTCTGGAGGAAGAGTTGGAAGCCAGAGAATGGATCCAAGGTGTTTGAAGATCCAATGGTCTGGGGATCCTCATCATCAGCTGGTGTTGGTGGCAGTTGGTTCACCCTTTTTAATCAAGTCCAAAGTCAACTTGTCTACTAGAGGATTTTAGAGCACTTCCCATTGCTGGCAGGCTTCATGAAGATTTTGTTTTTCCAGCAGGACTTAGCACCCTCCCACTGACCCAAACCTACTACCAAATATTTTACTGCTCATGGTTTTACTGCCCTTTACTGGCCAGCCAACTCTCCCGACCTGATCCCCACAGATAATATGAGAAGCATAGTCAAGAGGAAGATGAGAAACATCAAAATAGAGATGAGCTGAAGGCACCTATCAAAGCAACATAATAATAATTTCGTTTTTGGCTTATCTTGGGAAACATTCAAATCTTTTATAATAATCAGGCAGGCTGGTCTGAGTATTTCAGAGAAATCATCAAAGAAAATGGTCCAAGAAAGAGAAAATGTCCAGTGAGTGGGTGTTCTCTGATTGAAAATGCCTTGTTGATGCCAGATTTCATTATGACCAGTTTCTAGATGATAGGAAGCCAACAGTAACTCAAATAACCACTTCTTACAACGAAGCTAGGCAGAAGAGCACCTCTGAATACACAACATCAGGCTTACCAAAACTGAACAGCAGGAGATTGGAAACAAAAAAAAGTTGTCTTGTGATTCAGATCTGACTTTGACATAAACATCATAAAAACACCGATCATTCCTGCCTTGTATCAACAGTTCATGCTACTGCTGGTATTCTAGTGTATGGGGATAATATCTTGGCACACTGTAAACCCCTTAGCTGAGCATTGTATGAGTAATGATGCTGACCATGTCCATCCCTGTATGACCGCAGTGTAGCCATTTTGTGATGGCTGCTTCCTGTAGGATAACTTATCGTGTCACAAAACTCAAATAATATCAAACTGGTTTCTTGAACAAGGACAATGAGTTCACTGTACCCAAATGGCCTCAATCCAATAGAGCACTTTTGGGACTTGGTGTGAATAGATCACGGATGTGTAGCTGGTAAATCTGAAGCAACTGTGTGATGCTATGGACCAAAATCTCTGAGAAATGTTTTCAGAACTTTGTTGAATCAATGCCATGAAGAATTAAACCAGTTCTCATTAGTTAGTAGCAATGTGTACTTAGTGATGTGGGTGTATTTTCTGTTCATGATCAGTGTTTAAATGGTATATATATTTAGTAGGCTGTATGTGGGTCATGAGCTAAAAATGATGGCCTAGACTTTGTGCTTATTTAAAGGCAAGACTGGGTCTAGCAGACATAGTTCAGGGTTTAAATTACGCACCACACACG